>NC_044325.1:96520483-97225683 GCF_007399415.2 Gopherus evgoodei
CAAGACGCAGCCTGACTAACTGTGTGCATGCAGCCACATGACCTAACAGCCTTAGGCACACTCAAACTGAGTTGAAGGCTGAGAGTGCAGTTCCCGATACAGATGACGAATCACCTGAAAACAGATCTGTTGCCAAGGCAACAACAGTGACAAGGAATGTATCATTCCTCGGTTCCAGACCTAGCCCCAGTCTCAACTCTGCAGTGTGTGGCAGGGGAAGATCAGGTTACGTTACCAACAGCCACTGAGGTTCTGTGACATGTCTAGATGGTGCCAATGAGGTTGTGGCTGTCATGAGTGGGGAGGAACTGTGAGGCAGAGTAGATCCACTGCTGCCTGGTATGCCACTGGTGTGAGCATAGATGTCATTGGTACAGACTCAAAGCACGTTCCAGGATCAGAACAAGAGTAAGTGGTATGGGATCCCGCATGTATACATGGTACCAGGGAGTGATTAGAAGGACCTGTTCCATCCCACATGCCAGCAGTAGCACGGCACCCATCTGTACTCTTAGACCAAGAAGAGTCATCATGAGACTTAGTGATCTCAATTGGTCTTATGAGACTTTTTCCTTGGCACAAGTATGGGAACAGCTTCTCCATTTCTAAGGGGAATTGCCAGCCTCAGAACATGGAGCAGCATCATGCACCAAGCCTGAAGGTGCCCAATGATCCAACATGGGCCTCAGTACTGAAACAGGTCTCATGGCTTGCTCAAAGAGGTGCTGCTTTCAGGAAAAGGTCTCTAGGCACCTGAGTCCATTTAGTGAATGATTTACAAATCAGACACTGCTCCTGGACATGACCCTGGTCCAAATGCAGCAAGTACTCCATGTGAGGATCATTGCTGGGGATTACACACCCCCTCACAGCAGACAGTGTTTGAACCATGGTGCAGGCATCACTCAGGGCAAATAACAATACTAACTTACTTACTAACACTAAATAGGGTACTAACTAAACAACTATGAAAACTATACAGAGAAAAAACTCTCAGCACTGAAAAGGGATTGTGAAGTGAAACCACGCAGAGCTCAGATTCCAGCCACAGGTGGTGGTCAGGGTGGTGCCATGTCACAGAGCCAAGAGACGGGCGATGGCAACAAGGCATGAGAACTGCCCCCCTATGAGTACTGCTAGGTGAAATTCTCCAGCTTCAATGCACTGGGCACATGCACATACAAGTGCAATACAAGGCTGAATCTACTTGAAGAAGAATCTCATTTTCTTCAAAGAATTGTGTACCTGCCATTTTCTTTTTTTCTAAAAATGTATGTCTTCCATTGGCCCAGACCTTCACCCATAGTGTTCTGTTAACTATTTTTCACTTATAGAAGTCCCCATAAACCAGGACCCACCAACTCAAAGCAGCATCAGACCCTGCCAGAACAATAGATCCAAAATGTGCAGACATATCTCCACTGTTATAACGATCAATACCCCCTACAACATCAGTGGATCCTACATTTGCCTATCACAACATGTGGTGTACCTCATCCAGTGCATTAAATATCCTAACAACTACTATGTGGGGGAACCCAGACAATCACTACACACTCAAATGAATTCACACAGAAAAAATATAAAAGACAAAAACATCTTATCACCCTGTAAGGGTGCAGACTCACCCCTGTGGCACCTCCTGCTGGTCATCCATGGAATTAGATTGATTTCCCTCCAGCCTGGAGCACCCTCTGCAGGCCAGTGATCCACTATCACTTGTCCTCTGCCCTCCCGCCCCCAGTGTCCCTCCCTGGACCCAGTGCCCTGTTAGCTGGGGTGCTGCCCCCTGGCAGTAACCCCTTTCTCTCAAGGTCTTCCCTCCCCAGGAAACCCCCACCCACTATCCCCCCACCTTGCCTCAGTATCACGCTACTGCCATTCATTGCCTAGCCCATGCCCTGGGGCAGACTGCAAGATCAGCCTACTCATCACTGACAAGCTTGGGTTTGGACCTGCTGCCTTTGCCTACCCCTGGGCTGCCCTCTGCAACCCCCCAGTACCTGTTGCTTTCTGCTAGGCCACAGCCTGGAGCTCCCCAGCCCCTGCTCCCACTCAGGTACCCTGTCTCTAGCTCCCTGTAGCCAGGCCCATCTCCCTCTACAAACAGAGAGAGACTATTTGGGTTCCTGGCTCACAGCCTTTTTATACAGGACAGCTGTGGCTGCATCCCCAATCAGCCCAGCTTTTAGAGCTGCAGCCCTCCCCACAACTACTTTTTAAGCCCCTCAGGGTAGGTGCAAGTAACCACCCCACTACACACCCATAGAATATCAGGGTTAGAAGGGACCTCAGGAGGTCATCTAATCCAACCCCCTGCTCAAAGCAGGCCCAATCCCCAGACAGATTTTTGCCCCAGATCCCTAAATGGTCCCCTTGAGGATTGAACTCACAACGCTGGGTTTAAGCAGGCCAATGCTCAAACCACTGAGCTATCCTTCTCCCCACCACAGATGAACATATTTCACAAAGCAATGTCTCCATATTGGACATCTCAGTCCTCATCCTCAAAAGAAATTTGCACAACACTGTCAAAAGATGAGCGTGGGTATTTAAATTCATAACTCTGCTGAACACTAAAAAAGATGGACTTAGAGATGCTGGTTTTATGGCTCATTACAACAATTTGTATTGTAACATACTGTTATTGAAATGTTGGGTTTGCCTAGCTGAGAGCTAATGACAGCTAGACAGGGATAAGGAAAATATGCTTTATTTTGCAGAAGAAAGGAGAGCCTTGTACTTTGTTACAAAAGACTTTATTTAGTATAAAAATTAAGAATTTTTTATATATACTTACATATAGGCTTTGGTTATGCTAGCATTTGATTGGTGGTTAATAAACCCTGCACTTTTGCAATTTGTTTAGCAAAAACCAGCTAAGAACCAGCTTTAACTGTTTTAAAACTGATAAGGGGAGACAGTTTAAAAGTTTAGGGTACTGTGTTTGTGAGGTTTTTGCTTTTTTTTACTGGCTCCTTGTAAGCTGTTAAGGGTGGCTGTTAGTGACTTTTACAGTTTTTTTTTTTGGGCCTGACAATCTGGGTTGAAAGATTGTTAGGTCCGTTATGTAATTTGCGATTAAGATAGAGGGATAGATACTGTTTTTTTTATGGGCAGCAGAGTTTTTAGTTATAGCATTATAGAGACATTTTGCATATTGCATTACTATTTAAATAATACATAAGAAAAACAGAAAATAATTTATTTAACAATTGTACGGAAGAGGCCAGTAAACCATGACTTAAGGTTTGGGAGGAGGTTTTTAAAATTAAATGTGTGATTAAGAGATACAGCATGGAAAATAACAGCAGCATTTTTAATAGCTTGTAAATTATTTTTTAATTAAGCTAGAGTGATTAACATAAAAACAGCATTTTTTTTGATGCGAGCATAAGCTTTTTTTAATTTAGCATTTATGGTATTTAGCACACGTTTATTTTGCAAAGTTATTTTTGGTATTTTATTAATTTTTTGTCGCAATTTTTGGAAAGCGTTTATTGATGCATTAGTTATTTTTTTAAGCTTTGCAGAAATATTTATAACTGCTTTTTTGAGCTTAGCCATTTTTAACCCAGGAATGTGTGCACGGACAAAAGAGTGGAATTTTGTTTGTTTGATAACTAAGGGATTGGGGCACTGACTATAAATTAGTTAGGTATACTAGGTGGTTTAATTTTTTAAATGTTTTGGTGAATAATTTAGTTTTATCTGCATTTTTTTATGGATTTGTTAGGATTTGGTATGTGGGAGCCCACACCCCCTTAACCGGTTTAAATGCTCGGAAGGAGCACTGTGAATGTTTATATTTTTATTTAGAACGTGTTTAAGTATGTTTTTATAACTATAGATTATAGTGGGCCAAGTTTAGTGCTTAAGATTATTTTGAATGGCTATTAGCTGGTTATTTAGGAAATATTGAATTTTTAAACATATTAGATTTTACTGTAATGCTTTTTTAGCTTTAGTGATATTTAATATTATTTTTTTATTTACAGTTTAAAGATTTTTACTTTAAAAGGGACATCATTAACTTTACCAGAATTTTGATTGCTTTTTACTTTTAACTCCTGCTTTTAAACACTGAAAGAAAACATTACTATTTATAGTGCTTTTTAAAGCCTAATAACATTTTAATTATATAGCACTGTATATATTTTTAGCTAATTTAATTAAATTGTTTATAGCCAAATGATTGCAATTTAATAATTTTTTTGCTTGAATTTATTTATAAACATTTTAAAGACATTAAGAACTTTTTTTAGCATTTTTATAAAGTTTAACTGCTGTTTCTTTTAGCAACTACAGAGTTAACTTTTTACTTTTTTTTAAATTACTTGCTAGTTTTTTAACAGCTATTTTTATTAACTTAAATGACCATTTTAAATATTGTTTTGGGTATTTGAAATTTTTATGCTTATATTTACTTATTTTTTATTACATTTTTAAAATTTTTTAATTTGTTTTTTAATTTTTTTGTTTGTTGCTTGCCCGCCTGTGCCCGATCCTGCTTTTTTTGCTGAACCGTCCCTTTTATGGGCACCAACTTGTTCCACTACCAGTTTAGCTAGGAGGGTGGGCTTCTCAACTAGCCCCTACCCTTCCTGGTTTCTTTCCTTAAACATTTTTACTTACAAGACTCCCAAGTCCTCCCTTGTGAGGCTTGCCACCTGGACAAAAACACATGGCCCATTGGCGTTTAAATATTTAATTTTTTTTTGACATTCCTTTCAGAACACCAGGTAAAGGCCATTTATTTAACATATAATTTAAAGGACTATTTTTAGAGGGTTTATTCAGAGACCCACCCATTTGTTTTCTGACACTCAAAAAGAGAATTATACAGAGAGCAGAGGGAATTACGGTTTAATTTAGGTTTTTTTACTTTTATATACTGACTGCTACAGGGGACGGGACAGAAGGATCTTAATTTGACCTCAGAGCTTTATCGCACGCAATGGCTTCCACCCTGAGGAATTACGAATGAGAGGTTTAGTTCCACCCAGACACCTAATGCCCAAATGAACAGAGCAAAAAAAAACAGTAATTGGTTAAACAGAACAGAATCAGAACCAGATAGCAAACCAGAACCAGATCGTGTTTTCTTATTCTATTAGGGTTCACCTTATTGGAGCATGAACCCCAGGGGCTGCGACGGAGTGAGGAAGAGGGGTTAAACACCCCTGTGGCGCCACTCCTAGTTCGCCGCAGCCATCCGGAGTCCGATGTCCGAGCTAGGAGGGTCCCATCCGGGTCGCCAGAAACTGTTACCAAAATGTTTGGCTCTCAGCTAGGCAAACCCATGACAGCCAGACAGGGATAAGGAAAATATGCTTTATTTTGCAGAAGAAAGGAGAGCCCTGTACCTCGGTACAAAATACTTTATTTAGTACAAAAATTAAGAATTTTTTATACACACTCACACACAGGCTTCGGTTGTGCTAGCATTTGATTGGTGGTTAACAAACACTGCACTTCTGCAATTTGTTTAGCAAAAACCAGCTAAGAACCAGCTTTAACCATTTTAAAACTGATAAGGGGAGACAGTTTAAAAGTTTAGGGTACTGTGTCCGTGAGGCTTTTTCTTTTTCTTACTGGCTGCTTGTAAGCTGTTAAGGGGGGCTACCAGTGACTTTTACAGTACCCTGCTGCCTACTACCCTCCTTTGTCCTACTACTGCAGAAGTATTGATTGTCCAATTCAGTTTAAGTGATATCCTATGACATGTGTGAACCCCATTTGCTTAACAATCTGTCTAACCTTGTATTTAGGTTGGCCACTCTGGTCTACCTTCCCCAGTTCTGAGGAAGAACTCTGCGAAGTTTGAAAGCTTGTCCCTTCCACAAACAGAAGTTGGTCCAATAAAAAAAATTAGCTCAGCCTCCTTGTCTCACTGATTTTGAGAAACTTTATTCATTGAAATGGTGGCAATGAGGAAATAAACTTTAAAAGAAAATATAAGGATTGTATTTCATGGTTGAAAGGGCAGAAAAGACAGTTACTCACCTTTGTAACTGTTGTCCTTCGAGATGTATTGCTCATATCCATTCCAAGTAGGTGTGCGCACGCCGCATGCACGTCCGTCAGAAGATTTTTACCCTAGCAACATTCGGTGGGTCGGCTGGGCGCCGCCTGGCATGGCGCCGCTATGGCACCGAATATATACCCCTGCCGACCCGTCCGCTTCTCAGTTCCTTCTTGCTGGCTACTCCGACAGTGGGGAAGGAGGGCGGGTTTTGGAATGGATATGAGCAACACATCTCAAAGAACAACAGTTACAAATGTGAGTAACCATCTTTTCTTCTTCGAGTGCTTGCTCATATCCATTCCAAGTCAGTGAATCCCAAGCCTTACCTAGGGGGTGGGGTCAGAGTGAGATACTGCAGCGTGTAGAACTGCAGAGCTGAAGGCTGCGTCCTCTCTGGATTGCTGCACCAGGGCATAATGGGAAGTGAAGGTATGTACTGAAGACCACGTAGCTGCTCAACATATCTCCTGGATGGGTACTCGAGCTAGGAAAGCGGCCGAAGAGGCCTGAGCCCTGGTGGAATGGGCGGTGATATGCCCCGGAGAGACATGAGCTAGGTCATACGGATGCACGCCGTTACCCATGACAAAATTCTCTGAGAAGAGACGGGTAGGCCTTTCATCCAACCTGCCACTGCCACAAAAAATTGGGGCATTTTGCGGAAGGGTCTCTTCCGGTCAATGTAGAAGGCGAGTGTCCTACGGACGTCGAGGGAATGCAACTGCTGTTCTCTACGAGATGTATGCGGTTTGGGAAAGAAGACCGGGAGGAATATGTCCTGGTTGAGATGGAAGGCCGAGACTACTTTAGGGAGGAACGCGGGATGTGGACGTAACTGCACTTTGTCTTTGTGGAACACCGTGTATGGTGGGTCCACCATCAGAGCCTGAAGCTCAGAGACTCTTCTAGCCGATGTGATGGCCACAAGGAAAGCTGTTTTCCATGACAAATACAGGAGCGAGCAGGTCACTAGTGGCTCGAATGGAGGAGTAGTAAGTCTCGTCAGGACCAAGTTAAGGTCCCAGGAAAGGGCGGGGCATCGTACTAGGGGGTATAGACGCTCCAAACCTTTGAGGAACCTCGAGACCATAGGGTGGGAGAAGACGGAGTAAGTACCTTCTCCGGAGTGGAAAGTAGAAATAGCCGCCAAGTGCACTTGCAATGATGAGATAGCGAGGCCTTGCTGTTTAAGATACCAGAGGTAGTCCAATATAGTGGGAATGGGAACCTCCGTGGGCGTTATATTTTGTGTTTGACACCAGCAAGAAAAACGCTTCCACTTGGCCAAGTACATAGACCGGGTGGAAGGTTTTCTACTACCCAGGAGTACTTCTCACACTGGGGCAGAGCAACATAACTCCGACTGGGTTAACCATGCAGGAGCCACGCTGTGAGATGGAGCGATTGCAGGTCTGGGTGGTGAAGCCTTCCGTGGTCCTGCGTTATAAGATACTGATGCAGGGGCAGAGTGATCGGGTTGGCTATCGAGTGGTCCAGCAACGTGGTGTACCAGTGCTGTTGGGGCCATGCAGGGGCGATCAGGATCAGGTAAGCCCTGTCCCTGCGGAGCTTTAAGAGAACCCTGTGCACCAGTGGGAAGGGTGGAAAGGCGTACAGCAGCTGGTTCTTCCACGAGATTAGGAAGGCATCCAATATCGAGCCCGGGGCTAGACCTTGGAAGGAGCAGAACTTCTGGCACTTTCTGTTGTCGTGGGAAGCGAAGAGGTCTATGTGGGGAAAGCCCCACTTCTGGAAGATGGAATGCAGAACGTCCGGGCGAAGCGACAACTTGTGAGACCGAAAGGATCTGCTGAGATGGTCTGCCAGAGTGTTCTGGACTCCTGGGAGGAATGATGCTACAAGGTCTATCGAGTGGACTATGCAAAATTCCCACAATTGGATCGCCTCCTGACAAAGGGGGGAGGATCGAGTCCCTCCCTGCTTGTTTATGTAGTGCATGGCCGTTGTGTTGTCGGTAAGCACTGAAACACAACGACCTTGCAGATGTTGTAGGAACGTCTGGCACACCAGGCGGACTGCTCTCAGCTCCCGGACGTTTATGTGCAACGCTAGCTCTTGAGATGACCAGAGGCCTTGTGTGCGACGATGGTCTAGCTGAGCCCCCCAGCCGAGAGACGACGCGTCCGTCGTTAGGGACACCGGGGGCTGCCTCGGATGGAATGGCAGTCCTGCACAAACCAGGGAGGGTGTTAGCCACCAGTCGAGGGAGTCTAAGATGCTCTGAGGAATGGTGACCACCATGTCTATGGTATCTCTGGCTGGACGGTACACTGAGGTGAGCCAGGTTTGAAGGGGATGCATGCGTAGTTTTGCATGCTTGGTTACAAAGGTACATGCGGCCATGTGACTGAGGAGGCTCAGACAGGTGCGAGCCGAGGTTGTTGGAAAGGTTTGGAGGCTTTTTATAACAGAGACTAGTGCTTGAAACCAGGGCAGTGGCAGGCAGGCTTTTGTGAGTTTGGAGTCCAGAATGGCCCCAATGAATTCTATTCTTTGAGTGGGTACGAGAGTAGACTTCTCTAGATTGATCATCAGGCCCAGTCTCTCGAATAGGTCCGTGATGATGGCTACGTGCCGGGTGACCTGGGCCTCAGTGCACTTTGTAAAGACGCGAGGGGCCGTAGAGAGGCCAGACGGAAGGACTGCAAACTGGAAATGTTGGCGGTGCACCGTAAACTGTAGGTATCGTCTGTGTGGGGGGTAAATAGCGATATGGAAATATGCGTCCTCCATGTCAAGAGCAGCGTACCAGTCTCCGGGATCCAAGGAAGGGATAATGGTCCCAGGGATACCATGCGGAACTTCAACTTCTTCAGAAACATGTTAAGTCCTCGCAGGTCCAGGATGGGTCAAAGACCTCCTTTTGCTTTGGGGATTAGGAAATATCGGGAGTAAAATCCCCTGCCCCTTAATTCCTCCGGTACCTCCTCTATAGCTCCGATCGAGAGGAGTGTGCGAACCTCTTGCCAGATGAATTGCTCGTGAGAGGGGTCCCTGAAGAGGGACGGGGAGGGGAGATGAAAGGGAGGGGGCGAAATAAATTGGAGGTAGTATCCAAATTCCACCGTGCGTAGGACCCAGCGATCCGAGATTAATTGGGACCACGCAGGGAGGAAGGAGAAAGGTGGTTGGAAAACTGAAGGGGATCCTGGGAAAGGACTGGTGCTCTGCTCTCGGGCGCACCTTCAAAAGTTCACTTTCGGGCCCGGCGCTGGTTTGGCTGGACCAGTATTGTGTCCGCCTTGGGACCCAGATTGTCGCCTGCGGTTCCCACGACCGTGCCTTCTGCCAAAGTCTTGATGCGGTCTGGGGGGGAGGGGATAGGGGCACTGGGGTTGGCTACGGAAGGACCTGCGTTGGGTCTGTGGAGTGTGCATCCCAAGGGAACCCATGATCACCCGATTGTCCTTAAGACTCTGTAGTCTAGGGTCCGTTTTCTGGGAAAAAAGGCCCTGGCCTTCAAACGACAGGTCCTGGATGGTGAGTTGCAGTTCAGGAGGTAGACCTGACACTTGCAGCCATGAGATCTTCCTCATAGTAATTCCCAAGGCGATGGTTCTGGCCGTCGAATCCGCAGTGTTGAGGGAGGACTGCAGGGACATCTGCGCCACTTTCTTTCCTTCCTCGAGAAGGGCTTGGAATTCCTGGTGGGAGTCTGGTGGGACCATCTTAGTGAATTTACTCACCGACTGCCAGGTGTTATAATTGTATCTACTGAGCAGGGCCTGTTGGTTCACCACCCTGAGTTGGAGGCCCCCTGCAGAGTAGACTTTATGTCCCAACAGGTCCATCTGCCTAGCCTCTCGCAATTTTGGGGCGGGGGCTTGCTGGCCATGGCGCTTTCGCTCATTGACGGATTGAACCACCAGGGAGCATGGAGGAGGGTGGGTATATAGGTATTCATACCTTTTGGAGGGTACCATATACTTTCCTTCCACCCCTCTGGCCGTAGGAGGGATAGACGCCGGGGATTGCCAGATTGTGTCCACTTTGGCTTGGATGGAGCGTATAAATGGCAAAGCTATGCGGGTTGGAGCATCCGCCGACAGTATGTCAATCACTGGGTCTTCAACCTCTGGGACCTCCTCCACCTGGAGATTGATATTTAAGGCGACTCGCTTCAAAAGGTCCTGGTGAGCTCGGAGGTCGATAGGGGGCGGGCTCGAGGAGGATGTACCAGCCACTGCCTCGTCGGGTGAAGAGGAGAACGACAGACCAGGTACCAGTGGTTCCTGTAGGGACTCTTGGTTCAGAGGTACATCAGGGTCCGGGAGGGCCTGAGGGTCCAATGCCTGAGAAGAGTGATCTGTACCCACTGGAGGGGGGCGGCTAACAGTGGCCTCCGGTGCGTGATGTTCCGACGGGGCGGAATGTGATGGTACCATGGGTTCACCTTGGGCCTGGTGATATGCCCAAGGCGTCCAAAAGGACCACTGATGAGGGTCTTGGTCTGGACCTTGAGCCTCATGGAGAACCCGGCTGTGTGTCTCTGAATCAGGATAGGCAGCACTATCAGCGTGCGATGACTCAGATGCGTGCCTCGATGGCCATGGCGGAGCGGAGGCCATTTGAGGATAAGCCCTGTCTCTAGGGTACCGTATTTTGTGCTGCACTGGAGAGCGGTACCAGGATCCATACCGGTACCGAGAGCGTGATCGGGACCTGCGACCAGCACGGTGCCGGGAGATCGACCGGGATCTTGATGCTCTATGATGAGAACGGCTGCGGTGCGAATGGTGCCAGGAGCTGGACCAGTGCCTGGAGTATCGGTCCAGTGAGCGGGACCTCAAGTGGTGCCGCGAGTGCAACCGGTACCGGGGCGGAGATCGGTACCAGGACTGCGAGCGGCGCCTGGACCTGGAGCGATGATGAGATTGAGAGCGTTGGTGGGACCTCAGTCTTGAGTGCTGTCTGCCTGAGGTGCCGATGGAAGGTGGTCTTACCATGGCAGGCTTGCCTGTCGATTGAATAATCCGCACCGGCAGTGCCGGGGGTTGAGGCAGGGTGGACTCCATTAAGGCAATAAGTTCCCTTGCCGTAGCAAATGTCTCTGGCGTAGTGGGAACAAGAAGCTATACTGAGGCATGTGCTGGGGAGCTGTCACGCACTGGACTTGACGGCTCTTGCATGGCCGGAATCAATGGTGCGGAGATTGTCGGCGCCGTGGCAGTTAGTGGTGCCGGGCAGCTCGACTTAGATTGCGGCTCAGACTGCGGTGCAGATAGTGGGGCCGCAAGAGCTTTAAGCTTCTTGGTACGCGGGGAGAGGGAGCAGTGCCGGGCCAGTTTCTGGGCCAGACGTTTGGTGCCGAGCTGTCTTCGCGGTGCCGGCACTCTCCAGTGCCGATGAGGCACTTCTCCCTGGCGCGGACTGTCTGGCAGCCAGTGCCAAAGGTGGAGGAGTGAGGGCTGCCTCCATTAGGAGCTGCTTAAGGCGAAAGTCCTGCTCCTTTTCCGTCCGCGGCTTGAACAATTTGCAGATCCAGCCCTTGTCTGCAAGGTGGGATTCCCCCAAGCACTTGAGGCAGGAGTCGTGGGGGTCTCTCGTGGGCATCGGCCGGCGGCAGGCCAAGCACGGTTTGAAACCCGGTGAGCCAGGCCTGGGCCTGGGCACCGGGAGAGGGAAAGGGCTAATCCCCGACCCTCTGAACTATATACACCAACTACGTTTACAAAAATCTATTAACTAGAACTACAGAGAATAAACTATATACACAATAAGTATTAGAGTGAAAAGCTAGGGAGGTGGAGATCAGCTAAGCTGCGCTCCACTGTTCCAACGACCTACACGGGTGGTAAGAAGGAACTGAGGAGCGGACAGTTGGCAGGGGTATATATTCGGTGCCATAGTGGCACCATGCCAGGGGGCGCCCAGCCGACCCACTGATTGTTGCTAGGGTAAAAATCTTCCGACGGACGTGCACGTGGCGTGCACACACCTACTTGGAATGGATATGAGCAAGCACTTGAAGAAGAATAAAAAAACTTGGAGCATTATATTAAAATGCCACATAGGTCATGTCAATTCAATAAGGCCTAAGCATGTACAAATCCCACTGTTTGAGTAACATATTGGTGCTCAAAGCTACCTTAAGGCAGCACCTGAAAATTTCCCTACTTTAGGGGACTCATTAACAACTGCTGCTCCCCTTGGTTGGGAGATTATCAGGGGCAGAGCTAGAATGCAATGTGCTTCAGCAATCCTAACTAATGAAGCATCATTTATTTTATAGAGCAGTTATAATAATAAGAGATATACCAATCTCCTAGAACAGGACCTTGAAAGGTCATCAAGTCCAGCCCCTTGCCTTCACTAGCAGGGCCAACTACTGATTTTTGCCCCAGATCCCTAAGTGATCCCCTCAAGGACTGAACTCACAACCCTGGGTTTAGCAGGCCAATGCTCAAGCCACTGAGCTATCCCTCCCCCACTTATTCACCAGCACAAGTTAGAGAAGCTTTAACTTGTACCAGGGAGCAATTCAGCCACCAGCAGTCTCCAAAGGCAGATCAGGTGGGGACTCCCAGGTATGTCAAGCACTGCTCTGGCAAAACAGAGAATCTGGCCCAAAGTATACTATACTTACACTTAATTAGATCCAAATAAATCCTATTTTTGCTTCTCTGGTTGCATTAATGTTGAAGGCTGGATGACATTTTGGAACATATTTTGAAGGGGATATCTATCTTTAGGTAGGAACTTGACCAGGTTGACTATTTCTTCATGATCATCATAATTTACCTTTGCCAGATTCTTAGCTTTGTGAGATTTCTGTGAAAAAAAGATTTTCCTCTCTCTCTCTCTCTCTCTCTCTCTCTCTCTCTCTCTCTCTCTCTGACATAGCTGTAGGAAGTATTAATTAAAACGTGTATTTTGTGTGTCTGAAAGCAAAAAAGGACTTAATGTTTTCCCATGGGGTTGTATCATAATATTTTATGTACAGCATTACAAAGTTTTTAATACTACTTGATAATTTGGTTTTCAGACCACCATATTTTAAAGTATTATTATCAGAGGTTAAAGAGTCTCAATTTCCTACCTGTTTTTTGAAAGCTGCCATGGCTTCTTTGTGTTGTTTGTTTAATGTTTCTGTCTCATGCTGCAGAGTTTCCTGTTCAATGAAAATACTTTAAATTAGCTCAAATTATAATGTGCTTTAAACGTGACTCTTACTGATAGCCTTTCAGTAACAGAGAAATAATATTTTAAGAAAAAATATTGCTATTTTGATTCTTTCTTAAGTAGGTTCTAGGAAAAAATATGAATAAACTAAATTACTTATCTAAAATTGAAGCTCTTGAATGAGAAATATCTTACCTGGTAATTTTCTTTCTGCTAGCAGCATCTGTCCTAATTCATAACACATGGATAATGCCTCTCACCTGTGGAATTTTGAGGCAGTCCAGAGCTGTTGTTGGAGCCTTACTCTTTACCTCAGGCCACCAGAAAAGTTCTTCCAAAGCTATAAAAATACTCCAGCAATGAATTATTAGTATTAAGACAACAATTTGAAACTGTATTAACTCATCTGAAGGGAATTTTACATTTAAGTCTCTATTTAGAGAAAATTTTCAGTTTGTTACAAATTATATTCTGATAATTTACCAGACTACCAGAGTGGATTAAACAAAGAGAGTAGTTATTAGCAGAGAATACTATCAGGTAAGAAATTTTTCATTGTGCTCCACAGCTTGGAAAGTAAAGGGGAATACATAATATTAATTTAAACTGTTGCTTATTACAATAGAATAATAGGCAAAAAAGTAAGTTCTTCCACATAAAGTAAAAGCTTTGTAATTTAAGGAATTATCTGGGAATCAACCCAGTATTACTTTCCTACCAAAGGACTACATCAATGAATGACATTTCTGTGTTGAGTTCTGTATGAACACAAAATTAATAAAAAATAAAGTTGTAAAACAAATTGGTTAGGAGAAACAGAACGGCCAACTTGCTCTACCACCGGAGGCAGAATTTCTGGTAGCCCAGGGTGAAGAGTGAGACTTAGTCCTTAAGTCTCTAGATCACCTCTGAATTCCACTGATGAAAGGGATTACCTATCTGTTATGAATGAGGAGAAAAACTATGCAGGATAAAGGTAATATCTTTTATCAGTCAACATATTTATTTGTCTATTTGGTTGATAGATGAAAATTTGTAAATTCTATGGCTATCTAAACTCTGGTGCACAATACATACTACATAAAAGGATATTGAAAAAAATATACAGCTATTCATAAAACAAAAATCAGGAAAAGGAATTTAAACTCAAAAAGAATGATTCCTTAGTCTGTGGTTATTTGAGATTTTGTAGTCAGAACCACATGCTTGTCAAAAATTCATTTTGATATTGGAGTTTAAAGGTTACAAATCAGTTACAGTGAGTGAGCAAGGATCGTGTGAAGAGATTGACAGAAAAACCCTTGAAGAATTCTGCTTTCAGAGGGGGTCACCTTTAGGAAAAAAGTCCCAGAGCAAGAACTGAAAAATCTGTTAATGGCCAGTGATCAGGAAGCAGACCCAGTGAAAATGCTTGCAGTGAAAAACCAGCAGCAACTTGAACATGAACAAAAGCTGATAGATCTTTGATTGCAGGAAAAGCGAAAGAGCTGATATGGAAAAGAAAGCCCATTTAAGGCATATGGAATGGCTGGGTGCTGAGGAGAAGGCTCACCAGATGCAACAGGAATCTGCCAGACTTCAGCTCCAAGTCTTGGAAGAGCAGAAAAAGCTGATACAACCTGGAAATCCACCCCCTCGTGACAATAAAAACTGGGAGAAAATTTGTCCCATTTACAAAAATACTGACGACATAGAGGAATTTCTATCTACCTGTGAACGTTGACATGAAATTCACCATATTCCAAGGTATAGCATATGCCTGTCCTGCTGACCAGATTGACTGGGAAAGCTACTGAGGTGTTCAATGAAATGAGTATGGATGAAGCTTTGAATTATGTAAAATATAAAGATACTGTGTTAAAATGTTTTGAGGTTACATCTGAAACTTACAGCTTGAAATTTAGAAATTTTAAAATGTCTAATGATATTTCTTTACGTGGAATGTGCTCCTAAACTGTTAGGTTTTGTCAGGAAGTGGATTATTGGTGAGAAAGCTTGGGGTAAGTTTAAACAATTAATGCAATTAATTACTCTAGAACAGATGTTAAATTTGGTTCAGATGAGGTCTGGGCTGCTATTTGCGATAAAAAGCCCAGGTCTGTTTTGCACGCTGCTGAGATTGCAGATGAATTTGTGCAGAATGGAAGTCATGAAAGAAGTATGCCCTTGGGAAAGAATAATCACTATTCTCCCTAATCTAAAAGAAGAGAATGGTTTAAAAGTGGGACCAGACCCACTTCTATTAAAAAAGCTCATGGAAGCCCAGAAAAGAAAAACTCATACTCTAAGCAAAGACAAGTGGTATGTCATTTGTGTGGTACACTTGGACACATCAAACCAGAGCAGCCAAATGTAGAAAATAAATCAGGAAATGCTAATCCAGTTATCCTAAAAAATAGGCAACCCAAATAGAGCTGCCTTGTGTGCAAATGCTGTTACTGTTGTTTCTAAAAGACTTGACCTTAAAACTCATATTAAAGCTAAATATGGGAACAATAACGCAGAGTTTATTAGCTGTGCAGAAGTCAATGGAATCAGGTGTATGGCATGAAGGGACACCACAGCAGATATTACTTTGGTTAAGGCAAGTCTTGTCAGGGAGGCAGATTATTTGCCAGGTGAAAGTGTAATTGTTGTAGCATTATCTGAATATTTTGTAAGAGTGCCTTTGGCTAAAATCCACCTTAAATGTTAAGGAAGGTGTCCCACTCTCCGAACAATTGACTGTGAACAGCCATGTGTGCTGGAATAAGAGAAATGATATCTCAAATTGGTTGTCTGTTGAGAATAGCAGTGTGTCTGCTAAAGGAGAATATTTCTCCAGTCCTTTGTCTGTAAAGCAGACAGAAGAAGCCCATCAGCCTATGTTGGTTGAAAATTTATCAGTTGTCTTAGAGTCAATTCTGGACATAACTGAAGCCCAGGAAGGAAATATTCCTAAATTTGTGTCTGCTCGGGATAATGACATTATAACCAGGTTGCATCCAGTTGATGTCATGGCTGGTTCCCAGGGACCAGGCGATTCTGGTGTTTCTATTTTGCCTGTTGCTAGTGCGTTGCTAGATAAAGATATGGCAACCTTGTCTGATCAGGTTGATGATATGACCAGGGCACAAGGAAAGCATAAAGGTGATCTATGTTACACACAGTGTGGAAACTTGTAACAGAAAGGGAATGGACCCTAAACTTGTGTGTGTTGAGCCTGGTAACCTGCATGTTGTCTGCAAGAAGAGCTGCAAAGAGGAAGAGAATGCCTCTAACTTTTTGACTATGGAGTCTAGCAGGAAATTATGTGCCCAAAAGGAAGCTGTGTGAAAATCTTTGTGATGTACCAGAGGTAGATCTGGGTTTGAGTGAAACTCAGAAGGAGTTTGTTAATTTGTCTGTTATACCAAAGTCAATTCTGAACATAACTAAAGCTCAAAAAGAATCTGTTGCAGTTCATGATATTGCAAAAGGAAAGAAATTTCTGGGTGAAGTCTTAAAAAAGTTAATAGCTGTGCCTAGTGAGGGTAAAAGGGAATTTCTCCCATTAACTTTTAATGAGCCATTGGTGGTAGTCAACAGTTTGTCTACTAAGAAAAATGTGTTGGTGCCTAATGGCCGAAGCCTTCCAAATGAAAATGAATTCACTGACTTTGCCTTGGACTTTGCCTCAGGAGGCTTCATTAGCTAATATCGAAAGTGAACAGTTTGTGTCTTCGGTTCCAAAGGAAGGCTGGATTCCTGGCTTTACACAGCAGAGCAGCCTTGTGAATAAACCCATAGACCCTTTTAATACGTCATCTAATTTCTTAGTAAGCTCTGATTAATCTAATACCTTGTGGATGCAGAAATTGGTAGTTGAAAAGTAGAACTGTAGTTCAGACATAATGACAGAAAATGGTTGTCTCTGGGTACGTCTACACTACGGGATTATTCCGATTTTACATAAACCAGTTTTGTAAAACAGATTGTATAAAGTCGAGTGCATGTGGCCACACTAAGCATATCAATTCGGCGGTGTGCGTCCATGGTCCGAGGCTAGCATCGATTTCTGGAGCGTTGCACTGTGGGTAGCTACTCTGTAGCTATCCCATAGTTCCCGCAGTCTCCCCCGCCCCTTGGAATTCTGGGTTGAGATCCCAGTGCCTGATGGGGCAAAAATCATTGTCGTGGGTGGTTCTCGGTAAACGTCATCACTCATTCCTTCCTCCGGGAAAACAACGGCAGACAATCATTTCGCGCCCTTTTTCCCTGGATTGCCCTGGCAGACACCATAGCACGGCAACCATGGAGCCTGTTCAGCTTTTTATTTTTATTGTCACCATATGTGTACTAGATGCCGCTAACAAAGGCGTTACTGCAGTGCTACACAGCAGCATTCGTTTGCTTTTACATGATAGCAGAGATGGTTATCAGTCGTTCTGTACCGTCTGCTGCCATTGTAAATTGGCAGTAAGATGACGGTTATCTGTCGTTCTGTATTGTCTGCTGCTATCATGGGTGCCCCGGCTGAGGTCAGCCGGGGGCGCAAAGGCAAAACTGGGAATGACTCCCCGAGTCAACCCCTCCTTTATGGTTTCTAAAAATAGTCAGTCCTTCCTAGAATATGGGGCAAGTGTACTAGAGAACCAATGTATCAGAGAGCACAGCTGCTCCATGTCAGATCCCGCAGAAATGATGAGCTGCATGCCATTCACGAGGGGTGCCCCTGCAACAACCCCACCCGTTGCTTCCATCCTCCCCCAACCTTCCTGGGCTACTGTGGCAGTGTCCCCCTCATTTGTGTCATGAAGTTATAAAGAATGCAGGAATAAGAAACAGTGACTTGTTAGTGAGATAAAATGAGGGGGAGGCAGCCTCCCGCTGCTATGACAGTCCAGGCAGAACATTAAGAGGCGCCCAGCATCCTGCTGCTATGATAGTCCAGGCAGTACAGAATCTTTTCTTTACACAGGAAAGGGAGGGGGCTGATGGAGCTCAACCCCCAGTTGCTATGATGAGGACGGTTACCAGCCATTCTGTACCATCTACTGGGAATGACCAGGAATCATTCCTATTTTTACCCAGGCACCCCCAGCCAGCCTCACCTGAGGCCAGCCTCACGGGCTGATGACAAGGACGGCTAGCAATCCTACTGCACCATCTGCCACCGGGGAGGGGAGAGGAGCAGATACTGCTCTTCACTGCCGCAGCATCGCGTCTACCACCAGCATTCAGTAGACATAGGGTGACATTGAAAGAAGTCAAGAAACGATTTCTTTCCCTTTTCTTTCACGTGGGGGGGAGGGAGTAAATTGTCGAGCTATACCCTGAACCACACCGGACAATGTGTTTGAACCTACAGGCATTGGGAGCTCAGCCAAGAATGTAAATATCTTTTGGAGACTGCTGTGGACTGTGGGATAGCTGGAGTCCTCAGTACCCCCTCCCTCCCTCTATGAGCATCCATTTGATTCTTTGGCTTTCCATTACGCTTGTCATGCAGCACTGTGTAGCCTGGAGATTTTTTTCAAACGCTTTGGCATTTCGTCTTCTGTAACGGAGCTCTGATAGAACAGATTTGTCTCCCCAGATGGCGATCAGATCCAGTATCTCCCGTACAGTCCATGCTGGAGCTCTTTTTGGATTTGGGACTGCATGGCCACCCGTGCTAATCAGAGCTCCATGCTGGGCAAACAGGAAATGAAATTCAAAAGTTTGCGGGGCTTTTCCTGTTTACCTGGCCACTGCATCTGAGTTCAGATTGTTGTCCAGAGCAGTCACAGTGGTGTACTGTGGGATACCGCCCAGAGGCCAATACCATCGATTTGCAGCCACACTAACCTAATCTGATACGCTAATACCAATTTTAGCGCTACTCCTCTCGTTGGGGAGGAGTACAGAAACCGATTTAAAGAGCGCTTTATATCGATATAAAGGGCCTCGTAGTGTGGACGGGTACAGCGTTAAATCGGTTTAACGCTGCTAAAATCGGTTTAAACACTTAGTGTAGACCAGGTCTCTCTTTAAGGCCTGGTGTCCATGCAAATTACCTAGCTGACAAGGGAGGAACAAATTTGCCCATAGCCCATATTTGCCCATAGCCAAATTTGCCCATATTACAGAGAGCTCAAATTTCAACCCCCTAAAAAGGGGAAAGAGGGAAGTCAAATTAACCCATGAAAGGCAAAATGTCATTACAGACTTGCCTCACTCATATCTAAAATACCAAAACTCCAAGTATGTGATTAACCTAAAAGTCTATTTCAAGGAAAAGCCTAAGGTAAAGAAAAAGCTAAACCTTCAAAAGGGATATTGAACAAGTTGACCTAAAAAATGGTTTATCTAAACAAAAGGCTTGGCGTAACAAAAATTATTGTAAATGTACATTTGTAATAGATTTGTTGTTAATATTAATGCTAATCTTAACTCTTCTAACTAGTTCATAGCTGATGCCAAAAAATTGTAAAAATGTACAATGTGCATGGTCTTTGGAAAAACCCTTGAACATATTAAAAGTGGTACATGAAAATGCACTACGTAATAGAAACCCTTATGATGATAATATTTTGGTCAATAAGAACACACTTGGTATTAGAAAGCCTAATGACGTTGAGGTTTCACACACAATCCAAAAACTTTTCACAACAGAAAAACCAATACAAGCTTGGACTGCTGTGCAAGAAAGAAAACTGAGGTACAAAATCTCACAGCCTTCATGGCTGAATGTCAGAGTAAGTGCTCTCTGAAGAACATTGATGGCTATGTTAAGTTAACACACAGACCAAACCCTGAAATCACTAAATGTGTTTCACAAAATATGGACTAAGTTGTCAACTTGGGCCAGAGTATGTATCAATACTTTGGCCTTACAAAGAATTAAATGTAAACATGGCTCATATCAAGATCAGAAGGTCCTTAAGGTGCATCCAGGAACTCTAACTGCTCCCTTCTACACCAATCTTGCATTGGGGTCTGACACATGGCCAAAAAGGGTTAAGTAGCTTGCAGTCTAAATGACCCAGATTCAACCTTTAGGGACATTTTGATAGATAATGTTTGTGGCTTTTTTGTGTTTACATATATATTGTTAGAGATTAACAATGTAATCGAACAGTTCCTATCGATGCTATAGTCTTTTAATTCAGAGACGAAAAGGAGATCCAAGCATTTAAATGAACTGTAAAAATAGTGATATCACTGTATTCATCTCTTTTTGAAATGTGTAGCAAAACACCTGCAAATGGTGCAAAAAACAGGCAATTGCTTTATGTTAATCCCTGTAGCTAATTACTGGTGATGCTTAGGAAATAGATTTACTTCAAAGTATCAATGACTGCCTATTGTTCGCCTAAGAACTCCGAGCTGTCAAGAGAAGACCTGGAACTGTATAAAAATAACCCTTGGGTCCTGATCCTTTATCTCCAATCTGCCTGATACTATAGGGAAAGCTTGAGTCGTAGAATCATCCTGAATATGAGCCTGTGGACTAATTCTGAAAGAACTCTTTGAAACTACAGAGCTCACCATCTCTACTATGAATCTGATCTCAGAACTGTACTCGTGTTTGTATGTATGCTGATCTTTTAACCAATACTCTCATTCTTTTCTTTTTTAATAAATTTCAGTTTAGTTAATAAGAATTTGCGGTAAGTGTGTATTTGGTTAAAATCTGGAATATTCATTACCCTGGAAGGTAATGTGTTCAGTCTTTTGGGACTGGTAAAACTTTCTTATGATTAATAAGATTTTCAGTAAGCCTCATCATATTTGACTTGGCTGTCTGGGTGGAGGCCTAAGGCTTGATTACTTAAAGGAAACTGTTTTGTTGGCGCTGGGTAACCAGGAAGATATTATAAAAGCCATTTTGTCCTGGCTTGGTAAATCTAAGCATTGGAATATCCACCAGCTTTGGGGATTGTCTGCCCCATTCTTTGCAGTTTACCCTAATTGAGTAACCTCAGTGTAGCTCCCTGGGACCCCAGTCACACGTCCATTTACAGAACTCCCTCTGAGGTCAATAAGAGTTATGCCCTCAGAAGACTAAAGAATTTTGGACAGAGTGTAGAATCATTAGATTATACACTCAATTCAAATTTCACAGGTTTTCAGACTTTGCACCCTACCATGCAGTCAGGAAACTTGGAAAGTTTACATTTGGGCTACTGGTCTGCTCCTGTAGAATTTCTGAGCATCACAGACTTACAGCCTGATCACAAATAATTTCTGAGGTTTTTTGGACTGCAACCCCACTGTTGTCGAGCCACTTTGCTCTGCAGTACAATTTTTCTCTGCAACATTAGAATCCTGCTGGAGTTCAAAGAATTTATAAACTCTAACTAAAAAACTTCTAAGGAAAAAACAGTTTAAGGAAGCAGAGCTTGTAAGTTTAGAAACCTGAATTACTCCAAACACACTGTTTTTATCTTTACACAGTTAAAACTAAAGATGCAAATAAGTGAAAAAGTTAAGGGTTAGGTTTTCATTACTGTTTGTGCACAACTGCACAATGCACTGCATGTACAGTTACTACAACTGAACATTAAATCATTAAATTGTGTATGCAAACTACCACTTTAATGTGTAATTATACATTTGTATGCATAATCAACAATTGCAGAAGTAAATTATGCATGCATTTTTGCATACAGTTATGAAAAACTGGCTCTGTGGTTCCAACAGAAACTTGACAGTGTTGTTCTTTGTACTATCTTCTATTCCTGGTTTTTCATTAAATTCATACTCCACAGTTCCTATCACTAAATGCATACCATACACACAAAAATACTTTTTATTTCTGCCTCTACAATAAATTTATGATGGATTTTCAATATATCGCATATTTCTTCTCTCGGTTGTTTCTAACAAATTATGTATTCTTTTTATGCAATGCAAGATTTAAACTACATTTTAATAGATTGTTACTGACATAATTTAAATTATTTCATGTGCTAGAATAATATGATTCTCCACATCAGAGATGAGGAACAAGACGAAGGGAAAAGTGTATGCTTATGTAAACAGTAAAGGTGATGGTGTTTCTGTAACACTACAGCAACACAACTTGCCAGGATGGATAGAAACTATCTCTGCAGTATACCTAGCCCTTGACAGGTGAGAGAGGGACTGAGCTCAGAACCCAAACTAATAATCCTCACATCACAGTGCACAAGACCACACTGACCACCACCTTTCTATGCAATTTCTGTGATAAAGATTTGTTAAGATGGTCCTATTGGAAGCTAGGCTTCACTATGGGATTATTAACAGGAATTGTTAGACACCATAAGAACAACTGTGTCATAAATATCAAATAAAATTGTACATAAGTTGCTAACAACACATTTATCTTTCTTCCATTCCTTTATCCAACTATGAACTTGATCATTCAACTGTGGAGGTAAAGAAATGTGGTAACTTAGAGTATAAACTTTAACTTCGTGAGGTGAAAACAAGCTCACAGAACATAAGAACGGCCATAGTGGGTCAGACCAAAGGTCCATCTAGCCCAGTATCCTGTCTTCTGACAGTGGCCAATGCTGGGTGCCCCAGAGGGAATGAAAAGAACAGGTAATCATCAAGTGATCCATCCCGTCGCCCATTCCCAGCTTCTGGCAAACAGAGGCTAGGGACAACAACGTGGTATACTTGCAACCCTTGAAAAAGAGTCACTCTTTTAAAATGTTTCCAAAATGGGTTCTCTGAATTTTATACATACTCCTTAAGACAAGATGATGGGAAGGGTAGAAAACTGCACACAGATCAGCCATTTTGTCTAAATTCTGTGAGAGGCTCTCAAACTCATAGACTTTAAGGTCAGAAGGTACCATCATGATGATGCAGTCCGATCTCCTGCACGCTGCAGGCCACAGAACCTCACCCACCTACTTCTGAAATAGACCCCCTAATCTCTGGCTGAGTTACAGAAGTCCTCAAATCATGGTTTAAAGACTCAAAGTTACAGAGAATTCACCATTTACACTAGTTTAAACTTGCAAGTGACCCTGCCCCATGCTACAGAGGAAGGTGAACCCTCTCCCCCATCCCGCAATGTCTCTACCAATCTGACCCTGGGGAAAATTCCTTCCTGACCACAAATATGGCAATAAATTAGACATATCTGAAGATACAAGACAGAAGAGGCCTCATTAAGGAGCTCATGGATTAGATTAGAGACTGTAAGTAACTTGTCAATACCTCCTTAATGTAAAAAAGGAGAAATATCTTTAAGTAGTAAAAGGACTAATCTACTACATGAGTGACTTATTAGTGACAGAGTTCTCAGCTCCAGTTCTGTGTGGTAGAAGTTGTGGGATCCAGATCCTTGATCTCATTTTGTTCAAAAAAGACGGTTACTCACCTTTGTAACTGTTGTTCTTCGAGATGTGTTGCTCATATCCATTCCAGTTAGGTGTGCGCGCGCCGCATGCACGTTCGTCGGAGAAACTTTTACCCTAGCAACCCTAGTGGGTCAGCTGGGCGCCCCCTGGAGTGGCGCCGCTATGGCGCCCAATATATACCCCAGCCGACCCGGCCACCCTTCAGTTCCTTCTTGCCGGCTACTCCGACAGTGGGGAAGGAGGGTGGGTTTGGAATGGATATGAGCAACACATCTCGAAGAACAACAGTTACAAAGGTGAGTAACCGTCTTTTCTTCTTCGAGTGATTGCTCATATCCATTCCAGTTAGGTGATTCCCAAGCCTTACCTAGGCAGTGAGGTCAGAGTGAGATGTGGCGGTATTTAGAACTGCTACGCCAAAGGCCGCATCATCTCTTGATTGTTGGACTAGTGCATAGTGTGAGGTGAATGTGTGGACCGATGACCGGGTCGCTGCACGGCATATCTCCTGGATAGGCACGTGCGCCAGGAAGGCTGCTGACGATGCCTGAGCTCTCGTGGAATGTGCCGTGAGGTGGCCAGAGGGGACACGAGCTAGATCGTAGCATGCGCGAATGCATGCAGTCACCCAGGAGGAAATCCTCTGAGAGGAGATTGGCAGACCTTTCATCCATTCTGCGACTGCCACAAACAGTTGGGGAGACTTTTGGAACGGCTTTGTTTGCTCAATGTAGAAAGCGAGTGCTCTGCGTACATCTAAGGCGTGTAGCTGCTGCTCCCTCCAAGAAGAGTGGGGCTTCGGGAAGAAGACCAGGAGGAAGATGTCCTGGTTGGTATGGAAGGCAGACACAACCTTAGGGAGGAACGCCGGGTGGGGTCGCAGATATACCGTGTCTTTATGGAAAACGGTGTAGGGCGGGTCCACTGTGAGAGCTCTCAGCTCGGAGACCCGCCTGGCCGATGTAATGGCCACCAGGAAGGCCGTCTTCCATGACAGGTACAGGAGCGAGCAAGTCGTCAGTGGCTCAAATGGTGGAAGCGTGAGCCTGTTTAGGACCAAGTTAAGGTCCCAGGCAGGAGCAGGGCGCCGTACGGGGGTGGGGGGTAGAGACGCTCCAGGCCTTTAACGAATCGAGCGACCAAGGGGTGGGAGAATACGGAGCGGCCACCTTCTCCTGGTAGGAAGGTAGATATGGCCGCTAAGTATACCTTCAGGGAGGATGTCGCTAGGCCCTGCTGCTTAAGGTACCAGAGGTAGTCTAGGACCGTGGGAATCGGTGCCTCCAAAGGGGTCGCACCCTGAGTAGCACACCAGCAAGAGAAGCGCTTCCACTTGGCCGTGTACGTTGATCGGGTGGAAGGCTTCCTGCTGCTAAGGAGGATATGCTGAACCGGTGTGGAGCAGCTCAACTCCGCCACGTTCAGCCATGCAGGAGCCATGAGGTGGAGGGCTCGTAGGTCCAGGTGACGGAGCCTGCCGTGATCCTGTGTGATTAGGTCTGGGTGGAGAGGGAGGGGAATTGGAGGGTCCACTGACAGATCCAGCAAAGCGGTGAACCAATGCTGTCTGGGCCACGCAGGTGCGATCAGGATTAGACGCGCTTTGTCCCTGAGGAGTTTCAAAAGGACTTTGTGCACCAGAGGAAACGGAGGGAAGGCATACAATAGGTGGTGGCTCCATGGCAGGAGGAATGCGTCCGTGATCGACCCGGGAGAGAGACCTTGAAAGGAGCAAAACTCCTGGCACTTCCTGTTGGACCTGGTCGCGAACAGGTCTATGCGGGGAAATCCCCACTTCTAGAAGAGGGAATGGATGACATCCGGTCTGATCGACCATTCGGAAGGATTGGCTGAGTCTATCCGCCAGTGCGTTCCTGACCCCTGGGAGGAAGGATGCTACAAGATCTATTGACTGGGCTATGCAGAAATCCCAGAGTCGAATGGCTTCCTGACATAGGGGAGACGAACGGGTTCCCCTCTGTTTGTTGATGTAGTACATGACCGTTGTGTTGTCCGTGAATACCGAAACACAACGGCCATGCAGGTGTTGTTGGAACATCTGGCAGGCAAGACGGACTGCCCTCAACTCCCAGACATTTATGTGGAGTGACAACTCTTGGGACGACCAGAGGCCCTGGGTATGCAGGTGCCCTAGGTGGGCCCCCCAACCCGGGGATGATGCATCAGTTGATAGAGTCATCGACGGTGGCTGTGGGTGGAACAGCATCCCCGCGCATACTAGGGATGGGGTCAGCCACCAGTCGAGGGAGCGGAGAGGGCCGGAGGGGACTGTCACCAATACGTCTAGGCAGTCCTTGCCCGGGCGGAATACCGAATGGAGCCACGTTTGGAAGGGTCTCATTCGGAGCCTGGCATACTTTGTCACATAAGTACATGAGGCCATATG
Source organism: Gopherus evgoodei (assembly GCF_007399415.2). NCBI lineage: Eukaryota > Metazoa > Chordata > Testudines > Testudinidae > Gopherus > Gopherus evgoodei. The sequence goes on from NC_044325.1 coordinate 96,546,366, forward strand.
CCCCAGTAGTGCGAGACAGGTGCGAGCTGAGGTGATTGCGGAGGCCTGCAAGCTCCTTATGATCGAGACGATAGTCTGGAAGCGGGGCTGAGGTAAGTAAGCCCTGGCTTGAGTAGAGTCCAGGGTCGCGCCTATGAAGTCCAACCTCTGCGTGGGGACCAGGGTGGATTTCTCGGCATTGAGAAGCAGGCCTAACTGGGAGAAGAGGTCCGTAACCACCTCGACATGCTGTCGCACCTGCAACTGGGAGGACCCCTTGAGGAGCCAGTAGTCGAGGTATGGAAACACGTGGATTTGCCGCTGACGGAGGTGGGCGGCCATGATGGCCATGCACTTGGTAAACACCCTCGGGGCCGTGGAGAGGCCGAAGGGTAGGACTGCAAATTGGAAGTGCTGATGTCCGACCGTGAAGCGAAGGTACTTCCTGTGCGGTGGAAATATGGCAATATGGAAGTATGCGTCCTTCATGTCGAGGGCAGCATACCAGTCTCCAGGATCCAGGGATGAGATAATGGTTCCCAGGGAGATCATGCGGAACTTCAACTTGAGCATCCATTTGTTGAGGCCCCGCAGGTCTAGGATGGGTCTGAGACCTCCCTTTGACTTGGGAATCAGGAAATATCGGGAGTAGAACCCCTTTCCTTTCTCGTCTAGAGGTACCTCCTCTATAGCTCCTGCTGCAAGGAGAGATTGGACCTCCTGTCAGAGGGTTTGCTCATGAGAGGGGTCCCTGAAGAGGGACTGGGAAGGGGGACAGGAAGGGGGTGAGGAAGCAAATTGTAGGTGGTATCCTTGCTTCACCGTGCACAGCATCCAACGGTCTGATGTTAACTGGGACCACGCCAGGAGGAAGTGGGAGAGGCGGTTGGAGAAGGTAGGGGAAGGATCCTGTCTTGAGGCTGGTACGCCATCCCCGGGCGCACCTTCAAAAGCCGGACTTGGGGCCCGGTGGTGCCTTGGAGGGCCCTTGGTTTTGGCCTCCCTGGGAGCTGGACTGGCATCTGTGGCCTCTCGGCCACGCCATCTACTGAAGTCCTGCCTCTGGTGGGGTGGGAAGTATGGGCGGCGTGCTTGGGGCCTGAAGGGTCTACACTGGGTGGCAGGGGTATGCATCCCCAGCGAGTGTATGATGACTCGATTGTCCTTCAGGTTTTGAAGTCTGGAATCCGTTTTGTCCGAGAACAAACCCTTGCCGTCAAAGGGTAAGTCCTGGACGGTGTATTGCAGTTCCGGGGGTAGGGTGGAGGCCTGAAGCCAGGAAATGCGTCTCACGGTGATTCCCGAGGCCAAGGTTCTGGCTGCTGAGTCGGCCGCGTCGAGGGAGGCCTGTAGAGAGGTCCTGGCCACCTTCTTACCCTCCTCCAGGAACGCATTGAATTCCGGGCGTGAGTCCTGGGGTAGTAGCTCAGAGAACTTACCCACCTCCGCCCATATATTGTAGCTATATCGACCCAATAGGGCCTGTTGATTGGCCACATGGAGTTGCAAGGCCCCAGCTGAGTACACCTTGCGACCCAGGAGATCCATCAGCCTAGCCTCCTTGGATTTGGGGGCCGGTGCCTGCTGGCCATGTCGTTCGCTGTTGTTGACAGACTGGATAACTAGGGAAGAGGGAGGAGGGTGGACGTACAGGTACTCATACCCCCGAGAGGGTACCATGTACTTTCTTTCAACTCCCTTAGCCGTCGGTGGAATGGAGGCTGGAGACTGCCAAAGGTTATCGGCGGTGGACTGGATAGTTTTGATGAATGGCAGGGCTACCCGGGTAGGAGCGTCCGCAGAGAGGATGCTCACTACTGGGTCCTCAGCCTCTGGGACCTCCTCCACAGGTAGGTTGATGTTAAGGGCCACTCTGCGGAGGAGGTCCTGGTGGGCCCTGAGGTCTATCAGCGGGGGCCCTGAAGCTGAGCACCCGGCCACAGCCTCATCTGGCGAAGAGGAGGAGGAGGATACTCCGGGGATGAGGGCATCCTGGGTGGTCTCCTGCTCCTGGACCAGTTCCTGCTCCAGCTGACCCGGGGAGTCTGGTGGCAGTTGTTTTTCCGACTCAACCGCAGGGGGGGCGGGAAACAGTGGCCTCTGGTACCTGATGTTCTGAGGTGACAGAACGAGTCTGGGGCAGGGGGCCACCCTGGGCCTGATGGTATGCCCAGGGTGTCCAAAAAACCCACTGTTGGGATCCCACGTCCTGCGGGCGGGGGTCCTGGAACACTCCCAGCAGTACTTCGGGATCCTGGTCCCGGTCGTAGTAGCTACCCACCTGGGAGGATGCCGACGTTCCTCTGGACGGCCATGGTAGAGCAGTGAAAGTTGGAGCCGAAGTTCCAACAGACCTTACACATCTGGGTTGTGGTGACCAGTGCCGGTATTGGTGACGGTGCCGAGAGCGAGACCGGGACCTGCGACCGGCTCGGTGCCGGGAGGTCAACCGAGATCTCGAGTCTCTCTGTCTCGATCTGCTCCTGGAAGTGCGGTGCCCGGTGCGGTGCCATCAGCTGGAGCGGTACCGCGAGTATCGGGTTGACGCTCGAGATGTCGACCGGTGCCGGGAGCCTGACCGGTGCCGGGAGCATGAGCGGTACCGAGGTGAAGGTCGGTACCAGAAGCCTGAATGGTGCCTAGGTGAATGCCGGTGCCGGGAGTCGGACCGGTGCCGAGACCGAGATCGCCGTCGAGAGTGTGACCGATATCTCGATGTGGAGCATCCGCGGGACTGCGATCTGGAGCGGTGCCGGTCTGCTACGCTGACCAAGGTTGGTCTGGTCAGGGTCAGCTTGCCCATTGAATGCAGTACCCCCCTGGCGGTGCCGGGGGTAAGGACGGTGGCGCATCGGTGACCGCAATTAGATCTCTCGCTGCAGCAAACGTCTCCGGGGTAGATGGTGAAGCAAGCTCTACCACGGTGGGCACCGGGGAGCCGCCAGGTGCCGGACTCGACGGCCCTCGTGGGGTTGGAGTCAACGGTGCTGGCTTAGTCGGTGCCGCGGCAGGTAACGGTGCCGGGCGGTCCGGCTTTGGTGCAGGCTCTGGCTGTGAGGCGGATGTTGGCGGGATGACTTGCGCCTTCGCCGTCTTCGACCTCGGGGAGAGGGAGTGGCTCAGAGCCAGTTTCGGCGCCGGCGGGGGCCGGTGCCGTGAGTCCTTGGTGGCAGTGCTCGGTGCTGTGGTGGTGCCCTTGCTTACCAGCTGGCGGAGGTGTCAGGGCCGCTTCCATAAGCAGTTGTTTTAATCTAATGTCCCGCTCCTTCTTGGTTCTCAGCTTGAAAGACTTGCAAATCGAGCACTTAGTCGATAAGTGTGACTCCCCGAGGCACTTTAAGCAGGAGTCATGGGGGTCTCCAACCAGCATAGGCTTGTGACAAGCCGAGCACTGCTTGAAACCCGATGAGCCGGGCATGAGCTCCGGCTCCGGGTGCAGGGAAGGGATGATCCCCGATCCCCTCAAACAATCACTAACAACTACACTATTAACACTAACTAACTAACTAACTGTATAACTATATAACTATATATATATATAACTATATATATATATACACACAACAATTAACTACAACTACGGTATAACAACGATAAGGAGACTATGAGGTGCCGGGGAGTGTGGAGGTCAGCGAAGCTGCGCTCCACAGTTCCAACGACCGACACCGGTGGTAAGAAGGAACTGAAGGGTGGCCGGGTTGGCTAGGGTATATATTGGGCGCCATAGTGGCGCCACTCCAGGGGGCGCCCAGCCGACCCGCCAGGGTTGCTAGGGTAAAAGTTTCTCCAACGAACGTGCATGCGGTGCGCGCACACCTAACTGGAATGGATATGAGCAATCACTCGAAGAAGAATGTATCCATTCCAACAGATAATTACACAGAATTGAATTTTGTATAACTTTTTGTTTACACTCAGATATGTTGTGTGCTCATGCTAAAAACTCTGAAAAAAAATTAGTTTGGCCAACTGATTACAAGTCCTGTATGTTTTCCTATTAGTGTACATTAATTTGCTTTTGGGGCCTCAACTGGGAATGGAAACTGAACTTTGAGGTTTGAGAGAGACTATAACCACAGGTTGAGGAAAGCAAGGTAGGGATACAAACTGAAAGCACTGTTGCCTTTTCAAATCTGAGATGCTTCCTGTTTTTATGTCCATATTATTTTATTTTTATATATCTAATCTTTCAGAATCAAAGTACATAGATAGGATTATTGAATTTAGATGGTTAGGATAAAGCCCAAGAAATAAATGATCTTCCTTCATTAAAACATTAAATATTTCAAGATCAAGGATAAGGCTAAATATTTGGGTGGGAGGGTTGTTTTTTTGGTTTTTTGTGATCATGAAATATGTTGAGAGAAACCTTTTATCGTGTGACCTAGTGACAGTTGTCATGGGTTAAATTATGTTAAAAAAGGGAATGGATTTTCTACTAAAGTAAACCTCATGAGTCCTAACCCTAAAAAGAATATTAAACTCATTTTAATTGAGGCTTCATCTTGGAAGTGTAAATGCTACCGAATCACTTCTGGACAGGTATAAACATGTAACCTACTGCTGAAAATACATTTCTTTGGATTTCGCCCCCAAAAAAATATTGAGTGAATTTGTTGTTCCTGAAACCGTGGTAGTATTAGCACTTGCTAAAGCCAGGCATAGTGCAGACAGCTGTTGTATTACCTACCCTACATAGTTCTGTCAAGACGCCTCATCTGTGAGATACAATATCATTATTTCAAGTTCTACATCTCTCTTAACAACAACTTCCAAGCACGCCAAATTTTGAGATATTTTTAACAAAATTTCACATTTTTAGAATCCTGATCACAGCTACCTTGGTGCCAAAAATAGTATGAGCAGTATAGAAGATCATTGTCAGATCCAGTTTCCCTCATGTTTTAATACTGGTATGACTATAATCTAAAATAAATTAACATTCAATTGTACCTAATTCCAAACACCATTAACATCCCATTGAAATGAAATTCTAACAGCTAAATACTAAAACTATCAGACTTATGGAAAAATTACTAACCTTCTGCCACTCAAGTTCCTGTTTCTCCATAATAATTTTATTAATTTGATCTTCATAATTAATTTCAGCATCCTAGTTTTAAAAAATAAAAATGTAATTATCCATAATTTTAAACACATAGGAACTATAAGTAAAGCCAATTAAATGTACCAACACAATTAGTGTAGTTTTGCTCTTCTATTTTTCAGCTACAGTTCAATATATAGAATAGTATGTTTCAATCCACCAAAAAGCACGGAGGTTAAAATAGCATAACCAAGACTATATACATACACATTGTACAAACAATAAACATGTTCATCCTCTTCAATCAGAAAAATCTTAGCATGAATGAAATAAGTAAGGGTTGATAGGGAGATGTAAGATTGGGAATTAGGAAAACAATTAATTTAATTATCAGTAAGTAATATTTCCCTTGTCATACCTATACTCTTCATCATCCTACAACAAATCGAGAGTCAGAGTGAAATAGAACAAGATAGGCTTGTCTTGAACTCATGCTTGAAAAACCTTTATGACTTAATTGTCTGATGAGACCAAGCCACGATACCGAGATGAGAACAAAGCAACATCATGTAATGAATGTGAGAAGAATCAATTTAGCAATGGTTAGCTACAGATAACCATGGTTAATGTCTCTGCCCATAAAGTGTTAAAATTGAGCCCCTTCAAGAAGACTTCAACAATAAAATTATTTCTGTTATTGTGGCCATACTTGAACAATACTTTCTGAAAGTATCCTAGCTACAGGGAGAGATAATCAAAACTGAATCTTTTTTTAGGATGCTGCGCAAAACCAGTCACTTTGAAAGAAGGGTGGAATATTTATCAATTTCTTGTACCAAGAAGTTTTTGTGCCAGTCAAGTGAGAACAAAAAAGATAAAGAGAAGGCAATAGCTGTTCAAAGTAAATTTAGATATGTGGTCAGGAAGATTATGCTAAAACAAGGCCTGATAGCCACAGACATCTGGCCCAAAATGGAATTAACATGTGATCTTTGCCTCTTCCTGCTTCATAGTATGGAAAAAAATCACAATAGATAAGCAGAGGTGGGAAGATATATGTCAATTCCCCAATTATTACAAAAGCATCTGCCTGGGGATCAAACAACTACTGTGGTAGCAAAAGATACCTTTGCTGACAGTTTATTATGGTTGCCACCAAGTTATAGGAGATCTCCTGAAATATTTAATATTTAAGTGTAGTTTTCTGAAATCAACTCCCTTTTGTTAAGTCAATATGCACATATATTGCTCTTCCCCGGCAAATATAAAGCTCCGAGAGAAGAAAAAACACGATTTTGTCTACTGGCAGAAGGTCATGATTTCCAGCAAGAACTGACCATTTACTGGTGACCCTGTATATTGTGGCAGACTACTCATTACTGTCCTGGTATGGCATGTGACCAAGATATGAAGACTTTTAGAGATTCTTACAGAGCTATGTTGACATGTAGTTCTAAGCACCAAAAGGTTAATGTTAAGCCTTCTCTCTGCCATTGATCATTGTCTAAATGAGGTGAATACCATAAGATAAGATCCCTCTCTTAAAGGGATAGCTACACTTGTAATATATATTTGATCCTCTGTGTGGGATACATTCTAACAATAGTCAAATTGAAAAAAGACAGAGGTGTTTTTCCAGGCTCTGCACACAAAATAAGCAACTGCTCTTAGTAGATCGTGCAGATGTTCAATATATAATTACATGCACTCTCTGGGCTTCTTGAGCTTGGCTGCTTCTTGGTTGGTTTCAGATGGCCTGCTAGGTTCCTTTGGCTTGGCTCCTTCCTGACTGGGGACAAAAATGTAAGTCATAATATTCTCCTAAGACCACCCATGAGCGGTACCAAAATGAACCGTCATTTAGACTAAATTGTAGAGATCTTCTTTTCTTTCCAGGAAGTTAAATAGTTAACTGTTGGCAGTTAAACTATTATAATTGAGCATCTAAATTTACACCCAATGAGATGAATGGGGCAGTTCACACTTCAGAACTATTTCAGGATCTCTGCAAACTTAGTCAGACATCAATGCATTAGTTTGCTGTTGGGATTGTTTTCAAGGTTTACTTCACAATTATTAAGGCTAGAGATTTACTTTTTTTATTAAATGAAAGTTGTTATTTTAGGGAATAAAAGGCAGCTTGAGAGAGGTGACAATACACCCTACCACTGAATACCAGAAAAATCTGAGATCTGCATTCTAACAAAAAATGGTAATCCTGTGATGGCCACAATCTAAATCAGCCCTGACAGCAGGGACAATAATGGGCATATCCTCCAGGGACAGCAGACTATGATAACTCCCAAGAGAAACATCTGTGAATGCCTTTGGTGAAATCCTAAATTAAAGTAGGTCTAAAAATATATTACTCTTCTGAGATCAGTCTAGATGAGGGTTTCTGCTGACTTGCAGTACCCTAGTAAAACCAGTAATATTTTCCATGTAAATTTGCCTTTGAATTAAACACATTTATGATAGTATATTAACATATCTAGGATAGTGTATATTGAATCTCTGCTATTTTGGAAACAATGATATTTGATTAATGGCTGTTGCTACCCAAAGAAAAGAAAAGAAAAAAGAGTCCTTGAACTATTATTTCTTATACACACATCTTTGAGATCTTTTGATAGAATATCCTATATGAATTTAGCAGCAGTAGTATTTGTTGTTGTTTTATAGATTCATACACCTGAAATATCCTATGAAGATTCATATATTAGAGCAGGGGTTTACATGCTAGAGCAGTGGTACTCCTGGAGGTACGCAGAGGTCTTCCAGGGGTATATCAATTCATTAGCTATTTGCCTAGTTTTACAACAGGCTACATAAAAAGCACTAGCAAAGTCTGTACAACTAAAATTTCATGCTGACAGAATGAAAAGTAAAGCAATTTTTCAGTAATAGTGTACTGTGACACTTTTTATTTTTATGCTTGATATTGTAAGCTGGTAGTTTTTAAGTGAGGTGAAACTTGGAGTACGCAAGACAAATCAGACTCCTGAAAGGGGTACAGTTGTCTGGAAAGGTTGAGAACCACTGTGCTAGAGAAAACCTCCCATGCACGGTGTGACCCGGGGAGCTTGGGGTAGCCCTCACTGGAAACGCCAAGGTCAGGACAGGCTGCAAAAAGGAGAGAGATATTCCCAAGACTGGTGGCTAACACTGAAGTTTAAACTCCCCAACCACTCACAAACTGTGCTTCTGATCCCCACACTGGTTATCAAGGAGCAAAAGAAGAAAATCGCACAGCCACGCTTATTGCATTCCAGTTCTAGCCTTTTGCATTCCTGGGCAGCTTTTCCTCTCTCTTCAGCTTCTTTCTCCAGCCAGGCCAAGAATTGCTTCTCTTGCATTCAAAGTTCTACCACTTCTTTCTTATATCATAGGCGATGGCTCTCAGAGCCCTCACTGGAAATGCTAAGGTCAGACAGGCTGCAAAAAGGAGAGAAATACTCCCAAGACTGGGGGGTAATACTGAAGTTAAACTCCCCAGCCAGTCACAAACTGTTCTTCTGGTCCCCATACTGATTATCTAGAAGCAAAAAGCAAAAATAAATCCCATAGCCCCCTTTAGTGCATTCCAGTTCTCTGGCTTCCAGTCAGCACCTATGTCCAGTATAGTGAGAAGTTATTTGAAAACTCTGCTCACATATACAAAATGTTCTTCTAACCCCAAAGGGCCAGCCATGTTACCAGGTCTGTATAGGCTTGGATCTTACTCAAAATACCATGCTGCCAATCAATCCTTCAGTGCCTAAAACTAAAGGTTTATTATAAAGAAAAAAGAAAGAAGAAGAAGAGAGCTGTTAAATGATAAGGCAGTTACATACATACAAAGACTTCAACGTCCATATATCAGGTTCTTAGCAGTACTGGTGAATTTGGTGGCTTGAAAGTCCCTCTGGAACACATCCACAGCTTGGATGGTTCATTCAGTCCTTTGTTCAGAGCTTGCCTAGTTTTATAACAGGCTACATAAAAGAAGACTTTTTATAGTCTTATGCCATGTAGTTTGTATTTCCTTTGTTTCAAACACAAGCTGCCCAGCATATGGCATGGGACCCTTAGAGTTCTGTCCACAGGCATGCCCCTGCATGCCTTCCTGAGTCATAAGGTGTAGCCCTTGACCCTTTCAGTGGGTTCATTGTACAGTTGATGTCCCTTGATGGGGCATCAAGCAGGGTAGGCAGTGCTGATGCCAATCTGTCTGGGGGTGTCACCAGATGCACAGCACAAATTTGGAAATACAGATATACCATACATATTTATAACTTACAATACAAAGGTGATACAAACATAAACAAGATTATACTTGGCAAATTATAGCATTTTCACCGATACCTTACATGGCATATCTGGCACAATTCATTGCAATATTACAATATTGGTATTCATAATATAGTAAAGTGTCCCCCAGATTCCATACAGTGTCACATATAGATGTCCCCTTCCTATGCAGAGTGAGAGAATCAGACATTGCCATAAGACTCTCTTTCTCATGTTCCCAGGCTCCAAAGAAGTGTTCTGTAGTATATGAACAGGAGGGTGTCCAGGGGGAATGAATTCATTATGTGCACAGTCACCACATCAACAGTGTAGGAAATCTGCTGTAAAGATGATACATCCTAATAACCTTTTCTGGGAACCCCCTTCTAAAGAAAGTTTCAAGGGCAACAGCCACATCAGGAAGCTATGGGATGGAATAGAAAAGCCTGGAACTACTCCAGAAGCACAGATCCTCTGTGCACATGGCCATGCCTTCCAACAGATCTCAGAGGCAAACACAAAATTTAAAAAGATAATAAAATGGTTTCTCTGTACTCCCTAAGTGATACTTTCTAACATCAACAAATTAGTTTTCTTATATTAATCTATAAAGGGTGAACCAGAAAGCATCCTGTATCCTCCTCCATTGGTGACAAAAGCAAATTATTTTGAATACTTTATGACTTTTTATAGAAGTCTCAAACAATTTATTTACAAATACCATTAACATGTGCTACAACTAAACTACACATTAATGAAAAGAAAAAACTAGGTTACATCATTAGCAAAACTCTTGTAGAAAATACTAAGTGAAGATTTTGCAAGTAAAATGTCCTCATGGTCATTATGAATTTATTTATCATAATCCCTCATATTTTAAGGATGCAATCATAGCAACTGCTTCTTTAACATAGCATAACTGGTTTTAAATGAATGTGAGATACAGAGAACAACAGCAGAGGACAAAAATCTTTCATTTATGAGCTCAGTCCTGCAAACACTCACATAAGTAAGTAACGGCACTCACATAAGTGGTCCCTTAAATAGCAGTTTCTTGCCCCCATATGGAGTCTGACTACAGTAGGACTAAAGTGATTAAATTTTGCAAAGTCACTAAAGAGTTCACATGTTTGCAAGATTGAGCCCTCAAAATGCTTTTGATTAGCCTTCACTACACTCCAGCTAATTTTTAAATAAATATATATATATTTAAAACATCCAATTTGATTGTTATACACTTTTTGTGTTTCCTTGATGTTACTAGGCTTGGAAAGGATTAGATTTTTGTTGATAAATGTGAGTAAACATTGATTTCACTGTACACACAAACAGATGAAAAAATATTTCCATCAACAGTAAGCAAAATTCACAGACAGGCAAAGTAAGAAAAATGCTGTATGATTAGTTATTAGTTTGATTTAAGGATATTTACCTAGTATATTTTGAAATGTGACATTGACAATTTGTGTTTTAATGGTTACAAAGCTTTAACTTTTTGTTTGACCTCTACCCCATATTTTCTTGCAACTGTGAAATTTAAAATTGATAAAAATTGAAAAAAAGCTTCAAAATAAACATCAATATTGTCCATCAAAATTATAAAAAAAAAGTTTAATTTCTCAAGTTGAACTATTACAAACACAGTTGTGTCTAAACAAAAGCTTTTTTCTTTACAATGTCGTCTTCTTTTGATGCATTCAGTAAAGCCAAAATTCATAGTTTGTGACATTACAAAACAAACCATAGACGGTAGACTAACAAATAATTAAGACATGAGAAGGAGACTGATAAAAAGGGGAAAAACAGCTATTAATTCACCCTGATCCTGGACCCACTGAAATCAGTGATAAAACTAGCACTGATTTAAATGGGAGTAGGTTGGGCACCTATACAGTATTTTCATAATTAGCTATGATGAAAAAGGAAATATAGGATAAAGTATATAACATTTGGGTAAAGTACTATAAACCAGTCTCTCAAGTTCTCTTCCCATGGAACTTCTATTCCAGTTAATTGAATTCTAGAGCTCACTTGTTAACAATTGTCTGAATGTAGTCAATGCTCTTTAGTTTAAATTACAATATAATTATTTTATAAAAAATATATTTTTCAGACTATTCTTAATCCAACACACACTCCATTTCAATTTGTTTAATTTCAAAATGTACATGTAACTAAAGAGCTTTAAATGTGAATGAGGACATGAGCAAACAACCGGAGCTACATTACATTATATATTTTGGCTTTAAAAGTTAGGACTCAGAGAAATGTACTGCTACTAATACTAATTAAAAACCTTAATATTTTAGCTATTATGTTAATATTAAGCATTTCAAATTGAACTAAACAAACACAGACCATTCAATATAGGTTTGAAAATTAGATTTAAAATACAAACAGTCTTTGATAAATTCATGGCCTCAAAAAAACACTGAACCAACAGGGTGTTTTAATTTCCTCCCAAACCTACACAAACTTTGTCTGGATTTCTGTCCTAGATATTACAAAAAAGAATTTGGAAACTTATCAAAAATACCAGTGAATACAATGACTATTGGTAAAAAGCTACCACCATATTAAATTGCCAGGGAGAGTAACAATTATCTGATAAAGATGTTTGTATGTGAAATTGCTAACAATAAAAAACTTTAGCCAACATTAACTCGTTGACTTCCTTTATAGGATTGCTATCTTTTACTCATTGTGGATTTAAAGTTTTTAAAAGTTGCCCTCCCATTTAAAAAAGTTCTTGAAGCTGTATAAAAAAACAACTTTGTTATATTTAGGAAGAAAATACTGTATATAACTTTAATAAGCTATCAAAAAACATAAAATCTTAAAAGTGTTTATTTTTTATTATATGCCTTAGGACTACAAGGATTTAAGTGTTTTCACAAAAACACTATCATAACAATAAAAGAGGAGTAATTTGATGGTTTATTTACTCGTTATAACCTTTAGAAAGTGTCAAGCCTATTTTAAAGTGTTTGCTTCAGGCTGTAGTTTTACAAGATGGGCTCTGGATTGGTCAGGCCCCTTCAATTCTTGACCCTGAATAGATTTAGGAACAGAGGACAGCTGGCTGATGTCCAAGCAGCCAAAACTGCTGTTAGGTACTTTTACTATCTTTTTTACTATCTTTTTCAAACTTATAATCCACCTCCTACGAAATTGCACATCCAATTTCTCATGCTGCTCAGTCAAATACTTCTCACACTTTTCTGATTGGTTTCAGAGTAGCAGCTGTGTTAGTCTGTATCCGCAAAAAGAACAGGAGTACTTGTGGCACCTTAGAGACTAACAAATTTATTTCAGCATAAGCTTCTTCGGAAGTGAGCTGTAGCCCACAAAAGTTCATGCTGAAATAAATTTGTTAGTCTCTAAGGTGCCACAAGTACTCTTCACTTTTCTGATTGTTTTCCAGTCTGATCAGGATTCCTTACATAAAAGTTTTATTTGGGTATTTAGTTCAACAGATTTCCTGTATATTTTTTTCAATTTCCAATATTTCTGATAGGACCTTGTTGGAAATTTGATTATATGATTTCTTAAAGCCCCATAATCAGACACTGGGCTTTATTCTCAAAGGCATTTCCTGTTAAGAAGCACGCTGTCAACTAAATGTCTATATATACTTGGGATAAGTAAATCACTGACTGAACTACCTTTCCAACCACCTTCTCCTTTGAAAATTCTTTTTTCACTGTTCTCACCTTAATCCCAACATAGTTTTTGACTAGATTTGTTCTCTTAAAGCTTCTCTACCTGACCTTTCTCCACCAATTACTTGCGCTGCTCTCTGCCTTAAACCAACCTATTCCCTGTCAAAACTCCCATTATTTTCCATACCAGCAGTTGTGGGCTCTCTAACACATTGGTAAGTGTCTTAAAAACATTATTGCATGCCTCATTTCAAAATCCGTTAAGAGATCTGGAAACCTCATCAGATGCTCTACAGTTTCTTATAATCCATCTTCCTAACAGAGTCAGCAAGACTGGCCCATGATATGACTTCCACAAAGCAGTGGTCTCAACAACCCACAGAAACCACTAAATACTGACCTCCATCTTTATTCCGCCATTACTGGCTACTAAGTCTAATTTCTACTCTTCTTTTATTTCCCTTGTTATCTTTATTCATTCTTCTATACTAGGAATCTTCTTCTTCACCCACCCTTCAGATCTTCTTTTATCAGACTTTCCCATACCAAATGTATGGAGCCTGCAGGCATCATTTTGTCATTTGTTTTCTATTTCCCACCAATTAGATAATAAGCATTTTGTGGTAGGGACCATCTTTTTATTCTGTTTGTATAACACTTTGTACATGGTCCCGATACATGACTAGGGCTCTTAAATGCTACAGTAATACTACTACTACTGCCAATATTAATATTTCCTACTCAAAACACTTCTCTATTGCTGCCTTCTCCTTTCTTGCCAATCCATCCCCTTATTCAACCCTGGATATCTCAGGCAAACCACCTCCCGTAACTTCCTTTCCACTCTTATCATTTGCGGGCTCCTACTCTTGCTCACTACATTAAAACATTGTCAACAATTCTCATTCCCCTAGTATATGCTCCAATTCTACAAAATCTGCCTCACTACACTTTCTTAAAAAATCCTTGACTCTCTCACTAATATTTCTCATTCTTTAACTTTGCCTTTCTCAAAGTTCTTGGAAATATAGGCTTCTCATTTTCCAGTTCCATCTCACATAATACCCATGACCTTAATATGTGTTTTACTCTGGATGTAGCATAAATACCGCTCTTCTCCTTGTGGTCAACAACCTCCTTGTTTTTACTTATGATTACACCTTCTCTGTCATGTGGTTTGACATCACTGGTCACAGAATTGGCCACTGTGGACTATTTCTTCCTCCTAGATTACCTACATAGCTTAGCAGCAGGAAACCAGAGAAACCTGCAAAGATTCTGCTCTCAACAATCTAACTGTTCCACATGTCAGAGGACGGCTCTTTTTCTGCATCAAGACCCTCCTGTACAGAGTCCAAAAAGGTTCATTCCTTGGACCACTACTTTTTCCTACAATTTTAGTCCTGTCTTTAACTATAACCACCACTTTTAAGATAACAGTCATCTATACAGATATTTCAACATTGTTAATAATTCATTTCAGTTCTCCCTGTCTGTCTCTCAACAGGGTAAATTTGTGGCCCAGAATATATTCCCCCCCCCCCACCCCGAATCTCCATATGTGTGCATATCTACCTATAACCTATTGTCACAATATTGCCCAATTATATCTCTGCATCTTCTCTACCTCTGCTGAAATCCACATCCATGCTTTATTTTCCTCCCACCTTCATTGTTGAAGCTTTAGAACCTCCCCAAGTCTTAACTCTCTAGACTACACTATGTTCAGAATACTTCTACTCATATTTTCACTGAAATAATGTGTGCTGTTCTTTTAAGAGAGGCTAAAAACCAGGCACAGCCTTTATCAAGTTCAGCCCAGAACCAAGGAATCCTAGGAAATGTAGTTTCCAAAAGGACCATAGGAACTGTAGTCTGGGCAGAAATACTTTCTGAGAATGGGGGCTTTGAAATAAAAAAGATCCTTGACTGTCAGTGAAGAAACTATTAGTGAGGTAGCAAAATATGTAGTGGTTCTCCTTTTGAGAGAACCAACCAGTTCAGTCCCAAAAAAAGAGGTTATTCATCATCTGCAGTAACTGAAGTTCTTTGAGATGTGGGCCCGTCAGTGCTCCATTTCAGGTGTGTATGCACTCCATACACCTTTGATCAAAGATTTTCAGTAACATGCCCGTTCAACCCACACATGCACCCTACAACTCCTCATGCCTCGAATTGAGGATATATTGGGCTGTATGGGTGAACTACCAGGAGTTCCTTCTCTACTGCAAAGTCTCTTGAAGGAAACTCTGAAGCAGAGGGGAAGGAGGGCAGGTAGTGTAGCACCCATGAGGACACAAAACTTGAGGAATTCCAATTACCGAACATGGTGAATAACCTCTCCTTCAAGTAGGGTCCCTATGAGTGCTCCACTTCAGGTGATTTCCAAGCAGTATCCTCTGAAAGAAGAGGGGGCTTCGGAACTGGATCCAACAATGAAGGGCTGCCATGCCAAACAATGAAGAACTGCCATGCCAACAGCATCATCTGATCTAGAAGCATGTATCAGAGTGTACTGTTTGGAAAAAATGTTAATCGATGCCCACGTTGCTGCTTTTCAAATTTCAGTAATGGGAACATTTGTTAATAGTGTCATGGAAGCAGCTTGTGATCTTGTTGAATGGGCTCCTATCCTTGAAGGGGGCTGAATATTAGCAGTCTGGTAACAAACAAGAATACAACTGGAAACTCACTTTCAAGTCTTTGGATAGAAACTGAAGATCTTTTGGCTCTGTCTGCAACTGAAATAAATAGTCTGGAAAACTTTCTGATTGGTTTAGTTCTGTCTAAATAGAAAGCTAATGCCCTGGATATTTTAGATATGAACTTGGGATATAGGCATAACAATGTCTTATCTTAAAGGGAGGATCAGTCATTTAAAGCACCTAGTTCCCCAATCCTACAGGCAGAGGTGATAGCCTAAACATGCTGTTTTCATAGATCAATACATCAGAGAACACTTAAGCTAATGGCTCAAAAGGAGGTTTCATAAGACCATTAAAGAGCAAGTTCACTTCCCATACAAAAGTAGGTTCTCTTTTTCTGCAGAAAAAGGTTATCCAACCCCTTGATAAATCTTTCAGTTGTGGGATGACTATCCTTGCACAGGGGAATGAAATAGCTGCCAGATGAACTCTGATGGAATTCACAGAATGACTTGACTTCTTTAAAACCACCAGGTAATTAAGAACAGCAGAGAAGGAAGAATGAACTTGGACCTCCTCCAATGGGATCTGTAGTAAGTCAGCAATCCATTTCATCAGGTCTTGAAACTGTTTAAAATCATCAGCACAGGAAGGTGGAGGAGACATCACAGCCTTATCTGGAGAAGATGAGGAGATGTTTGTTTTTGGTGTCACCTCCTTATCCACCCTAGCCTCTTGATCTTCAAAAGACTCCTGATGAAGTTGAGGCTGTTGAGGAGGGAGAGATGGGTCAGGATAGTGCTTTTTGCAATGATCCCCAGGAGAGTAGCTAGGAGCTCTTGAAAACTGTTGACAGTAGGCTGCTATGGGTCCCAATATGGCAATTGAGGAGGACTATAAGGTAGAGAAGTAGGCATGAGTGTTGCTCATCTCAGTGGGAAAGGGCATGAGATTGTCTTTCTCTTGAAGTTTCTTTCTCAGTAAAGGTATCTGAAAGGGATCTGGGGGTCATAGTGGACCACAAGCTAAATATGAGTCAACAATGTAACACCGTTACAAACATCCCAGAATGATGTTCACTTTTTATTAGCAGGCGTGTTGTAACCAAAACATGAGAAGTAATTCTTCCACTCTACTCTATGCTGATTAGGCCTCAACTGGAGTATTGTGTCCAGTTCTGGGCACCATATTTCAGGAAAGATGTGGACAAATTGGAGAAAGTCCAAAGAAGAGCAACAAAATGCCCCAAAATATAAAATAAACTCAAATCAGGTAAGCTAAACTAACTATAATAGCCTTGAGTTTTCGTTAAACTTATCAAAGTTGAAGTGGGCATGCTAGATGTACTGTCACAGGAAACTGAGGGCAATTTGCCCATGCAGCCCTATATATCCTCAGTACTGGGCACAAGGTGGTAAACAGTGCATGCGTGGTTCCAAATGGGCATTCCTACTGAAAATCTCAGATCAAAGGTAGCCTAGGGCACTTGCACACCTGAAACAGAACACCCATAGGGACACCACTGGAAACAGAATAAAGGAATCCTGGAAAGTGTAGTTATAAGGAGGAGGACCCTGAGAATTGCAGTCTGGACAGCAATACATTCTGGGAAATAAAAAAGAATGAATGAAGAAGCTATTAGGGAGGTAGCAAAACATTGTTTTATCTGAGAGAATCTGAGAAAAGGCCAGGTATGCAACAGGGCCCATGAAGACTTTGGGTGTCTCTAATGAGTGAAGGAGAATGAGAAAGGGCAGAGAGATGGAAGTTTGAGACAACTGCAGATACAGCTCAGTAAGCCCAGCAAAGCAGGTTTTAAGTAAGTGAGGAGGCTTAGTGGGACTAGCAGGGTGATGAAAGAGGATGAGGGGAATGAGAGCACAACAGCTTGGAGCAATTACTGAATGCTAGTTTCCTGTCTCGGAGCCAATAGCAAGGTTTCCAAAAGGGGTGGCTGGAAATTCCTTTTCACTTACCTGCATCAAGAAGAAAGCAAGATTGCTCAGACTCTTAAAGCAGGGCTTTGGCTAAGTTAGAACAAAGAATAGCTGACTGAAGGGCTTGTTTGGACGTTTTCATTTGACTTTTATTTACTTTGAAAGGAATAGCATTTCCTAATTTATCCAGGAGCCTAAATTAAACTACTGCATCAGCTGAGAGGAAAACTGAGACACAGGCAGGTGAGCAATGTGAGGCACCATCTATATCTCCACAGGATAAGAGATATGTGACACTCTCATATTACAAAGTAATAGATCACCTTAATTCTCCAGTAATGTCACTGTCTCCAAAATCATTTCAGAATCTAATTCAAAACTGGTCTTGTTTTAAAACCTTATCTAATTTTAAAATCATTCCAAGGACTTGTGCCAGCCAGTCTCACAGATCTTGTCTCCCTCATTCAGTCTCTCCATTCATCTAGTATTGGCCTTTTCTCTGTTCTTCCCACCAATCTCACTAGTATGATACAGAAAAAAGATTACACTTCAATATGTTTGTATCTATGGGTGCACCACTTCAGGTGCGCATACAGCCCTTGATCAGCGATTTTCTGTTTGAGTCCATTTAGCCTGCACATGTGCTATGTAGGACTTTGCACCATGCTTGAAGGGTATATAGGGCTGCACAGGCTCCACCCTCAGCTCCTTTTCTAGCCGAACATTTAACAAGAACAGTCCAATGCAAGAGGGGAAGGAGGACAGGCAGTGGAGCACCCATAGGGACACACAGTAACCAGACAAGGTAAGTAACCTTTTCCTCTTCTTTCAGTAGTGTCCCTATGGCTGCTCCACTTTAGGTGACTCCCAGGCAGTATCCTCACAATAGAGACAGAGAAGTGTTTAGTACCATTATACAAGGCACTGGAGAGACCTCATCTGGAGTAGTATGTGCAGTTTTGGTCTTCCATGTTTAAGAATGATGAATTCAAACTGCAACAGGTGCAGAGAAAGGCTACTAGGATGATCTGAGGAATGGAAAACCTACCTTAAGAGAAAAAACTCAAAGAGCTTGTATTATTCAGTCTAACCAATAGAAGGCTGAGGGGAAATAGGATTATTCTGTATAAATACATCAGAGGGATAAAAACCAGGGAGGGAGAGGAGTTATTTATGTTGAGCATCAATGTGGACCCCAGAACAAATGGATATGAAGTGGCCATCAGTAAGTTTAGGCTTGAAATTAGGCAAAGGTTTCTAACCATTAGAGGAGTGAAGTTCTGGAGAAGCCTCCCAAAGGGAGCAGTGGGGGCAAAAAACCTAACTGGCTTCAAGACTGAGCTTGATAAGGTTATGGAGGAGATGGCATGACAGGAATGCTTACAATGGTGTGTAGCCCATCGGCAACTGCCTGTAGGAAAACTCCCCAACAGCTGAAGACGAGACACTAGATAGGGAGGGCTCTAAGTGTATGTCTATACTAAAAAATTAGGTCGATTTAATATGTCAATTTTTTAGAAATCGATTTGATACAGTCATTTTGTGTGTCCCCACTTAAAATTATTAAGACCATTAAGTCGTCGGAATGCGTCCACAGTACCGAGGCTAGTGTTGATTTTCGGAGCATTGCACTGTGGTAGCTATCCCACAATTCCCGCAGTCTCTGCCACCCATTGGAATTCCGGGTTGACCTTCCAATGCCTGATGGGGCAAAAACATTGTCGCAGGTGGTTCTGGGTACGTCGTCAGCTCCCCAACCCCTCCTGTGAAAGCAACGGCAAAATATTGTTTCTCACATTTTTCCTGGGTTACCCGTGCAGACAATATACCATGGTAAGCATGGAGCCTGCTCAGCTCACTGTTACCATACGTCTCCTGAGTGCTGCTGGCAGACGCGGTACTGCAGCGCTACACTGCAGCAGCTCCTTGCCTTTGCAAATTAGCAAAGATGGTTAGCAGCCGTATTGTACCGTCCGCTGTTGGCTGGCCTCGGTGAGGTTGGTCGGTGGCTCCTGGGCAGACATGGGGCTCCTGGCCGGCCTCAGTGAAGTCGGTTGGGAGCACCTGGTCATAAATGGGAGTAGCTCCAGGTCATTCCCTTCTTTAAGTTTTGTCTAATGGAGATTCAGTCCTGCCTGGAATATCACTGACCTCACCGAGGTCAGCCAGGAGCACCCACGGGACGATGATGACAGATAGCAGTCATATTGTACAATCTGCCATCCGCAGGGCAAGGCAAGGGGATGCTGCTGTGTAGCACTGCAGTACCACGTCTGCCAGCAGCACATAGGAGACATAGAGTGACAGTGAGCTGAGTGGGCTCCATGCTTGCCATGATATGTCATCTGCATGGGTAACCCAGGAAAAAAGGTGAGAAACAATTTTTTGCCATTGCTTTCACCTGGGGGGGGCTGACAACATGTACCCAGAACCACCCACGACAATGTTTTTGGCCCATCAGGCACTGGGAGCACAACACAGAATTCTAATGGGCGGCAGAGACTGTGGAAACAGTACAGTAAGCCAACCCTGTAGGAGATGTTGCCAGTCACCCCTCCCTCAGTGAGAGCAATGGCTGAGAATTGTTTCGCACCTTTTTTCCACGCAGACACCATACCACGGCAAGCATGGAGTCCGCTCTGATTGCTGCGGCAGTTATGAGCACTGTAAACACCATGCGCATTATTCTGCAGTGCATGCAGCACCAGAACCTGCAAAAGCAGATAAGGAGGCGACAGCAGCGTGGTGACGAGAGTGATGAGGACATGGACTCAGACTTCTTTCAAAGCACGGGCCCTGGCAATTTGGCCATCCTGGTGGCAATGGGGCAGACTCATGCCATGGAACGCCGATTCTGGGCCTGGGAAACAAGCACAGACTGGTGGGACAGCATAGTGTTGCAGGTCTGGGATGATTCCCAGTGGCTGCAAAACTTTCACATGCATAAGGGCACTTTCATGGAACTTTGTGACTTGCTTTCCCCTGCCCTGAAGCGCAAGAATACCAAGATGAGAGCAGCCCTCACAGTTCACAAGCGAGTGGCGATAGCCCTCTGGAAGCTTGCAACGCAAGACAGCTACCAGTCAGTCGAGAATCAATTCGGAGTGGGCAAATCTGCTGTGGGGGCTGCTGTGATCCAAGTAGCCAATGTGATCACTGAGCTGCTGCTATAAAGGGTAGTGACTCTGGGAAATGTTCAGGTCATAGTGGATGACTGCTGCAATGGGATTCCCTAACTGTGGTGGGGCGATAGACAGAATGTATATCCCTATCTTGGGACTGGACCACCAAGGCAGCCAGTACATAAACCGAAAGGGGTACTTTTCAATGGTGCTGCAAGCACTGGTGGATCACAAGGGACGTTTAACCAACATCAGCGTGGGATGGCCAGGAAAGGGACATGACGCTTGCATCTTCAGGAACTCTGGTCTGTTTGAACAGTTGGAGAAAGGGACTTACGTTCCAGACCAGAAAATAACCATTGGGGATGTTGAAATGCCTATAGTTATCCTTGGGGTCCCGGTCTACCACTTAATGCCATGGCTCATGAAGCTATTGTCATAAACAGATAGCTAAGGGTTAATGTCTCTTACACCTGGAAAGAAGTAACCTGAAACACCTGACCAGAGGACCAATCAGGAAACAAGACTTTTTCAAATCTGGGTGGAGGGAAGTTTGTGTGTGAGTCCTTTGTTCTGGTCTTGTATTTGCCCCTCTCAGCTATGGGAAGGATTTCTCTATTTCCTGTTTTCTAATCTTCTGTTTCCCAGTTGTAAGTACAAAAAGATAGGTTTGTTTTTTTGTAGTTACATGTGTGTAGTTTCTGGAGTGCTTTAAACTGTATTCTTTTTGAATAAGGCTGTTTATTCATATTTCTTTTAAGCAATTGACCCTGTATTTGTCACCTTAATACATTTTTTATGTATTTTTCTTTCTTTTTACATAAAGCTTTCTTTTTAAGACCTGTTGGAGTTTTTCTTTAGTGGGGAACTCCAGGGAATTGAGTCTGTGCTCACCAGGGAATTGGTGGGAGGAAGAAATCAGGGGGAAATCTGTGTGTGTTAGATTTATTAGCCTGACTTTGCATTCCCTCTGGGTGAGGGGGGAAGAGAGATTAGCGCTCGGTACTTCTGTTTTCCAAGGCTGGAAACGGGGAGGGTGGAATCCCTCTGTTTAGATTCACGGAGCTTGCTTCTGTGTGTCTCTCCAGGAACACCTGGAGGGGGGAAGGGAAAAGGTTTATTTACCTTTGTTGTGAGACTCAAGGGATTTGGGTCTTGGGGTCCCCAGGGAAGGTTTGGGGGGACCAGAGTGCCCCAAAACATTCTAATTTTTTGGGTGGTGGCAGCTTTACCAGGTCCAAGCTGGTAACTAAGCTTGAAGGTTTTCATGCTAACCCCCATATTTTGGACGCTAAGGTCCAAATCTGGGACTAGGTTATGACATGGTGGCAGAGGTGGGATAGATAGAATCCAGAAGCCAGTAGGAATATTATATTTTTCTTTTCTCTGGTAGGGGCTTTTAAGCAGAGAGAAACAGTTTGGTTTCAAAAGGAACCAGAGAGAATTTTTTTTCTCTGCTCTCTCTTGCAGTTTTTGGCTTGCATATTAAGCAAGGAACCATTAAGGGACTATTACGGGTCTTTTGTCACACAATAGCACTCCCACTGTGAGACAAGTATCCAGCAATACACATGCAAATAAAGTGGTTTTTCTGGTTTACTTTACATTTAAAAGATTAGCTAGAGGAAGAAAGGGAAAAAGGCACTGTTGCTAGGCAGACCCCAGGAGACAACAGAGCCTGCAGTTCAGACAATAAACACCAGAGGGCACCCCAACACAAGAAAACAGGAACCATGACTTCTAAGGCAAAAATGGAGGCTGAAGAACAAAGCAAAGAAGCAGAACACAGCCGACAACTGGAAAAAAGAGAAAAAGAGGTGGAGCTGAAAGAAAGGGAAGAACAGATCAAACAGGCAGCCCATAAAAGAGAACAAGAAGCCAAAAATGCAGCCCACCACAGAAAACTAGAAGAAGAAGAGGTGGCCCACCGCCGAGACATGGAAAAACAACAAAAAGAAAGCGAAGAGAAGGAAAAACAGAGAAAACATGAACTGGACTTAGCGCAGGCTGGGCAGCATGCACCAGCCAATCCTAACAACCCTTCGCCAATTATGGTTCCACATCACAGGAAATTTCCCACCTACAAGGCAGGGGATGACACCAAGGCCTTCTTGGAAAATTTTGAAAGAGCCTGTCTTGGGTACAGCATCCCTGAAAACCAGTACATGGTAGAATTGAGGCCACAGCTCAGTGGACCTTTAGCAGAGGTGGCAGCTGAAATGCCTAAGGAGAACATGAACGACTATAAACTTTTTCAAACCAAGGCCAGATACAGAATGGGGATAACCCCGGATCATGCCCGTCGGCGTTTCAGAACCCAAAAGTGGAAACCAGAGGTGTCATTTCCCAAACACGCCTACTACGTTGGGAAAAATTATGAGGCCTGGATATCAAGACACAATGTTAAATCCTTGGAAGAGCTGCACCTCCTCATACAAATGGAGCAGTTCTTGGATGGTGTTCCTGAGGACATAACACGGTACATACAAGATGGAAAACCCAAAAATCTCACCGAGGCGGGGGAGATTGGAGCCAGATGGATAGAAGTGGCAGAAAGCAAGAAAGCTACTGTCAAGGGGAACGAATAACCCAGAGGGCACACCGACCATAAACCCTACAACCGAGGGCAGCCAAAAACCCCACCTACAACCCAAGTAAAGCCACAGACACACTATTCTTCCACCTCACCAGTCTCCAGTAACTCACCTCGACCCAGTAACCCATCAGATGGAAGATGCTTTAAGTGTAATGAACTGGGACATATCAAGGCCAACTGTCCAAAGAACACCATCCGAGTGCAGTTCATTACACCACCATCACCCAAAAGATCCCCAGGCCCAGATGCCTCTCAAATACCCTTGGAGCGAAGGGAAAATTTGAGAGTGGCCGGAAAGAAGGTTACTGCGTGGAGAGACACGAGGGCACAAGTGTCAGATATCCACCAATCCTTCTTAGACCCCAAATTCATCAACCCAAAGGCCCAAGTGACAATTTACCTCTTCATGTCACAAGCTGTAGACTTGCCTACAGCTCAACTGCCTGTCCAGTACAAAGGCTGGTCAGGAATGTGGACTTTTGCAGTCTATGACAATTATCCTATCCCCATGCTACTGGGGGAAGACTTGGCCAACCAGGTGAAGCGGGCCAAGACAGTGGGAATGGTTACACGCAGCCAAACCAGACAAGCTTCCGAACCCATTCCTGTTCCTGAGCCGTCCACAGGTGCCCCGTCTGTGTTACCAGAGACCCAGACAGAGGTAGTGGACCCGGATTCCATGCCAACCACTGAAACAGCCGCAGCATCTCCAGTCCCAGGCCCGGAACTGGAACAGCAACCAGCACCAGCAATTGCAACCACATCTTCAAACTCAACGCCAGTGGGCACCAGCGAGCCAGAACTGGCAGAAGCAACAGACAGCCATACCCAAAAGGCTCAGCCAGAGCCTGAAATACCCTCAGGTGCACTAGCGGAGAGCGGTTCACCAGCAACGGAAACAACCCCATCACCTACATCGCTTCCAGAGGGACCAAGCCCAAGTCCACAGTCTGAGGAAGAACTGGTGACCCTAGCCTCAAGGGAACAGTTCCAGACTGAACAGGAAGCAGTTGACAGCCTTCAGGAAGCTTGGGCGGCGGCACGGAGCACTCCACCGCCTCTCAGCTCTTCTAATCGATCCCGGTTTGTTATAGACCAAGGACTTTTATACAAGGAGATTCTTTCTGGTGGACACTGGGAAGAATGGCAGCCGCAAAAACAGTTGGTGGTTCCAACTAAGTACCGGGGGAAGCTCTTAAGCTTAGCCCATGATCATCCCAGTGGCCATGCTGGGGTGAACAGAACCAAGGACCGGTTGGGGAAGTCCTTCCACTGGGAGGGGATGGGCAAGGACGTTGCCAAGTATGTCCGGTCTTGTGAGGTATGCCAAAGAGTGGGAAAACCCCAAGACCAGGTCAAGGCCCCTCTCCAGCCACTCCCCATAATTGAGGTCCCATTTCAGCGAGTAGCTGTGGATATTCTGGGTCCTTTCCCAAAAAAGACGCCCAGAGGAAAGCAGTACGTACTGACTTTCGTGGACTTTGCTACCCGATGACCGGAAGCTGTAGCTCTAGGTAACACCAGGGCTAACACTGTGTGCCTGGCCCTAACAGACATTTTTGCCAAGGTAGGTTGGCCCTCCGACATCCTTACTGATTCAGGATCTAATTTCCTGGCAGGGACCATGCAAAAACTGTGGGAAAGTCATGGGGTGAACCACTTGGTTGCTACCCCGTATCACCATCAAACCAATGGCCTGATGGAAAGGTTTAATGGAACTTTGGGCGCCATGATACGTAAATTTGTCAACGAACACTCCAATAATTGGGACCTAGTGTTGCAGCAGTTGCTGTTTGCCTACAGGGCTGTACCACATCCCAATTTAGGGTTTTCACCGTTTGAACTTGTGTATGGTCACGAGGTTAAGGGGCCATTACAGTTGGTGAAGCAGCAATGGGAGGGGTTTACGCCTTCTCCAGGAACTAACATTCTGGACTTTGTAAGCAACCTACAAAGCACCCTCCAACACTCTTTAGCCCTTGCTAAAGAGAACCTAAAGGATGCTCAGGAAGAGCAAAAGGCCTGGTATGACAGACATGCCAGAGAATGTTCCTTCAAGGTCAGAGACCAGGTTATGGTCTTGAAGGCGCAACAGGCCCATAAGATGGAAGCATCATGGGAAGGGCCATTCACGGTCCAAGAGCGCCTGGGAACTGTGAACTACCTCATAGCATTTCCCAATTCCTCACTAAATCCCAGAGTGTACCATGTTAATTCTCTCAAGCCTTTCTATTCCAGAGACTTACAGGTTTGTCAGTTTACAGTCCAGGGAGATGATGCTGAGTGACCTGATGGTGTCTACTACGACGGGAAAAAAGACGGTGGCGTGGAAGAGGTGAACTTCTCAACCACCCTGGAACGTCTGCAGCGGCGACAAATCAAGGAGCTGTGCACTAGCTTCGCCCCATTGTTCTCAGCCTCCCCAGGACGGACTGAACGGGCATACCACTCCATTGACACAGGTAATGCTCACCCCATTAGAACCCCACCCTACCGGGTGTCTCCTCATGCCCAAGCTGCTATAGAACAGGAGATCCAGAACATGCTACAGATGGGTATAATCC
This sequence comes from Gopherus evgoodei, assembly GCF_007399415.2. Taxonomy (NCBI): domain Eukaryota; kingdom Metazoa; phylum Chordata; order Testudines; family Testudinidae; genus Gopherus; species Gopherus evgoodei. The sequence goes on from NC_044325.1 coordinate 96,572,187, forward strand.
GCTCATCTACCAGTGCATGGGTATCTCCAGTGGTTCTGGTACCCAAACCAGATGGGGAAATACGCTTTTGCGTGTACTACCGTAAGCTAAATGCAGTAACTCGTCCGGACAACTATCCAATGCCACGCACCGATGAGCTATTGGACAAGTTGGGACATGCTCAATTCATCTCTACAATAGACTTAACCAAGGGGTACACAGGCAGCCTGGACAGTAGTCAGGAGCTGTTCAACTATAGGCTGAGCAAGTGCAGAATGGGCTGGCGCAGTTTACTGACTCAGATAGACTTCTGTCATAAACAGATAGCTAAGGGTTAATGTCTCTTTCACCTAAAAAAGGGTTAACAAACAGTAACCTGAAACACCTGACCAGAGAACCAATCAGGAAACAAGAATTTTTCAGATCTGGGTGGAGGGAAGTTTTGGGTGTGAGTCCTTTGTTTTTGGTCTGTTCTTTTCTCGGCTCTGAGAGTGACCACAGGAATCTCCAGGCTTTCTAATCTTCTGTTTCCAAGTTGTAAGTACAAGGATAGTAAGACAATAGGTTTATATTGGTTTTTTTGTATTTACATGTGTGTAGTTGCTGGAGTGTATTTTTTTTGGATAAGGCTGTTTATTCATTTTTCTTTTAAGCAATTGACCCTGTATATTGTCACCTTAATACAGAGACCATGTTATGTCCTTTTTCTTTCTTTTTATATACAGCTTTCTTTTTAAGACCTGTTGGAGATTTTTTCTTTAGTGGGGACTCCAGGGAATTGAGTCTGCAGCTCATCAGGGAATTGGTGGGAGGAAGAAGTCAGGGGGAAACTCTCTTTGTGTTAGATTTACTAAGCCTGACTTTGCATACCCTGTGGGTGAGGGGAGAGGGAAATTTGATCTCTCGGTATTTGTGTTTCAAGGATTTGAAGCAGGGAATCTCCTAGGGTCATCCAGGGAGGGGAGCCTGGGAGGAAGTAACAAGGAAACAAGGGGAGGGGGTTATTTCCCTTTGTTGTAAGACTCAAGGCATCTGAGTCTGGGGGTCCCCCAGGGAAGGTTTTGGGGAGACCACAGTGAGCTAGGCACTGTATAATTCCTGGCTGGTGGCAGTGATATCAGATCTAAGCTGGTAATTAAGCTTGGAGGTTTCCATGCTAACACCCATATTTTGGATGCTAAGGTCCAGATCTGGGAAGAAATGTTATGACATGAGTGGCAGTGGTGTGGATAGACAAGAATCCAGAAGCCAGTAGGAATATTATTTTCTTTTTCTCTGCTAGGGCTTTTATACAGAGAGAAAGGGTGGTTTTAAACAGAGCCAGAGAGAAATTTTTTTTCTGCTCTCTCTTGCAGTTTTTGGCTTGCATATTAAGCAAGGAACCATTAAGGATTGACAAAGGGTCTTTTGTTAGACAATAGCACTCCGATTGAGAGTCAAGTACCCAGCACAATACACATGCAAATAAAGTGGTTTTTCTGGTTTACTTTACATTTAAAAGATTAGCTAGAGAAAAAAAAAGGGCACTGTTGCTAGGCAGACCCCAGGAGGCAACAGAGAACCTGCATTTCAGGCAGTAAACACCAGAGGGTGCCTCAGCACAAGAAAGCAGGAACCATGAGTTCCAAGGAAAGCCTGAGACAGGAGCGAGCACGGCAACAAGCCATGGACAAAGAAAATGAACATAGGAGACAGATGGAACTAATTAATGCAGTACTAGCCAAGGAAGAGGCAGCCCACAAAAGAAAACAACAAGAAGAAGAGGTGGCCCACAGAAGGAAACAACAAGAAGAAGAGGTGGCCCACAGAAGACAACTTCAGCGAAACCAATATACCCATCGTTATTACTGCTTGCTGTGTGCTCCATAATATCTGTGAAAGTAAGGGAGAGACATTTATGGCAGGGTGGGAGGTTGAGGCAAATTGCCTGCCACTGATTACACGCAGCCAGACACTAAGGCGGTTAGAAGAGCACAGCAGGGCACGCTGCGCACCACAAAAGTTTTGAAAACCAGTTTCATGACTGGCCAGGCTATGTATGAAAGTTCTGTTCATTTCTCCTTGATGAAAACCCACCCCGTTGGTTCTCTTTACTTCCCTGTAAGCCAAACGCCCTCCCCTCCCCTCTTTGATCACCGCTTGCAGAGGCAATAAAGTCATTGCTATTTCAAATTCATGTATTCTTTATTAATTTGTCACACAAATGGGGGGATAACTGTCAAGGTAGCCCAGGACAGATGGGGGAGGAGGGAATCACCAGGTGGGGTGGTAGAGGAGGGGAGGAGGGAAGGACAAGGCCACACTGCACTTCAAAACTTATTTATTGAATGTCAGCTTTCTGTTGCTTGGGCAGTCCTCTGGGGTGGAGTGGTTGGGTGCCTGAAGGCCCCCCCACTGCCTTCTTGAACATCTGGGTGAGGAGGCTATGGAACTTGCGGAGGAGGGTGGTTGATTACACAGGGGCTGCAGCGGAAGTCTGTGCTCACGCTGCCCGTCCTGCACCTCAGCAATATGCCAGAGAACATCAGTTTGATCCTCCAGTAGCCTGAGGATTGCTTCTTGCCTCCTTTCATCACGCTGACGCCACCTATCATCTTGATCCCACCACCTTTCCTCTTGCTCCCACCACTTGTCCTCGCGTTCATTTTGTGCTTTCCTGCACTCTGACTTTGTCTGCCTCCACACACTCTGCTAGGCTCTTTCAGTGTGGGAGGACTGCATGAGCTCAGAGAACATTTCATCACAGGGGCGTTTTTTTTTGCTTTCTAATCTTCACTAGTCTCTGGGATGGAGATGATACAGGGAGCGTTGAAACATTTGCAGCTGAGGGAGGAAAAAAAAGGGAGAGAGGTATTTAAAAAGACACATTTTAGAGGACAATTGATAGACTCTTTCTCTGTGAACCAAGCTGTTAACATTACATAGCACATGTGCTTTCTTTACAAGTTCGCATTTTGCCTCTTATATTGAGGGTCTGCCGGTTTGGTGTGAGAGATCACACACACACAGGGCCGGTGGGCAACAGAATTCGGCTTGCAGGCAGACATGGTAAGCCACAGTCTTTTGGCTTCTTTAATCTTCATAATATGTGGGAATGGTTTCAAACAGCAACGCCCTCATGTCCCATACCAAACACCCGTTGGGTTGGCCATTTAAAAGGAGGGGCTGCGGTTTTCAGATTAACGTGCAGCACAAACCGAACTAAACCCCTCCACCCACCCTATTCTCTGGGATGATTGCTTCACCCCTCCCCCCACCGCATGGCACACAGCGGGGATGATTTCTGTTCAGCCACAGGCAAACAGCCCAGCAAGAACGGCCACCTCTGAATGTCCCCTTCCCCTATTTCAACCAGGTGACCATGAATGATATCACTCTTTTGAGGATAACACAGAGAGATAAAGAACAAATGTTGCTTGAATGCCAGCAAACACCGGGACCATACGCTGCCATGCTTTGTTATGCAATCCTTCCAGACTATGTGCTACTGTCCTGGTATGGTAATGGAGGACAGAATAAGGCTGCCCTCCCCAGAAACCTTTTGCAAAGGCTTTGGGAGTACATCCAGGAGAGCTTCACTGAGATATCCCTGGAGGATTTACACTCCATCCCCATACATGTTAACAGACTTTTCCAGTAGCTGTACTGGCCGCAAGTGCATCTCAAGTCTTCAGGGAAAATTAATAATTAAACACTTTTGCTTTTAAACCATGTACAATATTTACAAAGGTACACTCACCAGAGGTCCCGTCTCCGCCTTCTAGGTCTGGGAAACTGCCTTCGGTGGGTTGGTAGGGTACTAGATCCAGGGTGAAAAACGGTTCCTGGCTGCCGGGGAAAACGGTTTTTCCGCTTGCTTGCTGTGTGCCATCTTCAACCTCCTCCTCCTCATCATCTTCCTCATCCCCAAAATCCGCATCCCTGTTGCATGAGAATCCATTGATGGAGTCCATGCACAGGGATGGGGTAGTTGTAGGGGCATCCCCTAGAATGGCATGCAGTTCATCATAGAAGCGGCATGTCTGGAGTTCTGACTCGGAGCGGCCATTTGCCTCTCTGGTTCTTTGGTACTCTTGCCTCAGTTCCTTAAGTTTCACATGGCACTGTTGTGGGTCCCTGTTATAGCCTCTATTCTTCACGCGCTTGGAGATTTTTTCAAATGTTTTGGCATTTTGCCTTTTAGAACAGAGTTCTGATAGCACAGATCTATCTCACCATACAGCGATCAGATCCAGTACCTTCCGTTCGGTCCATGCTGGAGCTCTTTTGCGATTCTGGGACTCCATGGTCACCTGTGCTGATGAGCTCTGCATGGTCACCTGTGCTGATGAGCTCGCCACACTGGCCAAACAGGAAATTAAATTCAAAAGTTAGCAGGGCTTTTCCTGTCTAGCTGGCCAGTGCATCTGAGTTGAGAGTGCTGTCCAGAGCGGTCACAATGGAGCACTCTGAGATAGCTCCCGGAGGCCAATACCGTCGAATTCCTTCCACACTACCCCAAATTTGACCCAGCAGGGTCAATTTCAGCGCTAATCCCCTCGTTGGGGAGGATAACAGAAATCGATTTTAAGAGCCCTTTAAGTTGACAAAAATGGCTTCGTCGTGTGGACGGCTGCAGGGTTAAATCGATCTAACGCTGCTAAATTCAACCTTAACTCGAAGTATAGACCAGGGCTAAGTTACTACAGAGAATTCTTTCCTAGGTATCTGCCTGGTGGGTCTTGCCTACATGCTCAGAGTCTAACTGATCATCATATTTGGGGTCAGGAAAGAATTTCCCCCCAGATCAGATTGGCAGAGATCATGGGGGTTTTTCACCTTCTGCAACATAGGGCATGGGATCACTCACAGGTTTAAACTAGTGTAAATGGTGAATTCTCTGTAACTTGAAGTCTTTACACCATGATTTGAGGAGTTTGATAACTCAGCCAGAGATTAGGGGTCTGTTACAGGAGTGAGTGGGTGAGGGTCTGTGGCCTGCAATGTACAGGAGGTCAGACTAAATGATCACGATGGTCCCTTCTGACTTTATTAAAAGTATCTGAGTAAGAATACACATTATGATCTTAAACCTAACCAGTGTCCCATAAGTGACTTGCCACAAGATGTCAGAACTTGTTAGTATTAGAGCTGAGTGGGTCTAATACTGATTTAATTTTCTTTCTCGATATAGGAATTAGATATGATGCTCCTGTCAGATATTTCTAAGTTATCTACAAAAACACTAGAGTTTTCAGTTGTCTACGTAGCCTCTTGAATCACAGTTGAAGTCCCTCCCCCAATCTGAAATAGCATCCCACTGGGCAGGCACAGAATTTGTCATCATCCCCCCCATCCTCCATTGGCCTAACTGGAGTCAACCCCCAAATATAGAAGTCAAACTACACCTATGGGGTCCCTGGCTCAGCTAACACTGATAAGTTCGTGGAGTCATGGAATTCTGCGGTACTGAGTGGGTCGATAACAACACATCAGTTGATTTGGGCAGTAGCATTGGTTTGAAGAGTGTAGGTGCCAGGGTCAAAGACGCGAATTTGATTTTGTCAGTACCGACTGAGCTGAGTGGGAAGGCACTATTGGTAAGTCTGAAATAGATGGTGCTGATCTGGAGGCAGATGGTAATGGGGCCTTACTGGTGCAGATCTCTCTGAAATGCTTCAGGGTCTTCCTGTTCTGCTAGTACTGAAGGAAGAGTTTTTCATCACCATGGTACTGAGTGGAGAGGTCAAGCCCTTCGACACAACAGACCGAGCAGGAGATCAGAGCTTCTTGGGAGATTGAGCTCCTTTTCTTCTGAGCCTTCACTGGGTCATCCAAGATCTTCCCCTTCTTAAGTGAGACCTTAGCCAAAGTAGTACTGGATCTGTCTAATTACAGATGTATAGGAGGTAATTTCTTGACCTGACTCAGAAGCTGGGCAAAGGATGTGCTCTATCAGCAGAAGTTTCAGTTTGATCTTCCAATTCTTCTGAGTTCTAGATTTTAGAGTCAGGAAAAAGTTACACTTTGGGGAGATATGTGACTCTCCCAAGCAACAGACACAGTTAGAGTGGCCATCAGTGATTGGAATAGCCTCCCAACAAGAGAGCAAGGCATGACCAGACAGGCCAAATAAGCTCCCCAGAAAAAAATGGGAAAGAAAAAAGAGAGAGAGGAAAAACAAACTTCTTACATCCAACTAATTCTGTAACAACTAACACTGAACTAATTAAACAGTAACTATAAAACATGCTGAGGCACCCATGAGGTGGACATGTTAGAGCTCTGTCCCAGGCTGAGGTGATAGAGAAGGAATTGAAGACGGTTCACCCACACAGCCCTACATATTCTCAAAGAACAGCATGAAATTGTATAGAGTGCATGTGTGGGCAGAATGAATACTGCTAATGGAAAATCTCTGATCAAGGACTCAAAAGGCAGGTGAGCACCTGAAGTGGAGCACCTGCTGGGACACTACTTAAAGAACAATATTTTCTGTAACTATTACCATCTGGAATAGCTTTTTTGTATCTATCTGCTTCATTGAGGCTCCATCTCATTTTAAATCTCATTAATAACTTTCTTCCTCTGCCTATACTTCTTAACTTCTTTCCTTCTGTTATTATAGCATGTAAAACTTTACAGTAGTTACAATCTGATGTAGAAGCTGTATACAATGTTAAATGAAGCTGTACTGATATTTAGAGTCTTAAGTGTATGAACATAGGACATTTTAGAAAGGAAAGAGGACAAGCAGTTTGCCTGTCCCCTTCCCTTAAAATCTGAACTCACAACATATCTTTTTAAATATTTGTTCAGCTGTTTTTCAAAATTATTTACCAGACCTCTTCTGCAGCTCAGTACAGCTCAAAAGCTAGAGCATTCACCAACAGAAGTTGATCCAATGAAAAGATAATACCTTACCTACCTGGTCTCTCAGATATTATAATTATTATTCAGTTATCATGGCCATGTTTTCAAAATGTTTCTTTGATTGCTCCCATAAAATTTTCAAGAGTATCTGTTTTGCAGGCACAAAACCCTGTATTTTTAATGCAGAACATTAATTGCACATGCAAATGAGAAATTGCATATGAAAACTATTATTCTGGCTGTGCATAATGGAAGTGTTTCCTAATTTTTTTAGTACACTTAAGAAGGCACACAGAAGATTTCACCCTTGCTATTAATTAATTAACTAGCAACAGAAATCAGCTATAAACTTAAACACTTACTAACAAGAAAGTTACATCCAGTTGCCTCTCTCTATCACTGATTCTAAAGAAATTATGATGGTTCTTAAGATTCAGGAACCATATATTTAAGGCAGTGTTCAATAAATCAAGTGGAAAGGTTAGGGATGATGGGAAGGGGAATCCAGCCTTTCTGACTTACTAATGAGGGTGAAAGTAAGTTAATAGAAGAAATAAAGTATTTTTTTTAAATGGCAGCATAAAGGTGGAAGGAAGAAGTGGAGACTGAAATCATGGTTATATTCAGTAAATAATCACCAAAGCAATGTGAAAAGGGAATGATAGCAAAACATATACAATACAAAATATTATAGGCAAAGCTGGTAGCATCGCCAACAGTTAGGGTTGCCTAACACTCTCCATTGTAAGACTCTGATTTCATTTGTTTATAGCTTTGCCAAACTTTAATTGTTCAAACTAAAACTTTACACAATGTTGGCCTCAGTCTGTTGTTTTTTTTTTAAGTTTCAGCTAAATAGTTCCACCATTTCTCAGACCAACTTAGGGAAAAATACAGTTTGCACCTCCATGCTTTGGAGCAAGGGCTTGAAATTTGACACAGGGGATGACATGCTGGTGACATGGATGTGGCTTTTGCTGTTCATGTAAAAATTAAATGAAATTTGGCCAAGTTATAAACCTCTCAAAAATCACAATTTGCATATGCTCAACACAGATGTGTTAAAGGCTGGCAGCTAACTCTACTAAGATTTTGTCAGCTCCAAGCATGCTCCATATCAGAGTTCCAGGGGCTGAGCAAGATTTTCCCTACAATTAGTCTTTCCAGCAGCTAGGGACTGCCACAGTATGGGCACAGGAAATGAAAGCAGGGAGATAGTTTCTCAATGCTTCTGCTGCCAAGCGCATGCCTGGGGCGGCAAGCCACAAGGGGCACTCTGTCGGTTGCCGCGAGGGCGGCAGGCAGGTTGTCTTCGGCTGTATGCCCGCGGAGGGTCTTCTGGTCCCGCGGCTCCGGCGGACCTCCCACAGGCGTGCCACCAAATCCGCGGGACTGCGAACCTCCCGCAGGCAAGCTGGCGAAGGCAGCCTTCCTGTCGTGCTTGGGGCAGCAAAATACCTAGAGCTGCCCCTGCTGCTGGCACCCAGGAACCCTGGAGTAATAATAAGAGGAAGTAGCCTGAGGCAGGGGTGGCTCCAACACAGACCAAGGGTCTGAACCACATGCCCCAAAGCTGCAGACTTAACTGAAAGAAACTTAAGAAGTGTTCCTGTCTTGAAAACTCAGATGTCCAACTCCCAATGTGGTCTAAACCCCAAATAAATCTGTTTTACCCTGTATAAAGCTTATACAGGGTAAACTCATAAATTGTTTGCCCTCTATAACACTGATAGAGAGATCTGTACAGCTGTTTCCCCGCCCCCCAGGTATTAATACATACTCTGGGTTAATTAATAAGTAAAGTGATTTTATTAAATACAGAATGTAAGATTTAAGTGGTTCCAAGTAATAGCAGACAGAACAAAGTGAATTATCAAGCAAAATAAAATAAAACATGTAAATTTAAACCTAATACAGTAAGAAAACTGAATACAGATAAAATCTCACTGTCAGAGATGTTTCAATAAGCTTCTATCACAGACTGGACGCCTTCCTAGTCTGGACACAATACTTTCCCCTGGTACAGCCCTTGTTCCAGCTCAGATGGTAGCTAGGGGATTTCTAATGATTGCCGCCCCCTTTGTTCTGTTCCATCCCCTTATATGGCTTTGGCACAAGGCATGAATCTTTTGTCTCTCTGGGTCTGCCCCGCCCCAAAATGGAAAAGCACCCTAAGATGGATTTCAGTACCAGGTGACATAGTCACATTTCCTGTGAGACTCCAAGCCTTCATTCCTCCCAGTCTGACTCATAAGAAGGCCTGCCTGCAAACAGAGCCATCCACAGTCAATTGTCCTGGCTGATGGCAGCCATCAAGATTCCAAACCACCATTAATGGCCTACACTTTGCATAATTACAATAAGCCCTCAGAGTTATATTTCATATTTCTAGTTTCAGATACAAGAGTGATACAATTACACAAACAGGATGACCACACTCAGTAGATTATAAACTTTGTAATGATACCTTACAAGAGACCTTTTGCATAGTGTTATATGACTCTAACCAAATCAAATAACAGAAGGGTAGCCGTCTTAGTCTAGATCTGTAAAAGCAGCAAAGAGTCCTGTGGCACCTTATAGACTAACAGACGTTTTGGAGCATGAGCTTTCGTGGGTGAATACCCACTTCGTCAGATGCATGTCAACGTGCATCTGATGAAGTGGGTATTCACCCACGAAAGCTCATGCTCCAAAACGTCTGTTAGTCTATAAGGTGCCACAGGACTCTTTGCTGCTTTTACAAATCAAAGAGGTTAAAACTCTGATAGTGTAACAGGCAGCAGGCTACCATGAGACCAAAATATACTATCCCTATGGGGAAAAGTGATGGTTTGCTATTCTGATCTAAGTAAAAATTCTCCAGGGTCTCTTCATTACTGCAAACATGGCTGTACTGGGCTAAACTCCTGTCCTAGACTAAACCCACAGTTTGTAGTGATTAGAGTGTGGTGAATTTATAACAACTGCAATTGCACCAAGGGCCTGGAGGCTTTTGATTTAGATACTGTGCAGCAGCCATTACAGATGTAGTATTATTTTAAAAGCGTTGTGCCATTTAACTTTCAAATAGATCAAAACAAAGGTAAACATTTATCAATGTAAACATTTTTATATAATGTTTATAATACACTTTTGTCAAACAGATCAAGGGTATTAAATAACTAAAGTATATTTCTTCTGTGAAAGGCAGAAAGAAAATCTAAAAAGAAAAGCATTAGCAAATGTACACTAGAATCTTTTGGAATATAACTGAAAAATAAAATAGGTGTTACTATTAGCCTATAATTATAAAGACATAATTGCAATACTTAAAGATGAATCTCCATTTACTTCTTTATTTTAAATCAAGAAACACTCATATCTTAGCATGGCAGTGCTCATGATGTCTCTAAAGTAATAGTTTGACTTTGTCCTTGATTGACTATGTTTATAACCAACGAGATGGTTGAAAAAAATCTATTTGTATATGTCAAAGATACTAACCGTCTATTTGCTTTCTTTTTTAATTTAGCGAAAGACTGGTATACTGACTGAAAAGCAGGTCAAAGCTAGACCCCTCCTGGTAAATGGTAAATCAATCTGTTAAAAAAAGACTGAGATAGACTCAGTTATGGCTGTATGTCTACATGTCTGCCACCTTTCCACATCATGAGTCACTCTTGAAACGATTTTTGATACAGAAGGATATACCAGTAATAAAATAAACACAATAGAAAATAAAAGTTGACTATAAGCAATTTCTGCCTTTTTAATTTGGTAAACAATTGTATTTTTCAATTGATAAACATGTGACAGTTGTATTCATTGTCCCAACGTACCCATAAGAACTAAGTTGTCCAAGTTTAATATATGCCCCAAATACACACACTACAAACTTCCATTATATTTATGATCCAAAATCCTGGCGGATAAGTGTTCTTTTGTATGAAAGTGGGCTATCTGTTTCTATAGATGAGTAGGAATTCTTACAATTAATAATGAACAGTTGGAAATAACACAAAGAATTGGGAGTTTAAAATAATTCTAGCACACATACCCTTCTTACACGCAGTTCTTCTACTGCCTCTAGTAAACTTGTTTTAAAATCTAACAGATGAATAGAAAGCAGTGTGTCTGAAGAACTTTGAAAAGTATAAGCAGGTGTCGTCGTCTTAAAGTCTCTATCCATATTTAAATTCTGTATCTGCAATATACAAATTCATATCATCTTTTAAGATTTAGCCTTTAAAGACTTTCACTTTCTGAAAACTTGCAAGTGTTGAAAATGACATCATAATTTAGCTATTTTAACAGCCATTTGTAAACTGTGAAATTAGGCAATAATATTTAAATTTGACAAAAAATGAAATCCCTTGCTTATTGCTTAGAGTTAATATATTTAATTTTTATTTCTTATTTATTCTTGTAGCAGGTACATGATATAACTTGAGATCTTGCTAGCTTCTAGTTTCTTTTATATTTATTTCTAAAGTTAGAGATATACTGAATACTTTTTTCCAGAAAATATAAAACCATTAATGATTACACATTAGTTAAAAATACATATGGTATTAATAAAAGGATGTGCAATGATGGTAAAGGACAAAAGACATTTTTATCACTATCTCACCATATCCCATAATTTTTTCTCTTATCTTTTGCTTCGAGTCTCAATAATAAATACATACATACATAGGGTGTGAAATAGGGAAGGGACATAGGATCCAGGTTTACGCACATCAGGTAGCTCAAATAGCCTACAGCACTGACATGGGTAGGCTGCAACTGCTATTTCAACCTATGAAAAAGAATTTAGTTGCCAACCCCAAGACTTCAAAAATCATGACTCAAGCCTAAAAAATAATCATCATCATCATCTTAACATTGCTTAAAAATTGTATATTTTTTTCTCTTTTTTTCCTAAGAAAAATGTACTTTGGAGCTTTTTTCCCCACAACCATGATGGAAATAAACTTACTTTTTTAAAATGAAAGCTGACTTTTTCTAATGGTCATTTGACTACAGGAACTAGGACTTTAAGTAAAACACTAAATATGATATAAAATTCTCACTATAAAATTGCAAGACTTGGCAACACAGTCGCTGCAGGGGCTGACGTAGCACTGCTCCTTATGCTGATTTAGCAGTGGATTTCATTTACTCAACTATTCCCCTCTCTTACACACAAGGAATCATTTGTAGTGCTGGTCTCACAAACCAATACAGATTCATATTACTGCCACTATTGGGGCAGCCTGTTTGGGGTGGAGATGATAATGGTAAATTATAGTATTTTCCTCAGATTACCCAGCATTCTGCCTTATTTATGGAACAGGAGTAATTGCAGATATAGTGGATGCGCTTCAAAAATGTCCTTCTTTTTTAAAGATATTTTTTATATTAGCAGCCCAAAATAGCCAGAATGCAGAGTGCTCTAGCAACACCTCCTCCTTAGTATACCAGTGAATCCCAGGACCACACTTTGCACCTCCCTATGCTGGTGCTCCAAAGGTCATGGAGGGATAAAGGGGGAGAAAGAGTACAACAACCTGGGATCCTCCTAGGTGAATTCCCAATTTGTGTCATGAAGCCAAAACATGAGCCAGAAACAGTGCCTAAGGCCTTGTTAACTGATGGCTAAAACCATAATATAAACACATCCTGAGCTGCTTGGGGAAGGGATTGTAGGTGTGATTCTTTTCTCAGGCCTTGGCTACACTACAGAGTTGCAGCGCTGGTGAGGGGGTTACAGCACTGCAACTTAGGATGTGTACACACTTGCACAGCACGGCCAGCGCTGCAACTCCCTGGTTGCAGCGCTAGCTGTACACCCGGTCGAGCCTCGGGTGTAGAGGATCCAGCGCTGGTGATCCAGCACTGGTCAGCAAGTGTAGACACCCACCAGAGTTTTTATTGACCTCCGTGGCATAAGTAGGTATCCCAGCATACCTTAGAAGCCTCTCTGGTAATCATGCAAACTCCACTGTCCTGGGCTCACCTGACCCCTCCTTTAAATGCCTCGGGAATTTTAAAAATCCCCTTCCTGTTTGCTCAGCCAGGTGTGGAGTGCAATTACTCAATCAATCAATCAGCGACCATGCCTCCACGCACCAAACGAGCCCCAGCATGGACCAATGCAGAGCTGCAGGACCTCATAAGTGTTTGGGGAGAGGAGGCTGTGCAAGCACAGCTGCGCTCCAGAAGGAGAAATTATGATACCTATGGGCAGATATCGCAGTCCTTGATGAGAAGGGGCCATGAACGGGACGCGTTGCAGTGCAGGGTCAAAATAAAAGAGCTGAGGAGTGCTTACTGCAAAGCTCGTGAGGGAAATCGCCGCTCAGGAGCTGCCCCCACAAACTGCCGTTTTTACCAGGAGCTGGATGCCATACTTGGGTGTGACCCCACTGTCAATCCGAGGACCACGATGGAGAGTTCAGAGCAGGGAGAAGTGGGAGAGGTTGTAGAGGATGGCGACAGTGAGGCTACTGGCATGGAGGGAGACACCCCGGAGTCCCAGTACACATGCAGCCAGGAGCTCTTCTCAAGCCAGGAGGAGGCTAGCCAGTCGCAGCAGCAGGAAGTTGATGGTGAGGAAGAAACTGAGGATCGTGCTCGGGGTAAGCAGATTTTTATGTTTTGGGAGAGGAGGGTTTGGGTTATAGCTGCGTGCATGCATGCCTAAACATGGAATAGCCCATTGATTTGCTCTATCATGTCTCTGTAATCTGCCTCGGTAATCTCTTGAAAAGTTGCAGCCAGAGCGTTTGCAATTTGCTTTCTCAAGTTGATCGGGAGAGCCACGTGGTCCTTGTCCCGATCAGGTTAACTCGTCCGATCCACTGTGCAGCGAGGGGTGGGGGGACCATGGCTGCACACAGGCAAGCTGCATAGGGGCCAGGGCGGTATCCACATTGCTGTAGAAGACCCTCCCTCTCTTCCCAGGTAACACGCAGCAGTGATATGTCTGGCAGTAGGAAACCCTGTTGAGAATTTAGGGATACTTGAGTGCAGGGCGCCAGGTTCGCGTTTCCCCAGCCCATTGCGCTCTGTTGTTTACCCCCCCCCTCCAAGCACGTAGCCAGCCACGCGGTGCGCTCCGGTGTTATGCACCCCCCTCCCAGCAGGCATCCAGCACCGCGGTGCGCTCCGGTGTTCCCCACCCCCCCTCCCAGCACGTAGCTAGCCCCGCGGTGTGCTCCGGTGTTATGCACCCCCCTCCCAGCAGGCATCCAGCACCGCGGTGCGCTCCGGTGTTCCCCACCCCCCTCCCAGCACATAGCTAGCCCCGCGGTGTGCTCCGGTGTTATGCATCCCACTCCAAGCAGGCATCCAGCACCGCGGTGCGCTTCGGTGTTCCCCACCCCCCTCCCAGCACGTAGCTAGCCCCGCGGTGTGCTCCGGTGTTCCCCACCCCCCTCCCAGCACGTAGCTAGCCCCGCGGTGCGCTCCAGTGTTCCCCACCCCCCTCCCAGCACGTAGCTAGCCCCACGGTGCGCTCCGGTGTTATGCACCCCCCTCCCAGCACGTAGCTAGCCCCGCGGTGCGCTCCGGTGTTATGCACCCCCCTCCACGCAGGCATCCAGAACCGCAGTGCGTTCCCCCACCACCACCACCAGCAGGACGGCGTGAACGCGTACCAAAGCCCAACCCCCCCCCAGCCGCTCGCCACCTTCCTGTTCACTACTGTCCCCTGTTCAGGACACCAGCTACCTCCTGTACCCATTGCAGATAAACCCCAGTGACCCATCGGTCAATTCCCACTCCCAAGGGGAACTCGGGGGAAAACCACTCACCCCATTGCTCGCCATGACTTTAGCTTCCCTGCCCTCTCTGTGTTATGTGAGGTATGTGAGAAGGATGCCACCAAAAGTCTAAAAAGTCCTTCACTGTGTGATAATAAACAATGTAGCCTCTGTGTATTACATGGTTCTATCTCTCTTTTTTCTAGTGACCTTGACTAATGCAGCCGGATCACCAGCCTCACGTAGATTGCAGAACTTGAGACGAAATCCCAGAAAATCAAAAGAGGAATTGATCAAATCAGTTATTAGTCACTACAACAGAGAAAGTAGAAAGACACAGGAATGGAGAGAGAAAATGTATGAATGGAGACAGAGTGTACATGAATGGAGGCAAACAGAAAGCAGGAGAAAGGAATTGTCTGCCAAAAAACCACAAAGCAGATGATAAGCCTCCTGGCTCGCCAAACTGAGTCTTTCGAGTCTCTCGTAGCCATGCAGACAAATATGTACCGTTGTAACCCACAGCCCTCCCAAAGCCCTCTTTCTTGTTCCCCAGTATTTCCACAAAACAACTTTCTCCAGCAGCCAGTTTCTTATTACCCCCAGCTGCCCCCAACACCTGTACGATCACCTACCAGCCCTGATAACTATAATTCTTACCCTGTTCACTCCATCCCCATTACCCTGCAGCATAGTAATCCTGAAGTGCAGCAGACATTGAATAGTGATCAAAATAGGACATATTCAAACCTGTGAATGTACAGTCCACCACCCCAACCCCCTTGCCTTTTATGTACTGTATGTTGAATAAAGGATTTTTTTTCTTTTTCACTACATTATATTATTGCTGGAAGTGGTAAATATTGTACCCCAAGGTACAGCAAAGCACATCAAATGCACCAAACATTACTGTTGGCTCTCAGCATCAAATTGCTCCCTTAAAGCATCCCTAATCCTTGAAGGCCTTTCCTGGGCCTCCCTATTAGCCCTGCTCTCTGGCTGAGCAAACTCATCCTCTAGGCGTCGAACCTCGGAGGTCCATTCCTCACTGAATCTTTCACCCTTCCCTTCACAAATATTATGGAGGGTACAGCACGCGGATATAACAGCGGAGATGCTGCTTTCCCCCAAATCTAGCTTCCCATAAAGACACCTCCAGCGGGCTTTCAAACGGCCAAAAGCACACTCCACAGTCATTCTGCACCGGCTCAGCCTGTAGTTGAACCGGTCCTTGCTCCTGTCAAGCTTCCCTGTATACGGTTTCATGAGCCATGGCATTAAGGGGTAAGCGGGGTCTCCAAGGATCACAGTTGGCATTTCGACGTCCCCTACTGTGATCTTGCGGTCTGGGAAAAAAGTCCCGGCCCTCAGCCTCCTGAACAGGGAACTGTTCCGAAAGATGCGTGCATCATGCACCTTTCCAAGCCATCCTGAGTAAATGTCAGTGAAACGCCCACGGTGATCCACAAGCGCTTGCAGAACCACGGAGAAATACCCCTTGCGATTAACGTACTCTGATGCCAGGTGGGGTAGTGACAGAAAAGGAATATGCGTCCCATCTATTGCCCCTCCACAGTTAGGGAAACCCATTTCTGCAAAGCCATCCACAATGTCCTGCACGTTCCCAAGAGTCACAGTTCTTCTTAGCAGGGTGCGATTAATGGCTGTGCAAACTTGCATCAGCACCATTCCAACGGTAGACTTTTCCACTCCAAACTGGTTCGCCACCGATCGGAAGCAGTCTGGAGTTGCCAGCTTCCAGATTGCAATAGCCACCCGCTTCTCCACTGGCAGGGCAGCTCTCAATCTTGTGTCCCTGCGCCGCAGGGTAGGGGCGAGCTCAGCACACAGTGCCATGAAAGTGGCTTTTCTCATCCGAAAGTTCTGCAGCCACTGCTCGTCATCCCAAGATTGCAGGACGATGTGATCCCACCACTGAGTGCTGGTTTCCCGAGCCCAAAGGCGCCGTTCCACGGTGCTGAGCACGTCTGTTGCTGCCACAAGCAATTTAGTGTCTTCACCGTCAGGCGATTCAATATCATCGTCTGACTCCTCACTGTCACTGTCACTCTCACTTTGCAGCTGAAGGAATAGCTCCACTGCCATGCGTGATGTGCTGGCAACATTCATCAGCAAGGTCCTCAGCAGCTCAGGCTCCATTTATAACAAAAACCGCAGAAATCGCGCTGCAGAATCACAATGCCACCAAACTGCTCGGAATATGTAGCAAAGCACCACGGGGCGTTGGAACAGGAAGCGGAAAGACCCGCACACTTCCTTCCCCTTCCCACAAGCCACAGCGCCAAAATAGGATGAGGTGCTCTGTGGGATAGCTGCCCACAATGCACCACTCCCAACAGCGCTGCAAGTGCTGTAAATGTGGCCACACTGCAGCGCTGGTAGCTGTAAGTGTGGCCACTCTGCAGCGCTGGCCCTACACAGCTGTACTAACACAGCTGTAACTACCAGCGCTGCAAAACTGTAAGTGTAGCCATACCCTCAATCACACCACTGCAAACCAGGAGTAATTCTAAGGGCTTGGCTGCACTTGCAAGTTACAGCATAATAAAGGAGCCCTGGGCGCCCTAGCTCACTCCCCAATCACACTGGCAAGGCACGTAGAGCATTCTGCCTCCACAGCTACAGCGCTGCTGGTACTCCACCTTGGCGAGAGGAATAACATTTTTGTGCGCCTTGGCTACAACGCACGGGCGTCAGTGTGAACGAGGTGTTGCATTACTGCACTCTGATCGGCCTCCAGAAATGTCCTCTAATCTCTTTAAGCCACTCTTGTCATTGTTTTGAACTCTTGTAGGAATGCGGAAATGTCATTTCAAAGCTCTGTTTCTGACAGCCGACATGCAAGCCATTAGTGTGGAATGCTGTGTGTGAGAGAGAGAGGTGGGGGGATGGGGTCTGCTGCTGTCTGAACTTACAAGACAGCATGCTGACATGCTCTCAGCCTCCCATAACCCCACTCTCTCTCCCTGCACATGTACACAACACACTTCCTGTCACATTCCACCCCACATCCCACATTTGAAAAGCACGTTGCAGTCACTTGCATGCTGGGATAGCTGCCCATAATGCACCACTCCCAATGTTGCTGCAAGTGCTGTAAATGCCACAGAATGCAGCGCTTTCCCTACTACGCTCTCCGAAGGCTGGTTTAACTCACAGCGCTCTATATCTGCAAGTGTAGCCATGCCCTAATGAACTCACTGAAGTTACATAAGGGGCGAGGGCAGAGGAGAATCAGGCCCAGTATTGTCTTCTGTCTTATACAGCAGCAAGAATACTGTTAGCACTTAATAATAAATTATCAATAATTTTAAAAAGTACTTACATTTCCACACCATTAACAAAATATATGTAGAATTAAAGGACCAAATTTTCAAGAGTAGAAGCTGAAATCTGCCTGCAGAATCTGTGTGTAAAAATATGTATCCACACTAAGCACCACCATCAAGTGGTTGCTTGCATGTGCAAACAAATATTGTGCAATTAACCAAACTCTGTACTTTCATTTACACAGTTACATATTCATTTTTGCACATAGAATATAGGCTTAATTATTTTTAATTAAAAAAAACTAGCACTAGAATTCAGGACAAACAAATCTTTATTTACCCAAAACTCCTAGCGAATCCAAAACTGCTCAATCAGCCCTCCCAATAACAGATGCAAATAATTTCTTTCCTTCATTACTTGAAATGGCCCCAGATTTCAGAGATACTCCACAAACATATAAAGCAGTACAAGGAATACAACTAGACTATTTTAGTGTTAGGGAGGTCATCAACAGCTACATAACTAATAAAGACCCTACTCTCATGTTATAGTAGATGTACTCAATTTTCTATCTTTAATCATGCTATGCCCTGATTTAAGACAAGATTTTGTAATTATAAAGTAAAATGAGGAGACCTGGTACATGTTCTAGTGCCAATACCAGTCACATAGGGCTAACTCTTTGTGCTAGATCCACAAAAGTACTTACATGCTTAACTACCTCTGTAGGCACCTAATGTCTACTGACTTTTCCAAAACCACTGCTTAGCTGCCACCTAATCCAGTTAATGCCTAAATATTCCTTATGAACATGTGCAAAGCCACTTAAATCCTGGCACCACCCCCAGCTTAACAAATTCCTTGGAAGTTGGAGCCCAAGCTCACATTTTAGTCCCTGCAGGATTTTTAAACTAGGCATTTCACCCATAGCCTGAGTAGGGCTTGATCCAGTTGCATCTCAAAGCATGCCTACTAGACCAGACCTCCAAAGAAAGGAATTTTACATGTGTGTGTCCCAGATTCAAACTCCTACTTTGCCTGATTTGAAACAGGGACTTGAACCCAGGTTTCCCCATCTCCTAGAAGAATGCCCTAACCTCTTGGGAGGTGAAGACCTGGGTTCAGGTCTATTGGATAGTCTAGGGTGGGTCTCTCTCGATCTCTCCTGTTGAAGCTGTTCCACTTTGTATAAATAATTAAATATGCATTGGATCCAGGGCCAGCTCCAGGCCCCAGCACGTCAAGCGCGTGCTTGGGGCGGCATGCTGCGGAGGGCGCTCTGCCGGTTGCCGGGAGGGCGGCAGATGGCTCCGGTGGACCTCCCGCAGGCATCCCTGTGGAGGATCTGCTGGTCCCGCGGCTCCGGTGGAGCATCCACAGGCATGTCTGCGGGAGGTCCACCGGAGCTGGGGGACCAGTGGACCCTCCGCAGCCACGTCTACGGGAGATCCACCGGAGCCGCATGACTGGCGAGTGGCAGAGCGCCCCCTGCGGCATGCCGCCGTGCTTGGGGAGCAAAATGGCTAGAGCCATCCCTGATTGGATCAGATGGATAGACTGACTCTACAACCTAGTGTTTCAGACATTTCTAATTCCAATGAAGATTTACATTTATACAAAGTGGAACAACTCCACCAAAAGAAAATGAGAGACACCCCCAGAATATTCAACAGCCTGCTGGTTAGGGCATTCTCCTGGGAGGTGGGAGACCCAGATTTCAATCTCTGCTCTGCATGATTTTGAAAAGGGACTGGAACCCAGGCCTCCAACCTCGCAACAAAGTGCCTTAACTATTGGGCATAATGGAGGGGAAGGGGTGTCTCTCTCTGGTTTTCCCCAAAAAAGAGGTGAGGGAGAGAATTCATGGCTCAGAGTCCCTAGGAGAGACAGGAGCATAGAAGCCCAAATCAATGCAAGTTAGCCACCTAAGTATCTTTATGAATCTAAGCCCCACTGCTTTTCTCTGCATTTTGCTCCTTTGCTTCTCCAAACAACCTGCTCCCCTCTGAGGGCACCTATCTTAGGCCCTAAACTATCCTCCCACGCACTATACAGGAAACCTGGGTGCCTATCTCAGGCCTAAGGATTCCACTAGGCAGCAGGAATGCCTAGGCACTGAAATGCTGAGTGTTGCAACATCTAAGACCCTTTGTAGACCTAGCCTTCTGAGCTTTGGAATTCTACCAGCTTCAGACACAAGGATGCTAATCCAAATAGGAGAATCTTGTGTGTGGTATGTTTAGAGAAAAATTAATTATTGTGGAAAAATTCTGTACACAAAGAAAGTGATGGAT
The DNA here is from genome assembly GCF_007399415.2 of Gopherus evgoodei. Taxonomy (NCBI): domain Eukaryota; kingdom Metazoa; phylum Chordata; order Testudines; family Testudinidae; genus Gopherus; species Gopherus evgoodei. Next base: position 96,592,330 of record NC_044325.1, read on the forward strand.
TAATTTAGGGCCCAATCTTGCAAAGGCTGATGCATGTAAGTAATCATGCAAGTAGCCTCACTGAAGTCAATGGGCAAAGTTATATGTGTTAGTCTATATAGGATAGTGTTCAATTCCTTGTTCACCAAAAAAGCAATTTTGGGAATTATTTTGTCAGTGATTTTTTTTTTTTAAATCAACTTTACCATTTTTAAGGGATGGAAGAAAATGGACCTGAGGCATCCACTTGCCAATTGATCCCACTGATCCCAGCTAGGGCACTTAACAAGCAAAGCTTCACATCCTGAAGTCACTGAGTCAAGATAAAAGCTTTTCTGAGTGGAAGCTCAGAGATTTCACTCATCCCTCCATTGTGAAGTACCAATTTCTTATGTATAATCTGCACTCATTTTGCAACTGGGAGGTCAGGCAAGCCTCCTCTGAGACTGCCACAAAATGCTCCATAACAAACCACTGGAAACTGCAAAGTATGATGCATGCTATACCCTACTCCCTCTCCAGGCTGAGTGTGATATTTGTATGACTCTCCCCACCAGTCAGAGGAATATGAGAACTTGACCATTTGCTCTATAATTTGTTTGAATAGATGACGTGCAGCAAAAAGAAAAGCATGCAAATATACTGACAGAAAACACCTGGTGAAGTTTAAATTAATAATTTCATATTATATTAAATTATTAAAACATGTTTTTAAAAAGATTTAAAAACATCAGATGTATACTGGAATCACACATTAAATGTCTACTATAAACATCTCAAATTAATACAACTGTTTAGAAGCCATAAAAACCACAAGATAAACAATTCTGAGTGTTGGTTAGTATGATAATACCGAAATTGTTTCTTGTGCAACAAAAAATGTCCCTGAAGAAATGCATGCTCCTTCTGTTCTTGGCAACAAACATGTTTGTCAGAGTTGGTGTAAAAAAACATTTAAAAAGTTTATAATGTGCATCTTTAAGACAACGACATTCTAAATATGAAAAAAATAAAAATTATAAAAAATGATTAAAATCCCCACACTTTGAAGCATTCACTGCACTTGCTTTTCTAATATGTTTTTATGTTTAACAAATATAACATGATAAAATGACGTTTTTTAAAAACACATTATTGAATCTGTTTATTAAAACACACTTTTAAGTGCCATAAAGGTTTTTATATCTTAACATTTATTAAAAATTACATCTTAAATACCCTACACTAGAAAGCAAGTTAGCCTATGAGCCTGATGGGGTCAGGGTAATAACACAGAATGGACAAATTACACTGTCATTCCACTTAAATTATTTAAGTTATTTAATTTGACCTGTAGATAGTCTCTTGTCTTCTCATCATGCCTGACTTTTAAGTGGGAGGTCTTCATTCATGATGATCCTTTAATGGAAGCAAAGCTTTCTCCATTTAACCCATAGTGTTATCAATCATGTACAGGGATAAATGAGCCTGTAAGATTTTGCCAGTATCACAAATGACACTGTGACCGGAGGCCAACATCTTTATTTGCTTCTCCAGTGATTCACTTCAGCAGATATTAACCAATTTTATAATCCATGAAAGGCAAAATTAAAGGACACCATCCATAAAACAGAATAATTCCTATCAGCAACAAAGTGATGTCTGTATTATCTTATAAATTATATGGCCATACAGTGTGGTAATGTAATGAAGTAAAGATGGTAATAATCAAATGCCTAGGGCAAACGCTAATATGCATTTAATCACACAGCATGAAGCCATTTGTCACTACACTTGAATGCATGTGTACATAAAATACATGAGTCACGTCCTTATTGTTATAGTATAACAGCATTAATTTCACACTATCATCTCATCACAACAATAACTGGTAGGTTTTGATATTAGATAAAATTTCTGAACACTACAATTGATCGAAGTATCTTTTAAAAGAAATAAAAGTACAAATTTTCTTTTTTTAAACCTCACAAATTTGTCTGAAAAACTTCTGCTTTTTTTAAATATTACAGTAACATTTTTATACAAGAAACAAGATACCTTTGGTTATGCCCTCTATGGCTTTTTATGACACTTCTGTGCAAGCTAAATCAATTATTAAATGTGTAGTAGGTCTTCATATATAATTATGCACACTTATTTGGTTGCAGGTGAGTATGTGCTCACTGAGAAAAACCATGTAAGGCACTAGCCTTAAGGAAACTGGATCTTTTAATGAAAAATGCTTGTAAAAGTTATATTCCAGTGAAATGCGTGCAGGTTTATCAACCAATCCTGCTCTAAATGAAATAAAGAAATAAAGATGTTAAGGGGGAAAGTTTTCCCAGATGTACCTGTTCCAAACAAATAGCTTCCAACCCCAGGGTTGCCCATAGGAACATGGCTACCCTATTCTTGTGTTACAGTTACAACTGTGGAAAATATTGAGTCCATTACCAATGGGGGCACTTGGGGAATTAGGCCACTGGCAGGGCCGGTGCAACCATTTAGGTGACCTAGGTGGTTGCCTAGGGCGCTGGGATTTGGGGGGCGCCATTTTCTTTGGGCAGCCTCTGCAGCAGCCGGATCTTCGGCCGCCCCAGTCACTGTCGGCATTTAAGCGGAGGGAGCTGGGGCAGGAGGGTGCGGGGAGGGCTGCCTGCAGCAAGTAAGAGGGAGTGGCACTCAGGGGAACTCCCCGTTCCAGCTCACCCGTGGCCCATCTCTTCCCCGAGCACGCCTGGCTGCTTCACTTCTCCCACCTCCCAGGCTTGTGGCGCCTAAGCTGATTGGCACCACAAGCCTTGGAGGCAGGAGAAGTGAAGAGGCGACAGCGTGCTCAGGGAGGAGGCGGGGCAGGGGTGAGCTGCTTCACTTCTCCCACCTCCCAGGCTTGCAGCGCCAATCAGCTTAGATGTCGCAAGCTTGGGAGGCAGGAGAAGTGAAGAGGTGACGGCGTGCTCAGGGAGGAGGCGGGGCAGGGGTGAGCTGCTTCACTTCTCCCACCTCCCAGGCTTGCGGCACCAATCAGCTTAGACATCGCAAGCCTGCGAGGCAGGAGAAGTGAAGCAGCGATGGCGTGCTTGGGGTGCTCGTGCGCGGAGCAGGGGTGAGCTGGGGTGGGAAGGGTGCCTCAGGGCGGAGGGTGGGGAGCTGCCACAAGGGAGCACCTCAGGGTGGAGGGGGAGAGCTGCCACGGGGGGGGCACCTCAGGGCAGAGGGGGCGCAAGGTGGAAGTTTCGCCTAGGGTGCGAAACATCCTTGCACTGGCCCTGCCCACTAGGCAGGGTGAAACAGCAAGCAGGCTGCAGCCTCTGGATGGTCAAGGTAAGCAAAGAGTCTATAGGTTTCACTTCCCTCTGAGCTAGGACATACAGTAGGCAGCAGCCTCCTCAGTGGGTGGCGGCTTGGCTTCCCCCATGGTCTCTGCAGTCAGTGAGTCGCCTAGAGTGTAGTCCAGGACTTCAGGCTTTACTGCCAGGAGCATCACGGGTACTTCTGCAGGAACCAGCAGTGTACATCCTTCCTCCTCTATCGCCTGCCCCGAATGAGCTCGACTGCCTTCTTTTATCTGGCTTCTCCACCTGGAGAATGCTCAGCAGGGGAAAGAGGGCATGGTCTCCTGAGCCCACAATGATTGGTCTGCTCCCAGTGGCTCAGTGCAGGGTTGGTACACCCCATCATATGTTCTGTATTCTATTTTTAATTAGACAAGGAGAGGTAGAGTGGCTATTTGCTTCCCAGTAGCCATACCAGCAAGGCAGAGGGTGCCCCATGAAAAAGACTGTATAGTCCAGGATAGTCTGGGAAATTCCATAGAGATCTCTAGGAAACTTTTATGGAGGTACTCTGCAATCTGTTGCAGAAGCTTTCTGGAGAGGGCTGCCTTATTTCTTCCACTGCGGTAGGACACTTTCCCACGCCATTCCAGTATTAATTTGGCTGGCCTCATTGTAGTACACAACATAGCAGCATAAGGACCCAGTCTGCACCCAGATGCTTGTGGCATCTGTTCCCTGCCACCTTGGTTACCCTCAGGAGAGTGATATCAGCTAGGGTCACCTAGGGGAGGCAGCAGTAGTTTTCATTTCAACTACTTGGACCGCAAACAATACTACATGTGCAAACATTAATGCAAGTGCTCTCCCCCTTCACGATTTCACACCCCTTCACCCAAGGTTTCCAAAACACAGCTGTAGTTTGGGTGGCAGGGGCCAGCATTGACGTTAGTAACTTCAAGCCTCTGGTGACGGCTAGCAACAGCAGCACCAGGGAAAATGGGGGGAAGGCGGGAAGAGAAATGTTGTGGTACCCACTCACCACTGGCACACGCTTGCACGCACACACACACACACGTGATGGTCCAGCACTCATGCATCAGGGCCATACTCACCATGGCTGGGACAGCAAACTGGTTCAATAAATACCTTGTTTAAATCAAAATGTTCTGACTTAAATGTCCGTGAAATAAGGGGAGTTATTTTTATACAGCAATTCTGCACTAGACCCTAGGTTTGCACTGAAAATGGTTGCTTTGTGCTGTCCATGGCTTACAGCTGAAAGTGTAGTCTTCAGCTCTTCTTCTATACTAGTGGAGAGGCTCTCCCAGACGAGACAAAGGGGAAAGAGAATGTGTGATGACGTTTCACAAAATTATGAACACCTCTGGGACAGCAGATGTTGTACAGACAGCATGGAGCATTTCTCTCTGAAAAACTGGACATGGACATTGCAACCAGGAGAGCAGCCCAGGAGAATGAGCGTGGCATGACGCAGATGCTGGGGATTCTAAAGGAACAAACAGACATATTGAGGCATCTGGTTGATCTTCAGGAGAAACACCCTGAGGCTATACTCCTTCTGCAGCACAACATTCCAACATCACTGTATTCCCCTTCTCCCTCTCATTCCAGGAGGCAAGGTGGGGAAATGCAATATCCCTTCCACTCAACCCCGGGGGACAGGCCTAAGAATAAAAGCCACACAATGATATGTGACAGACAAGGCCACTGTGCTTTTAGAGACAAGATGAATGTGTTTTTCCCTCCCAGTTTTATTCCATCAGGTTTCCAAGGTTAAATGCTTTTTGTGATCTTTAAGTTTCAGTATGTTTATGCAATAAAAGCCCATGTCTTGAGAATGAAATCATCTTTATTAATTTAAAATGGGTGGAAGGGGAGGGACCGGGAAACTGAGGCAACAGAGGGGAAGTGCTGGAGACAAAAACCCAGCAGTCACAGCAAGGTTCACACTGTGGAAAGGCACAATACAGAGAAGCAGCGCACATTACTGTGGGTCATAACTGAAACAGGTTTTTAAAGCCTCCCTGAGACGCAGTACTCCACGCTGAGCTCTTCTTATAGCCCTACTATCTCTCTGCTCAAAATTAGCAGATGGCCTATCCACCTCCATGCCCCTCTCTTGTGAAAACTTCTCTCCCTTTGCCTCACAGATATCACAAAGCACACAGCAGACAGTTATAACCATGGGGATATTGCTATAACCTAGTAAGCAAACTGCGCCAGTGACCCTTTAAACAGCCAAAGGCACATTCCACTGACATTCTGCACTTGCTGAGCCTATTGTTGAACCGATCCTTGCTGCTGTCCAGGTGTTGGAGTTGGCTTGTTGTCTTGCGTATGGCTTCATAAGCCATGAGAGTAAGAGGTTGGCTGGGTCTCCCACAATCACTATTAGCATTTTAATGGCACCAATGGTTATTTTGCATTTCAGAAAGGCAGTCCCTGCTTGCAGCTTTCTGAACAGACCTGTGTTCTTAAAGATGCACATTACATGCACCTTCCCTAATCATCCCATGGTGACCTCGGTAAAACAGCCCCAAGTGCTTGGTAAAACAGATTCACCAGTGCTTGTAACACCATTGAAAAGTATCCCTGTTTATGTACTCTTTGGCAAGGTGGTCTGGTGCCAAGATAGGGATATGCGTGCCATCTATCGCCCCACCACAGTTAGGGAACCCCATTGTGGCAAAACCATCCAGTATCTCCTGCACATTGCCTAGAGTCACAACCCTTCTTAGCAAAACGTAATGTGATTAACGGCCCTGCATACTTGGATCAGAACATCCCCCATGATGAATTTACCAACTCCAAATTGATTCCCCCTGGCCAACAGCAGTCTGGCATTGCAAACTTCCACAAAACGATCGCCACTCACTTCTTGACTGTCAGAGTATTTTAGTGTTCCTGAGCTAGGGTAGGAGAGAGCTCCACACACAGATCCTGGAAAGTGGCTTTGCATATATGAAAATTCTGCAGCCATTAATCATCATCATCCAACTGCATAATGATGCAATTCTACAAGTCAGTGCTTGTTTCTTGGGACCAGAAACAGCACTCCACCATGTTCAGCTTTGCGCGAATGCCAGCTCAACCAGGATTTGTTTTGTTCTATGGCTTTCAGAAGGGCTGCTTGAAGGAGACTGCAATGTTCTGCATGGCGGTTCCTCTCATGGCTCTGGAAATACCACAGGATAAAGCACATGGTGTCTGTAATGCTCACAACAAGAGTTCACACCTGAGCAGGGTCCATGCTACTCGAGATATGGGATATTCATGGCCGTGGCAGCCTTTCGAAAAAGGTTCAAAATATTATATGCTGCACTAAAGAGGGAGAAAATTGCATCATGGGACATTGAAGCAATGTTCCCAGTCCCCCCTGCGAGAATGTGTTGGTCATATGAGGCATTACAAGCCCTTCTCAAAAACCCCTGCAGCAAGGTGCACTGTGGCATAGCTACATACAGTACACTCCTCTCTGCATCGATGTAAGTGCTGCTAGTGAGGACACACGCCACTGACACAAGGAGTGTGGCGTGGACATGCACTACTGACTTTATTACTGCGGTGGCTAGATGCCAACTTAAATCTGTAGTGTAGATATGCCCTGAATTTACTGGAGGGGACCAGTGAATCATGAGACTCAAAGTAAACTTTCATAAAAGGCCTATTTAAAATGAATTTTAACTCAAACTAAGTAATGCATTTACTAGAAAATCTCAGAAAACTCAGTGTTTACTGACAGATTGCATACTGTAAATATGGGGAAGATATACTGTCTTCTTCACACAAAACAAAAGGTTGAATCTCTGCTACAAGTGAAAAAGTGAACCCAGTCTTAACTAGTAAGTTGCAACTAAGGCTAAAAGAGAAATTTAAAAATTGTCAATTTTCTTTCTTCAGATTCTTCTATACAAGTGCAGATGTCGGGGTTACACTTCTCCCTGCCAGATGATGGAGACCTTTTGATTATGTCACTCTCCCACTTATATGAAGCTGGCAACCATAATATCCTCAGATGAAAACTTTGAGAGCAGTGATCTTGTAAAATGCCCTAATACAATAACTGTAATAAGAATTTAACTATTTGGAATTATTCAAAGGGACAGCGATACATGTATGACTGATTTTTAATTTATGTTTTAAAATTATGAGAATGCTCTGTAATGTATAAAACTACAGGAGACAGATCCAGACTACTGTAAAATAACGTTAAGAGAAGAAATTAACAAATACTAAATGTCCCCTACCTTACATTTTTCTGCACCAGTACAGAATCAGGCATAGCAGAGCTCAGCTCTAACACACTCTACCTCCATCCTTCACTCTGCCCCTTCCTTTCCCTAGGCCAAGGATGGGGGTCGCTAGATGAGATCTTTCGATACATCCAGAATTTAAGTGAGCACCAAGAGCATAAACTTGAGCACAGATGACCTAGCCAGCATCCCCTCAAGATCCTGCTCAGTTACCCTAGACATGGACAGCTCAATCTGAATCTGATCAATTTTCTTTGCAAAACAAGACATAAGAGAAGGTAATCAGCTCTGCTCCTGGGATAAAACAGATTGAAAAGGATACCTGGTATATTGAATAAATCTACTGTTTCAGGTTTTGCAGTTGCTATGGTGGAGGCAAGGAACAACTTATTTATGTCCTGTAGAGCCACACTATGAAAACTTAAGAAATCTTTGTTGCAGTTTATTATCTTCAGTTCAGGATTTCTGCACTCCAGCTGCCTTGCATATTGCTTCATCTCTCTCAGATAATTAAGCAATCTTCATCCAACAACCTGTGCTTTCAACCAAGGTCTTCCTGGTTGTAAAGGGCAAGGAAAAGTGCTACTTCCTTTGCTGGTGGGGATTGTCAAAATCTCCTTTTAGAGGGCAAAGTGACAAATGCTTTTAAGGAAGTGTGTGCTATGATGGTCAAGAAACCATCTCTTGATGCTGACAATCTGGTCAATTACAGTCCTGATTCTATTAGTGAGACGGTAATGGCAAGACAATTCTCAATTGTTAGTCAAGGAGATTTCAGATATTTTTGTTGATCTGGCTATGGCACTGATACATCACAAGTGCACATGCTAATATTAGATCTATCAGCTATCTTTGATACTACTGAGCATGAAGTGTTCCTGATTTGCTTATAGTCTTGAGCAGGAATAAACTAGGCTACATAGAGGTGACATTGTGCTTTTCTCTCTTGGAGATCCTGGAGAATAATTGGGAGTAAAGAGAGGTTACATATATGTACAGGAACTGGAGTTCTTCAGATGTTTTTTCTCTATGGGTACTCCACATAAGGATGCATGCACTCCTATGTGCTTTTGATTAGAGATTTTTGTCAGCAGAGCCTGCAGGTCCACACCTGCATCATACACATCCTCATGCTCCAGTAGAAGAACATATAATGGTTTTCAACTGCCTACCTGAGAGACTACCTCTCTTCCCCTGCAAGAAGTTCTCTTTAATAGTTCAACTTCTTGTGAAATCTTTTGAATGCTAATTAACCTAGAAATCCAGATGATTAATTTAAATTCTCCTATTTTTTTCTATCACATAAGCAAATTTCATAGATCTACTGAACACCAAAATGTATTTACAATACCCTCAAAATAACTTCAGAAACACTAATTTTCCTGTAATATAATCTAGTGTATCTAAAGATCACGAATATGGTAGGAACACAATTACAACTTGGGAAGCATACATAAAACAATTTCATTAAATTTTTCACAATGCTATTTAACCCATTTCAGAACAAAAAATAGAATTATAAAAATATCTTAGTTTTATCAAAATTTTAAAATTGTATATGGGACCCATAACATATTGATGTGAGATGATTTAATCCTCCCCTAACTTCTATCCTCATTTTATAGAGCTAGAAACATCTGACATCTTTCTACAGAAACCTGATCAAATTACATCTACTTGGTTTTTGCCCATATAACAATACCAAAGCTTTTAGTGTTTGTTTTATACACTATACTGCCACCTACTTGACACTATACTAAATGATGCTGCCTTGCTGAAGTTCTAATTAGGAACGCTAAGCCCTATTAACCCTATCTGGAAATACTTTTTGGGAGACAACTATGGGGTCAGAAGCAATCCGAGGGCAACCTCACAGACTTTCCAACTTGTTTTTCCATCAGGGGAAGGAGATTTAGTGGCACAAAAGTAGCACCAGGTACAGACTTAAGTACATGAAAGGAATGACTGGATCCTCTGTTATTAGGGCAGGCTTGGGGCCTGATTTGCACCTTGTGCCGTCACTTACACCCTGTGCAAAATGAGTGCATTTTGGATGTAAAATGATACTATTTTGATTTGATATTGTTTTACGTCCACTTGGTACTCGTTTGCGGGTAAAGCTACAGATGATGAGAGTAAAGCAGTGGAGAATCAGACCTCCAGTTTCTATTTTCACACAGAATCCAAATTTCTAAATTAAGCCCCCAAAACCCAATTTATAAAAAATTTCCCCACATGGCCAGCAGCCTTCTTACCGCAACCTGTTTGCTGATGATTTTGCATCACTGGCCAAGCCATTATCTTTTGGCTCAGTCTTTCAGTGCTGGCTATCAAATATAATTTGGCCATTATGTTCCTATCAGTGGATGCTTTAGCCACTGCCACTACCTCCAGTTAGAAGCCAGCAAAACTCCGCCACCCATGCTGTATGTAACGTCAAAAAGATTGCTCCTTGGCACAGCATACAAAGCTAGAGGCTACTTTTGACTTAATCCTATGTAATATTTGGGATTTAGAACAATGAATAACTATGATTCAGACAGTAAACAACAGTGATCACAATCACAATATAATTAAGTTTAATATTCTCAACAAAAGGCACCATGCTGCAATCTAACACTGACATTAAACTTTGAAAAGAGGAGCAACTCAAGAAGACCATAAAGTAAAAAGATTACGTAATTAAAATCCTTAGATTCAGCATGGAAGCTACTTATGTAAACCATAATATACCTTAAAAAAATAAAAGCAACAGAAAGGCAAGTGAGAAAAAATTAGTATGGTTAAATGACAAGGTTCAAGAGGTTTTTCTAGCCAAACAGGTATTGTTCAAAAATGCAGATCCAGCCCAATTTAGGCAAAAAAATTTAAAAAAATAAATAAAAAGGAACTATGGCAAGAAATCAACAAATTGAAATTAGGAAGACTTTTTTGAATTTTTAAAAGCAATTAGCCCAAAACATAGAAACAAATAAAGGAGCCAAGATTTTCAGAAAGCGTACCTAGTGTTAGGCTTCTATATGTATATATAGGCACATGAATGAAGTGGCTAATTTTCAGAAGTGCTGGTCACCTAGCAGCTTCCATTGACTTGAGATCAATTGATACCTACTCATAACAATGAGGGAAGGAGAGAGGTGAACTGTAATGAACAGGTTACAGCTCCCAGATTCTAAGGGAGGATCTATGCCACCCTGAGTCCTGACTCAAGTTAGCAGTGTAAAAAAGCTGCTCTAAGTGACATAAAGTGGCAGGAATGCAACTAGATTCTGGTTCATATTCTCAAGCCCTAAAATCAGGGCGTCCTTAGCCATAGGCAGAATAGGCAGTCGCCTAGGGCACCACTAGGTCTGGGGGCACCACTCTGTGAGAGCCTGAACAGACGGGAAGCAGTGGAACATGTAAGAGCAGGGCTGCTGGGTCCTAGAGAGAGCCGAATGCAGCACAGTCTGAGGGAGGGGATTGGCTGCTGGTGTCTCTGGGAAGGGGTGGGGGAAGGAAATCACCTGTGAGTGTGACTCTTTCCCCCAGTGTGAGGTGAGGCAGGCTCTGCGGCTCTGGCAGTATCCTTTGTTGTCCCCCATAACGTCCATTCTTCTCCTCTCTGCCCCACAGAGCACCCCCCCATTTCTCCCTCCCCTGCCATGGAGCACCCCTCTCTTCCCCCTCCCCTCCATCAGGGCTGGGTTGGTGAGGTGCTAGGGGGAAGGGGAGGCTGGCTGGCTGCCTGCTGAGGAATGAAAGTGAAAGTAACTCACTTCCTCGGCAGGCAGACAGGATTGGAATGTTCACACAGGGCTGGGTTGGGGATAGCCAGATAGCATGTGCGAAAAATCAGGACAGGGGGCTGGGGTAGGGTGAGCAGATGTCCCACTTTTATAGGGCCAGTCCCAGTTTTGGGGTCTTTTTCTTATATAGGCTCCTATTCCCCCCCACCCCCGTCCTGATTTTTCACACTTGCTGTCTGGTCACCCTAGATAGGGGTAATTGGTGCGTGAGCAAACCCCACAGGTAAGTGGGGAACAAGACCTGGGAGATGGGTTGGAAACAGGAGGGAGCACGGGCTATAATGGCAGTGAGGAAGGAGGGTCAGGGTAAACCTGGGAGGCAAGATCAAACCAGTATCTTAGATGCCTATATACAAATGCAAGAAGTATGGGTAATAAGCAGGAAGAACTGGAAGTGCTAATAAATAAATACAACTATGACATTGTTGGCATTACTGAAACTTGGTGGGATAATACACACGACTGGAATGTTGGTGTGAATGGGTATAGTTTGCTCAGGAAGGATAGACAGGGGAAAAAGGGAGGAGGTTTTGCCTTATATATTAAAAATGTACACACTTGGACTGAGGTGGAGATGGACATAGGAGACCGAAGTGTTGAGAGTCTCTGGGTTAGGCTAAACGGGGTAAAAAACACGGGTGATGTCGTGCTGGGAGTCTACTACAGGCCACCTAATCAGGTGGAAGAGGTGGATGAGGCTTTTTTCAAACAACTAACAAAATCATCCAAAGCCCAAGATTTGGTGGTGATGGGGGACTTCAACTATCCAGATATATGTTGGGAAAATAACACTGCGGGGCACAGACTCTCCAGTAAGTTCCTGGACTGCATTGCAGACAACTTTTTATTTCAGAAAGTTGAAAAAGCTACTAGGGGGGAAGCTGTTCTAGACTTGATTTTAACAAATAGGGAGGAACTTGTTCAGAATTTGAAAGTAGAAGGAAGCTTGGGTCTGGACAAATTGGAGAAATGGTCTGAGGTAAACAGGATGAAGTTCAATAAAGATAAATGCAAAGTGCTCCACTTAGGAAGGAACAATCAGTTTCACACATACAGAATGGGAAGAGACTGTCTAGGAAGGAGTATGGCAGAAAGAGATCTAGGGGTCATAGTATTGTGAAAGTGATCATGAAATCATAGAGTTTGCAATTCTAAGGAAGGGTAGAAGGGAGTACAGCAGAATAGAGACAATGGATTTCAGGAAGGCAGATTTTGGTAAGCTCAGAGAGCTGATAGGTAAGGGCCCATGGGAATCAAGACTAAGGGGAAAAACAACTGAGGAGAGTTGGCTGTTTTTCAAAGGAACACTATTAAGGGCCCAAAAGCAAGCTATTCCGATGGTTAGGAAAGATAGAAAATGTGGCAAAAGGCCACCTTGGCTTAACCACGAGATCTTGCGTGACCTACAAAATAAAAAGGCATCATATAAAAAATGGAAACTAGGTCAGATTACAAAGGATGAATATAGGCAAATAACACAGGAATGCAGAGGCAAGATTAGAAAGGCAAAGGCACAAAATGAACTCAAACTAGCTATGGGAATAAAGGGAAACAAGAAGACTTTTTATCAATACATTAGAAGCAAGAGGAAGACCAAGGACAGGGTAGGCCCACTGCTCAGTGAGGAAGGGGAAACAGTAACGGGAGACTTGGAAATGGCAGAGATGCTTAATGACTTCTTTGTTTCAGTCTTCACTGAGAAGTCTGAAGGAATGTCTAATACAGGGAATGCTTACGGGAAGAGGGTAGGTTTAGAAGATAAAATAAAAAAAGAGCAAGTAAAAAATCACTTAGAAAAGTTAGATGCCTCCAAGTCACCAGGGCCTGATGAAATGCATCCTAGAATACTCAAGGAGTTAATAGAAGAGGTATCTGGGCCTCTAGCTATTATGTTTGGGAAATCATGGGAGACGGGGGATATTCCAGAAGACTGGAAGGGGGCAAATATAGTGCCCATCTATAAAAAGGGAAATAAAAACAACCCAAGAAACTACAGACCAGTTAGTTTAACTTCTGTGCCAGGGAAGATAATGGAGCAGGTAATTAAAGAAATCATCTGCAAACACTTGGAAGGTGGTAAGGTGATAGGGAATAGCCAGCATGGATTTGTAAAGAACAAATCATGTCAAACTAATCTGATAGTGTTCTTTGATAGGATAACGAGCCTTGTGGATAAGGGAGAAGCGGTGGATGTGATATACCTAGACTTTAGTAAGGCATTTGATACGGTCTCGCATGATATTCTTATAGATAAACTAGGAAAGTACAATTTAGATGGGGCTACTATAAGGTGGGTGCATAACTGGCTGGATAACCGTACTCAGAGAGTAGTTGTTAATGGCTCCCAATCCTGCTGGAAAGGTATAACAAGCGGGGTTCCGCAGGGGTCTATTTTGGGACCGGTTCTGTTCAATATCATCATCAACGATTTAGATGTTGGCATAGAAAGTACGCTTATTAAGTTTGCGGACGATACCAAACTGGGAGGGATTGCAACTGCTTTGGAGGACAGGGTCAAAATTCAAAATGATCTGGACAAATTGGAGAAATGGTCTGAGGTAAACAGGATGAAGTTCAATAAAGATAAATGCAAAGTGCTCCACTTAGGAAGGAACAATCAGTTTCACACATACAGAATGGGAAGAGACTGTCTAGGAAGGAGTATGGCAGAAAGAGATCTAGGGGTCATAGTAGACCACAAGCTTAATATGAGTCAACAGTGTGATACTGTTGCAAAAAAAGCAAACGTGATTCTGGGATGCATTAACAGGTGTGTTGTAAACAAGACACGAGAAGTCATTCTTCCGCTTTACTCTGCGCTGGTCAAGCCTCAGCTGGAGTATTGTGTCCAGTTCTGGGCACCGCATTTCAAGAAAGATGTGGAGAAATTGGAGAGGGTCCAGAGAAGAGCAACAAGAATGATTAAAGGTCTTGAGAACATGACCTATGAAGGAAGGCTGAAGGAATTGGGTTTGTTTAGTTTGGAAAAGAGAAGACTGAGAGGGGACATGATAGCAGTTTTCAGGTATCTAAAAGGGTGTCATCAGGAGGAGGGAGAAAACTTGTTCACCTTAGCCTCCAATGATAGAACAAGAAGCAATGGGCTTAAACTGCAGCAAGGGAGATTTAGGTTGGACATTAGGAAAAAGTTTCTAACTGTCAGGGTAATTAAACACTGAAATAGATTGCCTAGGGAAGTTGTGGAATCTCCATCTCTGGAGATATTTAAGAGTAGGTTAGATAAATGTCTATTAGGGATGGTCTAGACAATATTTGGTCCTGCCATGAGGGCAGGGGACTGGACTCGATGACCTCTTGAGGTCCCTTCCAGTCCTAGAGTCTATGAATCTATGAATCTATATAAGACAAGCCCCAAATATCAGGAATGGCCCTATAAAATCAGGACATCTGGATCTGATCACCCTAGCTGGGGAGCACATCTCTCCCCTGGGTTGGCAGTGATCCATCTCATCCGGGGGGAGCTGCACAGGGCAGGATGAGCTGCTGTGGCTCCATGAGTGCCCCGTCCTTGAGATCAGATGCTGTGCTAACTTCACCATAGTCCGTTGGGCTGGCAGTGGTGCCCATTGGCGTGTGATCGGACCTGAGGGTTTGCTGCTGCTGTTGCCACTCTGCACTCCAAGAGGTGGATTTTGAGGTCCTGCAGTTTTCCACCTATCTTCTCCTCTACTGCAGCTGTTGGACCAGCAGGCTAGGGGGTGAGCCAAGCATGAAAGCAGTACTGTGTTGCCATTTAAAGTGTCATTTAACAACTTTGTTTGCCAAAAATGCTTGCTAACAATCCTGAATTCAATTTCAATATTTTTTTTAAAAAAATCAATATCTTAGCCAAAAACAGAAAATTAAGTTGTTGACAATTATTTGTGACAAGTTTGGATTGGGGAAGGAAGTGGGCCAGTTTTCATCAGAGAAACAAAAAATGTTGACTGACTTTCCTATAGCCCTGTTACTGCTAAATAGATCCATCCAACAACTGTAATATGCTCATCTCCTTACTAATGTATAGAGCAGGGGTTGGCAACCTACGGCACACGTGCCAAAGGTGGCACGCGAGCTGATTTTTGATGGCACGCAGCGGCGAGCTGAGCAGTTCAGCCCGCCACTGCTCTGGGGTTCCAGCTGCTGCCCCATTGGCACCCAGGGTCCTGGCCGCCGGCCCCACTCAGCACCCACTGCTGGCCTGGGGACCCCCAAGGAACCACAGGCTGGCAGCGGCTGAGCAGGCCGGAGGCTGAGACCCCGGCTGAGCCACTCAACCCACTGTCAGCCTGGGGTTCCATTCACTCAGCTGCCAGCGGGCTGACGGGACTAAATTCAACGAAACAGGAAAACAAGAACAACTAATGACAAAGTGCAAGAGCCTGGAGCAGTGGTCCCCAACCTTTTTCATCTGGCGGGCGCCAGATGAAGGACCATGGTGGCGGACAAGCATCTGCCGAAATGATGCCAAATTTCGGCGGCATTTCGGCAGATGCTCGTCCTCCGGCCAGTACGTGGATGCACTGAGAGGCCCCTGCGGGCGCCGGGACACCTGCGGGCACCGCGTTGGGGAACCCTGACCTAAAGAGCCTCCTGAAGCACAGTGGTCGTTTTAATTTAAATGGACTTGAACTGTACGAAAAATTGAGTTGTTGCCACATGCAAAATCGATGATGGACATCGTACAGTTTATTCATACCAGCAAACTTGTTGACATATATCCTAATGTGTACATTGCCACTCGTATTCTACTGACAATTCCTGCAACAGTAGCATCAGGAGAACGGAGTTTTTCAAAAATAAAGCTCATTAAAAAGTATCTCCACTCTACAATGAGTCAGGAACACTTGACTGGTCTTGCTATGCTTGCAGTCGAACAAGACATCACTTTGTCTTTGTCATACGATGACATTATTACTGATTTTGCAGCCAAAAAAGCCAGAAAGATTGCTTTTAATTAAAAACTAATCCTTGTTTCAATACCTCTTCATAGAAATTTACCATAAAATGTTGACAAATTAAAAAAAAATGATATTATTTGCATCATTCTGTCAAATCAGAATTTTTTCTGTAGTGCTGCTTCTTTAGTGCTAGTCCATCAGCATTACAGTGTGCTTAATTAAGTTAAACTGGTTTTAATAACATGCATGTGGCAAGTTTTCCAGTACTGTAAGCTTATGTTTGTGTTGCTAAGAGCAAGACAGGCATGGGGGCACCAGTTTAATAATCTCACCTAGGGCACCATAAATCCTAAGGACGGCCCTGCCTAAAATAATAGAATCTGAACACTATGGAATCATTCACACTGGTAGTAAATGTTCAAATCAGCACACAGGCAGTTACACAAACAGCAAAAGTTTTTAAAAACTTAATTTGTCTATATAACCTTTTTGATCAGTGGCTCTCAAACTTTTGTACTGGTGACCCCTTTCACACAGCAAGTCTCTGAGTGCGAGCCCCCTTATAAATTAAAAACACTTTTTTATATATTTAACACCATTATAAATGCTGGAGGCTAAGCAGGGTTTGGGGTGGAGGCTGACAGTTCGCGACCCCCAGGGCCGGCGCTTCCATTAGGTGACCCTAGGGTTCCAGGATTCAGGGGGTGGCATTTTGTGCGCTCCCCACCGGGCGCGTGGGAGCTCCTGGTTCTGCTCCCGTCACACCGCCGAAGAAGGACCTTCTACCGACGTGCCATGGAAAACAGCGGCAGGCTATTGAGCAGCTCAATGACTGCAGCTGTCGCCTGCGGCATTTCAGCAGAGGGTCCTTGTTCGGCAGCGGGATGGGAGCGTAACCGGAAGCTCCTGTGCGCCCCATGGGGAACGCACAAAATGCCACCTCCCAAATTCTGCCTAGGGCGCTAGAAACCCTGGCGCCGCTCCTGGCAACCCCCCCTGTAAAGCCTCAGAACCCCCTGAGGGGTCCTGACCCCCAGTTTGAGAACCCATTTTTGATACATCGCTTAACATGTATCATTAGTCTTATTAATAACAGGAAGCATCATTCTTTCTTAGCCTCTAATATAAATTTTGATGTGCTGCAGAAAGAACTTCTCATATGCCAGTCTCACTAAGGAATCAATACAGCCTAAATTTGCTCCTAATACTACAGACTCAGTGAAATATTTTCTAAGAAATATCATCCTAAAGGTACAATATAATGCAAAACCCATTAACTAAGGATTAAGAGAAAACACAAAAGAGGTGTAAGAAATTCAATAAGCAAGCTTCTTAAAAGTAATTATCAATATAAATATATTTAAAAAGACTTTTTTAAAATTCGAACTATAATTTTACATTTTAGCTCTCACAAATATAAGAGATAATATAAGAGGGACGAATAAGAAAAAACAAGATATTTCATTTTACAATAAATTGTTAGCCTCTTACTAAACATGTCATACATGTACTTGTATTATTTGTGTGTCAATAATAGCTTTATATTGTTGGAATCCCCTGTCATGTTAAAAGGCAACAATGTACATCATCCATTGATTGATGCAGTAGAGGATATATTTCTCATCTCACATCATCATAAACTTTACTGCTGGCTACACTCACCAGTTATTCTCCCAGCTGAAGCAATTATTAGTGTGGTCATTGTAATACATAATCAGTTTCAGGGATCACTATGGAAATTAAAAGCCAATGCAAAAAAAGTCACTCAATTTGTCTGCCACTGTCCTTGAATCATAAATGCTATTAGTAGCATTTTTCGTCTAGGCTGGAATTACAACAAACTAATATATGGCAAGGAAATTATTACAGTAGTACTCAAAGGATTAAGTGAAGGGATAGATAGAAGAATGAAATACAGGGACAGGAAAAAGCCGGGGGGAGGGAAGAGAAGCAGAAAATGTGTCATTCTGCCAAGATCCATGTATGGGAGACTGATCTTGACTATAGAGCAGAAAAACGGGAAGCAAAGGCATGACCAGCCTTCTACATATTTGCAGTTTGTGGCTCAATTATTGCTTTGGGCATATGCCAAGAGGCTATTAACACATTTTAGCAATGTAAATATTCTAAACTTTAACTTTTAATTGATTTATGCACATAAAGACCGTACCTTACAGGAGGGGTGGGGGGAAAAAACCACAAAATGGCACAGGAAACTGGAAATGGATTGAACTGGGCGAAGTTGCTCTCTGACACTCCTTGAGAACAGTAATCTTGTCAAGTTCAGTCCCCTACTGCTTTACCGGCGTGGGAAGACTGAAGAGGCAATAACACATGCCTGTGTGTTAGAAGCAGGTTCACACGCCCTGGTGGTAGCGGGTTGGTTTGTTAAAGGCTAGAGGAGTTTTAACAAAGCTGCAGCCCTTATTTTACTAGCTGGAGTCTTTTCATTGCTGAGGTGGTTTGGTGGAGAAGGTACGTTTTACAACATCCCCAGCTGGGAGGATTTTAAACCCCTCGCTCTTGTCAGTGGCTGTTTAAAGAGCAGCTAGACCAATAAAGCATCGGGCTTCTATCGCCGCTTTGCACAGCAGCTGCGTTACACCGGCAAGCAGGGCACTCCAGACACCCGCTCACCTGCCAGAGGCCGGCAGCCCGCCCATGAAGAGACCAGCCCCCAGCAACGCCAGGCGGGGAGAGCTGGACGCCGCCGGCGTTTCTGGCATCCCTTCCCCCAGGGAACGAGCTCGGGGAACTCGGCAACTCCAACCCAACGAGCGGAGCCTCGCACCCACCGCCTCCTGCAGGCTCCCCGCCTCCTGCCCCACCCTCGCCGCTCGGCTCCCCCCTTCTCTTTAAAACTCAACGCGCTTGCACTGAAAGCATGAAGAAAAATAACCTCCCCGCGCGGCGTAACGCGAGGGAGGCAGAGCGGGAGGGCATGTTAAATGGGAGGCGGGTGAAGTAGTGGAAAGAGGGAAAAGCCAAAGGAGAAGGGCCGGGTCACCGTCCCCCCATTTACCCGCACGCTGAGCCGCCGCCGCTGTCTTCCCGCCAATTCCAACCGTCGGTTCCGCCTCGCGGAGAGTCAGAGAAGGGAGCTGGCGGCGGGTTTGCAGAAGCTGGTTTCTGGGGCTCTACTCGCTGTTACACACCCTCCATTTCCCCGGTGCCTCCCTGTGCTTATGTGTAAAATCATTAGAAAAGAAAAATAAAATATTCAGGAGGAAGGTGCTCGCACCACCCGCAAATTGCCTCAACTGCCCTTCAGCTGCGGCCTGAGTCCCAAACAGCTATGCTGGTTGCACTAGTGCTGGCCTTGGCGTCTCACTAAAACCAGGGCAGGTGAATGAGAGAAATGTGAGGCCAGACTGATAGCAACCATAGGGAAGGGAGATCAGACAGGAATGTGTCAACTGAAGCCTGGTCTAGGGGCTTAATATTTAGCGCAGAATAGCTACATCAGTGGAGTGTGTGAAAAATCCACACAGGCTGAGCACTGCGGTTCAGTTGATCTAACCCAACACTACAACACAGCAGTGTCATAGCTCAGGGCTGCCCAGAGGGTTGAGGGGGCCTGGGGCAAAGCAATTTTGTGGGTGCCTTCCATAAAAAAAGTTGCAATTTTTCTGTGGGGGCCCTGGGGAAAATTGCCCCACTTTGCCCCCCACCCCCTGGATGGCCCTGGCATAGCTACTGCACCATAGCTATACTGCTTGATGTCTACACTGGCAGAGTTACAGTGCTGCTCAGAAACTACTGTTGTGTGTTCACACTGTCAGCTGCCTGTGCAATAGCATGTTCACACTTGTGCTGCACTCTGGGCAGCTATCCCACAGAGCACCTCTTTCTCTGCTGCTAAGAGTTGTGAGAAAGTGGAGGAAGTATCCTGGATCCTATACCAATGCCCCATGATGCATTGCTTTGCATCCCAGCAATCTCTATTTAATTTAATAATGGAGATAAACCCATCTCCTAGAACTGGAAGGGACCCCAAAGGGTCATTAAGTCCAGCCCCCTGCCTTCGCTAGCAGGACCAAGTACTGATTTTGCCCCAGATCCCTAAGTGGCCCCCTCAAGGACTGAGCTCACAACCCTGGGTTTAGCAGGCCAATGCTCAAACCACTGAGCTATGCCTCCCTTCCCCCCCTACTGGTGTCCACATTTGGTGCCATCTTTCAACAGTTTCTATACTGTGCGCTATACCTCTTCAACCTGCAGGAATGGATCCCACCCACACTGTTGATCAATATCTTGTTTGCTCTAACACATCACAAGTGGCAGTGGAGTTATTCCATAAACTACAAAGGCAAGAGAAATGCAACATTGATCTCGCCACGCATACTAGCTATGACACGAGATTGCTTGTGACATTCATGGAGGTCCTGCTCACAGTGGAACGCCGCTTTTGGGCTTGGGAAACAAGCACTGAGTAGTGGGATCACATTGTCATGCACATCTGGGATGACAAGCAGTGGTTGCAGAACTTTTGGATGAGGAAAGCCACATTCATGGGACTGTATGATGAGCTTGCCCCAGCCCAGCAAGGGCATAAGAATGAGAGCTTTCCTGTCGTTGGAAATGCGCATAGCGATTGCACTGTGGAAGCTGGCGACTCCAGACTGCTACCAATCAGTCGCTAACCTGTTCAGAGTGGGAAAGTCGACTGTTGGACTCGTGTTGACGGAAGTGTGCAGGGCCATTAATCGCATGCTGCACCAAAAGACTGACTCTGGGCAACGTGTGTGACATTGTGGATGGCTTTGCACAGATGAGCTTCCCTAACTGTGGAGGGATGATAGATGGCATGCATATTCCAATTCTGGCACCAGACCACATCGCCACCAAATACATTAATCAGAAGGGCAATTTCTCAATGATTCTCCAGGTGCTTCTGGATCACTGTGGGTGTTTCATGGACATTAACACAGGCTGGTCCAGAAAATTGCGTGATGCACACATCTTTTGGAACACTGGCCTGTTCAGGAAATGCAAGTAAGTACTTTCTTCCTGGACCAGGAAATCACCGCAGGGGAAGTCAAAATGCCCATTGTGATCTTCATAGAATCATAGACTATCAGGGTTGGAAGGGACCTCAGGAGATCATCTAGTCCAACCTCCTGCTCAAAGCAGGACCAATCCCCAGACAGACTTTTGCCCTACGTCCCAAGGGACCTGGGGAGACCCTGCCTTCCCCTTAATGCCGTGGCTTATGAAGCCATACATGGAGCACCTTAGCAGCAGCAAGGAGCGGGGCAACAACAGGCTGAGCAAGTGCAGAATGGCTGTTGAGTGTGCTTTTGGCCATTTAAAGGCCCACTGGTGCTGTCTATATGAGAGGCTGGACCTAGCTGATGCTTATAGCCATGTGCTGTACATTCCATAGTATTTGTGAAGGGAAGGGTGAAAGCTTCACTCAGGGCTGGACCGCTGAGGCTCAGTGTCTGGAGGCTGAATTTGAATGGCCAGAGGCCCCCGCTATTAGCGGGGTGCAGCGCAGGGCCATAAGGATCAGGCAACAATTTGAAGCTGAAAGCCACTAATGTTGCTATGCTCAGGAGTGCAGTGTTTGTAATTATAGGCGCCGACTTCTGTTGGCACCGGTGAATGCTCGAACCCCCTCTGCCCCAGGCCCCACCCCAACTCCACCCCATCCTGCCCCCTCCCTGCTTCCATTCCAACTCCTTCCCCAAAGTCCCTGACCCTATTCCAACCCCTTCCACAAATCCCTAGCCCTGCCTCTTCCCCACCTCCTCCCCTGAGCACGCCATATTTCCATTCCCCTCTCCCTCCTGGACTTTGTTACGTGGGAAGCAGGAGGGGGCAGAGGTGAAGTGGGGTAGGGGCATGGGGAGGGGAGCTTGGCTGCCACTGGGTGCAGAGCGCCCACCAATTTTTCCCCATAGGTGCTCCAGCCCTGGAGTCGGCGCCTATGTTTGTAATGCTAGGAGGTGATTGTGATTGTTACAGATGATGCAATACAAAGGTGTAAGAAAATTGCCTGATGCTTTGCAGGGCTCTGTTTGCTTTCAATTCATGGAATAAAGATTGCTTTCAAACCAACACAATTCTTTTATTAAAAAAAAAAAAGAACAACTGGAGAAGAGAGTCAAACAAAAAACACACATCAGCACTGAAGGGGATGTGGGAGGAGAGGGTCCCAGGAGGAGGTAGGGTCCCAGGCTGGTTAAAGATTGTGTATGTCCAGGGATCATATCCAACCTTCTCTTCTGGAGTACAGTGGAGCAGGTGCTGTACTTCAGAGGTATGAGTGTAATGGGTACTGGGAGTCTACAGGGCTGGACTGATGGGGCAGGAGTGGAATGCAGCAGGTACAGACTGGAGCCAGGAGGCTGATAATTGTGTTGGCGGTGTCTGGGGGGCACATGGGAAAGAGTTGTGTGACAGCGGCTGCAGGGGAGGGAGGGCACAGAGCTGCTCCGTTTGCAGTGCTAGTAGCGCCTGGAGCATGTCCGCTTGGCGCTCCATAACATTTAAGAGCCACTCTGTGGCTTTATTCTGGCGCGCCACGTTCTCCTTTCGGTCCCTCATCTCGCTGTCCCAACACTCCTTCAATTCTTGATTTTTGGCCACAGAGTGCATCGTGACCTCACACAGAAAGTCCTCTTTAGTTCTTCGTGGCCGCTTTCTAATTCTGTGCGGCCATTCAGCCGGCAATAACAAAGAGGGAGGCTGGGCTCCCAAGGTCATATCTGTGAAGCCAAAATGCAACATTTTTCAGAAGCAGCACTGTTTGCAATAACACAGACCACTTATTTAAAACACAGCCACTATTCACATACCTGTCACTAACTGGCTGACCCCAGGCAAGCACACATGAGCCACAAGACCCCCAAAATGGTGACAAACCACAGAGGCAGGGTAAATCGGTGTTCCAGGACTGTACTGTAGACAGGGCATGTGGCTCTTGGGGAGCACTTTAGCGAGGGGCCTTATCATTCCTGTCCCCACATTTTCTACAAGCTGTGTTCATTATGGAAGATATCTTGCTGCTGAGGGTGAGCAGAGAATCAAGGGAGGATCTTCTCCAAGACTGCAGCTTCCACCTTTGCCCTTATGCGGCTCGCCTGTGTGCAGCAATGGTGTCCCTCCCCACCCCATCCAGTGACAGCAGAGTGGCATGGGAAAGTTACCCTTAATGGGGCAAGAAACAAAGCAGCTCTGCCAAAGAACCTGCAGCAGTGGATTGGCCAGTATCTCTATGAGAGTTTCCTGGAGATCTTTGAGGTAGATTTCTGTGACGAGAGAGTCAATCAACAGCCTGTTCCGCCGCTCAGACAAGGCATGTGGTGGTATGCACATCATGCACACACAAGCCTGCTTTCTGCAACCCTCCTGCCCCCGAACAACTTGCTTCAGTGATTCTCACAATCAAAGCCACTTGCTAGGGTCCTCCTCTCCTGTTTGCATTTCGCCAAGATCCGACAGGTGTGACTGGCTAGCCTCCTTCAGGGTAGAGAAGAGCTCTAGGCTGTATGCATCTCTGACCTCCAAGTTGTCCTCTGCCTCTGGGTCCCTTTCCCCCTCCTCATCCTCATCCAAGATCTCCTCCTGGCTCGGTCCACTCTCACCTGGTATGTGAGCCACCGAAGTATCCACAGTGGCCTTCACAGTGGAGGTAAGGTCACCACCCAATATCACGTCCAGCTCTTTGTAGAACTGACAGCTCATGGGCACAGCACGGGAGTAGCAGTTTGCCTCCTGCGCCTTGTGGTAGGTGTTCCACAGCTCCTTCATTTTGACTCTGCACTGCAGTGTGTCCCGGTCATGGCCCCTTTTTGTCATGCATCGTGAAATCTGTCCATGGGTATCATAGTTCCTATGGCTGGAGCGCAGCTGGAACTGGAAGATTCCTCTCTCCAAATGCTGATGAGGTCCAGCAGCTCAGCATTGCTCCAAGCGGGAGATCCCCTGGTGCATGGAGCAGGCATGGACACCTGGAAAGATGTGCTGAGACCACTGTACACCACTGAGCAAACAGGAATGGGACTTTCAAAATTCCCAAGGAATTTAAGGGGTGGGGATAACGGTTGGTCACCTGATGCCAGGGCAGTAGAGTTCAAACCAAGGACCAGAGAAGCGAGAACAGGCATTGTGGGACACCTCCTGGAAGCCAATTGCAGTGCTGTAATCGACCAGGATGTCTACACTGGCACTGCAGTACTGTACCCCCAGCGCAGAAAGCTACATCTTTCATTGGGGTGGGTTTTTATACAGTACTGCAACTGGGCAGTTTCTGCGCACTAAGTGGCTTGGCAGTGTGCACACCTCGGGAGTTACAACGCAGAAAGCTGCCTTACTGTGCAGAAACTTGCCAGTGTAGCATGGCCTGAGGTTAGCACTTTAAACCTACACATATTGACTACTAGTCTTCACAATTTTCTGTAGATCATAGAAAGCAATCACTGTCCAACATTTTGGAAGTGGAAAATAGAGGTTTTCACACCATTCACTCTCAAAAAACTGTTTAGCTTTCCTAAACAGTTTGCAAAATAGCCAAATTCTGGTCCAGAGTATTTTTTCTTTGTATTTGAAGATATTCAGTGTTGTTCATTTTCTTTATCTGCTGTAACAAAGCTTCATTTTGTTAAAGGAAAATTCAAGATAATCCGGGAAGAAATTTTAGGTATTTAGAAATAAATAATAGCAGCAATATTTTGGCATGGATTTTACTTTAGCTTAAATTACTAAGTATCAGAACATATTATGCATGCCTCAGACAGTGAATAGGTGCACGTAGGTAGTTGTTGAACTTCAGAAAAGGTAGGCTTTGCCTGCTATTATTTGGAAAAAATATGGTGTGAAATCCTATCTCTATGGAAGTCAGCCAAAAATCCCATTTTGTTCATGGGGACCAATATTTCACACCTAGACTCTCAAACAGGGCTTTGGAGCAGAGCCCAGAGCTGGAGTGCAGAGCAGCTCCAGGGCAATGGAGCTGCAGGTTTTTGCCTGGAGCTGGAGTGAAGCCAGAGCACAGCTCCAAAGCCCTGCTCTCAAACATTTTATTGTAATAACTTGCTTAAAATCTATATATTCAAATATGGTATTTTTTGAATTTTACATGAAATCCCTAATATTCAAGAGTTAATTATGAAAAGACACGTTGTTAATTCTGTTTTTTTTAATAACCTAAGTTCTGTTTGGACTCAAACGTTCTCAGAATTACCCTGCCAACACTGACCTACACTCCAGTTCCATTTCCTTGGGAAAAATTTGGATTCTTCAAACCTTAAATAAAATTCTCAATCAAAAGATGGAGATATCAGTATTTTATAGTCAAATATGGGATTGTCTTAATAATCCCCAAATTAAATGTTATAAACCCAGGAAATTCAGAGTTATGTTTAAAATGAAAAGGAATCCAAGCATATTAAGGTATGGAATTTCACTCTTTCAAAATGGCTGCTATCTTCTGCTCTCATTGGGACTGAGAACATAGCCCAGAGGTGGGCAAACTTTTTCGCCCGAGGGTCACATCTGGGTATGGAAATTATTTGGTGGGCTAGGAATAATTATGAAATTGGGGGTTGGGTGTGGGGGGGTGAGGGCTCTGAGATAGGGCCAAAAATGAGTTCAGGGTATGGGAGGGGGTTCAGAGCTGGGGTTAGGGTGTGGGGAGTCGGGGTCTGACTGGGGGTGTGGGCTCTGGGGTGGGCCTGGGAATGAGGGGTTGGGAGTGCAGAAGGGTGCTCCGGGCTGGGATCTAGGTATTCAGAGGGTGTGAGGGGGATCAAGGCTAGGGCAGAGGGTTGGGGCACAGGTTCTGGGTGGCACTTCCCTCAAGCAGCTCCTGGACGCAGTGGCATGACCCCCTCCAACTCCTATGCAGAGATGCAGACAGGCAGCTCTGTGTGCCACTGTGTCCGCAGGCACCGCCCCTGCAGCTCCCATTGGCTGCTGTTCCAGGCCAATGGGAGCTGCAGGGGCAGCACTTGAGGCAGGGACAGTGTGCGGAGCCCTCTTGCTGCCCCTAAGTGTAGGAACCCAGGGGTGGACATGCCACTGCTTCTGGAAGCCACATGGCACCACGGCACCTGCAGAGCGGGGCAAGCCCCTGACCCCACTCTCTGGTGGGAGCTTGAGGCCTGGATTAAAACATCTGAAGGGCAGGATGCAGCCCCCAGGCTGTAGTTAGCCCACCCTGGCATAGCCGAATTTAGCAAAGATGGCTGCTTCCCCATTCTCCTTCTCCCCACAGTGCTCCTCTCAGTGACAGATTAGCCACTGGGACGATGGGGCTTGTGCCCAGGGCCCTTGCCAATTGGGGGCCCCAGGGGTCCCAACCTGCTCTGTCTCCCCACTGCTTCTGCTGGGGAATGGGGTCAGGATGCAGGGGCTTGCCCTGCTCCGTTCACCCGGTGTTCCTGCTAGGGAATGAGGTCAGGCCACAGGGCCTGCCCCTGTTCTCTGGCAGGAGCACCGGGGGAGCAGGGCAAGCCCCAGCACCGTGACCTCATTCTCTGGCAGGAGCTCCAGGGAGAACTGCAGGCGGAAGGGGAGGGGTGGGACCCCACTTGCTCTGGCCCAGGGGTCCACAAACCCCTAATCCACCTCTGGCTCCTCTCCACCTCCTGATAGAGGGACTACGGTCATCTTCCTAAAGCTTGACATCACTCCTTTTGGGAACAATGGGAAGTATTGACCATTTTGGAAGAGGGCATATTTTTGTTTCTCCTAAGTTCTTCATGGAATTCTCTGTAGAAGAACATTATTCTTTAACCTGTGTCATAACCTTAGTCCCAGATTTGGACCTTAGCGTCCAAAATATGGGGGTTAGCATGAAAACCTCCAAGCTTAGCTACCAGCTTGGACTTGGTACTTGCTGCCACCACCCAAAATTTAGAGTGTTTTGGGGCACTCTGGTCCCCCTGAAAAACCTTCCCTGGGGACCCCAAGACCCAAATCCCTTGAGTCTCACAACAAAGGAAATAATATCCTTTTTCCCTTCCCCCCTCCAGGTGCTCCTGGAGAGATACACAGACACAAGCTCTGTGAATCCAAACAGAGTGACCTCCCCCTCTCCGTTTCCAGTCCTGGAAACAAAAGCACTTTCCTCTTCACCCGAGGGAATGCAAAATCAGGCTAGCAAATCCAACACCACAGATTTCCCCCTGATTTCTTCCCCACCAATTCCCTGGTGAGTACAGATTCATTTCCCTGAAATTTCCCAGTAAAGAAACTTCACAGGTCTTAAAGAAAGACTTTATAAAAAGAAAGAAAAAATACATACAAATGTCTCTCTGTATTAAGGTGGAAAAATACAGGGTCGATTGCTTAAAAGAATATTAAATAAACAGCCTTATTCAAAAAGAATACAAATCAAAGCACTCCAGCACTTATATTCATGCAAATACCAAAGAAAAGAAACCATATAACTTACTATCTGATCTCTTTGTCCTTACACTTAGAAACAGAAGATTAGAAAACAAAACTACTTCTCCAAAGCTCAGAGAAAGCAGGCAGACAGACAAAGACTTAGACATAAACTTCCCTCCACCCAGAGTTGAAAAAATCCGGTTTCCTGATTGGTCCTCTGGTCAGGTGTTTCAGGTGAAAGAGACATTAACCCTTAGCTATCTGTTTATGACACGCCCCCCAAATTGCCGACAGTGGGGAAGCTCACTGGCGGCGATTTCCTTCTAGAACTTGAAAATAAACAGATTACTACAACACATGCACCTTTACATATACCCCTAAGTATATAACTAACAGACTTCTACATTTTAAGAACACTTTTTAACTACTGAATTCTGGGAAACTCTCACGGGAGAGTGCATCAGCTACTTTGTTAGAAGCTCCTGTGATGTGCTGAATTTCAAAATCAAAATCTTGGAGAGCTAAACTCCAACGAAGAAGTTTCTTGTTGTTCCCCTTGGCAGTATGAAGCCACTTTAGTGCAGCATGGTCAGTTTGTAGTTGGAACCGCCGTCCCCAAACATATGGGCGTAGCTTTTCCAGGGCGTACACAATGGCATAGCATTCCTTTTCACTGACTGATCAGTGACTTTCCCTCTCAGACAGTTTTTTGCTGAGAAACACGACAGGATGGAAGTTGTGATCTGTTGCTTCCTGCATGAGCACTGCTCCTATACCACGCTCAGATGCATCCGTGGTTACTAGGAATGGCTTGTGAAAGTCCGGGGCCCTGAGTACAGGGTCAGACATGAGCGTTGCCTTAAGTTGGGTAAAGGCCTTTTGACACTCATCAGTCCACTTAACGGCATTTGGCTGGGTCTTTTTGGTCAGGTCGGTCAATGGGGCAGCGATTTGGCTGTATTGTGGTACAAATCGCCTGTAGTATGCGTCCAAGCCTAAGAAGGATTGGACCTGCTTCTTGGACCGTGGGACAGGCCACTTTTGGATAGCATCCACCTTGGCCTGTAGGGGGTTTATGGTTCCTCGACCCACCTGGTGCCCCAGGTAAGTCACTCTGTTTTGGCCTATTTGACACTTTTTGGCCTTAACAGTTAGTCCTGCCTGCCTGATGCGCTCAAAGACCTTTTCCAGGTGTAGTAGGTGTTCGGGCCAGGAGTCTGAAAAAATGGCCACATCATCGAGGTAGGCAACTGCAAATTCTCCCAGTCCAGCTAGTAGACCATCTACCAGCCTCTGGAAGGTGGCGGGTGCATTTCGAAGGCCGAAAGGAAGGACATTGAATTCATACAACCCCGCATGGGTGACGAATGCTGACCTCTCCTTGGCAGGTTTATCTAGCGGTACTTGCCAGTACCCCTTGGTTAAGTCTATTGTAGAGATGAACTGGGCACGTCCCAACTTCTCCAATAGCTCATCGGTGCGTGGCATTGGATAGTTGTCCGGACGAGTTACCGCATTTAGCTTACGGTAGTCCACGCAAGAGCGTATTTCCCCATCTGGTTTGGGTACCAGAACCACTGGGGATGCCCATGCACTGGTAGATGAGCGGATTATACCCATCTGTAGCATGTTCTGGATCTCCCGTTCTATAGCGGCTTGGGCATGAGGAGACACCCGGTAGGGTGGGGTTCTGATTGGGTGAGCATTACCTGTATTAATGGAGTGGTATGCCTGTTCAGTCCGTCCTGGGGTGGCTGAGAACAATGGTGCGAAGCTAGTGCACAGCTCCTTGATTTGTCGCCGCTGCAGACGTTCCAGGGTGGTTGAGAGGTTCACCTCTTCCAAGCCACCGTCTTTTTTCCCGTCGTAGCAGACACCGTCAGGCCACTCAGCATCATCTCCCTGGACTGTAAACTGACAAACCTGTAAGTCTCTGGAATAGAAAGGCTTGAGAGAATTAACATGGTACACTTTAGGCTTTAGTGAGGAATTGGGAAATGCTATGAGGTAGTTTACAGTTCCCAGGCGCTCTTGGACCGTGAATGGTCCTTCCCATGATGCTTCCATCTTATGGGCCTGTTGCGCCTTCAAGACCATAACCTGGTCTCCTACCTTGAAAGAACGTTCTCTGGCATGTCTGTCATACCAGGCCTTTTGCTCTTCCTGAGCATCCTTTAGGTTCTCTCTAGCAAGGGCTAAAGAGTGTTGGAGGGTGCTTTGTAGGTTGCTTACAAAGTCCAGAATGTTAGTTCCTGGAGAAGGCGTAAACCCCTCCCATTGCTGCTTCACCAACTGTAATGGCCCCTTAACCTCGTGACCATACACAAGTTCAAATGGTGAAAACCCTAAACTGGGATGTGGTACAGCCCTGTAGGCAAACAGCAACTGCTGCAACACTAGGTCCCAATCGTTGGAGAATTCGTTGATGAATTTTCGTATCATGGCCCCCAAAGTTCCATTCCACCTTTCCACCAGGCCATTGGTTTGATGGTGGTATGGGGTGGCAACCAAGTGATTCACCCCATGAGTTTCCCCCAGTTTTTCCATGGTCCCTGCCAGGAAATTAGACCCTGAATCTGTAAGGATGTCGGAGGGCCAACCTACCCTGGCAAAGATGTCTGTTAGGGCCAGGCACACAGTGTTAGCCCTGGTGTTGCCTAGAGCTACTACTTCTGGCCATCGGGTAGCAAAGTCCACTAAAGTCAGTACGTACTGCTTTCCTCTGGGCGTCTTTTTTGGGAAAGGGCCCAGAATATCCACAGCTACTCGCTGAAATGGGACCTCAATTATGGGGAGTGGCTGGAGAGGGGCCTTGACCTGGTCTTGAGGCTTTCCCACTCTTTGGCATACCTCACAAGACCGGACATACTTGGCAACGTCCTTGCCCATCCCCTCCCAGTGGAAGGACTTCCCCAACCGGTCCTTGGTTCTGTTCACCCCAGCATGGCCACTGGGATGATCATGGGCTAAGCTTAAGAGCTTCCCCCGGTACTTAGTTGGAACCACCAACTGTTTTTGCGGCTGCCATTCTTCCCAGTGTCCACCAGAAAGAATTGCCTTGTATAAAAGTCCTTGGTCTATAACAAACCGGGATCAATTAGAAGAGCTGAGAGGCGGTGGGGTGCTGCGTGTCGCCGCCCAAGCTTTCTGAAGGCTGTCATCTGCTTCCTGCTCAGTCTGGAACTGTTCCCTTGAGGCTGGGGTCACCAGTTCTTCCTCAGACTGTGGACTTGGGCTTGGTCCCTCTGGAAGCGATGTAGGTGATGGGGTTGTTTCCGTTGCCGGTGAACCGCTCCCCGCTGGTGCACCTGAGGGTATTTCAGGCTCTGGCTGAGCCTTTTGGGTATGGCTGTCTTTTGCTTCTGCCAGTTCTAGCTCGCTGGCGCACTCTGGCGTTGAGTTTGAAGATGTGGTTGCACTTGCTGGTGCTGGTTGCTGTTCCAGTTCCGGGCCTGGGACTGGAGATGCTGCGGCTGTTTCAGTGGTAGGCATGGAATCCGGGTCCACTACCTCTGTCTGGGTCTCTGGTAACACAGACGGGGCCTCTGTGGACAGCTCAGGAACAGGAATGGGTCTGGAAGCTTGCCTGGTTTGGCTACGGGTAACCATTCCCACTCGCTTGGCCCGCCTCACCTGGTTGGCCAAGTCTTCCCCCAGTAGCATGGGGATAGGATAATTGTCATAGACTGCAAAAGTCCACATTCCTGACCAGCCTTTGTACTGGACAGGCAGTTGAGCTGTAGGCAAGTCTACAGCTTGTGACATGAAGGGGTAAATTGTAACTTTGGCCTTTGGGTTGATGAATTTGGGGTCAACGAAGGATTGGTGTATAGCTGACACTTGTGCCCCCGTGTCTCTCCATGCAGTAACCTTCTTTCCGCCCACTCTCAAATTTTCCCTTCGCTCCAAGGGTATTTGAGAGGCATCTGGGCCTGGGGATCTTTGGTGTGATGGTGGTGTAATGAATTGCACTCGCATGGTGTTCTTGGGACAGTTGGCCTTGATATGTCCCAATTCATTACACTTAAAGCATCTTCCATCTGATGGGTCACTGGGCCGAGGTGAGTTACTGGAGACTGGTGAGGTGGAAGAATAGTGTGTCTGTGGCTTTACTTGGGTTGTAGGTGGGGTTTTTGGCTGCCCTCGGTTGTAGGGTTTATGGTCGGTGTGCCCTCTGGGGTATTCGTTCCCCTTGACAGTAGCTTTCTTGCTTTCTGCCAGTTCCATCCATCTGGCTCCAATCTCCCCCGCCTCGGTGAGATTTTTGGGTTTTCCATCTTGTATGTACCGTGTTATGTCCTCAGGAACACCATCCAAGAACTGCTCCATTTGTATGAGGAGGTGCAGCTCTTCCAAGGATTTAACATTGTGTCTTGATATCCAGGCCTCATAATTTTTCCCAACGTAGTAGGCGTGTTTGGGAAATGACACCTCTGGTTTCCACTTTTGGGTTCTGAAGCGCCGACGGGCATGATCTGGGGTTATCCCCATTCTGTATCTGGCCTTGGTTTGAAAAAGTTTATAGTCATTCATTTGCTGCTTAGGCATTTCAGCTGCCACCTCTGCTAAAGGTCCACTGAGCTGTGACCTTAATTCTACCATGTACTGGTCTTCGGGGATGTTGTACCCAAGACAGGCTCTTTCAAAATTTTCCAAGAAGGCCTCGGTGTCATCCCCTGCCTTGTAGGTGGGAAATTTCCTGTGCTGTGGAGCAATAATTGGCGCCGGGTTGTTAGGGTTGGCTGGCACATGCAGCCCAGCTTTTGCCAACTCCAGTTCATGTTTTCTCTGTTTTTCCTTCTCTTCATTCTCTTTTTGTTGTTTTTCCATTTCTTTTTGGTGTTTTTCCATGTCTCGGCGGTGGGCCAACTCTTCTTCTGCTTGTTTCCTTCGGTAGGCCACCTCTTCTTCTTCTAGTTTTCTTTTGTGTGCTGCCTCTTTGATTTGTTCTTCTCTTTCTTTCATCTCCATCTCTTTTTGTTTTATTTCTAGTTCCTGTTTGTGTTTTTCCATCTCTCGCCTATGTTCAGCTTCTTTGATTTGTTCTTCGGCCTTAATTTTTGCCTTAGAAGTCATGGTTCCTGTTTTCTTGTGTTGGGGTGCCCTCCGGTGTTTATCTTCAGAACTGCAGGTTCTCTGTTGCCTCCTGAAGTCTGCCTAGCAACAGTGCCTTTAGCTAATCTTCAATGTTAAGTAAACCTGAAAAACTACTTTATTTGCATTTATATAGTGCTGGTAATGACTCTCAATGGGAGTGCTATTGTGTGACAAAAGACTCTTAATAGCACCTTAATGATTTCTTGCTTAACATGCAAGCCACAAACTGCCAGAGAGAGCAAAAAAAAAAATTCTCTCTGGTTCCCTTTTAAAACCAAACTGTTTCTCTCTGCTAAAAAGCCCTTAGCAGAGAAAAGAAAAATATAATATTCCTACTGGCTTCTGGATTCTGTCTATATCCCAACCGCTGCTACACCATGTCATAACCTTAGTCCCAGATTTGGACCTTAGCGTCCAAAATATGGGGGTTAGCATGAAAGCCTCCAAGCTTAGCTACCAGCTTGGACTTGGTACTTGCTGCCACCACCCAAAATATTAGAGTGTTTTGGGGCACTCTGGTCCCCCTGAAAAACCTTCCCTGGGGACCCCAAGACCCAAATCCCTTGAGTCTCACAACAAAGGGAAATAATCCTTTTTCCCTTCCCCCCCTCCAGGTGCTCCTGGAGAGATACACAGACACAAGCTCTGTGAATCCAAACAGAGTGACTCCCCCTCTCCGTTTCCAGTCCTGGAAACAAAAGCACTTTCCTCTTCACCCAGAGGGAATGCAAAATCAGGCTAGCAAATCCAACACACACAGATTTCCCCCTGATTTCTTCCTCCCACCAATTCCCTGGTGAGTACAGATTCAATTTCCCTGAAATTTCCC
Organism: Gopherus evgoodei; assembly: GCF_007399415.2. Taxonomy (NCBI): domain Eukaryota; kingdom Metazoa; phylum Chordata; order Testudines; family Testudinidae; genus Gopherus; species Gopherus evgoodei. Next base: position 96,625,795 of record NC_044325.1, read on the forward strand.
AGTAAAGAAAACTTCAACAGGTCTTAAAAGAAAGCTTTATATAAAAAGAAAGAAAAAATACATACAAATGGTCTCTCTGTATTAAGGTGACAAAATACAGGGTCGATTGCTTAAAAGAATATTAAATAAACAGCCTTATTCAAAAAAGAATACAAATCAAAGCACTCCAGCACTTATATTCATGCAAATACCAAAGAAAAGAAACCATATAACTTACTATCTGATCTCTTTGTCCTTACACTTAGAAACAGAAGATTAGAAAACAAAACTACTTCTCCAAAGCTCAGAGAAAGCAGGCAGACAGACAGACAAAGACTTAGACACAAACTTCCCTCCACCCAGAGTTGAAAAAATCCGGTTTCCTGATTGGTCCTCTGGTCAGGTGTTTCAGGTGAAAGAGACATTAACCCTTAGCTATCTGTTTATGACAACCTGTGCTGAAAGACAAATTTTCCATGATGAAAAATAACTGGAAAAAATTACCAGTTAAATGTTAATCCCTAATTAAAAAAATATTGTGTACTCTATACACAAGATTTCATTGAGTTTTAATTATAAGAGAAGTTTGCATTTATTCCGTTATTAATTTCATTAGAGTCAAATAAAGATCTGACAAGGAGTTCTAAATTTTTAAAGGACCCATTTTTAATTAATTAATTTTAACATCTAAACTAATTAATGAATTTACTTTCAAATTCCCAAAATTCATTCTATATGCAAAGAATTAATGCCATTTTGGGGGGAGAATAAGCTGTATTTTTCATTCATAACAAAGAAATTGAACACCTGCTTTGAGTACAGAATTGAAAACTTAACTGTAGAGCCACAACAACTGATGCCTCAATCGGGGGGCAGGGTGGGGGGGATGTTAAAAGCACAAATCATTGTTATACAAAAATAAACTGTATGCACGACAGCAGTATATCATTTTAATATTAATTTTCATCCTTCCCAGACCCATCTTCCTTATTCCAGAATGTTCTGTATAAAAAAGTTAGAGTTTGAGCCTGCAACTGTTATATAAGGTGTACTTGAGCAAGTATGGACTGCAGGATCAGGTCCTTAAACTGGGAATCTCTTTGCTCATTTTTAATTTTTCTGTAACAAATGGCACTATAGAAATAATTATACATAAAAATAGTAAGAGTTTGGTTGCTGAATGAAGTCTTAATTTATAATTCCAGGTATTCCACAGTTAACAGATCTTGTTAATTCAAACTACAATATAAACAGAAGACGACTTCCCAGTAGACAAAAGTTAAGAAGGTTGGGCTCCAAATTTCCAATTTCTCCTATATTTTTTAAGTAAAGAATTTGTGACTAAAATTTTCCATAATCATTCAGATTTCAGTTTAACTCTAGGGACTTGTCTCCACTTACTGGTGGATCGATGCTGCATAAGGTAAGTTGATGGGAGAAACTCTCCTGTCGACCCAGCACACTGTAGACATCACAATAAGTTGACCTAAGGTACATCAACTCCAGCCATGTTATTCACATAGCTGGAGTTGGATAACTTAGGTTGACTTAACTCCATAGTGTAGACCTGCCCCAATATTTGAACTGTTGGAAATTTTATCTCATATCACATACTAAATTATTTGGATAGGTCCGATGTATATCTCCCTAACTCAATATTATAGACTTTTTTCCAAATATTTTCTATTACATAGTTTAATAGGCATTATTTTTCATTTTTTTCAAACCTGCTCCATAGTGTTATTTCAGCTAAAGGTCATATCTCCAAATAAATTTATCTCAGACTTCTAAGTTTCTTGCACAAAAATAACAGGAGTTATGGACAATTTGACCTCTGGGAAATATACAGCCCAATTTCAGCCAGGCATGCAGAACAAAGCAATAGCCAATAATGGACAAATATAATGTAAAGTCACACGTCTGAACCACTCAGATCCACAGTGTTGACTTCTTTATAAATATGATGCCTGAAATACCATGTCTTTGGCATGAAAAAAGGTGAGCAGAATTAGGTCAATTAAAACTAAAAACAAAATTTTAATATTTAAATCAAGTACTTTTATGTTTCTTCAGATGGATTATTTGTTAACATTACAGTACATTAAAAAGGAATATTTTTTAAAAATCTGAATGTAACAGTAATTGCAATATACAATTACATGGAGACAATCCTTAATGTTTTCCAGTCTTTATAATACTGCAGCCAGTACTGACCTCAGCATTGTCAGTTACTGTCAAATTAAGTAATAGTGGCCATGTCACTCTGTGTCAGTTCTAATGCATTATCAAGTTAGTCCTCATTGAGCTTACCAGTTACCACAGCTCCATGCCCAAGAGACAGTGTTATCTATGTAGGGTGACCAGACAGCAAGTGTGAAGAATTGGGATGGGGGTGAGGGGTGGAGGGTAATAGGAACCCATATAAGAAAAAGACCCCAAAAATCAGGACTGTCCCTCTAAAATCGGGACATCTGGTCACCCTATATCTATGCTAACTATCATAAATGGACCATGGTAAAAATATTACTGAAAAATTCCTACTGTCAATCCATCTAAAATTTTAAGCTTTTTAGGAATCATGCATGATGATTCAGAATTTTTTCTTCCCGCATAGATGCTCATTAGTATCTTTACTGTCATGGGGATTACTGATTGAAAACATGCAACTGGGGCCATATATGTTCTGTTCACAAAGGTCTGTCATCACAGATTTTCACTTTTCATTGTAATTGGCTCCTCACTTACATGAAATTTAGTATAGATGTTCAAATCCCCAATCTTGATTGTGGTCTAACTCCCATTGACTTCAACAGGGCCAGATATAAGTGGATAAAGCTAAATATTGTTTGAACAGATAATGAACAGATAAAACAATATGGCTTTTCAACATTAGTTTTGCAAGTTTCACTAAGGAGACAGTTTAGAGGAATTGAAATGGGACAGACCAAAGTTTCAGTAAAATGTGTAAATGCAAAGAATATGCAGAGAACAATTAAAACATTTTAAAAAATAATTGTAGCTTCAAGGAGAATAGCTCCAAGGTCAATACATTATTCATGGCACACTGTTAGTGCTACAGGTACTTTACACAGATGTAGGAAGACAAATTTCCTGCATTGAAGACCTTACAATTCTTGGCCCTGATTCAGGGCATGTGTTTAAATCTCTCTCTATTCAGGAAAACAGTTAAACACATGCTAAATTTTTGTTATAAATAGATGTTCTCCTGTATTGAAATTCCTACATGAAACCCAGAACTTCTGGTGGAGCTAGAACATATCTTTTTGAAAGCTATCCTATGTTGACTGAAAGACTTCAAGTGATGGAGAATTCATCACATTTTTATGTAAGTTGTTCCAATGGCTAATTACCCTCCCTATAAAACATTTATGCCTCATTTCTACCCTGACTTTGTCTAGTTTCACCTTCCAGTCATATCTTGTTATGTCTTTGTCTGCTAAATTAAAAAGCCCTGTATTATCAGAAAATTTTGTCCCCATGTAGATACCTATAGACTGTGAGCAAGTTACCTCCTAAACTCCTCTTGGATAAACTAAATAGACTGAGCTTCTTTAGTCTCTCTCTATATATCTTCCTACTGTATTTTCCACTGCATGCTTCTGATGAAGTGGGGTGTAGCTCACAAAAGCTTATGCTCAAATAAATTTGTTAGTTTCTAAGGTGCCACAAGTACTCCTGTTCTTTAGTCTTTCTATAATCGACAATAAGCAAATGGAGGAAGGGGTGGGATGTGATGAAGAGTAGTGTGACTGAATAATAGGGGGGAACACACATAATGTTAGTGATGTGCTGGTGAGGTTAACATTCTGACCTCACCAAATTGAAAGGAAAGTTGGGAAATCTCTGCTCTGAGAGTTGCCTTTCTCTGCATACTCTTAACATAAGGCATTTCTTCCAGACCTCAGTCATGCTTGTAGCCTTTTCTGAACCTTTTCCAGTCTTTCCAATGTCTTTTTTAAAGTATGGACATGGGAACTGGACACAGTAGTAATCTCACTAATGCAATATACATAGACAATACTACCTCCCTACTCCTACATGATATTCTACTGCTTATATAACTAGGGATTGTGATTGCTCTGAAAGTATTGTGGATACTTATTTCATTTAATGTTCTGTTGCATGTGTCACAATTTGAATGCCAATTCATTCTCTGTGAAAAAAAGTCTCACCACTAAAATTTTCCAGAATATTGTTATTTGAAACAGTTTTGAATCTCATTGTTTTGCATGTAATTTATAATGTCAGTACAGCATGGATTTTCATTAAACCATTTTGTTAGTATAAATGGGCAATTCATGCTTCTCGATATTCATAGCAATATTCACTGAGCTTAAATCACAATTTATTGAAAAATAGTCATAGAAAACTCAATCCCAGGAATTACTCAGTTGGTTAAAACTATGACATGTATTTGAAATTTACTGATAATTATGAAATGGTATATTTTCAAACCTACATCTTTTGAGTGAGTGTCCTCATACAGCAGATTTCAAATTTCTAATTTAGTACTAGCAAATTGGGACATAATTTGGACTGATACTGTTAATATAGCAGATATTCTTGTCAAAGCCACAGTGGAAGCTGAAAATTGAATGAATCAGAGAACTGATCTTTTTATTGAAGTTTAAAGACAATGTTCCATATAAGCATTAGATTAATACATACCGGTGGCTATGACAGCTGTTGGAAACCATGATATGATATAAACACTACAATCTTCAAAACAATATTTATGATGCTAGTCTAAACCAGATGACACATTAGAGAAGCTTGCACAATTGCTCTGATGGTTTTCACTGTGGATTATTATAGTCTGTTCAAAGATGCAACTTCTGCAACTAAGGGTTTATTGAGAACACTGCTATTCTTTTTAAAATACAGTACATTTTTTCTGCAATCATATATTGGATCAAGTTAAGACTTTTATAACTAACTCTCAGCTATTATCTCATTTCTGCATCAATTTTATTATTGTAATGTATTCTATATCATGTATACAATTTTGTGAAATAAGTTAATATTTGTAGTTGACAATGAAACTGGGTAACCTTAACCCTCTACATCTTCTAGAATCTGATATAGTATCTGATTTTAGTTAGCTTTAACCCAAATACAATTATTAATTTATACACAGATTTGATATCACAGTTCATTTTCACACTTGCTATAATTATACAATCCAGAATATGTAGTCTGAATCACAAATATGTATTTCTACTAATATGAAAGAACCACCTTTTATAGACTCTAACCATATACACCATAATTCTAGGCACTAAATATTTGTAATTTCACCAACATGTTTCTTAAATTCCTTTCACACCCCACCTTTGAGTAAGTGTGTATATAGTACACTAGAATGGAAGTGTTCATGGCATATTTTCAACCCATGTAATTTTTTTTAGATTACCTGAATTTGATGATCTATACCACTGAGTAAAATTCCAGAGCTAGTGCTTTGTACGTTAACTACTATAATTACTACTTGAGAATATTTGTAGCAAAGGTATCAATAAAATATAGTAAAATCTTATATAAAACAATTTAGCTCTCTCTGTTTTGTATTTTTTAAATACTATGACAAAGTTCCTCCTTTACCTTGGTGGGTCCTGCACTTATTGGCGGATTTGCTCACCTCAGTGATCTTCCCCTCTGGTGGAACCCACAGTCTGGGTCAACTCCTCCTGTGTCTCATCAGGAGTTGCACAGTTTAGGGGGAACCCGGGCCCGCCCTCTACTCTGTGTTCCAACCCAGGGCCCTGTGGATTGCAGCTGTGTATAGTGCCTCCTATAACAGCTGCATGACAGCTACAACTCCCTGGGCTACTTCCCCATGGCCTCCTCCAAACACCTTCTTTATCCTCACCACAGGACCTTCCTCCTGGTGTCTGATAATGCTTAATTGCCTGATAATTCCTCAATCCTCCAGTAGCACACCCTCTCAGTCTCAGCTCCTTGCACCTCTTGCTCCCAGCTCCTCACACACACTTCCTCTCCTCTGGCTCCTCCCCACTTGCCTGGAGTGAGCTCCTTTTTAAACCCAGGTGCCCTGATTAGCCTGCCTTGATTGATTAGAACACCTGCAGCCAATGCAGCTATCTCCACTGCCTTCTAGAAAGATCTTAATTGGCCCCAGGTGCCTTGATTAACCTGGAGCAACTGCCACTTGGTTACCATGGTCCTATTGGCATCCAGCGGGGGTGGGTGGGTGAAGCCCACCCACTTCTAAAGGGCCTCCCCCCAGCCTAAGGGGAGGACCCACAGGTCTGGGACACCAAGTAATTACGGGGGACAACTAATGGAAAAACAGGATCAGGAGTGAGGTCATAGGGCTAAATGAAGGGAACCAGATGGGTTGGTTACCATGGTCCTATTGGCATCCAGCGGGGGTGGGTGGGCGAAGCCCGCCCACTTCTAAAGGGCCTCCCCCCAGCCTAAGGGGAGGACCCACAGGTCTGGGACACCAAGTAATTACGGGGGACAACTAATGAAAAAAACAGGATCAGGAGTGAGGTCATAGGGCTAAATGAAGGGAACCAGATGGGGTTGGTTACCATGGTCCTAGGGATTTGTTTAGCCTAGGGCTAACATACCTGTTCCTCAGTACTTTACTGTAGCCATCTGGCCTTGCCCCATAACAATACACAAATTTTAAAAGACCAGAGATAGCAAGACAAGCAACATGCCAAGGAGAAAAGAAAAATACTATTTCTGGCCATTTATTCCTGTGGTACTATAAAGATTGTAAAAATTAATGTTGTTTGTTTTTAACTTTTTTAATTGTTGTCCTGATTGTGGGATTCTGTTAATATTACAGTCTTGATCTGTTTATTTTATTTACCTCTCCTGTTCTCTTGCTAATCCTACAAATTAAAATTAAAATGACTTTAAATAAAAGGAGTATTTCCCAGAAATGTTAAGAAGAATGTGGGACAAAAATGAAATAGGTGTCACCCTTGACAATGTCAAATATTTTGATGATCCTTTCAAATTCTTGAAGCCTTTTGTGTTGTGAATAGGTATTTCCCAAAACATCAATGTAGTAATACCCTGAGATTGTATTTACTGCTAGAATTCGAAACTGCTATTCCTAAAAACAAGCAGCACTGGATAATCTAGAGTTTTGCATGCTTTTTTCTATATCATACAGGTATTTAGATATAGTGTAAATACTTGACAAGAATCCTGGGAACTATCATCCCACAGATCCTTATGTTCAGAAAATTATATGTTGTTGGGTTCTTTGAATTCATACATAATCTTTCTTTGCATAGCTTTGTGGTATGATTAGAATATTCCATCTAGAAAGAATACCTTAGATGGAACATAGTGAGTTAGGTCTCTTTAGCCTTTCGTCAAGCATCATAAGATAACATCAGTCCACAAAGAGCTCTAACATGTTCCTCCAAGTTTTCAAAATTTTACAGTTTAGACTTTTTTTTTAAGCCCCAGTCAAGATTTTTTTTAAAGTAAAGAATCATGTAAATTCACAAGATATTTAACTGTGAAAAAGTTAATATTTAATAAAGAAAATACTAAGGAGGCAGAGGAATAATACAAAGAGTATTTACAGAGATTAAACACATGGCAGAAAATAATACTGAGATTCACCTTTGAAAAATACAATATAATAAACCGAGATAGAAATATTTCAAAGTACAGATATTTGATGAGGAAGAAACCTGGAATGCAGTCTTTCTGAAAGACAGCTGGGGTCAAATCCTGCTGGTCTTTCTCTCACAAATTTCCCATTGGAATTAGTGGTCCTTATAGATTATAGTGTATAGCAAATTAGATATTAGTTTGTATATGTTACGGAGGGGAAAAAAAGGCCAACAATATTGGAGGCCTCTAGAAAAGTCACCTTTCACACTTATGCAAAGCCATTTGGACCATGTTGGGTCTCTGAGACCTCTGGATGTTGATAATGGGATGGTCAGTGTAGGTGTCTCAGCTAACTTGATGGCATAATGTTGGCAGATAACCTCCAGCACTTAGTTGTATTTGCCACTGATTAAAAAGAAAGCAGTAAGCATTCCCCCACTTAGCTTTGATTGAATGGAAGAGGTTGCTTTCTCACAGAAGTTCTTCTAAATAGCATGGCTGCACCTCCCACCTCAAACCCCAAAGGCCTGGGTTCTTTTTCTGGACAATGTGAAGAAAGGGGTAATGTGTCCTTTATGGACTCCCCTGTTCCTTTCTGTTGGAACAAGAAAGTGGCAGGGGGGAACATGACCAGATGGCCTCTGTGCACCCAGGGGAAGATACATAGGTCCTGCCCCTCCAGCTGGGCCCCTCTTACACACTCACATCAGTTAGCTCCCAGATGAATTAAGTTGTTAAAGTTGCAGCCTGATTCAAAGATCTCTTGAATCTTGTCTTTCTTCCTGCATGTCCAGCACATCAGCAGTAGATCTGCCTATTCCTCCACTACTAATTCTGTTCCATGGCCTGGGCCTATTGTAACCAAAGTCCTGCATCTTCCTGGACTTTCTTTATTAAAACTGATGAAAGAAAATCCTTTGACATTGAAATTTTCTATTGTCCCTAGGTGCTGGAAGAACGTTTTGTTTTGTTCCACAATATTGTCAAGAGCCTCTCTAAAGAGTTTTCCACATGAGAATTTTGCAGAAGTTAAGAACTGCTTTATGTAGTTATCTCCTTGCTTTAGACATAGTCACAAATCTCATCTTGCTGCTGTCTTGGATGAGATCTAACTTAGTATTTCACTGGAAATATGGCTCACTCCGATTTGTTGCTGTGATCCAACAAATAATTTAAGAGTGTATGCTTAAATTTAAGCATACAAGTAGTCCTTTTAAAACCAATGGGACTACTCTCATGTTTAAAGTTAAATATATGCTTATGTACTTTGCTGGATCTGGGCCAGCGTGTTCTGCATTGTGTAGGATTGAGCCCATAAAAAGAATCCTCCAGTAGGACACTGAAACTTGCCACAACTAGCAAATTTCAGTGTCCTACTGCAGTTATTCCAGGATTCTTGAGACCACATAATATAATGGACATGGCAGACACTTGGAAGAGAATGAAAATTGCATTGATACTGCTGAGACTTTGACATTCCAACACAATACCTCAATTTGCCTGTTCCTTGATTTTCACCTTGAATTTCACCTCTCAAAACCAAAAAACACTGAAATTCTCAGAGTTTTTTTCCCCTTTAATGAAGATAAATAGTGAAGATTCTATCCCATATCTGGGCCAAAGCTTGCTCAAGTCATATTAACGTGTGTAGTCCCATTTAAGTCAATTGGACTATTTGTATAAGTAAGATAAGAAGGATTTGGCTTTCTAAGGAAAAATTTCCAATATTATCAGAGTCAGCATCTTTCACCAGCATTCAATTCAGATGTACATTTTGAAGAAAGGAAAAAAATATTATGTACATATCAAAAGCAATATAAAAAAAACATTTTAAATACCTTAAGGAAATTTGTGAGTTTTATTTTACACTTACAAAACCCTCTGAGTTTAGCATTTTTTGTATGGAAAGAAAAAAGTCCCAGGAGAATTTCAGATTATTTTGTTGTAGCATAAACTCATGGCTCAACAAGGCAAAACTTGGTCCCAGGTGATTGTTTAATAACATTCTCAAGTTCTGAAACTTTTGTGATCAAAACTAGATTTTTCAGAATGCAGAGCAATAAGGACAATTCCATATTTGGGAGCTTTTTTCCCCTCTCTTCAGCATTTGAGTCAAGTGAAAAAGGGGATCATCTGACAACATTAAAAAAATAAAATACTAGTGAGAAAAATAAAGTAAGTCAAGGAGATATTTAAAAAAAATTTAAATAAATGCAAGGAAAAAATTCTTGGTAATGGTGAGCCAGAATTAGCAAATACCCTCAAATCAAATCCATAGGAAGATTTCACCGCGAACAGGACTGGGCCTCAAATCTGTAAATATTAGGATCTAAAAACACTAAGAGGCTGAAGTTAAGACACCTTTTGTAAACTCTTTCAAATTTTTTTTTTAATAATTTGATGTGAAAGGAGGACCTGGTGTTAGGGATAGGGGGTGGAGGAAATCAGAGACTGTTCAGTTGACTGGATCTGTTACATTAATTTCTTAATATGCGAAGGAGTGGATAAACCCCTAACAGCAATGGAAAATTAGTTTCTTTATTCCTTCATTAACATTGTGGGAGGAAAATTAATTTTCTACCCTCATTTTCCCAATTAATAGAATATATCTTTAATAAAGTGATGTGTTGTATATATATTGCACAAACACTCTTATGGATTGAAAGAATTCTCTAAATTAATCCTAAACATATCTTATGGTTATTTTTTGCTTTTCATGTAGTGTTAAGTTGATTTTGTGTGTGTTGTTCTTTTTTCTGGTCCAGCCCAATACAATTCTTTATAAAAGAAAATGCATCCAAAAGAAGGGTTTTCCAAACCTATATTGGTGTAATTTGGTAAATGGTAATTTGGTAGTCTATTTGATCTACGAATATTCAGATGCTGACACTATATGATAATTATATCCATAGCTGTATTATTTCAGTTTGTATTAGTGCGCAACACTTAAAAAAAAAAAAAAGTAGCAAAGTCAAACACTCGAAAGATGCCAGTGACTTTCTGCCCCTCCCCCACTTTTTGCATCTGACTTGTGATAGTTGTGTCTTGCATTAGACTCTAGGACTGGAAGGGACCTCGAGAGGTCATCGAGTCCAGTCCCCTGCCCTCATGGCAGGACCAAATACTGTCTAGACCATCCCTGATAGACATTTATCTAACCTACTCTTAAATATCTCCAGAGATGGAGATTCCACAACTTTCCTAGGCAATCTATTCCAGTGTCCAACTACCCTGACAGTTAGGAACTTTTTCCTAATGTCCAACCTAAATCTCCCTTGCTGCAGTTTAAGCCCATTGCTTCTTGTTCTATCATTAGAGGCTAAGGTGAACAAGTTTTCTCCCTCCTCCTGATGACACCCTTTTAGATACCTGAAAACTGCTATCATGTCCCCTCTCAGTCTTCTCTTTTCCAAACTAAACAAACCCAATTCCTTCAGCCTTCCTTCATAGGTCATGTTCTCAAGACCTTTAATCATTCTTGTTGCTCTTCTCTGGACCCTCTCCAATTTCTCCCCATCTTTCTTGAAATGCGGTGCCCAGAACTGGACACAATACTCCAGTTGAGGCCTAACCAGCGCAGAGTAAAGCGGAAGAATGACTTCTCGTGTCTTGTTTACAACACACCTGTTAATGCATCCCAGAATCATGTTTGCTTTTTTTGCAACAGTATCACACTGTTGACTCATATTAAGCTTGTGGTCCACTATGACCCCTAGATCTCTTTCTGCCATACTCCTTCCTAGACAGTCTCTTCCCATTCTGTATGTGTGAAACTGATTGTTCCTTCCTAAGTGGAGCACTTTGCATTTATCTTTATTGAACTTCATCCTGTTTACCTCAGACCATTTCTCCAATTTGTCCAGATCATTTTGAATTTTGACCCTGTCCTCCAAAGCAGTTGCAATCACTCCCAGTTTGGTATTGTCCGCAAACTTAATAAGCGTACTTTCTATGCCAACATCTAAATCGTTGATGAAGATATTGAACAGAACCGGTCCCAAAACAGAACCCTGCGGAACCCCACTTGTTATACCTTTCCAGCAGGATTGGGAGCCATTAACAACTACTCTCTGAGTACGGTTATCCAGCCAGTTATGCACCCACCTTATAGTAGCCCCATCTAAATTGTACTTTCCTAGCTTATCTATAAGAATATCATGCGAGACTGTATCAAATGCCTTACTAAAGTCTAGGTATATCACATCCACTGCTTCTCCCTTATCCACAAGGCTCGTTATCCTATCAAAGAACGCTATCAGATTAGTTTGACACGATTTGTTCTTTACAAATCCATGCTGGCTATTCCCTATCACCTTACCACCTTCCAAGTGTTTGCAGATTATTTCTTTGATTACCTGCTCCATTATCTTCCCTGGCACAGGAGTTAAACTAACTGGTCTGTAGTTTCCTGCTTCCTGGAATATCTAATACTGCAAATGAATGGACAGACACGAACGACATTGTCTACAAAGACTTCACGAACCCATCTGAAACCTTGCACCTTGAGCATAATCTGAGCTCTCCAAGGATGAAGAGGTACCTGTACCAACTCTGTCCTAACAAATTCAGGATATGTCTACACTGCAATCAGAGATGTGACTGCAGCACTCTAGACATACCCAAGCTAGCTTTGAGTTAGCTTGAATAACAATAGTAGTCCAGGTGACAAGCCCACCTGGAACCCCGAGCACCAGTAGGTACTCCAGCACGCGTGTTTGTACAATGCTAGCTCCGGTATGTCTATAGATACTTCAGTCACACCTCTGACTGCAATGCAGACATACCCTTAGAGGAACACACAACTAAATTATTCTTTTAAGGCTAGTTTTTCAATTCCAGTTTGATGCAGCATCACTGAAACAGTAAGTCCTGAAGTTTAAAAAAAATGATTCTGCAATTCGATAAGCAACTTTCTGCTCCCATGTGCGTTTATGGGGTTTTTGACAAGGGAGAATCTAATGACCACACATGGGAACAGTGTAAATCATCAACTTTAAAGTGTTGTTAAATGCAGATTATTTTGTTTACACTAACTTCAAGTTCATGCAAGCTTTTAACAAGCCACATGAACAGCTAGAGCAGTCAATAGGAAGTTGGTAAGAGACAGGTATAGAACCTAAGAGTCCTGGGTCCCAGTCTGGTGCATTAAACACCAGAGAAAATCCTCTCTTCTCTTTATTGTTCAATGTTTGTCAATGAGACAGCAATCCTGTTGTACAAAGCATATGATCATGTAATTAAGAACTATATCATAATGCATACTCAGGGAAGCCAAATTAAGGTTGTACACACAACCTTAATTCCAGCATTTATTAACATTTGAGTGCTTGATATTGCAGCCTTGACATTCTTTTAATTTAAGATTTTTAAATATAATTTATGTTTTTAGGAAGCAAATTTAAAAACTAAATTCCATCATATGGAACTGTATTGACCCAAGAACTTTAGATCCACATCACAGATCTTTACCACTTGAGTGAAAGAACTACCTTTAGTAGGCTATTATATTCTGTGTGGACTGGCCACTAGAGAGGGATGGAACACACACACTTACAGAGCTATTTCCTGGATCACAGAGTAATAGTGTAAATCAGTAATCCTGCGTTCTCTTGCTGACTTTGGAGGAGCATGAAACTAGTGGCTTACAAATAGGGGTCTACTTAAATTGTGGACAAATCACACATTTTTCATGCATTGGTTGCAACAGAAAAAGCAAATTTTGCGCATCTGTTCACACTATGCCACACTTACTTCTGCACTGTTGCTGGTAGCGGCAGTGACCTCCGAGCTTGGCACCCATCCAGCAGCCACACTCTCTGGCTGCCCAGCTCTGAAGGCAGAGTGGAAAGCAGCAGCTGCTAGCCAGACACCCAGCTCCAAAGGCAGTCCCACCACCAGCAACCGCACAGGGTAGTATTGCATGGTATTGCCACCCTTACTTCTATATAGGTAAAAAGTACACAAAAGACCAGATTTCACGAAGGAGACCAGATTTCACAGTCCATGATGCATTTTTCATAGCTGCAAATTAGGGTTGCCAGCTGTCCGGTTTTCAGCCGGAACACCGATCAGAAAGGCACTCTCCCCAGCCCGGTGAAAATGAGTGAGTGAGAGAGAGTGGGGGAGAGTGAGTGATAGAGGGAGAGGGGATGGAATGAGTGGGGCAGGGCAAGGGTGTTCAGTTTTGTTCGGTTAGAAAGTTGGCACAAATTTGGTAGGGGCTTACTTATAAATAGCATTGCTAAGCCTATAGATATATTACATTCATTCTGAAAGGGAGTTAGGCTTATCATTGCAATTCTTAACTGACCTAGGAGCCTAAGTCTGATTATCTTTCAAAGACTTAGGTATATGACTACATCAATTTTGAAAAATAGACTTAGGCTCCTAGATCAGTTAGGCATTGCAACATTGAGAAGAGCAAGGCCTAAATACTCAAAAATCTGAACGTTTGGCTACATAGATGATATTTATAGACCTGGATTCTAGTCCTACTTCTGCCAGATGTTACCTGTTAAAACCTCCTAGTCACCTTATTTATAAAATTGGAAGAAATTACTTGACTGATGCCTAAGGTGCAAGTATGATGCCTTGCTCAATAAGAAGAGCTTTGAAGTGCACAGAACTAATATTAGTCAATGGAAGAACTGAAATTAGATCTCAGGTCTCCATCTGGCTCCAAATGGGCCAAACCAGACTTCATGGAAACGATGGCAGTTGCTGCTGCAGTAGTTTCCCATTTCGTGTCTTCCTTACAATACTTCTGCTAATATATCCCAAACTGATGTTTGCTTTTTTTGCAACAGCATTACACTGTTCACTCATATTTAGCTTGTGATCCACTATGACCCCCAGATCCCATTCCACAGTACTCCTTCCTAGGCAGTCATTTCCCATTTTGTATGTATGCAACTGACTGTTCCTTCCTAAATGCAGTCCTTTGCATTTGTCATTATTAAATTTCATCCTATTTACTTCAGACATGTCTCCAGTTTATCCAAATCATTTTGAATTTTAATCCTATCCTCCAAAGTACTTGCAACCCCTCCCAGCTTGGTGGTATCCACAGACTTTATAAGTGTACTCCCTATGCCATTATCCAAATCATTGATGAAGATATTGAACAGAACCAGACCCACAACCAATCCTGTGGGACACCACTTGTTACACTCTTCCAGCATGACTCTGAACCACTGATAAATACTCCCTAGGAATGATTTTCCTACAGTTATGCACCCACCTTATAGTAGCTCTATCTAGGTTGTATCTCCCTAGTTTGTTTATGAGAAGGTCATGAGACAGTATCAAAAGCCTTTCTAAAGTCAATATATACCACATCTACCACTTCCCCCTATCCACAAGGCTTGTTACTCTGTCAAAGAAAGCTATCAGGTTGGTTTGACACGATTTGTTCTTGACAAATCCATGCTGACTGTTATTTATCACCTTATTATCTTCTAGATGTTTGCAAATTGATTGCTTAATATTTGCTCCATTATCTTTCCAGGTACAGAAGTTAAGCTGACTAGTTAATAATTCCCAAGGTTGTCCTTATTTCCCTTCTTATAGATGGGCATTATATTTGCCCTTTTCCAGTCTTCTGGAATGGCTTCCGTCTTTCATGACTTCTCAGAGATAATCGCTAATGGCTCAGATATCTCCTCAGTCAGCTTCTTGAGTATTCTAGGAAGCATTTCAACAGGCCTGGTGATTTGAAGATATCTAACTTGCCTAAGTAATTTTTGACTTGTTCTTTCCCTATTTTAGGCTCTGATCCTACCTAATTTTCACTGGTATTCAGCAGTATTTCACTGATAGCTCAGTGGGTTTGAGCATGGGTTGCTAAACCTAGGGTTGTGAGTTCAATTCTTGAAGGGGCCACCCAGGGATCTGGGGCAAAATCTGTATGTGGTCCCACTAGTGAAGACAGGGGGCTGGACTCAATGACCTTTCAGGGTCCCTTCTAGCTCTAAGAGATAGATAGGAATATGTTAGATGTCCAATTGCCACCAACCTTCATGGTGAAAACCGAAACAAAGAAGTCATTAAGCACCTCTGTCATTTTCTGTTGTCGTCTTTCCCCGCCCATTGAGTAACAGGCCTATCCTGTCCTTGGTCTTCCTTTTGCTTCTAATGTATTTGTAGAATGTTTTCTTGTTTCCTTTTATGTCCCTAGCTAGTGTGATCTCCTTTTGTGCCTTGGCTTTTCTAATTTTGTCCCTATGTACTTGTGTTATTTGTTTATATTAATCTTTTGCAATTTGACCACATTTCCACTTTTTGTAGGACTCTTTTTTGAGTTTTAGATAATTGAAGAGCTCTTGGTTAAGCCAGGTTGGTCTCTTGCCGTACTTCCTATCTTTCCTACATAGTGGGAGTTTGCTCTTGTGTCCTTATTAATTTCTCTTTGAAAAACTGCCATCTTCAATTGCTTTTCCCCTTAGACTTGCTTCCCATGGGATTTTATCTACCAGCTCCCTGCGTTTTCTAAAGTCTCCTTTCTTCAAATCCACTGTCTTTATTGTGCTGTTCTCCCTCCTACCATTCCTTAGAATCATGACCTCCATCATTTCATAATCACTTTCACCCAAGTTGCCTTCCACTTGCAAATTCTCAACCAGTTCTTCCCTATTTGTCAAAATCAAATCTAGAACAGCCTCTCCCCAGTAGCTTTCTTCATCTTCTGAAATAAAAATTGTCTCCAATACATTCCAAGAACTTACTGATAATCTGTGCCCTACTATGATGTTTTACCAACAGCTGTCTGGGTATTTGAAGTCCCCCATCACCACCAAGTCCTGTGCATTGGATGATTTTGTTAGAGGTGGATGAGGCTTTTTTTAAACAACTTTTTCCTGGCTTGGTGGGCTGTAGCAGGGCCACCTAGAGAGGGGGGCAAGTGGGGCAATTTGCCCCTGGCCCCAGGCTCCGCAGGGGTCCCCACGAGAATGGCTGAGGCTCCCTCCCCGGCCCCAGCCCAACCCAACGCTGTCTCCACCCCTCTCCCGGAGCCTCAGCGCATCCAGCAGTATCCCTGGACAGTGGTGCGGCAGGGCCTCTGAGCTCCGCCCCGCTCAGAGCCGCATGGTAAGGAGCGGGGCTGCGAGCAGAGGGAACTCAGGCCCCACCAGAGCCATGCTGCCTCTGTCGAAGAAAACTCCTGGATGCGCTGAAACTGAAACAACCTGAAAGAAAAAGAAAAACACGAACAGCCAAACGAACTCACTCACCCCAAGTTTAGTACTCGCACCTTGTTTGTTCAGCAGGGGGATCGCCTTTGCCCTCTCTAATGCCCCTGTTTGCAGTCTCCTATTTGCTAGCTCCCCTTGGTCACTTAGCTTCTGGCTTTTCAGGCCTTCCCTCCTAGGTCAGCCCTACCCCCTCATTAATCACACTGGGAGGATGATCACAAGGTTAATGGAGGACGATCAAGGGAACAACGGCTCAAACAGTCCTCAAACACTGTTTATTACTAGTTCCTTTCTTTTTAGAAGCTGTGCACATCCATAAAAGCCACATCTCTGCCCACCCTCACTCCCATTTCCAGCTGCT
Source organism: Gopherus evgoodei (assembly GCF_007399415.2). Taxonomy (NCBI): domain Eukaryota; kingdom Metazoa; phylum Chordata; order Testudines; family Testudinidae; genus Gopherus; species Gopherus evgoodei. The sequence goes on from NC_044325.1 coordinate 96,642,955, forward strand.
TTACAGTGTAAAGGCAGCACACAGGGAATCCCCAAGATGGTATAAAGCTGGTATAGCTCTATTCCATGGTGCCAAAGTGCCGTTCCAACCAGCCCTTCCACAGAGCAGTCTCTAAGGGGACCAGTCCATTAAACTTACAGCAGCTTTGGCAATTGCCAGGATCCATGATTTTTAATCTGACAGTGTTAGTGATATGAGAGAACAAAATAGTTAGACAAAATTGTTTCTAATTGTTCATTGCCTAAAGTCTACCCACAAATCTGCTCCCTGGATTATACAACAGGGGAGAATAAAGAAAACATGGTTGATATATGATTTCAGAAAGTGTGCCAGCCATCTCCTTGCTATAGGCTCCACCTCCAGAGCATGTCTGTTCTCATAATGAAATTGTTCAAATTTTTTCAAAGCAATTGACTGCAGTTACATCACTTTAAAGGAAGACTTGCCTTAGTATGAAATTAGAGGTGAACCCATCATTGATTTAATTACTTGAAATAAAAAGACAGGACTCTGCATTATTCAGGGAAAACATTTCAGAATCTATTGCACAGTTGAGAATATCATCTATATTTTAACGTTTACATCAGTGCAATGTATGGATGGCAGAAAGGACTCTACGTGTTGAACTGACATTGGTTCATCTATTCATGAATTCAGAATTGAACCACTGGGATATACGTTTCTCCTGCTACTCCAGAATACCCAAACTGAGTTCCTGTAATGTATTAGCACAGTGTGTCCAGAGATTTAATAAAGTTTTAAAATTAGTGTAATTAAAGATATGGCAGAGATTTACTCTTGAAAGGACTATAAACTTTTAAGATAAGGTTTTAAAAGAAATTCCTTCAAATCTACATTATGAACTGTCACATCTCAAACTAAATTACATGTCTACATCTAAAGTAACACCATTGACTTAATTTGCAGTTAGTTTGCATCGCATGAATTTACCAGAGTTCAGATTTTAACAGTATCCTAAAAATAGCCTTAGATGTTAAGTCATACCTCCAAAGGAAAAATGAAGATGCTGTTTGCAAACAGAACTGATAAGCATTTCTCTGTATGTGCTATTGATGGCCTTCTAAAAAGTCAGTAGAAAATCTGATTTCTTGAGTCCATGTCATTAACCAAAGAGTACTATCCCTCAAGGCCTCTGTACATAGATCACCTATCTTTAATCTGAAACTGGTACCTCCATCAACACTGTAGTTTAACACTAACCTGAGAATTGATTCATGCTGACTCAAAGGAAAGTGTGCCACCTGCTGAACCTACCCACCACTGTCTGCTGCTGGGTTTCCCTGCTAAGTCCTAACCAGGCTTGAACTTCAGTTTGAGACCAGAAGATATCACTGCTACTTTGGTTAGGGAGCAGAACATTTTTTAAATTACATTATTTTTGCTTATAACATGCTGTAGACCTGCAAAGTCAACAAATGTACAAAGCCAGTTGGCAAACTTGGCTGAGATTTCTTCCTGAATAATCTTGGATCAAAAGCTTGAAGAAGATAACCAATGAAAAAGGATCTATGAAGTTTCATTGGGTGGAGTGCTGAGCAGGTCACTTTTTGATATTACTGAACAGATTTAGAAAAACAACATGAAGAGTCTATTCTGGTGGATGTAAGGTACTACAGAGATGGCAGATTAAAAAAATGCACAGGGAAAAGGTTAAAAAAAACAAGGAGCAAAATCATCTCTGATCTCTATTATGGATAAATTGAGGATAGCATTTACAGAAGCACACTCTATACTCAACAATATATTAAGTATGTCTCACAACTACATACTCACATTATGGTTCAATATACCCAGAAAACCCTACCATCAATTCATTGGAATGACTGTTCTCTTTGAAAACTGCTGGCAAGAAATCTGCAAAATGCCACAGTATAAAAGAGTATAAAAAGGTTATTTTACTCATGTTCAAGGTTTGTTGCTTACTTACAGGGCCGGCTCTAGCCATTTCGCTTACCGGTCCCGCGGCTCCAGTGGACCTCCCGCAGGCATGCCTGCGGATGCTCCACCGGAGCCGCAGGACCAGCGGACCGCCCGCAGGCACGCCTGCGGGAGGTCCACCGGAGCCGCCTGCTGCCCTCCCGGCAACCGGCAGAGCGCCCCCCGCAGCATGCCGCCCCAAGCACGTGCTTGGCACACTGGGGCCTGGAGCCGGCCCTGCTTACTTAATAATTGTTTAATAATTTAAATGAGCCCATAAGGGCTATGAAGTTAATAGTACATTAAATGTGATCTGCAAAGAGAAAAATAAGATGTTTCCTTTTTTGTTTCTTACTGGTATATAAAAAAAGTGTGAAAGTCTATTTTTTTATTTTTAATGTGGATTTTTCTACTTCAACATTAGAAATATCAGGTTCTTTCTACCCATTTTTTCTGGAGCACTATATGGAAATTGGAGAACTAGTGAGACTATGACTTCACAAGAAATAATGAACTGGAGACTGAGAGGATGTGTTTTTATTCAGACTTTAAGGCACTGTCAGCTTTAAAGTTCTTTTAAAATGTAGTTAAACTGATACAAAACCTGTATGGACACATTTAAATCCATTTACAACTGACTTACATCAAAACATTTTGATTTAAGTGTAAGGGTGCCCGGCCGAGGCTTGACCCTCCCGGAGGAGGAGGAGGGGAGCCACACCGGCTCGCTACACACTGTCCGAGTCTGCCCTTTTGGTCAGGGCCAAGCGACGCTGCACAGTCGCTCAGGACTCCGGCCTTCTGCTGCAGGACAGAGTAAACAGAAAGCTCGGGGCCTCAGGCCCTCAGTCCCGGGGCAGTGGCACAGTTTAAAGGGGCCCAGCCCTTGGGTCGGGCAGGGCACCAAACACACAGTTATAGAGGCTCAGGCCCACTTGACTCAGGGCTGAGCAAACAATAGTTCAGGCTGCTCAGGTCCTTTGGTGAAGGACTGAGCACTGGTAGAGTTAAAGAGGGCCCAGCCCTTGGGTCAGGCGGGACACCAAACACACAGTTATAGAGGCTCAGGCCCTCTTGGCTCAGGGCTGAGCAAACAATAGTTCAGGCTGCTCAGTACAGTTTAAGGGGGCCCAGCCCTTGGGTCGGGCGTGGCACCAAACACGGACTAATCTGAGTGGCCTCCTCAGGCCAGGGGGAGGGGGAGTCTGCCACCCTTGAGAGTGTGGCAGGGGGAACGCAGGCCCTCCCACTCCACTGCGTTCCAGCCCGGGGCCCTAGTAGCAGCTATCACCGCTAACGGTCAGTGGGGTTCCTGACCGCAACACACTGACATGGGTTCCAGTACACTTGCAGCCTGACTGAGGTCGGCTGCCCCCGGGCCACTTCCAATCTCCCACTCTGGGCTTACCTGACCGGTGGCATCAGCCCCTGGGAAGTCCAGTAGCATGGGCCCCTCCCGGCTGGGGCTGGGTAGTAGGTCCGGCAGTACCTCTGGGAAGTCCGGCCAGACCTGCTCCGGGGTAACAGCAGGGAAGGGACGACTCTGGCAGCTCCTCGTCATAGCGGGAGCAGGGAAGCTCCGGCCAGTCCAGACAACCACCCTGGGCCTCAGCAGCCTCCCAGTCACGAGCACCCTCTGGCAGGTCTGCTCCCGACGGTGGCTGGGCTTCAACTGAGCGCCGCCGGTCGGCTTTTATACTTCCGGGTCGCCTCCTGACCCTCTGAGGGGCGGGTCCAGTACCCTGTGGCCCCGCCCCTTCTGGCATCTGGAGGGGCTCGACCCTCCCGGAGGAGGAGGGGAGCCACACCACCTCCCTACACAAGCTAAATCAGTACAAGTCCATTGTAAACTGATTTAATCGTGTCAACACAGAAGTTTCCATCAGTTTAACTAACTTGATTTAAAAACTGATTTTAGTTAAAAAGATGTGAGATTTGTGAAGACTATATCACAATATACACCACAGCAATTGGATCTTTTATTTGCAGTCTTAACAAAGAACAAGGATTGAATAGGTGTGGAGAAAGAACGAACCTATCACCTCTCAAAGTAGTCCCTTTAAAATCAGACTTAGGACACATCTGCAGTGCAGTATGGGAAGCTTGTGTTGCTCCTGCTTTGGCTGTATCCATTCTATGGATAAATATAAGGCTTAATGTATAAGGACTGACAATCCATGAGAGACAAGCATTACATTCAGACATGATCAAATAATTTTTAAATGGTAATTTGTTCAAAATACTAAATTTTCCAAGTAGGGTGTACAAACTATATAAAATGCATTCCATGATTATATGGATATGTAAAAAGAACAATAAGCAAATACATCTCTGTGAACATAGAAAATACAAAAGCAGCAAAAAGAAAGCACAGTAAAATGCTCCCTCTAGTGTAAAAAAAAAAGCAAGCAGTTTAAACAGAGGAATAAATTGTTCAAAGAGACTGTGGTATTTACATGAAAAAGGAATATAATCAAAGTAAAAGGAGAAAGAAACACTAATTCCAAAGCATAGAGGGAGAAAAAGTTGAGAGACAGAATCAGTCTCTTATTTTCAAAAAAGGATAAATATATTCAAAGGACATCCCAAGTACAGGAAAAGAAAACACAAACCTCAATTTTCAGTTCCAGTCAAACTGACATTAATAAAGAGCAAATGTAGGTTGAACATCAGGTTAAAATTTCCCACAGATCTACTGGATTGTGAAAATCTCCCAAAGATGACTATTTGAACTGGAAAAAAGGTGGTAGAAAATATGCTCTAGGGCAGTGGTTCTCAAACGTTTTTTTCATGGCCCATTTGAAAATTGCTGAGAGTCTCAGTGGACCACTTAATGATCTTTCCAAATGTTGTTTGTACCATTAGCTAACTGTTGTAAAGCACTTTGAATAAAAGCACTATATAAAAAATAATAAAGTTTTTTGTTCTACAAATAAAAGCACACAACTCATATTTTAATATCAGTAGTCTTACCTTTCTAATACAATAGATGTGCCCTCTCTCACCTGCCGTGGCAGCTCCCAAGCTGGGGCTGGGAAGGAAGAGAAGTCTCTCCCTCCCTTCCCTGCCACAGCAGCCCCCGAGCTGGGGCTCGGGGGGGGAGGGGTATCTCTCCCCTGCTGCAGCAGCACCCAAGCTGAGACTAGGAAGGGTGGCGGAGTTTCTCCCCTGCCATAGCAGCCACAGAGCTGGGGATGGGAAGGAGGGCCATCTCTTCCTGGCAGCTGCAGCCCTGGAGCTGGGGAAAGTCGCCTCTTTCTCTGGCCACTGCAGCCCTCTTCTCATCCACTCCCCGCTCTCACCTACCACCTATTTGCCCCCCACCCTCCCAGGCCACCACCTCACCTTACGTGTGCATCTTCTCCAGGGTCCAGGCACCTAATTAGTGGAGCCATGCCTGCGGGGCTCCACAATTAGGTGTGCAGCCACCCAGGCGCACACCTTAGAGGGAACTATCTGCAGACCATCTGAGTGAAGCTTGCAGACCACTGGACCACAGTTTGAGAACCTCTGCTCTAGCGAACATTGCTGTACATGCATAGAGATGGACTAGAATCAAAATTACTTATGTGGTCTTTTACATCTCCTGTTTCTAGGATTCTGTGGCTCCATTGAGTATGCTGTGACAAATTCAACTGATTAGTATTTGGCACCCTCCTACGCACCTAGGATCTTTCCAGGGTTGCATGTTTCTGATGGCCATGGATTTATTTTTTCTTCTGATTAGTGCTCTTCATTACTAGAAACCAGTAGGAACATTTTGTTTTCAAATGACATTCAAGAGCTCTCATGTAAACAAGATAAAATTATCCTGAGAATCTAAAAACTGACTTTCACCACAGTATCAGGGGGATTCTGACAATGTTATAATTTCAATGTATATTGTGCTTTCTTCTAAACAATTATTTTGGCTATTTCAGTTTAATTTTTTAAAAAATATTCCTATCAAGAAGTTTATATAATAATCTAAAATCATGCTAGCCTTCCCAATAACCATACAAAACAGGAAGGTATACCTTAAGTAAATTATGTCTGAATATAATATGATCAACTGGTAGAGAGCAGAGATCCAATCTTGTTAGGTTCTGAGCACCCCCAATTTATATTGATACCAGGGGGAGCTGAGGGACCTCCTTTTGGTGAAACTGGGGATACTGGTTTACTTTTCCATGAAGCAATCATGATGTTAAATATTACTACTTATTCTTTCTAATGTAAAATATAAAAGCAATGGTCTGTATAGGGAAATGTGGATTTATAAATTACAGGCTAAATTCAGCCCTGGAATACCTCCATTTATCTGATTTTTCACAGCAGCCAAAGACTAAATTAAATCAAACCTACTGGGATTTGAGACTATAAACACAAGGAGTCTCAAGCCTGAGGTTTACAATACTAGATCATGTCTTCTGGGATAAACATTTAGCACTAAGTTTTCTTAAAAAGCCCTCATGGTATGAAAGTAATATAATAGGAATTGGCAACGTTTAAATAAAATTAAAATACAATGAAAATAGTCTAGTGAACAGATATGAATGCATTATAGAATCATAGGAATGTAGGGCTGGAAGGGACCTCAAGAGGTCATCGAGTCCACCCCATGCTAAGGCAAGATTAAATACATCTAGACCATCCCTGACAGTTGTTGGTCTAACCTGTTCTTAGAAACCTCCAATGACTGAGATTCCACAACCTCCCAAGGTAACCTATTCCAGTACTTAACTACACTGATAATTAGTTTTTCCCTGATATCTAACCTAAATCTCCCTTGCTGCAAACTAAGCCAATGAATTTTTGCCCTACCTTCAATGGACATGGAGAACAATTGATTACCATCCTCTCTGTAACAGACCTTAATATATTTGAAGACTATTATCTCCCCCCTCCCACTTCCTCTTCTCTAAACTAAACCCAATTATTTCAACCTTTACTCATGTGTTCTAGACCTCTTATAGACCTCTCCCCTGTGCTCTCTCCAGTTTGTTCACATCTTTCTTATGGCAGGTTCTGAAATGGTACACTAATTAAAGCTCTGATTAAACGCTGTATTTTGAAAAGCCCTTTGACATGAGTTGTATGAAAAAAAAAACAAGTAATCTGAAGAAAGTTCAATTTAACATTTTTAAGATGACGCTATTAGTAAGTGAGCTTATTGCCACTGACAGAAGTTTATTGCATTTGGAATCTTAAATTATAATTCTGCATAAAGACAAAAGAAACTGTATGATTTAGGAAGTCAATTACAGAGTTCAAAAGTACTATTCAGATGCAGATATTTTCAAAACCCACTACAGGGTGTCATTCTCTAAGAGTACGTTAAGGATTTGTAGCACTTCATTAAGTTCAGAATATTATAATATCCCAACAAATCCAGTTTTCAAAGAACTATATCCCTTTTAAAAACTGGCACTGCCAATGATTTGTCATTTTATACTTAGACTGAGAAAGATTGAACTGGAGAATGACACAAACCCTAATATTTCAGATGGAGCATATATTTTGTTATGGTTGTTCTTTTTGTAAAGCCTGTGGCCATAGTAAGATTCTTTTGCACATTACAACAGTAGCATTGTCAAGAAAAAAGTCATTTGCTTGTTCTATCTGAATTACTAGTCAGTCAGACGACTGGGTTCTATACCCAGCTAACTTGTTGGTACACATACTGTGTCATCTTAGACACATAGTAGCAGTATAGGCTAACAGTGCAATATTTCCAGTTACTAATACAACATAACACCAACTAGAGGGAATCCTACTAATTGTGAATTACATTAATTTCTGTCCTGGAATGCTCCTGATCACAAATAAATAGATGTTATTAACTTGTGTTTTAATATAGGAACTAGTCTGAAACCAATCTACTACTTTCCCTTGTGGCTAAATAAATGTTAATCCAGGGGCAGAAATGAAAAATTACTGAACACTAATAGATAGTGCCCACCCCTTGCAGAAAGATACTTTTACTTTTCAGACAAATGAAATATAGAATTCTGATTCAGGTCTTCAGTAAGATAATATAGTTCTCAGATACCACTGTGATGAGTGAGGCACAAAAATATATAGATACTTAAGTTTAATAGATAAAATGAACAATACATTGGGGATATTTTTAGGAAATAGGCATTTCCACATAATTATTTGTATTAATTTACAGCTTCTAAAATAAATATTTTCATTTCATTTCTCATTTTAGGGATCTTGTTTTGAAGTCTCAATCTCTCTCTCCAGTTACATACCTGTGATCATACAGTGTTTATTCATAACATTTATCCCACAGCATTGAGCAAAATTACTACTTTAGTTAGCTTTCATAACAGACTAAAGGATCACTCTCTTTTGCTTTCTTTACACCTCTTCTCCAGCTCCACTATTACATGATTTGTTAAATCATCAGAGTTGTTGTACCTGAATGACTCACTGAATATCAGAAAACTGAAATGTACAAAAGCCTCTGATAATTCTGCAGCACTGTAAAAGGAGCTATAGGAATGATTCCTTCCATCTCTCTGTTCTGAGTACCTTAAGCATTTGTTGTATTTGTATTAGTATTGATTTTATTGTGATCTATTGTTTATATAAACAATAGATCACAATATAAATAAACAATAACAATAAACAATATAAATAAACAATAGATCACAATATAAATAAAAAGTTAAGATGAGGCTACCAAGTGGCTGTATAATGATATTGTGGTCTGCTTGCCACTGTTGAAGGTTTGGGGTATTTTATCTGGTAGATAGCCAACTAAATTTAATATGAAAGGTAGCTATTATTTGTGCACTTTGCCCTCATTTTTTTTTACAGTTACTTGCTGCTTATTATACAGATTAATAAGGCACCATAACTATGGGATCTAGATGCACATTACAGTACAAATGGTTCAAAGTTGGGTCTATTCACATTTCCCATTAACAGAAGCAATATATCAGGCCCTCTGACATACTAAAAATATGTCATGTTCAATAGTATTGGATACTGAGTTAATTTTTTATTAATGGAGTTGTACCTTCTTTATCTCCATCTGAATTTAGCCTATAGAATGGAGAGACACCTGACTAGCTAGCTAAATGTCCAAAATTAAATTCATAGTCAAAGGAAATTTTGTGCATCTCACTTCTTACATCTGTTTCTAAAGATGGTCAGCTTTGATCTTGGGGCCTGTCTACAGAAGAAAGTTAAAACTGATTTACATGAAATCAGTGTAAAACCTGATTTTTTTTAATATAAAAAAGTACAAAATCTTGGACAGACAGTTTATTCCATTTAAGTTTGTCAGTAAGAAGTCAATTTTAGCAAAATTGACATCACCCACTCTTTAATCAAAGTAAGTGTCGTGATACAGCATGGCCAGAGGGCAGCAGGAGAGTGTTAGCAGGGAGCCTTATTCCCTGGAAGGGGAGGAAGGTTTGTTATAGATTAACTAGAGCACCAGCAGTCAGTCATGTGATAAAACCCCTGCTTCAGTCAGACAGTGTGGGAGTTGGAGAAGAGAACAGTATTAAAGAGAAAAGTTTGGAGGAGTGCTGTGAAATCAAAAAGAAACCCTAGGTAAGGGGCACCTGGCTTGTGTAAAAGGAGGGCAAGAAGACCCTTCCCAAGCTGAAGGGCAGGAGAGGGAAGTAGCCCAGGGGAAGGAACTGCTAGTTCAAGAGGTTCACCACAAACCTTAGGGGTGGAGAAGAGGGTGGGCCCAGGTCCCTCCCTCTCCACTCCCCTCCTCAAGGACACTAGTGGGGTAATTAAAATACCGGTTCAGAGGCAAGAAATGGTGCCCTGAACCTTCCCCAAAGAAAAGAGAGTGTGAGACCCAGCATAACAGTACTGGCAATTTGCCACAGTGTCTATATAGGGTTTTTCACCAGTTTAACACAATTGACTTTAAAACATCTTTAGCTAAACTGATGCAAGTTTGTGTGGACAAGGCTATAGGCCACCCTTTATTATGTTGATAAGCTTTTAGATTGTGAAAGAGATCCATACAAAGATGCTAAAATGGGACAAAATAGGTCTCATCTACACTGACACTTTTGTTAAAATCTTCTATGTTGCATTTCTTGTGGTGGGAGCTCTAGTGTAGGCAAGGTTCTGGTGAACACTGGCATCTTAGACAACAGGGTTATTAAGTGGCTGATCTCCCTTAACATTTCTAATGTTGCTAGGAAAACAGTGAAATGTTTTCACAGGCAATTTGTTAAAACAAGGCTCTAAGTGAAGATAAACATAAAAGGAGGAAAGGCAAAGGACAGGGACTCTGGAGACTTCTACCACATATTCCCAGTGTCATCCTAGGCATATCACTTAATCTATTTCAATATCCCAGTCTACAAAATGGATATAATACTGTACTTAAAACTCCCTGTTATACAATAGAGTAGGTATTAACTATGGTTCTGTAGATCTGCAGCTTCATAGCAAGCTCAGTCTCACACTATTCCTACAGAGGCTGCTGAAATGGCCCCAAACCAGTGCTCAAATTACAGGGAGGCTTGGGCAAATCTGGGCCTTGTGATAGTGGGCTCAGAGGGTGAAGCAGCCTAGTGGTTAGCACACCTGACTTCCACTCTCTGGTAAGACAATAGCAATATCCATTCCTGACCTTAAGCTGGGAATCTTCAGCTTTCCATCTGCATCTGGGCCTTAGCCCTTAAGGGTCTGTGGTAAGGGGACCCACTCCCTCCTGCTCCACTGGATCCCAGCTGGAGTTGTCACCCATCCATGTTTTATCAAGACAGTCCAGTTTTTGGCTTCTGTGTCTGGGTGCCATTTAGCGTTGTCTGATGCTGGTTTTTAAACTGGAAAATCTAATAAAAAATGGGACTTGGGAGTGTCCAGTCAGATGTACTGACAGTCTGGTTACCATGGGGTAAGGGGAGGCACCAGGTCATTAACCCATGCCAGCCCCTGCTCAGCCAGAGCTACCTCCTACCTGTAGGCAGGCTCCTTATCAGGCTGCAGCAGTTCCTGTCCTAGCCCCAGACCACAGGGAGCCCAGGGACAATCCAGCAATTAATGAGGGGGAGGAAGAGAGAGGAGTGAGGATGGGGAAAGAGGTTTGTGGGGTAAGAGACAAAGCAGGGGGCAGGGCCTCGGGGTCCAGTTACCAGCAATGAGAAAGGTGGCAACCTTAATCTCAGCAGGGAGCAACACTAACTCCCTGTAGCAAGTTCAAGTTCCCTTCCCAGAGCTACTTCCTACTAATAGATCCCTTCAGTTTGGGGCATAGCCTCTATAGTCCAATCAATCATCCTACAATCAATGAAGTCCAAAGGAGCATGGCCCTGCCAGACCTACAAGTTTTCAAAGGGGATGAAAGTTAGAAAAAGCACTACCTATTGGATCTCTTATCCACTCTTTGATTCCCCTCTCAGGTTCAACCATCTATCTAACTTCCTGGAGAAGGATTCCCCTCTCCTGCTGCCTGTCAACCACCTTTGCCTGAGCTTCCAAGCTCCTTTTAAGCTGCTCTCTCCAGTCAGAGCATACCGGCAGGCCTAGAAGTACAGGGCTATTTGGGCCCAGTATTGTCTTTTAACCCTTTAAACCATGTGATTTTGTATATTCCATCACAGGCCACCTCCTTACTTGTTACTGCTAGATCTTTAAACACGCCTTCCCTCTTATGAATTCTCCATCCCACCAATGTGGCATCTATCTAATATTCCACCTGTCAGAAATTGCTATTTCAGAGGTGACTCCATTCCCATCAAAACTGCTGCTGTTCCCCAGGATTCCACTTTTTAACAACCTGCTGGGATAACTGGGACTGCACAGCTCATCAAATATTTTATTTTTTTTTATTGTGGGGTGATCTAATTATCTTGTCCTGCAGAGAACAGGCAGTATAAGAAGGGAAAGTGTGGCACAGTACACAGACTGCTACACAAATGTTCACTTTACCAAAGTGGGGAAGACAGGAAGTCCTACTGCAGTTAAAATAAGTGGAGAGAGGGGTCAGGTGGGGAAGTGGGTTCATTTCAAAGCTGATTAAAAAATTGAGTTGATTTTTATTTTTCTGGGTTCATTTTCCATAAGACAGTCTCACATTTTTGAAAGGAAATTAAAATGTGCACAAAAGTGAACACAGTGTTTTAAATGGTTGGAAGGATGGTTTCAGGGAGAGAAGTTCTCCATCTAGTCACAGGAGGGGTATAGCATGAGCAGTGGCATGGCAACTTTCTCCTACAGTGTGCTCCATTAAGTTCCTCAATCAGAACCTGAAGGAACTAGCTCTGGATAAGAAGGGATTCTGTCTCTGCAGATAATTCAGCATGGTTCTTTCTGATAAACAGCTATCAAGAATACCAATTGAAGCAAAATGTGATGGTGTGTTTTGTGATTTTAAATTAATCTCACAAAGGCCACCAAACATGCCATTAGATGGTAATGATATCTAGCTACTACTGACCCACCTATGATATAGAAGTGAGTGTCTGTTACAGCTATCCCCCTATTCATTTGTTTCTTACAGCGTCCCCATGCTCCATTTTGTTTTGTTCTCCTCCTGTGGCTGCCCTGCCCTGGCTGTTAAGTTGTTACCAGGGCCACGGCCCTTCTCAAAGGGAGGGCCACTTGTGCTGCGTGCTAAATGGACCACTGCCCTGTTCAAAGGGTTAGTCCTGTTATCACCTCGTTGAACCTGGGCTCGGTGTAGGGCAGGCAATGTCAGAGCTGAAGACCTATTGGTTTTAAGATCCTGGGCATGAGTCATAGGCCTCATGGCTTTTGCGTCACCTATTGCATAGGATTCTGCCCAGACATGTTTCTGTGCTCACCTGCAGTCTTTTCCCTGTGCCTCCTCCCCTGTGACAGAGGGAGCCTATCAGGATACTGGCGGGAAACTGCCTGAGTTTGCCTTAAAAAACAGACCATTTTGAAACAAACATCAGAAAGGTTCCTGCACTGCTGCCTGGTCTGATTCAGCCAGGGATTCGGGGGGTCCTTTCTCTGTTCTCGTTTTATTTTTTGAGCGTACCCCTTTTTTTGAACCCCCCCCCCCCCAAGAACGAATTGCTGCCTGAAAGATCTCCTGATTATCGAGACCATCCCGAGCCTTCTGATGTTCTTGCTGCTTCGCCTTTGCTGCTGCCTTGGGGACTGGTAAGAATCCCTCTATGAAACTTTCCCTACTTTTATTTTATTACTTTAGCTGCTGGCTCTGTTTCCCCAGCACACAGACTCAAGCTAACCTTGGTCTGTGTCTTAAAACCTCTCAAACTCTGCAGGCGCTTTGCTGCTAAAATAAGTTTGTGCCGTTGCTAAGCTCTGCTCCTGTGGGCTTTGCCTCGGGGCTCCCTGCTTTCAGCTGTATCCCTTGGCTTCCTTGGGAGCTGTATCCTGGACACATACACTCTGCCCTCTGTGACTTTCCCCATAGCATAAGGTGCACCATAGGTTTTGGGTTTTTTAGTTTAATAATCTTAGTTTTAAGATTGTAGAGATTGTAAGATCACCTGCTTTGTTATAGGTTTACTGTTTGTTGCTCTCGTATAGTGCTGTTATAGTTTTGCTTAGAATGTGATATTTGTGTTTTGGCATAGTCGTTGGTTAAGATAGATAAGATTTTTTGCTGCTTAAATTCATCTCCCGCTGTTCCCGATCTCTCTGTCCCTGAAACTTTCCCGTGTCTGTTTTCGCCCGCTTTCAATCTCCTCCTCTGTGTACTTCTCCGTGTCTCCCTGTTATAACCCTTTTGCTGCTTTTTCCCCTGCATCTGCACTCTCTCCGAAATCTCCCAAACCCCTTGCTGCTTCTCCCCCTGTGAGACTTGCAAACCCTTGGCCGCTTTTGTTCCTTTGTTTTTTGATGTCATCTTGTTGCTAAACCTCCTCTAGCCTTCTTTATACTTCTCCACTGCCCCTCCCCTACCAAAGATCACCATCACGCTGCTCCATTGTCCTTACCCTGCAGGGCTTCAGAGTCTCTTGCTGCTTCCAGCCGCACTCTCCTCTCATCAGTTGCCACTAATCATTCACTCCCCTCCCCCCTCCTGTTCCTTCACCCACTTCCTTTTTACACTCTTGCAGATTACCTGCTATCCTAGCCTCACAAATTAAGTCATTACTTTTCTTTTATACCGTTACATTGCATAAGTTCACTTATATTCACATTTTACTTGTAATTATAACACCCCATTGGTTGCTTCCACTTTTCTGATATACTTTGTATTTGCATTGATACCATTGTGTTACATTGTGTATAAGGCCACTGACCACTTAATACATTCCATCTAAGATTGTTGACCATTTTATATAGAAGCTACCATTTTATTTTGCATTTCTTTTTGATACGCTTATTGACTGTACTGTATCCCATTGTGCTGAACCCCACTTACTGTACCCCACTGTTAGAACTCCCTACACTCTTCAGTAAGAAGAACCCCCCCATCATTGTCTATTGTAAACACCCTATACACCCCATCCCATCGTATTTCATTGTTAAATTCCCACCACTTCCTTTTTCCTTTTAATAAAGAAATTAATTGGCACCCCACCTGTGTGGTAATTGCTCCCAAGATCCCATATACCTGCTGGCAGGGACATGGCGTCACGAACAGGATCTTGGGGTAGCAATTACTGCCCTCCCTGTCCCTGGAAAGAGGCCAAGACCTCTGGGACATAGGAAGATCTGGCCAACCACCTACAATACCACTTGCTGCAAAGTAAACAGCAGCCTGAGGCCCTAGAATGGGTTTGTACTATTGGCAAAGGCCAGAGCTCCAGGGTGTATACCACCCACCTGGGTCTCACTGATGTGGGGTGCCTCTTAACCTGCCACCTCACATTCAGGGCCAGCCCTGCTGATTCCAGCCTCCGGCCAGTCTGCACTAAGGCAGGAGAACCAGAAGCAGATTCAGATCCCACCTGCCTCTGGAGAGAGGTGGGAAGGGTCATGAAAGCCTGGGGGGGCCCATCTAAGCTCACCCCTGGACCTCAAATTTTGCAGGGGTCCCCCACCCACCAGATATTAACAGAACTGGTGCAGAAGCTTCATGAAATTCGAAAGCCCAAGAAACTGTGGCATGACATATATAAGCCCCAAAAGGTAGCCACAGTTACCTATGAGATCCTGGCTCAGGCCCTTGATAAACTAACTGTTTTTCATGGGGCCCTTATGACCTCTGCCAAGCAGGCCACTAGCCAGCCTAGCCAGGAGGGACCACCTCTGACCCCTAGCCTGCCCAGTCCCAATAAATCCCCTGAAAAACCACCCCCATATACCCACCCAGAGGCCTCATCTCCCCTCAAGAAAACTCCACTATACCCAGCCCTACCTTCAGCCCCTCTAGAGGTCCAAGCCCATGAACCTGCACCTACTGTCACCTCTGGTGAAGCCCTGCCGGTATCAATCAGTCGTATAAAGATTGATGACCAGGGCAAAGGGACCCCCGCTCCTATTATCCGCTAGTTTTTGACAAGGGTCTCGTCATCCCCTTTTTGCTGGACATGGGGGCACAGGTGTCCATTGTTCCTCCTCACGTCCCTCTCACTCCCACAGGACACACCATTTACGTGCAAGGCCTCAACAGCACAGAACCCTGCCCAGAAGTAAAGGTACACGCATCCATAGGTGTCACACCAGTAACATTTTGGGCCCTAGTGGGACCCACGCCACTCCTTGGGGTTCAGGAGCTATGGCGTTTTAAACTGGCTGAAGCCGTGCTCGATGCACTACCAGTCACCCTATAGGGTGCCAGTGCCCCCCACAAACCTGAACTGCTCAACCCCACACCCTGGAAATACAGACCCATACCCATAGCCCCAGAAGGTCAACCACACATTGCCCAGCTCATTGAGATACTGCTTAATGATAACAAGGTTCAGCATGTCAGCGAGCAAATACTTGTCCAGTGCATGGGGAATCCCAAAACCACACAAGACCAATGAGTATAGGATGGTTATAGATTATCGCGCTGCTAACAAACACATACAGTCAGTAGCATTCGCTGCCAAATGGGATCTCCCCACTATAGAACGCATCCTACTGGACGACACTAACCAATGGGCCTGTACAATAGACCTAAAAGATATGTTTTATCAGATCCCCCCTCTATGACCCCAAGGGACTGTTAAACTTCGCTTGCCAGGAGCCCAGTACCATGGCAAGCGTGTCCCCAAGGGTACAAAAACTCACCTGCCTGTGCCAGCGAGGCCCTAACCCGCACATTAGAGAAGGTACCATCCCTCCCCAACATTCATGTTGTCTATTACATGGACAACGTTCTTATAACTGGCACCACACCAACTGAAGTACAAAAGGTCACTGAACAGGTTCAGGCCGCTTTATCCACAGATGGTGGAACCTCAGTTTGCCTAAAAGTGTCCTCACTGCTACTTCTACCTTTCAGTTTTTAGGTTTTACTGTAGAAAAGGGACAGCTACGCCACTTAACTTACCACCCACTCACCAATTCTTTCCCCTTGGGGGTAGCTCCCCCCAGACATGAAGTGCAGCATGTGTTAGGTGTAATTAACTATCACAGACAGTTTCTCCCTGCTGCTTTGTTGCCACAACTATCTGTTTTGCAGCAATATGCTAGAACATTAAAACCCCTTGGACACCAGAGGCCGAGCAGGCGGTGTCTTTCCTGGCTGCCTGGTTGGGCTCTGAGTCCATCTCGGCTCGATGGAATCCCACCAACCCTATTGAGATTACCCTCACTGTGTCCTCAGACCATATGGCCGTAACTGTGTCCCAAGAGGACCTCCCTGTCCACAATCAGGCCCGGAAGCTGTCAGGACCTGAATATCGTTATGGGCCTGTGGGCATTGCCATGCTTGCTGTCTAGTGTGCTCTCCCATGGGGTAAATCTGCCACAGGCACCCTAAATGGGCCTCATGTGGAGCTTCTCCCATACCTCACCTTCACCCCGGCCCCCCAGTTCCAGGGAGCCCCTGCTACCTGGAAGCAACTTGTTTACCAGGCCCAAGAGGTATTTGAACATTGGGCCCTCAAGTCCTCCTCCACCACAACTCCCATTGAGCCGGGGGCTATTGCCCAACTGAGTGCCTGTGCCCCTTGGATTGTATCTGATGGGGGCACATTGCCTTCTCCCCAAGCAGAAATGCTGTGTGCTACCTGTAACACCCTCAAAGTTAAACCCTTAGACTTTTCCAGCTCAGCTCAGAAGGTGTCCTGTTGGCAACCTCTCACACTGTGGCAGCCCACCCGAAAACACGTGTGGTCCTGGGAGTGGACTCAAGCTACTGCGTGTCCATCCTGATGGGAGAAGGACGGCCCACCGCTCATGAAGAAATATGGGCACAGATTACTCAACTGGCAGCACAGTCCAAGCTGCCATGGTTTGTTACTCATTATCCTTCACACGGGTCTGATGGTAACCCTCTTCATTCCAGCCTGGATCTACAACTCTGAGAATATAAGTGTAACACATCCCAGGTTAACATTATCTCTTGCAGCGATCCCTTCATCACCTGGCTCCATGAAGAGTGGGGGCACCTGCCTGCCCGTGCCCTACATCAGCTGTTGACTGACCGAGGGAGACGAACATCGAACGTGTCTAGGTGGCAGTGCACCCAAGCTGTCCAAGGGTGTCTGAGCTGCCAACAGGCACGAGTCACTCACAAGCCTGTCTATGCTCATGGTGCTTATAGCCCTGAGCACTTTAGCCCGGGTAAAACCTGGCAGATGGACCTCATTGGCCCCCTCCCAGGGGCCAAACAGTATCCAAAGGGGTTTGTAATAGTTGACCTAGGGTCTCGTCAATTAATGTGTTCTCCCCTCAGGCGATCTACTGCACCAGTTGTTTCTGTAGCCCTTTTCCAGGTAATTGCTGCCTGGGGGGCACCCGAAGAGATCCAGACCGATGGAAGGCCACCGTTCACCAGTAAAGCTATAGACCAGACGGTGTCCCAGTGGGGGGTGCGTCTTCACACCCACCTGCCATATCACCCCCAAAGCAACAGAGTCGTGGAGAGATGGATCGGAATGCTGAAGACTCAGATTCGGGCCATACTTGGCACCCCTGATTACAAGGGGTGGGACCGGGTCCTGCCTCAAGCCCTCATTTCCCTTAATGCAGCATACAGCCGATGGCCAGAGATCACTCCTAAACCGTGGGAACCTTGGAAACCTGCCTATAGTATTTCTCAGCCAGTGTGGGTTTCTATTCCCAATGCCCAGGGAACCTGCCCTCCACTAGCAGCCACCATCATCACACCTGGCCAGTTCCCTAACACCTATCATATTCAAATAGATGGACGGGGCAAGCCTGACCTGGTCCACCACAACTGGCTTAGTGTTCGGTCATAACAGGCCCTAGATGGGCCACTTTTCTTTTGTCTCCATAGGAATCAGTCTCCATGATTGCCACCCCGCCTCGAGAAAACCAGGCAACCAGGGGGTTAAGAGCCTACACCCTACAGGAGGTCCTCATCGGGAACCTGTCAGATGTCCCCCCATCACACGATTGCGTTGCCTGTACAAAACCAGAGACTTCAGAGGGAGAGTCCCCCATCCTCTGGGAGTTCCTCCCCCTCACGAACCTGACTCCACAGCATCCAGCTTCAGCCTGCAACAACACAGACTGGGTTCATCAGCCTCTGTTCACATGCAACACCACCAGCGACGACCGAGGACCCAACTCATTCGCCCCTGTTGCGGTGACAGGACCACTCCCAGCAGCCCCCTGCATCGTGTTCTTCGGCTTCTCCAATCCCACTCCGTTGGGGCAGTATCCCAATTGCACCCAGTGGTTCATAGGACCTCATCCTAACCCAAACCCCAAAAAGGAAGCTCAAAATACCGCACTGAGTTCACCAGGTTTATAATCATCTTCCAGCAAGTAGAGTGTTTAACCCAGCCAATACCTATCCACAGCTCAGACCCATGTAGAACTGAGACAGGTCAGAGCTGCCCACCTACTATGGATGGAGGTCGATACACCACCCGGCCAGAAATCCCCCAGCGAAGCTCCTCCATGACCAGTTTCTACCCTCTTCCCCAAGGACAAGTGTGGCTCTTGCGAACGACATTGCCCGGACTGCTCCACCCGCATTCCCAAAGGGGTTTAACTTTGCAGCAAATCCGTGGTCTGACGCTTGGTCTGGAGGCCCTCACCAACATCATAGTACCAAGGACTTTGTCGAACCAGCAATGCCCTCACTATCCTAGCTAACTACGCCGAGCAGAACCGTCTTCTGATCCAGACCATCCTACAGAAAGACTTTTGTGTCGCCTTGGAGGACTCTCGATCCTCGCTTTAAGGGACAATCTTGCCTGCGCCTTCAGCCTGGGTGGAACAACATCTCAGCCGTGGCTGACCAACTATCCTCCTTCACCATCCAGATTTGTGAAGAGCGTAAGCAGTGGGATTGGTGGTAAGCTCAATGGTCCGGCTGGGGTCCTGGGCTCAGTCCATTAAGCAGTGGCTTATACTGTTGCTATTGTTCTTGTTACCTTTTGTTGGGGATAGCAGTGGTCAAGCAGCTAATTCATAAGGTTGTGTCAGCCCTGCCTTTGCAGGTGAGGTATTCCTCCATCCCTTGGACAGCAGCAAACCACCACTTTCATATACGAAGACGACAACTTGTTAAAACCCTTTTTTTTTTTCCTTTTTGGTCTTTGCAATGGGACATCCCCCTCACAGCCCATCAGGTCGGCCAGGGGGGCATGTCTGTTACAGCTATCCCCCTACTCCATTTTTGTTTCTTACAGCTGTCCCCATCTACTCCATTTTGTTTTTGTTCTCCTCCTGTGGCCGCCCTGCCCTGGCTGTTAAGTTGTTTACCAGGGCCATTGACCTTCTCAAAGGGATGGCCACTTGTGCTGCATGCTAAATGGGACCATTGCCCTGTTCAAAGGGTTAGTCCTGTTATCACCTCGAATGTCCAGAGCTGCAAGACCTATTGTGTTTTTAAGATCCTGGGCATGAGTCATAGGCCTCATGTGCTTTTGAGTCACCTATTGCATAGGACTCTGCCCAGACATGTTTCTGTGCTCACCTGCAGTCTTTTCCCTGTGCCTCCTCCTCTGTGACAGAGGGAGCCTATCAGGATTACTGGCGGGGAAGCTGCCTGAGTTTGCCTTTAAAAACAGACATTTTTGAAACAGCAATGCAGGAACCTTTCTGAGGTCTGCCTGGTCTGATCAGCCAGGGTTCTGGGGGGTCTTTTCTCTGCTCTCGTTTTACTTTTTGAGCGTACCCCTGTTTTTTGACACCCCCCCCCCCGAAGAACGAATTGCTGCCTGAGAGATCTCCTGATTATCGAGACCATACTGAGCCTTCTGATGTTCATGCTGCTTCTGCCTTTGCTGCTGCCTTGGGGACTGGTAAGAATCCCTCTGTGAAACTTTCCCTAGCTTTATTTTATTACTTTAGCTGCTGGCTCTGTTTCCCCAGCACACAGACTCAAGCTAACCTTGGTCTGTGTCTTAAAACCTCTCAACTCTGCAGGCGCTTTGCTGCTAAAAATAAGTTTGTGCCGCTGCTAAGCTCTGCTCCTGTGGGCTTTGCCTCGGGGCTCCCTGCTTTCAGCTGTAACCCTTGGCTTCCTTGGGAGCTGTATCCTGGACACATACCACTCTGCCCTCTGTGACTTCCTCATAGCATAAGGTGCACTATAGGTTTTGGGTTTTTTAGTTTAATAAGTCATAGTTTGTTAAGATTGTAGAGCTTGTTAGTTCACCTGCCTTGTTATAGTTTACTGTTTTGTTGCTCCGTATAGTTGCTTGTTATAGTTTTGCTTAGAATTGTGATATTTGTTGTTTTTGCCTAGTCATTCCTTAAGATAGATAAGGTTTTTGCTGCTTAAGTTCGTCTCCCCGCTGTCCTGATCTCTCCCTGAACTTTCCCATGTCTGTTTTTCCCCCACTCCAATCTCCCCCTCTGTGTGCTTCTCCGTGTGTCCCTGTTATAACCCTTTGCTGCTTTTTCCCCCGCATCTGCTCTCTCTCCGAACTTCCCAACTCCTTGCTGCTTCCCCCCGCGTCTGCATCACCCTCTGAACTTCCCAAACCCCTTGCTGCTGCTCCCCCTGAGACTTCCCAAACCCTTGGCCGCTTTTGTTCCTTTGTTTTTTGGTGTCCGCTTGTTGCTTAAACCTCCCTCTAGCCCTTCTTTACACTTCTCCGCTGCCCCTCCCCTACCGAAGATCACCATCACGCTGCTCCATTGTCCTTACCCTGCAGGGCTTCAGAGTCTCTTGCTGCTTCCAGCCGCACTCTCCTCTCATCAGTTGCCACTAATCATTCACTCCCCTCCCCCCTCCTGTTCCTTCACCCACTTCCTTTATACACTCTCTTGCAGATTACCTGCTATCCTAGCCTCACAAATTAAGTCATTACTTTTCTTTTATACCGTTACATTGCATAAGTTCACTTATATTCACATTTTACTTGTAATTATAACACCCCATTGGTTGCTTCCACTTTTCTGATATACTTTGTATTTGCATTGATACCATTGTGTTACACTGTTTATAAGGCCACTGACCACTTAATACATTCCATCTAAGATTGTTGACCATTTTATATAGAAGCTACCATTTTATTTTGCATTTCTTTTTGATACGCTTATTGACTGTACTGTATCCCATTGTGCTGAACCCCACTTACTGTACCCCACTGTTAGAACTCCCTACACTCTTCAATAAGAAGAACCCCCCCCATCATTGTCTATTGTAAACACCCTATACACCCCATCCCATTGTATTTCATTGTTAAATTCCCACCACTTCCTTTTTCCTTTTAATAAAGAAATTAATTGGCACCCCACCTGTGTGGTAATTGCTCCCCAAGATACCATATACCTGCTGGCAGGGACAGTGAGAAGCTCTGTATCCTGTAGCTAATCCCATAAATTATCTGGTCTCTTTGTCCATTTGTGATTGTAATGGATTTCAATAAAATGGGATTGGTATTGGGACCAGTCTGTGGACTTGTAATTTCTTTGGAGTGGGTGGGAATGAATGTTAAGGGATCCCATGCAGGAGGGACAACAGAATGCAAGGGACAACTTCCTGGAGCAAGTGCTGGAAGAACCAACTAGAGGCAGAGTTCTTCTTGACCTGCTACTCACAAACCATGAATTAGTAGGAGAAGCAAAAGTGGATGGGAACCTGGGAGACAGTGACCATGAGATGGTTGAGTTCAGGATCCTGACAAAAGGAAGAAAGCAGAGCAGCAGAATATGGACCCTGGACTTCAGAAAAGCAGACTGACTCCCTCAGAGAACTGATGGGCAGGATCCCTAGGAGAATAACATGAGGGGCAAAGGAGTCCAGGAGAGCTGGCTGTATTTTAAACAATTATTATTGAGGTTTCAGGAACAAACCATCCCGATTTCTAGAAAGAAAGAATAATAAATATGGCAGGCGACCAGCTTGGCTTAACAGTGAAATTCTTGCTGATCTTAAACACAAAAAAGAAGCTTACAAGAAGTGGAAGATTCAACAAATGACCAGAGAGGAGTATAAAAATATTGCTCAGGCATACAGGAGTGAAATAAGGAAGGCCAAATCGCATTTGGAGTTGCAGCTAGCAAGAGATGTTAAGAGTAACAGGAAGGGTTTCTTCAGGTATGTTAGCAACAAGAAGAAAGTCAAGGAAAGCGTGGGCCCCTTACTGAATGAGGGAGGCAACCTAGTGACAGAGGATGTGGAAAAAGCTAATGTACTCAATGCTTTTTTTGCCCCTGTCTTCACAAACAAGGTCAGCTCCCAAACTGCAGCACTGGGCAGCACAGTATGGAGAGGAGGTGACCAGCCCTCTGTGGAGAAAGGAATCGTTTGGGACTATTTAGAAAAGCTGGATGAGCACAAATCCATCAGGCTGGATGCACTGCGTCTGAGGGTGCTAAAGGAGTTTGCGGATGTGATTGCAGAGCTATTGGCCGTTATATCTGAAAACTCATGGCGATTGGGGGAGGTCCCAGATGTCTGGGAAAAAGCTAATGTAGTGCCCATCTCTAAAAAGAGAAGGAGGAGAATCTGGGGAACTACAGGCCAGTCAGCCTCACCTCAGTCCCTGGGAAAATCATGGAGCATGTCCTCAAGGAATCAATTCTGAAGCACTTAGAGGAGAGGAAAGTGATCAAGAACAGTCAGCATGGATTCACCAAGGGCAAGTCATGCCTGACTAACCTAATTGCCTTCTATGAGGAGATATCTGGCTCTGCAGATGAGGGGAAAGCCGTGGACGTGTTATTCCTTGACTTTAGCAAAGCTTTTGATACAGTCTCTCACAGTATTCTTGCTGGCAAGCTAAAGAATATGGGCTGGATGAATGGACTATAAGGTGGATAGAAAGCTGGCTAGGTCGTTGGGCTCAACAGGTAGTGATCAATGGCTCCATGTCTCATTGGCAGCCGGTATCAAGCGGAGGGCCCTAGGGGTCAGTCCTGGGGCCAGTTTTGTTCAATATCTTCATTAATGATCTGGAGGAGGGTACAGACTGCACTCTCAGCAAGTTTGCAGATGACACTAAACTGGGAGGAGTGGTAGATACTCTGAGGGTAGGGATAAGATACAGAGGGACCTAGACAAATTAGAAGATTGGGCCAAAAGAAACCTGATGAGGTTCAACAAGGACAAGTGGAGAGTCCTGCACTTAGGACAGAAGAATCCCATGCACTGCTACAGACTAGGGACCAAATGGCTAGGCAGCAGTTCTGCAGAAAAGGACCTAGGGGTTACAGTGGATGAGAAGCTGTATATGAGTCAACAGTGTGCTCTTGTTGCCAAGAAGGCTAACAGTAATTTGGGCTGTATAAGTAGAGGCATTCCCAGTAGATCGAGGGATGTGATAATTCCCCTCTATGCAGCATTGGTGATGCCTCATCTGGAGTACTGTGTCCAGTTTTCAGCCCCACACTACAAGAAGGATGTGGAAAAATTGGAAAGAGTCCAGTGAAGGGCAACAAAAATGGTTAAGGGACTGGAGCACATGACTTATGAGGAGAAGCTGAGGGACCTGGGATTGTTTAGTCTGCAGAAGAGATGAATGAGGTGGGATTTGATAGCTGCTTTCAACTGCTTGAAAGGGGATTCCAAGAAGGATGGATCTAGACTGTTCTCAATGGTACCAGATGACAGAACAAGGAGTAATAGTCTCAAGTTGCAGTGGGGGAGGTTTAGGTTGGATATTAGGAAAAGCTTTTTCACTAGGAGGGTGGTGAAGCACTGGAATAGGTTACCTAGGGAGGTGTTGGAATCTCCTTCCTTTGAGGTTTTTAAGGTCAGGTTTGACAAAGCCCTGGCTGGGATGATTTAGTTGGGAATTGCCCCTGCTTTGAGCAAGGGGTTGGACTAGATGACCTCCTGAGGTCCCTTCCAACCCTGCTATTCTGTGAATGGGTTTTGCATAGCATCTTTTCTTGTGGGTCTAAATGAGTTGTAGAGAACATGCATGAAAGAAGACATAGGGTAAATTTTTCATAACAAACCTAGGTCACTTAAGAGCCTATATCCCATTTTCAGAAGTAATTTAGACACTACATTTCAGTGAAAATAAATGTTTATGGGCATATCTGGATGTGGGGGATGGGACTGCTGTGTTGTGGGGTGGGGGGAGGGTTAATGTTTTGCTGTTGAATTCCTTTGTCTCCCATTCCCTTTCATCCCACTGACTTGCACCCATTTCTCTGCCTAATGTTATTTTATGTGGTTTTTGTGTCAGGGGTTTCCAGATCCATATAAGCAAAAAGGGTCTATGCCCATCCCAAAGAGGAACAGGTGTAGGCATGCTACCTTAAGACATCTACTAGCACTTGTGTCCAATGTAGAGAAGGGGGTGTGGGGAGTGTTGGTTCAATATATTTAACTCCGCCTATCTGTCCAGCATATTTTATAGTACACTCAGTCTATTATCAATAGCTTGTGAAAAATCATCTTTTTTCCAATGATAAGGTACATTCCACAATGTCTAAACTAAGTTTGGTGTGGGCACTAAATTCAGAGTGTCTGTGCTTTTGTGGATTTAAATCTGAAGCTAGGTATTTTTAGTCATTTTTCATTATACAAAAAGAAATCTTAATATATCATACAACACATGCTCAAGCCAGTCCTATATATAGTTGCATTGTTAACTGTTTGATGTTACTGTGCTAATGGAGACAGCCAACAACTGAAGTCCAGAGATCAGCGTGATGCTTCCCAGTTGTTACCCAGGGTTGTGAGGTACCACACCACTACTTGCCCTTCAGTGTGAAGCAATCTTGTCTCTGCCTGTTGTGGATCAGCTCCTTGAAACCACCAGCCTCTGGAAGCACAAGCACTACCTTCCAGGCCCAGGCAGACCTTGCTCTCTCTGCACAGGTAGCAATAGGCACATACCAACCTCCAGAATCTTAGAGCATTTCCTGCAGTGTCCAGCTCCTTATCCACTGAAAACTCACAGAATTAAGAGGCCTGCTGTTCCTAAAGAACAGTATGTGCCACTATGTAAGATTCAACTCAAAACTATCACTTTGCTTAACACCACACCCCAGCACTTAAATTTATTCTTGTTTTCACTGTAAATATACCTATTACAAAAAAAATAGATTCAGTCTAGACAGTATTTGGTCCTGCCATGAGGGCAGGGGACTGGACTCGATGACCTCTTGAGGTCCCTTCCACTCCTAGCGTCTATGAATCTATAAGTGATAGTGAGTAAGAGAAAACAAAATAATAACAAACTGACTAGAGACTAAACTTAACTAACAGGTTAGCCTCCTGTCTAAAGAAATTCATCTCACCCAAAGTTCTTTCAGCAAGCCTGATTGAGACCCCTTTTTCATTAAGCAAAATCACTGTCTTTTTACTTCCTCAGTGAAGGGTGCCCAGGCATCCCTTTTGTACCTGCAAATATAGTCAAGCAAACCTTTGATCTGTACCACCAAATATGCTTCTCTCCTTCCCTCCTTTTCTCCTCCTGTTACTTTCTTTCTGAAGTCCCCACAACCCTTCAATTGCATTTGGTTCAGATGTGTGATGAGACCCATTGTGAATGAGGCAATACTAAAGTTACATGTAAACAGATGAATAAACAACCTATTTTTCACCATTGCTGTTGGCCAGCTTCACAGATGCAGACTTTAAGAACATATTTTTGGTTATATATACATAACTCCTTACACAACCCCTGTACATGAATTTTGCAATGATCTTTATGGCCAGTGTGACACCGGCTTTTATGTGAGACCTTGCTTGATAGTCTTTGAACTAGAATTTACACACCAGACTCATGAGATTCTAGTAAGCCCTCTGCACCCTTTTACCAGTTGGCATTAAGAGGTTCTTAGGTCACAATCAGGACAGCAGCATTTCAGGTATAACAGCAGTATTTCAGGTTCCTCCCCCACAAAAGAAATGACATATTCACTAAGTATCTCTTCACTGCAGGGTGTGGATGTCATAATGTAAATATGTATCTAGTGTTACCTTTCCTTCAAACAGTACTCTATCTCGCAGGAGAGGAGTTTCACTTTTCTCCTTTCATATATGCACAAACCACTACCACAGTATTTAGTAAATAAATCAGAGGTGAAAGTAAGCCAGTTTGGCCCAGTACGGCATACCGATAAGAGCCAATACATAACCAACCATACCAGCAGGGCCACTGATAGCAGGGAGGGGGGCCAAAAGGGGCAGCTTCCCTTGGGCCTACCAAAGCCCGTGGCTCCTGGCCTCCACCGTCACTACCATGGTGCTCTGGTGGAGCTCTGGGCCTTTACATCACCGCTGGAGCCCCAGGGTAGTGGTAATGGTGGCTGGGAGCTCTGAGCCTGGGGTAGCAGCGGCAGCCAGGAGCCCTGGGGTTGTGGCAGTGATTTAAAGGGCGCGAGCCCTGGAGTAGTGCTAGTGGCGGCAAGCCACAGGCCCTTCATGTTGCTGCTGGAACCCCAGGCAGCATGGGCCAAGCAGCACTGCCTCTTCTGCCTGAGGCCCCGCTCCTCCTGAGCCGTCCTCCCACCTTGCTCAGGACCCCAGCCACCCTGCATACTGGTAAGTCCCTTAAGTTACTTTCACCCCTGAAGTAAATAAATAATATCCACATATTAGTCAAAACTATTAAGCATAATTGTGAAACATGAATCACTTGTGGTTCCTGACCAGCATGGGCAGGGATTTGTTTCTGATAATTCTGCTAGCCAACTCATTATATCTTCTACCCCAATGATCCTCAAACCTTCAAAATGGCCCCAAATCCTAAAATGATCTTTTTTTCACCATGCTGGGAAGGAGGGGTGAGCTAGTTGGGCTAAGTGAGGGATCTTGTGGACCGGAGATGATTCTTCATTCTCTTTGCTTCAAAAGGGTTGTGAATTCAGCTCCACAGCTCTTTGAAACACCTCTTTTCCTGCCAGGAAGATGAGTACTGTGTGGGGAGAGAGTCTGAGGAAATGTTCTGAGTTTGTGTGGTGGACAGCAGTCCTTAAGGACCTAATTTATGCTTTGTTTCCCACAGTCCCTGGGAAGCAAGAATAGCCATAGTAAGGTGTGTTTCAGTCAGACACTCTGCACCCCGCACTGGGAAGGAGAGGCTAAGAGTAGGCACATGGAAAGTCTCAGTGCACTTGCACAGGGCCCTCAACAACCAGGGAGGGTGGGGAAACACAAGACCCCCACAAAAAAAAACCAATCCAGGGCCAGGACAGGTACATCACAGGGGGAAAGCTACATCTGCATGCTGGGGCAAGAGCCAAGGGGCTGCAGTGGGGCCAACATCATGGTACAGGACAGGAGCCACAGCAGGGTAAGTGTAGGGTGGGCTCACAGTCCAATCCCTCCCTGGGCTCCAGGACCTAACCTCCCCTTATGACAGCTTTATGCTAGTCAAGAAGGCCCACTGTGCAGGAGGTATTCTCAGGCACAGGTGATGAAACTAAGGGTGCTGGCTTGAAGTGGTTTCCATTATATACAGGGTTTATAGTTTGGTTCAATGGCTCTCAGCACCTCCCCTATACAAATTGTTCCAGCACCCCTGTTCTCAGAGAGCTGTTTCTGCCATTTTTAAGAGCCTTTTACAGCCCAACTGAAGATGTGTCTTCGTTAGTGAAAGGGTCATATCTTCATTGTAAAAAAAAGATATAGGTGAGCTCAGCTATAAGTTGGGGTACTGTATTGACCTTGCTTAGCTACTTCATAGTAAAAACTACAGTACCTTGTCTCCACTAGGATTTTACAGCAGGATAGCTAATGTGTGCTAGTTATCCTGCAGTAAAAACACACCTCTAATGGCAGTGAAGACAATGCCAAGATGTATTTTAATCTGTATTAACTAACCTATGTTACAGTCCTAGTGAAGACAATGTAGTTGTAGTTTTAACCTCTACTAACTATTTGAGGTAAACCCTAGATTGTTCTGTTGGGTTTATCTTGTCCAGCTAATATGGGTTAAAGGTACAACTGCCTTGTCTTTACTAGACTTGCAACATGGATTAGTTTATCAGGGATTAAAAATACACCCTTTTTCCTAGGCCTGAGAATTGGGCCCATTGTGTTTGGAGGACAGAGAAGGCTAGGCTTCTTGACATCCACTAAACCACAGCAAGTTCTGAAATAGAGATATACTTGGAAAGTCTTAACGAATCACATTGGGATCTCCTACTGACTTCTCGGGAATTAACTATTATTTTTTCCTTTCTTCTCTCTCTTTCTTATTTTTCTTTACTTTCTACCAGTGGTTTATTGGGAAGGGGCTGGGACAGGGGGTCCTAAACATTGACTCCAAACGTTCCAGCCAGGGACCATTTTCCTTTTTTCCTCCTCCCCCTATTTTTCAGTAGTTTCTATTATCAGTTGGTAGATGGATTAAGACACTGGGCTGTTTACTGAAGCCAGTAAACCCTTTGTGTGCCCCCCCCGCCCGAATTTCACAAATAAATCACTGCTCTCCTGCTTCATGCTTTTAATCAGCATCCCTCAAGGGAAGAGGAAAGAAAAGGTTAAAACACAAATCCGAAGTGCTGGCTCGGAGCTGCTGGGACTGATGAGGAGACAACCCCTCCTTCTAGGAAGAAGGGACAGAAGTCGGACGATAGGCTTGCATGAGTCCTGCTCCTAGGGGGTCATGATGGGGCCGAGCGGGCTGCGCCAGGCGCACTTACGGAGGCTAAGCTGTTATGCGGGGTGTCTAGGGCTCAGCTCATAAGGAGGACACGGAGCAGAAGCTCAGCTACTCGGGGGACGCCAGGGCCCATGCTGAGGCTCGTCTCCTTGTGCCGGCTCGGAGGCAGGGACCGGGCTGGGTGCTCTAGGCAGACCCCCTATGGCCAGACCAGGTGCCACTTGGGGCGGCTCCAGATAAAACAGCGGCTGGGCCATGTGATCCTGGCCGCTCCCTCTCCAGGAAGCGCCGCGGAGAAGAGGAAGCTGGAGCCTCCGTGGCGGAGGAAGAGCGCGGGGTGGTGTTTGGCCCGCACCCCTCAGCCTGGAGTCTGGGCGCTGCAGCTCGGACGGAGCAGGTAGGTCAGTCCCCACCCTGGGTGGGTGCCTGCCTTCGGGCTGCGGGGGAGAGAGAGAGACTCCGCCAAGCTACATTGTCCCCTGCTGGGAGGGTCACGGAAGACTTGTTATTTAAACCTTTCCCTCGCCTGTCGGGCCATTCAAGACGAGACACAAGAAATTCATTCCCGAAATCAAACCTAGGGCCACCCCCGGATCCCACCCACCCTGGGCCAACTATCGGGTCCCAAAGCTGCTGGGATAAAGTGATTCTGTTCCCATTTGCAGATACCCCCCGACCCCTCGTGCCTGTGGCGAGCGGAATCCGCTGACATCGTGCTGAACGCCCTTTCTGGGCTAGGTTATGGTCAAGAATCTGTTAGCTAATTTCACACTCATAGTTAGTCATGTTCTAACACAATAAAGAATAAATGAATGAAGACAACGCCTGGTGGGGAAGGGAGCTGCAGGCAAGATTCCTGCACCAGAGCCTGTTACGGATCCAATCACAGATGGAGAACAAAGAGGAAGCTCAAATATCAGGGAGTAGCCGTGTTAGTCTGTATCCATAAAAACAACAAGGAGTCCAGTGGCACCTTAAAGACTAACAGATTTATTTGGGCATAAGCTTTCAGGGTAAAAAACCCACTTCTTCAGATGCTTGTTTCAGAGGGACAAATGGTTGTTGCTCAAATTCTGTGGACCTACTTAATGTAGGGCTGTGCCTGCTATCAACAAACTAGAATGAGAGTAGGCAATGGAGAAGGCAAACTGGCTCCCTATTCATGCCTTTAAAAAAGGAAACAATGCTTTCCAGCAGGCTCCACTGGAAGGAAGGAAAATTATTTTTTAATTAATGTTGATTATTAGATATCTTAAAGTCATCCTGACATCTTGGACTGTCATGTAATTAGAAAAGTGTTTTATGGGTGCATCTTGAAAGGGTTTAAATAGAGAATCAAAACTGTTTTATATGCTAGAATCACTTACCCTATCCTACTGAAGTTATAGTTTATTACAAACTGTGCCATAAACTGTCAAGTAGCTTGCTGTGTTCTGCTAAATAGCTGCTGCCCTCATGGTGGCTGTACTTCATCAGTGGGCAAAATGATTCTTTTAGCTATAGTCCAATACAATCAGTCACACTTGCACTTTAATTTGGCTTTAGGCTCATCATTATGAAAATCTTCCAAGTGCAATTGCCACAATCGCAAAATATGTAGTATAGACCTTTAGTAAGGGCTTATAGTATTTCTGCCAGCTAATGGAGTTACTTCTCTAGCTCAAGTGGTAGAATACTGGGCTTTGTTAATTCAAATGGTGATGACTACCAATATGGAGGACATTATGCAATTGTTATTAAATATATGTGGGACCGGTTTGGGTAGGTGTACTGTCTATATGGAAAAAATAATCCAAGTTGCTTGTGGGGACTTGTGTCTGACAACTGCATACAGAAATTTAATTTAAGATACACAAATAACATCTGGGAGTTTTTAACTAATACTTTATTTTGACAGATACTAGACTATGTCTGTGGTTTTGGTACTGCTGTGTCAGCTGCCAATAATGTTTGCATTTCCTCATTGCATAAGAAGATTAAAGGATTCAAAGCATACAGGGAAAGAAGGTAACATTCTTCTAAAATGAAGCTATGCTTTCTGGAGTAAAACTACATCTTATGGCGTTCTATTGTGGAAACAATCTTTCGTTTAAAAACTAAAATGTGTAACACTGTTTTGTGATAGTTAACTAGCATTAGAAGCAACAGGATTTAGAGTGGTCTAAAAATCATATTCTTGCTTCTCCCATAATTTTAGAATAGTTGGATGTTTTTGCTCAAATGATCAGTCAAACAGGTTGTCGGTAAGGTTTCAGGAAAAACACAAATAAGACAAACAGGACAATACAGGCTCCTCTTAGGCCTCTGGACACCTGACAGTGACAGTTACCGTTGTCATCAGATTTTCTTAGTAAAGGGTCTGAAACAATAGTTCAGTCTCTATTAAGACTGCACTGCAGTGGTTCATATTTGGAAGGTTGGTTTTTGTTTTGTTTTTTTTCATTCTTGGCACTCAGAAAAGATCAAAGTTTTCATTTAAAAAATAGTTGATCATAAACTGTTTGTATCACCATATTTTCTTCTGACTTGACAGAACATTTGTTTGATTAAAGGACACAGTTTTCCACTCAGTGTGTAATTAGACTGTGGAACTCATTGCCACAGGATGACATTGGAAACCAAGGATTTAGCCAGACTCAGAGGAGTTGGACATTTTTATAGGGACAGCAAGGAAGATCTAGAGTTGTTAGAGACCTTCATGGGGACTGATTATCCCACATCTGCCTAGTGAGAGACTGCAAGACCGTGACGGATCAGTGGTCTGTCCAGTTTGGCAGTTATGTTCCTAGCAGCCAGTATTGAATACAACACATGGAAGCACTCTCATTTGGTTCATTACTTCAAAGTATTTGTGTATAGTCCATTATAATATAAAGAATCCAGTATTTCCAAATAACAAGAGTGCATATGGTTGTACAGACCAAGGTCTGTCCCAGCACTCCTGATCAGTGGTAGGGATCTACTACAGACCACCTAACCAGAAAAAGGGAGGTGGATAAGGCTTTTTTTAAACAGCAAACAAAATCATATAAAGTATAGGACTTGGTGGTGATGGGGGACTTCAACTACCCAGACAGCTGTTGGAAAAATAACACAGCAGGGCACTGTTATCCAATAAGTTCTTGGAATGTATTGGAGACATTTTTTTTATTTCAGAAGGTGGAGAAAGCTACTGGGGAGAGGCTGTTCTAGATTTGATTTTGACAAATAGGGAAGAACTGGTTGAGAATTTGAAAGTGGAAGGCAGCTTGGGTGAAAGTGATCATTAAATGATAGAATTCATGATTCTAACGAATGGTAGGAGGGAGAACAGCAAAATAAAGACAATGGAGTTCAAGAAGGCAGACTTTAGCAAATTCAGGGAGTTGGTAGGTAAGATCCCACGGGAAGCATGTCTAAGGGGAAACACAATTGAAGACAGTTGGCAGTTTTTCAAAGAGACATTATTAAGGACACAAGAGCAAACTATCCCACTGCACAGGAAAGATAGGAAGTATGGCAAGAGACCACCCTGGCTTAACCAGGAGATCTTCAATGATCTAAAACTCAAAAAAGGGTCCCACAAAAAATGGAAACTTGGTCAAATTACAAAGGATGACTATAAACGACACAAGTATGTAGGGACAAAATTAGAAAGGCCAAGGCACAAAATGAGATCAAACTAGTTAGGGACATAAAAGGAAACAAGAAAACATTCTACAAATACATTGGATGCAAGAGGAAGACCAAGGACAGGATAAGCCTGTTAACTCAATGGGGAAGAGAGGGAAGACAATAACAGAAAATGTGGAAATGGCAGAGGTGCTTAATGACTTCTTTGTTTCGGTATTCACCACGAAGGTTGGCGGCAATTGGATGTCTAGCATAGTGAATGCCAGTGATAATGAGGTAGGATCAGAGTCTAAAATAGGGAAAGAACAAATCAAAAATGACTTAGACAAGTTTGATGTCTTCAAATCACCAGGGCCTGATGAAATGCATCCTAGAATACTTAAGGAGCTGACTGAGGCGATATCTGAGCCATTAGTGATTATCTTTGAGAAGTCATGGAAGACGGGAGACATTCCAGAAGACTGGAAAAGGGCAAATATAATGGGAAATAAGCTGATGGTCTGTAATTTTCTGGGTTGTCCTTAACTTCTGTACCTGGAAAGATAATGGAGCAAATAATTAAGCAATCAATTTGCAAACATCTAGAAGATAATAAGATGACTAAGTAACTGTCAGCATGGATTTGTCAAGAACAAATCATGTCCAACCAACCTGATAGCTTTCTTTGACAGGGTAACAAGCCTTGTAGATGGGGAGTGCGGGGGGGAAGAGTGGTGGACATGGTATATCTTGACTTAAGTAAAGCTTTTGATACTGTCTTGCATGACCTTCTCATAAACAAAGTAGGGAAATGCAACCTAGATAGAGCTACTATAAAGTGGTGCAAAACTGGGTGGAAAACAGTTCCCAGAGAGTAGTTATCATTGGTTCACAGTCATGCTGGAAGAGCATAATGAGTGGGATCTTGCAGGAATCAGTTCTGGGTCCGGTTCAATTCTGTATCTTCATCAGTGTCATATAAAATACCCTTATAAAGTTTGCAGACAGTACCAAGCTGGTGGGGTTGTAAATGCTTTGGAGGATAGGATTATAATTCAAACTGATCTGGACAAACTGGAGAAATGGTCTGAAGTAAATAGGATGAAATTCAATAAGGACAAATGTAAAGTACTCCATTTAGGAAGGAACAATCAGTTGCACACATACAAAATGGGAAATGACTGCCTAGGAAGGAGAAAGGGATCTGGGAGTCATAGTGGACCACAAGCTAAATGTGAGTCAATGGTGTAACGCTGTTGCAAAAAAAGCGTACATCATTCTGGAATGCATTAGCAGGAGGGTTGTAAGCAAGATACGAGAAGTAATTCTTCCTCTATACTCTGCTCTGATCAGGCCTCAACTGGAGTATTATCTCCAGTTCTGGGCGCCACGTTTCAGGAAGGATGTGAACAAACTGGAGAGGGTCCAGAGAAGAGCAACAAAAATGATTAAAGGTCTAGAAAATATGACCTATGAGGGACAATTGAAAAAATTGGGTTTGTTTAGTCTGGAAAAGAGAAAACTGAGAGGGGACATAATAACAGTTCTCAAGTACATAAAAGGCTGTTACAAGGAGCAAGGAGAGTAATTGTTCTTCTTAATCTCTGAGGATAGGACAAGAAGCAATGATTTTAAATTGCAGCATATAAAGTTTAGGTTGGACATTAAGAAAAACTTCCTAGCTGTCAGGGTTGTTAAGCAATGGGATAAATTGCCTAGGGAGGTTGTGGAATCTCCATCATTGGAGATTTTTAAGAGCAGGTTAGACAAACACCATCAGGAATGGTCTAGATAATTAGTCCTGCCACGAGTTCAGGGAACTGGACTAGATGACCTCTCGAGGTCCCTTCCAGTTCTATGATTCTATATAGATTCTGATTCTGCAAGTCCTCTGCATGCATAACTGCCACAATATTTAAAATTACAAGTTGTTAATTTAATATTCTGTTTCAGATGTGAGACACAGAAAAGTCAGGAAATTCCCACAAAGCAACCATAACTCTGTTCATTACACACATGTTTAAAGCATTTAAGTGTATGCAAATATGTGCAAGTTTATTAGGTTGTTAACTAGTGTTAACAGGATGGAACCTGATTTGACAGTATTTTCTCCATTCTCCTGGATTTGAAAGTTGTTGAAAAATCTACCAGTTGAAGGATCAGGTTTTGATTTCAGTTAAAACACTTCTGTTTTGAAACACATTTTTTTTCAGTTATATCTGATAAGCAAATGAAACACTGCTGAAGAAAATAGGCAAAGCTTTTATTTTCAGTTTGATTAGTATAAATCAGTTTCAGAGTACTTATATTGATACACATTGCACTAAGGTGAACTCCTAGGGAAAACTCTATTTCAGCACTGCCCAAATGTACTTTTGGGGATCTCCTCCCACTCTTATTCTTTTTAAGGCTAGTCCCTTTCTCTGTGCTGTAAAAATGTTATAATCTTAAATGCCATAACTCCTTTTTAGTTGATGAAATAATGACAAGAAAATTCATCTTAAGATAAGTGGTTCCCCAAATTGTTCAGGTATAGTATTAAAGGCAGCAGCAATTAATATGAATGATACTGTAAGTCTTTTGGAATTGTCACTGAGAAAATACTTTGAGATACCATTGCAATGCTGAACAGTAACTATTAAGGGAAAAATTCCTGAGTGATGGGATAATCTATACCAGTGGTGGGCACCTGCGGCCTGTCAGGGTAATCTGCTGGTGGGCTGCCAGTCAGTTTGTTTACATTTGCATGGCCGCCCGCAGTTCCCAGTGGCTGCTTTTCGCCATTCCCGGCCAATGGGATCAGAAGGAAGTGGCGGCCAGCATGTCCCTGTGGCCCGCGCCACTTCCCACAGCTCCCATTGGCTGGGAACAGCGAACCGCAACCACTGGGAGCTGCGGGCGGCCATGCAAATGTAAACAAACTGACTGGCGGCCCACCAGCGGATTACCCCAATGGACCGCAGGTTGCCCACCACTGATATATACAAACGAATTGTCTAACAAGCACATATCTACTTCGTGACTGAATAACTTTATCCTGAATCTTGTCTGTCTCTCTTTTTATGCAAGTGGACTTAGTTTGTAAGAATGCTCTTCCTGCTTTCATTAACACCTTTGCACACTAGAGAATTCTTTTTAATTAACCCTCTAGTCATTTCACTTAGCAAAATCATCTACTTACTTATACTAGAAGCAGGGGTGACTCCAGGCCCCAGCATGCCAATCACGTGCTTGGGGCAGCAAGCAGCAGGGGGTGCTCTGCCGGCGCCGTGAGGGCAGGAGGCAGGCACGGGAGGTCCTCCAAAGCCGTGGGACCAGCGGACCCTCCGCAGGCAAACCGCTGGAGGCAGCCTGCCTGCCATTCCTGAGGCGGCAAAATCCCTGGAGCCACCCCTGACTAGAAGTTAATTTAAAACATTTCAGCTGCACAGAAAACCAGGTCAGAAGATTTCTGTTGTTCAAAGATGAGTTTTCTATTACAAGTTATAGTAGGGACAGGCTAAAACTTGAGCCCAGAAGAAACGTGATGAGAAAATGCATTCCAGTATCTTTAAGTCTGCTATAACTGCACTAACTCTTCTGGAATCCTACCTCACAACTAGGGTGAGTGAGTTTATTTTCCGAGGCTCCTAACCAGCTTCTAAAAATGGCAAAAATACAGATGAGTTGTTAAAAACTCTGCCTAATCAAAGATGATGTCAGCAAGAACCCCATCATGAACATAATGCAGAAGTGAAAGTAAGCCAGTACGACGTGCTGGAGTGGACCAGTTTCCTTGGTGGTGATTTAAAGGGCCCGGGGCTCCAGCCACTGTGGGGAGCCCCAGGCCCTTTAAGTCACTGCTGCAGCTCTGGCAGCCAGGCTCAGGTGGGGATTTAAAGGGCCCAGTGCTCCTGCCACTGTGGGGAGCCCCCGGGCCTTTAAATAACCCCCAGAGCTCCAGCAGCCAGGCTCAGGCAGGGATTTAAAGGGCCTGGAGTGCCTGCCAGTGCAGGGAGCCCAGGGTCCTTTAAAGTGCTGCCGGAGTTCCGGCAGTGGGGCTCGGATGGTTCTTTAAAGGGCCTGGGGCTCCCTGTGGCAGCTAGAGCCTCTGGCCCTTTAAATCCCCACCTGAGCCCGGCTGCTGGAGCCCCAGCAGCGGCAGGGCTCCGAAGGCGCTTTAAAGGCCCCAGAGCTGCCCTAAGCGGTGGAACCCCTGGCCGTTTAAATCACCGCTGAAGCCCTGCCGCCCCGGGGTGGTGGCAGCAGGGCTCCAGTGGTGATTTAAAGGGCCTGAAGCTCCGCAGCGGCTGGAGCCCTGGGCTCTTTAATTCACCCTTGAAAGGCAGCTGGGAGCCCCAGGGTGATTTAAGGGCCCTGGGGCTCCCAGCCACAGCTGGAGACCCAGGGCCTTTAAATATTGAAAGGCCCCGTATCTTCCAGTTGAGGTCACAACTCCTCTCAGGACTCCAGTGTACTGCTAAGTCCTTTAAGTTACTTTCACCCCGACCTAATGACCGTAGAGCAGCATTTACGTGAAAGGTATGAAAATAATGTATTGCCCTTTTTGTTTAAAGCTTCAGTCTACCCTTAAATGTTGTTCCTAAATAGTGTGATATTAAGAAGAAATTAATGGGATTTGTCCACTGTGCTGATGGAAACCCAATTTCTAAATCAAAGACTAGAATTCAGATACCAGACTGTGTGAAAAGGAATGTATGCCTAGGATTTTTACTGGAACATATCAAATGAGGTAACCCTTAGGCTTTTTCAAGATGCGGGATACTGGATCTTGCTCAGTCTGGGTCTGCTTAGAAGTCCATCTTAAAGTAATTGAATACTACAAGGAACCTTAGGATTCCCAGGGACTCCAACACTTCAGCAGGGTCAATACCACAGCTTTGGTCACTTGCATTTCAGACAGCTGGCATGAGGACCAAATCCTAAAAAGTTGCTATGAGAAAGTCTGCAACTATTTGCAAGGGAGAGAAAATATTTCAGTTTGCATGTGGAACAGGCAGAAAGAGAACTGCTTTATTGGCAGCAAAGAAAATGATTCAGGAAGAGACTTTGAAGTCTCCTTTTATATCAGGTAAAATGGGAAAAAAACAGAGAGATGTTTTTCTTTTGAGATTTTAAAGAGCTCCAGAGGTTTTTTTTGTAAGAATACCAGAACTATCCCCCTAATTTAACTGTTCTAAATTATTTTTTTGTTAGTGTTTACATCGGAAAAAGAAGCCAATTTGTTCATTGGACGACATCTTCTGTATAACAGATTTGATTTTGAAGTATTTACGCCTGGTAACCTAGAAAGAGAATGCTATGAGGAGCAGTGCAATTATGAAGAGGCAAGAGAAATTTTTGAAGACCCTGATAAAACGGTAATTGCTTTGATTTAGTTTAAAATACTGGGAGGCCATCAGTAGATTATTATTATAAACTACTACAGCCCTTCAGAAGAGATCACTTAAAATAGGAGTTCTGCCATTATTATTTATATTACAGTAGAACCAGAAGCCCCAGTTAGATGGGGCCCATTGTGTTAGGAATGCAGTGAACACACACAAATTCACGGTACGTGCCTCAAAAAGCTTGCAGGCAAAGGCTATGATTCTGCGAATACTTACAGACATAAGTGAGACTTCGGTAGGACTACTCACAAAAGTAAAGCTAGGCGCATGCATAAGTGTCTTCAGAACTGGGAACTTTTTTGGGGAAAAAAGTGACCTGGGAAGGGGATAAAATCACACAAATAATGTTGTGTATTTTATACTTTTAAAAAATGGATATATAAGTGCCAACTATTTCCATCTCCTGTCACTCATTAATTGGCTGATTTTATATACAAGTTACAGCAAAGAGGAATCTTGAGAAGAGGGCAGTGGTGACCTTGTGGATCAGTTAAGTGAGAGTGTTCCATGGATAAGGAGCAACTTGGAAGATGCTACTGTATAGTGAAAGAAATCTTTGGCAGGAGAGGGAAGAGGTGTGTAAGACACACACACACACACAATGCAGATAAAGGCAGTACTTGCAATCCTCCAAACAACTTCTGCTGCCTGTAGTGCAAATTTGTCCAGGGCCCCTGCCATCCTCTGCAGCTGCAGAAGGAGCAAGCAGTGCACCCTCTCCCAGGAGGATGGAGCTGCCACTAGAGTTTGAATTCCTTAGGAGTCTCCCAGGAGGAATTTTACATGACTATATTGTATTTTCCCTGGAGGCTTCTGCTGCACAGCAGCTTCTTTCTCCGGCCCCCAACTCCACACCTTTTCCAATGTGGATTGTGGCTTAGTCTCAGTCTTAACTATAGGATTAAATTTTATACAGTGCATTACTGTCTTTAGTCATAAAATATTCTCTTATATGCATCATATTATTAACTTATGGAACTCACTGTTCAAGGATATTACTGAGGCAAGTAGCTTTGTAAGATCAGACACTTGCATGAATAGCATTGGAACTTACACTAACTAGGATAAATTACAACTACAACCAATCTCCATAGTCAGTCTAAGCTAATTATTAAGTGATATCAAGAAGAAATTTCTCTGTATGATAATAGTATTGCAATTTAGAGGTGTTCTTGATTTGTCTCTTTCCCTTTCTTTTAAACAGCTGGCATTTCTTTCTATTGGTTTAGGTGGACCATTGGTTTGTTCTAATATGGCAGTTTTTTATGATGTTATACCTGAATATACAAGTGGAATTTCAGCCCTGGGGTAAAAAGGTGCAACTTTTGACTTCAGTGGGAGTTGTGCCCATTTATGCCATGTCTAAATTCTGTCCACAATCTCTTATTTAAGTTATACATCACATACAGGCTTGAACTATTTAAAAAAAAAATTTTTTTTCATAGATGACTTTTTGGAAAGAATATTCCATTAAAGGACCCAGCACAAAATTTGGTAAGCTCTGATCTTGACTTATCTCGTTTCTTTCCATTACATTGCAAATATTGCTCCCCTCACACATACATTCTAGAACCTCCCTCCCCCTCTAAATATGTTGCAATTTGTCATCTGGTCATAGACTCATAGACTCATAGAGTTTAAGGTCAGAAGGGACCATTATGATCATCTAGTCTGACCTCCTGCACAATGCAGGCCACAGAATCTCATCCACCAACTAAGTATTCAGCTGGCACAGTTTTATAACCCTTGATTACTGTCTTTTTATATTTTTTGTGCATTTATGTATTTATATTTTATATACTGAAATGTGTATTACATAGTATCTAATATATGTGTGAAGTTCGGGGAGTTGGAGGCCTCTGGCCCTTTACTATTGCATATTGAAATATGAATTAAGCTATCCATTTCCTTGTATGTATTAGACAATATAGAAACTTTACAACTATAATTCTGCTGCTTCCTACTTCTGTTTTTATTTTGTATTGCAATAGTTTATAGAGGCCCCAGTTAGGATCAGGACCTCACTGTGGTAGGTGCTATACAGAGTGAAAGTCAGGATCTGCTCTGAAGGACTTCATCTGATAAAAGATGCAATAAGTGTGTGAAATAACAATTGGTGGGGATGGAGTAGTGGAGAATCTCAAAAATATGCATATATAAATGATCTAGGAGAAGAATATTTGTTAATTTTTGCTTTTGGTTGGGGTGGGTATTAATGTCTTGGGGTGGGCATTAAAGTGCCGGATTGATGTGATAGCTTGTCATGTGAGAAGACTAATAGAAAGGAACCTACTACTATTAATCTTACTATAACATCTCTCTCAAATCTTCATAAAGAGAGAAGACCACCACTGCTGGAGCATTGTTAATAATGCTATAGTGTTAGTCAACTGGAAATAATTACTAATTTCTGTTCAGGTGGTGAAGCTACACAAAAAATTGATGTTACAGGACTTCTGACTGGCCTAGTTGCTACTGGAGTTCTGTTGGTTTTAACTGGATTCCTTATTTATTATTTCTGGAAAAACAGATGCAAAGCAAGACAATCACCTGGGTAAGGAACT
Source organism: Gopherus evgoodei (assembly GCF_007399415.2). Taxonomy (NCBI): domain Eukaryota; kingdom Metazoa; phylum Chordata; order Testudines; family Testudinidae; genus Gopherus; species Gopherus evgoodei. The sequence continues at coordinate 96,683,446 of NC_044325.1, forward strand.
GAGAATATTTCACTTTACTTTCATAGAAAAAACTTTAGTAATATAGGTGGAATTTTCAAAATCATTCTGCTCTCAGTGAAGTGAATGGAAATGTTACTATTGACAGTGTTAGGTCACTACTAAATGCTTTTGAAAATATCATTCTTAGAGTTAAGGTTATACAAGATTGTAACTATAAATCACAAGAAAATATATAAAACAAATAACCTTTGTATGGGTGAGAGATCCAGTTTAAACAACATTTTGCTGGGTCCCAAAATCTTTACCAAGAAAAATGGTTTCAGCATGAGGGAGCCCTGAGCCAGATCTGTTTTTTGAAACCTGCAATGGAGGAGGGTGAACTGGTTTTAAGAATAGTTTTAGATATTAGGATTTGTAACTGCTGGAGAGATTGAATTATGCTAGAGGAAGTATGAGTGGACTTAACTTTTTCCAAAGAATTAGCTTGCTGAGGATTCACAGACTCCTAAAGACAGCCTTTCTATGAGCTTCACAATGAAAACTACTAGTGTAATACAGTGGAATCTCCTTAATTGGCACGGTTAGTAACTAGTATGTTTATCTGAGATTCATGAGAATATTTTGTGCTGTGATAAATATAATATGCTGTAAAGCAGGAGATACATAGCAATAAATGCAGGCTTGCAAGCATAAATTCACAGCAGTAAACAATGTGAGAGGCTTACAGATGGCACTAAGTATGCCATTTGTTCATCACTGAATTGAAATACTTGTGTTAGGCAATTGTATTTAAAGAGTTAAGTGGACTCTGTGAATAGCTACAGGAGGGAAATAAAGGTAAATCAGATTTTAGTTTACTCAGTCTCACTTGTGGACTAAATGATATGTAATAGATCTTTCAGACTTCAAAAACTTGTTTGGCCAGCTTCTTAGTGTAAATCTCCTCTCCAATTTTCTTTCTGTTTTTAAAATCTATGGCAGTTTTGGTTACTTTCCTTTCAACTGCATCAGTTTTTTAAAAATACAATTATTTACAAAGAAGTAAACTGAATGCATTTTTAATTGAAAATACATCTTTAAACCTAAAATTATCAAGTATAGTGCTATTGGATATCTGCTCCTCCAGGGTTGTTGTGGGGGGAACTTCTGTGAATTTCATGAACCAAATGTATATCTATTTGCAGTATAAGCATGCGTTCTTGTTTCTATACAAGGTGATGAAAGGATGGAACCATAAAGTCTGATTTTTTTTTTTCCCCAGGGCTACGTTCACCATCATAGTATAATCTGTGATACTACCCACACTAAGATTTCCCTTATGACTAAAAGCTTTACTACTATCATTTTGAAGCACCCATAAACTCCATAGAACATTGAGTATTTAAGAAACAAATATATTTTATTAATATTCTATTATTACTTAAGATATTTATTTTACATATGATTCTGGAATATGATTTAAAAACTAGACTGTGTACTAGTACTTGAAACACTAAACTTGAGATCAATTATATAAGTAATCAGCACTTAATGATCTTAAAGAAGAGTGCTTGTCAGTTCTTGTAAACAGCACTTTTTTTTTTTTTTAGCAGCATGCACACTGTGGCATACATGGAAATATTCCAATGATCTAAAGTGCAGAAAACTGCACTGAATTTTGATGATATTAAATAAAAGTGTACATAAAATGACAGTAAATTGAGTTACATTATTTACGACAGTAAATATCTTTGCAACTTAAATATCTATTGAGATAGAAAAAGCTGATTTGTAACTACTTGTTTTGGAATCCTTTTAAAGGGCTCTTCTCTACCTGTTAAAAGCAAATCCTGTCCGACTTCTATAAGTATAGTAGCCCCTCTTCTAGTGAAAGAGGCACAATTCTGCAGCTCAAAGGAGGAGTGGACCTTTGCATAGTTCTTCTGGGATAGGGAGCTGAAGTAATTTGGAGGATCCACTGCTACATGGATCCTCTAGCCCTCCTCCTCTCAACCTTACAAGTATGAATGGGTAACAAAGTTACAGGAGCTATTCCAGCCATTGCCGTGAAGCAACTGTCATAGTGGGTCCTAGAGGACGATTCTACCCCATCCTTGTCTCTGTCAACTTCTGCAGCACTTAACTCAGCCTAGGTTCTGGGGATACCCATTTGGCCCATGCTGTTTAAGATTATTAAAAATGTACTTGCTTTGGCAAAAGGCTATGTAATCCTCTCCTTCATGTAAAAAAAGGAAAATATCATTCATAATACTTTTAACTCTGTTAGGTACTCAGACAGTGTAAGAAGTAGAAGACATTCATCTATCATCTTCAGAAGACATGAAGAGGTTTCTTTAAACCCACTCCCTCTAAGAACAGGTGATGAGTCAGGACTGCCAACTTATGAAGAAGCTGTGACATTAGGTGGAAAATATGATGTCCCACCACCACCATATCCGGGGCCTGCAAAAGGGTTTAAGATGTTTAAAAAGTCTATGTCACTTCCTGCCCCATTGTCCCAAACTTGACTCTGGAGGAGTGCGGAATTAATCTTCATTGGAAGATGTACATTTGAAAAGGGGCAGTACCTTGCAGGACATTTTTCACAAATGTGAAAGACTTAAAGCTCTTCAGCACAGCTAGGAGCAAGTGAATTATTTCATAATGGAAATGAAGTTATTGTTTTGCAAAAGTTTGATGTCTTTTTCCAACATGAAACTTGTTTATACAGGTTTTTGGTGCTAGAGCTGAACCATGCATAAAGATACTAATCTTTGAGCTCCCATGCATTTTGAGCCAAGTATCAAACTACTGTTATTCCCTTACTAGTTTTATTTACTGTTTATTCAAAAAGAAAAAGATTTTTAATATTAAAATTGGACTTAACACTAACCATTTTTTAAATTAAAACTTTAAACCACTGTGAATATATTAAGCATTGAATAACTAACAAAATAGATACCTCATTTGGTTGCTAGGTGGGTTTTGTACTGGTTCTAGAAGTAGTAATGGGCTGTATTGACGAAAGCTAGTTAATCTGTCAAGCTTGTATAGTGTTATGGTTTCTGTATTAATTTGTCTAATTTTAAACATTAACTGGGCAGTATGAGACAATACTGCAATAATGTAGATTTTACATGGCAGGAAGCCATGCTTAGGAGGACAGAGGATATTCTCTTTATGAAAATCATGGTTGGGGTTATCTAAAATAATGACTACATGTATTCTCCTCAACTTCATCATCTATTTACTGCTCTCTGTTGCAGAACAGTAGTTATTGCTAGGCAAGTCAGATAGGTGTCTTTCCCTAGATCCCATTAACAACCCACCCATAGCAATGGCTAGTTGGTAACTAGTAGGATCATTTCTCTCCTTCCACATCTCCACCTTAATATACACAGTGTGAATTTTCAAAACGTTGTCTGGGGAAGCAACTTCTCCTTGAACACAACTTCCATTGATTACCTTAGTCTTGGAGGCTTAAAGTCAAGACTTCTGGCTGATAAAATGAGTCCAAAAGTTGTTCCTGCATGCTTGTGCAGGTCATTTACATTGCCCTGCTGGAATGTTGAGATTTTAGAAATCTCTCATCCATAGAATGTCTAGTAAGACATTGGACAAAATTTTCAAAAGTGACTAATGACTTTGGTTACCTTCATTTCTGGAGCTCCAATGGGAGACACTTTTAAAATTGGAATTATTTAAATGTATCACCAGTTGAACATTCAGAAGCTGAGTTGCTTTTGAAAATCTTGGCCAATGGTTCAATAGCAGCAAATTAAATTTAAACTTGTATTTAAAATGGTTCATTTGTATTCAGTCACTGTTTACATTTACAGGTTGAATGTTTACTTGTAATAATTTTTTTTGACAGAGAAGTTCAGTGAGAAATTATTAATGACTCCATATCACTGTCTTAAATCTAAAAATCTCTTATCTAAAGAGAAATTGCTGGAATACTTGAAAGGTATAGGGTGCACTGAGAGTACGACGTAAGGCCAATCTTGCCTATAAGTAACTCGCATTGACCTAAGTGGATGGATAATTATTTTCTTGTTACTGACTGACAGGATTGGGGGTCAAATTGGTTTCTCTTCTGTCTCTGTCAGACTTGCTTATAGCTGATGGCAAGTCACTTAACCTCTCTGTGCCTTACCCATTTAACAGATTGAAAAGTATAATACTTACCTCAGAGTACTGTGATGTTTAAGTCATTGCCATTCATACTTTGAGTGCTTGGAGATTCTTGGTTGAAGAGTGCCATAGATCATTTTTAACTGCTGAAGCCTTAAAGACTGTGTCCAATCTACTTCAAAGACTGCATCTCAACTGATCAGCTGATATATGAAGTGTGAGCCAAGAGTCTCATGGCGTAATCACAAGGAGAGTGGAAACCACACATCATGAGTGAGAGGTGCTTGACCATTGCATTAACTTGTCATCTGTATACCCCAGTTCCCAAGTCTGTTAACCTTCTACTCACTTTGCAAGGCTCATTTGCTCTCCCAGGCTTTTCCTGGGTGAAGAGAGCTTCGTAATTGGATCGGAGAGATTTGAAGGGGAAAGGTCTAGAGAGGTTTGGGACATTGGTCTCAATTGTTATATGTTGTACATGTGCCAAAAACATTGCATTTTTTTTTTAAATATAAATAAAACATTATATGAAATAAGGCCAGAATAGTCGCTTGAATGTAGAATCTGACTCTTAATTCATAAAAGGAGGAAGTAATTACAAATGGGTGATTGCTGACAACAAAGAAAAAATGTTGACATCAGCAAATTACAGTTTTGAAATATTGTGGGTATTGGTCTACCTACTTTCCTTACACCATTTTTGTCAACTAATGGACGTCCATCAGTTTCTGCCAGAGTCAATGCACCTGGCTTCAGTATAGGTGCCTTCTGTAAATCCATGCTTTTTCAATTATTATACCAAAACTGGATGGAGCATAAGTGCTGATTTGGAAAAGAAAAGTTAATACAAGGAAGATGGCTCTCGGTATGATAAATTCATCCTGAACTCGAAGAGCACCAATTGGTGCAACAGAGATTATAGTTTTGTAAAGTACCACCCTACACTCTAAAAGGTGAAACACTCTTTTGTTAAACTTCATATGATGGGATTATTAATGAAATCATTTCAACAATGGGAAGTGAATGAGAAGATGTAATTGCTTCTCTAAATCACCTGTTCAGCTATTGCTGGGAAACAGGCTTAAAAAACCCCCAACAATCTAGTTAAAAGTAGGGCTGTCAAGCAATTAAAAAAATTAATCACAATTAATCACACAAAACATAATTATTTGCACAATTAATCACACTATTAAACAATAATGGAATACCATTTATTTAAATATTTTTGGATGTTTACTACATTTTCAAATACTGATTTAAACTACAATACAGAAAACAAAGTGTACAGTCCTCACTTTATATTTATTTTTGATTAAATATTTGCACTGAAAAAGTGTTTTTCAATTCACTTAATACAAATACTGTAATGAAATCTCTATCATGAAATCTCTATCATGAACTTACAAATGTAGAATTATGTCCAAAAAAAACCTGCATTCAAAAATAAACAATGTAAAACTTTAGTGCCTACAAGTCCACTAAGTCCTATTTCAGCCAATCACTCAGACAAACAAGTTTGGTTCCAATTTGCAGGAAGATAATGCTGCCAGCTTCTTGTTTACAGTGTCACCTGAAAGTGAGAACAGGCATTCACATGGCACTGTTGTAGCCGGCATTGCAAGATATTTACGTGCCAGATGCCCTTAAGATTCATATGAACCTTCAGCCACCATTACAGAGGCCATGCGTCCATGCTGATGATGGGTTCTGTTTGATAACTATCCAAAGCAGAGCAGACCGACGCATGTTCATATTCATCATCTGAGTCAGATGTCACCAGCAGAAGTTTGATTTTTTTTTTATTTATTTTTTTTTTTTGGTGGTTCAGGTTCTATAGTTTCTGATCTGAGTGTTGCTTTTTTTAAGACTTTTGAAAGCATGCTGCACACCTCATCCCTCTCAGATTTTGGATGGCACCTGTCATGGTATCTTTCCCCAATCTGAACCTTAAAGTCCAAAAGTTGGGGTACCAGCATGAATTCCTCTAAGCTTAATTACCTGCTTAGATCTGATAAGCTGCCACCTATCAGGAATTCCAGTGCCTGATACACTCTGGTCCCCCCAAAACCTTCCCTCGGGACCCCCAAGACCCAGACCCCCTGGATCTTAACACAAGGAAAGTAAAACCCTTTCCTCACCGTTGCCTCTCCCAGACCTCCCCTCCCTGGGTTACCCTGGAAGATTACCGTGATTCAAACTCCTTCAATCTTAAAACAAAGGGATTCCCCCTTCTCCCCTCCCTGTTAAGTACAGCTTCAATTCCCTTGAGCCTCAACAAAGGGAAAAAATCAAACAGGTTTTAAAAACAAAACTTTTAATAAAAAAAAGAAAGAAAAAGGTAAAAGTTATCTCTGTAATTTAGATGGTAAAAATTACAGGGTCTGTCAGCTTATAGAAACTGGAGAAAAAGCCTCCTCCAGCAGAAATACAATTTGAAATACTTCCAGCCAAATACACATTTGCAAATACAGAAAACAATCAAAAGACTATAACCGCCTTTCTTACTAAATACTCACTATTCTGAATATATAAGAGACTGTAGCAGGGAGATTGGCAAGAAACCTGGTTGCACGTCTAGTCCCTACCAGGACCCAGAGAGAACAAAGCCAAACCCAAAAAACACAAACAAAGGCTTCCCTTCACCGAGATTTGAAAGTATCTTGTTTCCTGATTGGTCCTCTGGTCAGGTGTTTGGTTCCCTGTTTGTTAACCCTTTACAAGTAAAAGAGACATTAACCCTTAACTATCTGTTTATGACAGCACCTCAGATTCTTAAACCTTGGGTCGAGTGCTATAGCTATTTTTACAAATTTCACATTGATACCTTCTTTGCATTTTGTCAAATCTGCTGTGAAAGTGTTCTTAAAACGAACAACATGTGCTAGGTCATCATCCAAGGCTGCTATAACATCAAATGTCAGAATGTGGGTAAACAGAACTGGAGACTTACTGGATTTTTTTTTTTAAACAATCATCATCAGCATGGATGCATGTCCTCTGGAATGGTGACTAAAGCATGAAGGGGCATATGAATGATTAGCATATCTGGCATGTAAATACCTTGCAACACCAGCTACAAAAGTGCCATGTGAACGCCTGTTCTCTTTCAGGTTACATTGTAATTAAGAAGTGGGCATTATCTCCCATAAATGTAAGCAAACTTGTTTCTCTTAGCAATTGGCTGAACAAGTAGGACTGAGTGGACTTGTAGGCTCTAATGTTTTACATTGTTTTGTTTTTGAGTGCAGTTATGTAACAAAAAAAATCTATATCTGTAAGTTACACTTTCACAATAAAGAGCTTGCACTACAGTATATGCATGAGGTGAATTGAAAATTATTCTTGTTTGTAATTTTTACAGTGCAAATATTTGTAATAAAAATAATAAAGGGAGCACTGTGCACTTTATATTCTGTGTTGTAATAGAAATCAGTATATTTGAAAATGTAGAAAAAACATCCAAATATTTAATAAATTTCAATTGGTATTCTATTGTTTAACAGTGAGATTAATCGTGATTAATTTGAGTTAATCGTATGAGTTAACTGTTATTAATCAACAGCCCTCGTTAAAAGTTTAAGATGTGCACTGCCTCGTTAAACACAATTTGTCTAAACTTTGTAAAGCCAAACTATTTTTTTTAAATTGATTAAAACATTTTACAGATTACTTCTTTAAAATAAAATATTTAGGGTAGTATAACCTTGTTGAAAATACTTTTATAGGTTATTTTGGACTAAGCAGCTTGTGTAATTTTACAGTTTGTTTAAAGGATCAACACTTACTTGGACTACAAAATATGAAGCCACTAGTTCTTCTTCGAGTGCTTGCTCATATCGATTCCAATTAGGTGTGCGCGCGCCGCGTCCACATTCGTCGGAAGATTTTTACCCTAGCAACACTCGGTGGGTTGGCTGGGCACTCCCTGGAGTGGCGCCGCTATGGCGCCGGATATATACCCCTGCCAACCCAACGGCCCTTCAGTTCCTTCTTACCGCCCGTGTCAGTCGTTGGAACAGTGGAGCGCAGCTTAGCTGATCTCCACCTCCCTAGCTACTCGTAGTTCTTTTATTAATTCTTGTGTATATAGTTATAAATTCTATAGTTATAGTTAGTTTTATTCATTCTTTGTTATATAGTTAGTGTATATAGTTGAGAGGGGTTCGGGAATTAGCCCCATGGCCGGTTCACCGGGCTTCAAACCGTGCTCGACCTGCCACAGGCCGATGCCAATGGGAAATCCCCACGACTCTTGCCTTATGTGCCTTGGGGAATCCCACCTCTCGGATAAGTGCCGGATCTGTAAGGCCTTTAAGCCCAGGACGAAGAAGGAGTGGGACTTTCATCTGAAACAGCTCCTGATGGAGGCAGCTCTTACTCCTCCTCCCTCGGCACCGAGTGCTGGACAGTCCACATCAAGCAGAAGCATCACTTCAGCACTGGATTGAGCTGGTACTGCTAAGGCCCCTCGGCACTGACTGTCGCCGGCACCATCGTCTGCTCGGCACCATTCCCTCTCTCCGCGGGTTAAGAAGCATAAGACTCCTGTGGCTTCCATGCCACCTGCACTGCAGTTGGAGCAACCGCCTAAGCCGGACCGCCCGGCACCGATACCTGCTGCGGCACCGACAGCTTCGGCACCATCGATTCCGGTCCCGCAAGGGCCATCGAGTCCGGTACCTGAAAGCTCCCCGGCGCACGCCATGGTTGAGCTCACAATTCCCTCCACGCCGGAGACTTTTTCTACGGCGAGGGAGCTGATCGCGCTGACGGAGTCCGCGCTGCCTCAACCCCTGGCACTGCCGGTGAGGGTCATTCAATCAATAGGCAAGCCTGCCCTGCTGAGGCCACCCTCTGTCGGCATCGTCGAGAGGCACCAATCATGCTCACGGTCCCACCGGCGCTCTCGGTCCTGTCGCCGATCACGGTCCCAACGCCACTCGCAGTCCCGGCACCACTCTCCATCTCGGTACCAGTTGCACTTGCAGCACCGCTCAGTGTCCCGTTCGCTGGACAGATACTCTCGGCACCAATCCAGCTCCCGGTACCGTTCCCGGCACCGCGCCTCTCGCAGCCGCTCCAGACGTTGAGCCTCCAGATCCCGGTTGACCTCCTGGCACCGCTCTGGTCGCAGGTCCCGGTCTCATTCCCAGTACCGGTATGGCAACTGGTACTGCTCTCCGGTGCCACACAGAGAGAGGTCGTTTAGAGATGGAGACCCTTCCCAGGGTTTTTTGGCTCCTCCTTGGTCATCTCATCACACATCTGTGTCATCTCACGTGGACAGTGCTTCCTATGCACAGGACCGTGACTCAGATGTGCCGGGCCGTGTCTTCCAGGAGCCCAGGAACAGGGTCCCCATCAGTGGTCATTCTGGACACCTTGGGCATACCATCAACCCCAAGGTGCGCCTCCCGCACCGCACCATCGGAACACCGGGTGCTGGAGGCAACGGTCAGCCGCCCCCCTCCTGTGGGTACAGAGGAGGCTCTCATTCAGCCGGCAGTGTCTCAAGTTCCACCTGAGACTGATGTTACTCAAGAACAGGAGCCCACACAGGACCCTCTTGTCCCTGGCCTTTCCTTTTCCTCCTCTCCAGATGAAGCGGTGGCGGGGACATCCTCCTCGGGCCCTCCTCCAATTGACCTGCGAACACATCAGGACCTCCTGAGGCGGGTGGCCCTGAATATGAATCTTCAGGTGAAGGAGGTCCTGGAGATAGAGGATCCGGTGGTGGATATCCTGTCAGCTGACACCTCCACAAGAGTGGCTTTGCCGTTTATCCGTATGATACAAGCAAATGCCAATACCATCTGGCAATCTCCAGCATCTATTACACCCACGGCCGGGGGAGTTGAGCGGAAGTACATGGTACCCTCTAAGGAGTATGAGTACCTGTACGTGCACCCTGCTCCCTTGTGGTGCAATCAGTCAGTGAAAGGGAACGCCATGGCCAGCAAGCTCCTGCTCCAAAATCAAAGGATGCTAGGCGCATGGACTTATTGGGCTGCAAGGTATACTCTACTGGGGGTCTCCAGCTCTAGGGTGGCAAACCAGCAAGCCCTGCTCAGCCGGTACAATTATAACACATGGACGGCGGTTGAGAAATTCAAGGAGTTCATTCCCCAAGACTCCTGCCCAGAGTTTGCTGCCCTTTTGGAGGAAGGGAAGAAGGTGGCCAGAACTTCTCTGCAGGCCTCCCTGGACGCAGCTGACTCCACAGCCAGGAACCTGGCTTCAGGTGTCGCCATGAGGCGGATATCATGGCTTCAGGTGTAAGGCCTTCCACCTGAGTTACAAACCACCATACAGGACCTGCCCTGTTCTCTGAAAAGACTGACCCCAGGCTGCAGAGTCTTAAGGACAACAGGGTCATCATGCACTCCCTCGGGATGCACACCCCGGTGACTCAGTGCAGGTCCTTCCATCCCCAGCCTCACCGCCCTTATCCTCCGCCTAGACCAAGACAGGACTTCGGCAGAGGGCGCGGCCGAGGCAATCGTAGACAGCGGTCTGGACCCCAAGGGGGCCAGACTCAGGGTCCCTCCAAACCGCCTACGGGGCCAAAGCCAAACTTTTGAAGGTGCGCCTGAGGATGGTATAACAGTTCCTTTCCAGGATCCTTTCCCTCCTTTTTCCAACCGCCTCTCCTTTTTCCTCCCTGCGTGGTCCCAGCTAACTTCAGATCATTGGGTCCTACTCACGGTGGAACTTGGGTACCACCTCAAGTTTATTTCACCTCCCCTTTAACCCCCCACCCTTGTCCCTCTTCAGGGACCCCTCTCACGAGCAATTCCTCTTACAAGAGGTGCGGACGCTCCTTACCATGGAAGCCATAGAAGAAGTACCAGAAGATGAAAGGGGGAAGGGGTTCTACTCCCACTATTTTCTAATCCCCAAGGTGAAGGGAGGTCTCAGACCTATCCTAGACCTGCGAGAACTCAACAAATTCATGATAAAGTTGAAGTTCCGCATGGTATCCCTGGGGACATCATCCCATCCTTGGATCCCTCAACATGAAAGACGCGTATTTTCACATCACCATTTATGCTCCACACAGGCGGTACCTCCGCTTTGTAGCCAACCGGCAGCATTTCCAGTTTACGGTCCTACTCTCTGCAGCACCGAGAGTATTCACAAAGCGCATGGCTGTAGTCGCTGCCACCCTCCACCGCCACCGGATACATATCTTTCCGTATCTGGACGATTGGCTCATCCGAGGGACCTCCGAGACACAAGTCACCCATCATCAAGGACCTATTCACATGTTTAGGCCTGATGAGCAATACAGAGAAATCCACTCTGGTTCCCACACAGAGGATAGACTTCATTGGGGCCATCCTGTACTCCAGTCTCGCCAGAGCCTGCTTACCACCGACTCGGTTTCAGGCGATGGTAACAATTATCCAAAGCCTACAGAACTTCCCAATGACTTTGGCTCGCATTTGTCTCAGTCTCTTGGGTCACATGGCTGACTGAACGTTCGTGACCAAACACGCCAGGCTATGCCTCTGTCCCCTCCAATCTTGGCTCAACTCGGTAGACAACCCGGGCAGAGACGCCATAGACATCATAGTCACCATTCCCCCAAGCATCCCAGGCTCCCTCGACTGGTGGCTGACGCCTTCCCTGGTGTGTGCAGGAACGCCGTTCCATCCATCCCAGCCTTCTATGTCCCTGACGACGCACGCGTCATCTCTCGGCTGGGGTGCTCACCTCGGACATCTTCACACTCAAGGCCTTTGGTCATCTCAGGAGCTGGCCTTGCACATCAATGTCCGAGAGCTGAGAGCGGTCCACCTTGCGTGCCAGGCGTTTCAACAGCACTTACAAGGTCATTGTGTCTCAGTGTTCACAGACAACACAACAGCCATGTATTACATAAACAAGCATTGAGGGGCATGGTCCTCCCCCCTTTGTCAAGAGGCCATCCAACTCTGGGTCTTTTGTATAGCCCACTCGATAGACCTGGTAGCGTCCATTCTTCCAAGGGTTCGGAACACTCTGGCGGATCGACTCAGCAGATCCTTCCTTCTCACAAGTGGTCAATTCGTCCGGACGTTATTTATTCTGTTTTCCAGAAGTGGGGATTTCCCCGCATAGACCTCTTCGCTTCCCGCGAGAACAGGAAATGCCAGATGTTCTGCTCCTTCCAAGATCTCTCCCAGGGCTCGATCTCAGATGCTTTCCTGATGCCGTGGACGAGCCAACTGCTTTACACCTTCCCACCGTTCCCGCTGGTTCACAGGGTCCTCCTAAAGCTCCGCAGGGACGGAGCTTGCTTGAGCATGATCGCTCCGGCGTGGCCCAGGCAGCACTGGTACACCATGTTGCTCGACCTCTCAATAGACAACCCAATTACCCTGCCTCTTCACCCAGACCTCATAACTCAGGACCATGGCACACTTCACCACCCAGACCTGCAGTCCCTTCACCTCACAGCATGGTTGCTGCGTGGTTAAGCCAGTCAGAGTTACATTGCTCTGCCTCAGTACAACAAGTACTCCTGGGTAGCAGGAAACCTTCCACTCGGTTGACGTATCTGGCCAAGTGGAAGCATTTCTCCTGCTGGTGTGAAACGCATAATGTCATTCCCACCGAGGTCTCAATCCCCACCATCTTGGACTACCTCTGGTATCTCAAACAGCAGGGCCTAGCGGTATCATCGAGGGTGCACTTGGCGGCCATCTCTACCTTCCACCCAGGGGAGAGTGGCCACTCCGTGTTCTCGCACCCTATGGTCTCTAGGTTCCTCAAGGGCTTGGAGCGCCTATACCCCCAAGTAAGACACCCCGCCCCAACCTGGGACCTCAACCTGGTTCTAACCAGACTCATGTCTGCCCCATTCGAGCCATTAGCAACCTGCTCGCTACTATACCTGTCCTGGAAGACAGCTTTCCTTGTAGCCATTACATCGGCCAGACGAGTCTCCGAACTTCAGGCTCTCACGATGGACCCAGCGTATACTGTGTTTCACAAGGACAAGGTGCATTTGCGACCACACCTGACGTTCCTTCCTAAAGTGGTTTCGGCCTTTCATGTCAACCAGGATATCTTCCTTCCAGTCTTCTTCCCGAAGCTACACTCATCACGACGGGAGCAAAAATTGCACTCCCTAGATGTCCATAGAGCACTCTCATTTTGTATCAAGCGCACAAAACCCTTTCGTAAAATGCCCCAACTCTTCGTTGCGGTGGCAGACCGAATGAAGGGCCTACCTGTCTCCTCCCAGAGGATCTCATCTTGGGTGACGGCGTGCATCCATACCTGTTATGACTTGGCTCATGTTCCCTTGAGCCACCTCATCGCTCATTCTACCAGAGCTCAGGCTTCATCTACTGCTTTCCTGGCTCATGTACCCATCCAGGAGATATGTCGCACAGCTACCTGGTCCTCTGTCCACACCTTTGCCTCTCATTACGCTCTGGTTCAACAGTCCAGAGATGATGCAGCCTTTGGCTCAGCAGTTTTGCATTCTGCAAAATCTCACTCCGATCCCACCATGTAGGCTTGGGAATCACCTAACTGGAATCGGTATGAGCAAGCACTCGAAGAAGAAAAGATAGTTACTCACCTTTGTAACTGTTGTTCTTCGAGATGTGTTGCTCATATCCATTCCAAACCCACCCTCCTTCCCCTCTGTCGGAGTAGCCTGCAAGAAGGAACTGAAGGGCTGTTGGGTCGGCAGAGGTATATATCCAGCGCCATAGCGGTGCCACTCCAGGGGGCGCCCAGCCGACCCACCGAGTTTTGCTAGGGTAAAAATCTTCCGACGAATGTGCACGTGGCGCGCACACACCTAATTGGAATGGATATGAGCAACACATCTAGAAGAACAACAGTTATGAAGGTGAGTAACCGTCTTTTACTAATGCTAATTTTTGAATTAGTCACTAGATATTTCAATTGATAGCTGTTGATCTTTCATTTAGAATTTGTCAGTTTACAAAATACTAAACTATTCTCATTCTTTAAATGTTTGCATACTTGTAGACAATGTAATCAAACTATTGTGAAATTAAACTTTTTAAAGTAAGAAGTGGATGGGAAAAGTTCCTCTAGAAAAAGAATTTTTCAAAGTTGATTCTCTCATGCCCCAAGTCTTCCTTACCTTCATTCCTATCCTCTTTGATCTTCTGTTAAGGGATATTCATTTAAACATAGATACTATGGGAAACATTTTCAAATACAACTGATACACTAAGGGGCTGAGGGGACTCATATTCAGAACTATAATTTTACCTGCTTTGCTCTTTAGAAGTACAATTATTATTAGAGGGTGAGAGACTAAATATTTATTGGAGAGCATTTTTAAATGGGGTTTGGAGGAGCAGGAGAAATAAATGCATTGTGATATTCAATATAATAAGTGCATCTGATTTTTGTCTTTTGGAACAGGCATATGTGGGGTGGAGGGGGTGATATTTTAAAAATGAACAGAGTGAGGGTTTGTTAAGAGCTATAAACTCAAGTCCCAATTTCTTACATTTAAAATGTATTTGTTGATACTGTGCTTTTACTTCTGTTTTCACAGAATAGATCTAAGATGAAATGATACATCACTTCTGTACCCGTTGCCTTTAATTTCTCTTTAATATTTCAATTATAAGGCTTTAAACCAACCCAACTTCAAAATCCTTCACCCATCCCTGGAGAGTGATTTTGTAAAATTGTATTGCTATGCTGTATGGAATATTAGTTGGAGCAAGTTCTCTCAGTTCAGGGAAAGTACACCTGTGTTCCCTTTCTGTGGTCCCTCAAGGGCACCTGCTCTAGGCTCCTCAGTCATCTCTTCTCTTGTGAAAGACATGTCTTTACCCTTTTCACTGGCATTTTTCCAAGCTGCATAGTTCCCTGCTTACACTTTAATATTCCCAGCAAAGCAGACTGCCTAAACAGGCCACCGTCTTGAGTGTTGCTTTCTCTTTGAAAGCTAGGAACAGCTTCACAAGTTGCCACTCAGTTCTTTAGATAAGCACACACACTTAAGGTGAAATTACAGAAAAACATGTTAAGAGTAAAAACCTATACACATGCTAATAAGCTTATCAGAGGTCACCCATTAATCCTACGGACACCTTAGTAAGGTCAAGTTCTTCCAACCCTTCCCTAAGGATTGGGGTCCCCCTCCATTGGATAGAAAGATTCTGTATGTTTGCTGGAACAGAAAGAAAGCCTTAAGTCAGTTTAATTTCAGACTATCCAAAAGTCCTTTCTTTGTCTGTTGGTCTCTAGAGAATCTGGTTTGATTTAATATATGTGAGCCTCCATAGGAAGTGATACCTCTCTCAGGTGGTTACAAACTGTCTGATTTGCCTTAATCACCACCCACTTTTTTTAGTTCCTGGATGAGCTTTGGTAGCCCTCCCGTCTGGAATAACACATTCATTTTAAACAATGGATCCAAAAGATACTGCATGATGTTACAATCAATCTCTGTCATACTTCCCCCAGGAAGAAATTACATACAATCACAGTACACAATAATACATAAAATTAATACTATAAGGTATTTTAAGGACATTGCAGGATATAGACTCATAGACTCTAGGACTGGAAGGGACCTCGAGAGGTCATCGAGTCCAGTCCCCTGCCCTCATGGCAGGACCAAATACTGTCTAGACCATCCCTAATAGACATTTATCTAACCTACTCTTAAATATCTCCAGAGATGGAGATTCCACAACTTTCCTAGGCAATCTATTCCAGTGTTAACTACCCTGACAGTTAGGAACTTTTTCCTAATGTCCAACCTAAATCTCCCTTGCTGCAGTTTAAGCCCATTGCTTCTTGGTCTATCATTGGAGGCTAAGGTGAACAAGTTTTCTCCCTCCTCCTGATGACACCCTTTTAGATACCTGAAAACTGCCATCATGTCCCCTCTCAGTCTTCTCTTTTCCAAACTAAACAAACCCAATTGTTTCAGCCTTCCTTCATAGGTCATGTTCTCAAGACCTTTAATCATTCTTGTTGCTCTTCTCTGGACCCTCTCCAATTTCTCCACATCTTTCTTGAAATGCGGTGCCCAGAAATGGACACAATACTCCAGTTGAGGCCTAACCAGCGCAGAGTAAAGCGAAAGAATGACTTCTCGTGTCTTGCTTACCTGTTAATGCATCCCAGAATCACGTTTGCTTTTTTTGCAACAGTATCACACTGTTGACTCATATTAAGCTTGTGGTCCACTATGACCCCTAGATCTCTTTCTGCCATACTCTTTCCTAGACAGTCTCTTCCCATTCTGTATGTGTGAAACTGATTGTTCCTTCCTAAGTGGAGCACTTTGCATTTATCTTTATTGAACTTCATCCTGTTTACCTCAGACCATTTCTCCAATTTGTTCAGATCATTTTGAATTTTGACCCTGTCCTCCAAAGCAGTTGCAATCCCTCCCAGTTTGGTATCGTCCGCAAATTTAATAAGCGTACTTTCTATGCCAGCATCTAAATCGTTGATGAAGATATTGAACAGAGCCGGTCCCAAAACAGACCCCTTCGGAACCCCAGTTGTTATACCTTTCCAGCAGGATTGGGAGCCATTAATAACTACTCTCTGAGTACGGTTATCCAGCCCGTTATGCACCCACCTTATAGTAGCCCCATCTAAATTGTACTTTCCTAGTTTAAGAATATCATGCGAGACCGTATCAAATGCCTTACTAAAGTCTAGGTATATCACATCCACCGCTTCTCCCTTATCCACAAGGCTCGTTATCCTATCAAAGAATGCTATCAGATTGGTTTGACACGATTTGTTCTTTACAAATCCATGCTGTCTATTCCCTATCACCTTACCACCTTCCAAGTGTTTGCAGATGATTTCTTTAATTATTTGCTCCATTATCTTCCCTGGCACAGAAGTTAAACTAACTGGTCTGTAGTTTCCTGGGTTGTTTTTATTTCCCTTTTTATAGATGGGCACTGTATTTGCCCTTTTCCAGTCTTCTGGAATCTCCCCCGTCTCCCATGATTTCCCAAAGATAATAGCTAGAGGCCATATCTGTGCATGTAAAATTAACTAGAGTTTATTTTAATGGGATAGCTTTTTCTTGAAACAAAGCCCAGCCCTAGCTAGTGCAGCATAGAAGAATTTTACCTTTGGTTAGATTAGTACCACCAGTCTTGGGGGAAAAGAGGGAACACCTGTAAGCAAATAATTAAACCACTAGATTATTGTGGTCAGTAGTTCTTTTAAAACTATGATTATCAACCTTTTTCATATTGTGATCCCATATTACAACAGAAAAGTTTTGGGGCCCCTCCATCTAGCCATAAAAAAGGGATGGGTGAGTTGTGAACCTGATGTTGAGAACCTATGCTTTAAAACATTCTGCCTCATTTGAAGTTATTTCTATATTCATGTCTGTAACAGATTTATCAGCTATAAAATTTTCATAGCAAGAAAATCCATTTATTAACTTGTCTTCAGAACCTGCAGACATTCCCCAAATGTACTGGCTATTCTACCTGTAATTTTAACTGTAACTCCTGACTGCTTTGTAATATGAATAATAAATCTGTTTCCAAAACAGTGTTACTCTAATATGTTTTTATTGCCTAATCTTACTAGAGCATTTCATTCTGCCCTCAAACCCTCTGCCATAATAGGAAACTGTACCGCATATTTGACACTGAGTGCTTGCTTTCCCCCCCCCCCCATATAATGCTGAAGATGTGCCAGTTTCTATGTTAACATGAAAAGTAATCTCTCAAAGTAAATGCTTTCAAAACCCAACCACAGCAGAAAGGGAAAATACTTATTCACCCTGCAACAGAAACTTTAAGCTCAACTGAAAACAAATACACATAAAAGATCTTAGGGCCAAAAATTGCTGTTAATTATAAAGAGTGTTCTAGTGTGTTAACTACCTAATCTAGTCACTCAAGGGATTATTCTGTGACTGCCTAACACAACAGCTCTCCCTGAGGGGTGATCTGCAGAAAGCTGATAGGTCACAGGTTGCAAGTTCCATTTCCTTAGTCAAGAAGTTTATATAGCCCTGGTCTACACAGGGGTGGGGGGTGGGAGAGAGAGGGGACCAATTTAAATTACGCAACTTCAGCTACATGAATAACATAGCTGAAGTCGACGTTCTTAGATCGACTTACCTTGGTGTCTTCACAGTGAGTCGACTGCTGCTGCTCCCCTGTTGACTGTGTCTGCGCCTCTCGTGGCGCTGGAGTACAGGAGTTGATGGGAGAACACTCGGGAGTTGATTTATTGCGTCTAGACTAGACCATCTTTGCTGCCTTCAATAGGAGTCAGGTATTGCACCAACGAAGGGAACACAGGGAACAGCAAAACAGAGGCTGCTAGCCAACACCAGGAGCTATCACAGATGGGAGCCAGAAGCAGCAGAGAAACATCTACATATGACAACTAGGTAGCCCATTTGAGAAAAATGAACAAAGCAGTTGAGGTAACACGTAGAGGAAAAAGAAAAAGATGTCCAGGAGCAAAAGAGAGTAGAAGATAAGACAGGACCACTGCTAGCATTTGGGAAGTAGGGTGTGTAGCCAGGCTGAAAAACAGAGCAGATCAGGAGGATATTTAACAAAGATAGATGAGAAAAATGTATCTCCTTCCTAACACAAGCATACCATGAGAAAAGTTCAACACATGAAAATATATTTTCTTTATATTAATTTCCATATAGGTATTGCTGTATTTGTGACTTCCCTGATATAGTTATGAATGGGATGGAAAAGTGGGCGGGAACAAGATCCATGCTATGAAAAGCTCAGCACCACTATTGCTCAGGCCTCCTCTTAGCAATGTATTTTTCACCACTCTCAGGGAGACTAAATTAAAAAAAGAAAAATACTATTTCCTATGCCTATTCTAGGTAATGTGTTTAATTCAGCTTTGCTTCAGCTATTCATAGCCCTGCTTTCTAACCCGAGGGTTACCATTCAAACCATGCAAAATCCACTTTGCTTGTAATTTGTCAATTCTTTGCATTTTGGTCCCCACGCAACCTTTAATATTCAGTGTTTCAAGTTCAAACAAATCAGAAAACTCCAAGTGAAACCCTGCAGAATCTGACACATTTTGCTTGGTTTTGGGTTACAACTATATGAAACCTTAGCGTTCTGCATGGTTTGAATAAAACCATAAATTCCTTCCTAGAATAAACCCACTCCCTGCTTTGTCTTATGAAGGACTATGAACATGTGGGCATCAATTTGACTTTATAACTAGAAAAGTTTAATCTGCTTTATTCCAAAGGTTTTGCCCAGCTTTGTTTTTAAAGTCCTAGATCTGTTGGAGTCATTACACAGTAATATACTGACCTGTCCTCTGCACATGATGATGAACAAAGGAATTAAAACAATAATATAATCTGTTTATGATACTCAAATTTGCTACTGGCATAAACAGGTTCAAATTAATTTCAAATAAATGAAGATATCAATATATGATAAAGATTCTACAGACAAATTCTGACCTCAGGGCTAGAAAACCAAGTGCAGAATTTGTGGAAAATGAGAAATAGCATTAATGTAACTAATGGCAAAATTTGGCTTGCAGAAAGAACCCAGTTTAATTTTGAAATCCCAGGCATTGTGTTCAGGGCCAGTGTGGAAAAAAATATTAATAGTAAAGGGAGTGGATATGATTTCAAATCGCAGAGACATTAAACATGGAAGCCAACAGCCCTATTGCAGTCTATTTGACACAGAAAGTAACGTATGTACCAAAGCCTTCACTATTGTCTGTGTTTAACAACAAAATCCTATCCTAGCGTGGACACTACTACAATTTAGAACACCCTCTAATCGGCCTGGAGTAAAAGCCTAAAAGGAAAAGTTAGCAAGAACTCAGATTAACGTCTTCCATGCAATTCATAACTTTTGTGCTGGTTCATTACAAATCCAATTTATTTTAGTTCAAACTGTAAATACAGTTTTATAGCCTTCACTATCATCAATAGAATTGGCCTGAACAATTTGACAAAAACTGAAAAGTCAACATGAGACTAACTTCCATCCTGGGAATGGCAGTTCTTATAATGTATCAACAGTGGACCCAATCCTGTTCCCATTGAAGTGAGCTGGTGTTTGACTATTAATCTCAGATAAAGTAGGCCCAAGAAATTTAGGTCAAAACATAGCAGAGGCATTCTGAAACATTTTCAATGTGTGGACACTTTTATAGAGAGGATGTTTTTATGCACCACCCACCCTCTCCCTCTTTTCCCTAAAGTTCTGCACATGCTCTCTGTTACTTTGCTCCCTTTTCTTCCTCTCTCCTTCCTTGCTGCTTGATCAGAACCACCTATTACACATGCTTCCCTCTTGCTTAATTTCATTATTTCCTAAACATGCAGCCCAGCCACCAGGTCTCCTCCCACTGCACCAACGGACACATCTTTTCTGATAGGGGATCCTGTGCTACTGCTGACTTTGGTCCCTGAAAACAGCTTGACCTAGAAGAGGCAGCTAAAGTAGCTCTTTTTCCTTATTTTCAGCTACTTTTATAGGCTTCCAGGCTCTTCTTTGTGGGGCACTTTGATTTCTGTAGAAGCAGCTGAAACAAGGAGGAGGAGCCAGCACCATGTGACCACCAGCTGTCTGCAGTCCCCAACTTAAAAACTTCTAGAAAACAAATCCTAATTTTAGAGATAACAAAGATTTTTTAAAAGATCAGGAAAAGTTTTTTCTTCTGGATATCAGTCTGTTTCAATTACAGTTTTAAAATGGCATCATAGAAAAATAAGGTCCCAAATTCTTGGAACAATATCTCTGAACTTCATTTGGGAAGTAACAACTGAGACTACTAAACATAACTTGGTAACAGAAAACCTTACTAGCCAGATCTAGTTTAAAGCCCTAAAGATCTATAAATCTTACTTTTAATGGCGATTTATTATTACATATCTAGTATTTGGATATTATACAAAGCGTAACAGCTGATAAGTTTAAAAAAAATATTTCCTTGTTGAAACAGTGAGCTAACTGCTTTTGGAGAAAGACATATTTCAGCAACTGTGCATAATCTTTTGCTCTGAGGGCCACCATTGCTAACCTGGGAGGATTCACAAGGATCTACTAATTTGTTTAATCAGCTGAATGTGTGTAAGTGTACATTTTACAAATACACAGAAAGACAAAAATCTGCTCCTTGGAAGAAAGACTCCAGGTGTCAGGTTCTATTAATGGATCACTAAACAAAGGTAGACGCTTCCATGCAGCCCAGATAAGGTGCTTAAATCCAAAAGAAAAGCAGGGATTAGCTCATACCCCTCTCATCCACATTTCCCATTGACTATTTTAGGAGGCACCACACCTAGAGTGCAAGCTTTTGAGGATCACATTCTTAGGCACCTCGTTCTCCCTATTCATTGTGCCAGGAGCCTCGACTTTTTGGCTTGCAGTTTTATTGGACTGTGTTTTTAATAGGCACCCAAAAATTAGGTGCTGCGATGCTCAGCATTACAATACCTAAGTCCCTTCATTAATCTCACTCTAAGCCTCTACTCTGAGAGGATATCATACTCTGGCATTTATACGCTTAAAGGAAGCCTGCAACAATAGCAGACCTCATATAAGGGATATCTGCCAACACTGGGCATTAGTAAAGCTGCAATAAATTTCCTTCACTAAACTTGGATCAGATCATTATAAGACAATCAGTCCTAGCTCAGCTTTGACCTCAGTTTTTGGAGGTTCAACTGAACGTAGGTCTGTAAATAATCTGAATATTGTGTCACCTTGAAAGTCTCTGAATTAATTCCAAGGGGAGCACAAAACCTAACTGGCTTCAAGACTGAGTTTGATAAGTATATGGAGGGGGTGGTATGATGAGACTGCCTATAATGGATGTAGCCAATTGCAACTGTTAACAGCAAATGTCTCCAATGGCCAAAGATGGGAGAGGGTTTCTGAGTTACTACATAATATTCTTTCCCAGGTGTCTGGTGGGTCTTGCCCACACCTCAGGGTCTAACTGAACACCATATTAGGGTTGGGAAGGAATTTCCCTGGCTCAGATTGACAGAAACTCTGCTGGGGGGGAGGTTTCACCCTTCCTCTGACGCATGGGTCGCTTGGAAATTAAACTAGTGTAAATAGTGGATTTTCTGTAACTTGAAGTCATGTTTTGAGGACTTCAGTGACTCAGCCAGAGGTTAGGGATCTATTACAGGAGTGAGTGGGTGGTTGAGGTTCTGTCGTCTGCAATGTGCAGTGGGTCAGACTAGAATACATATGATGGGCCCTTCTGACCTTAAGGTCTATGAGTCTTGAACTTCTTGATCATTCAGCATAAAGCCAAGAGTCTACAGTTCTGGAGTTTTTGTTCACAAGTGAAAAGGTTATTCCAGTGGAGCTAACCATTAAAATTCTTGCATTTGTTAGTAAAGCTCTTTTGATCCCCTAGCAGTTACAAAGTTACGTATTACTAATACATCTGTACCTTAATATAATGCAACCCGATATAACACAAATTTGGATATAATGCAGTAAAGCAGAGCTCGGGGGCGGGGGGGTTGCACACTCCGGTGGATCAAAGCAAGTTCAATATAACACAGTTTCACCTATAACACAGTAAGATTTTTTGGCTCCTGAGGATAGCGTTATATTGAGGTAGAGGTGTACCAGAATATATTTTCTCAGTTGTTGAAAGTCAAGCTGTGGTTTCATGCTTGGATATAGTGATAAATATTGCAGTTAGCCACACAAAGTGCCTTCCACCAACTTCCTTGACCAACCACAACTGAAGACTCTGGATCAGCTTGCCCTATCCAGCACATGCATCCATCTCTCCTCTCCTAATCCCACAATCCACTCATGTAATAAATTTACTGAAAAGGAGGACCATGGATTGTGCTCCACAGACCCAGTATGTCCTTTCCATATGTAACTTCTATGATTTTCAACCCTATTGAATAAATACAATATCTAGATAATTTTGTGAAAATGGTAAGTAATAATACAGTTCAGCAATAAAAGGGTTAATAATTGGTGTTCTGACCTGGAAAAGAATTCTGGACATTCACTGTATTCGAGGTATGAAGTATAGTTCTATAAGAATCAGAATATTGTTGTTTTCAGTATATCCACAACATTTTCCAAATGTTTGGTTTTATTTGTTTCTCTACCATTCAGAGCTACAGTTTCAAGCTCCCTCTCTGTAGGCTCAGAAAGATAGCATTGCTCAGTTTCATATTTGTAAGGACTAGAAACTTTGGGCTAGAGAGTCACCTCCACCTTCAAAAGCAGAGGGGACCCATTTCCAGGGTATCTTCCTTATGGGGCCATGGAAGGGGAGAGAGCTTTCTAGCATGAGTAGAATGGATGAAGCATCTGTGGCACAATCTCTTCAAACCTGATGGGGTATCACTGATAAAGACAATGTTGAGCCAATAATACAACCTCAGGTAGTGACCAACAGTGACCCACATCCATCAATATCTAGGGGCAGCATTCCTGGGCAGCACCAGTAGAGTGCAGAGGGATAAAAGGCCTCCATATTGATGTAGTTGCCTCCAATAGCACTCCCACGATCTGCAGGTTTAGAGAACTGAACCCAACCAATTCTCTGAAAAAGTAAATTCTGTCTCCTCCTGCATAGGACAATTCTTAGGAAAATCAGAGTCAGAACTCCACTTCCTTTCCTCAAACAGGGTTTTCCCCTGGAAAAGACATTCTAAACAGTAATTTTTTTTTTAAATAAGATCTTAAATTCTATAGAAACTAAGTCGCAACCAATGAGCTACAAAAAAAGATCTCAGCAGGCCAAACTATGAATTTCAGCTGTTAAATCTCTTAACTCCATCTAGTTTTCAAATGTATAAAAGAAAATTAAACTTATCTCCATAGATTCAGAAATTTCTTTGGCACATATCTCAGAAAAGTATCTTTGAAATCAACTCCAAGTATCTGTCAGTTTTATGCTAATGCCCAAGTAAATATACATAGAGGCTATTGAAAGTAGCATTTCCAGCAGGAAAGGATTTACATATTGTCTTGATTTCCCTGCAGGATCTCAAGTAATCTCCATTACAATATTACAATTACAATACATTGTTTCCTTCAAAAGTGTGCGGCGGGGGGGGGGAAGGTGGAGGAATTGCAGACACCCATACCACACACAGTGCCTTGCCAACCTTTAGTGTTTGCTGTAAAGAAACTATGCTAATACAGGGCTTCTATACAAGTTTTATAACCACAAGTATAGATCAGCAACATACTAATAAATGGCAGAGCTACCAGTGAATTATGTAGGTCATCTCAAATTAATGACAATAGAAACTGTAGTATCCTAGCCCACTGTATATTTTGTTTATACTATATTGATTAGAAAACAGGTATTAAAGAGAAAATGTACATATTAATATTATGGTGTGTGACTCTCCATGTAAAGTCATGGTAAATAAGATCACATGACTTTACAGTTAAGAAAAACAGTCTAACACACATACTAGTATACCACATTAATTAAATATCAGACTGCTACAAACACAACATTTCCCAAACTATTGCTGAGGTAGATCAGGTATCATTTATAAGGGAAGCTGAGTGACATCTGCTGATATTTTTAATTTATTTGAAGTAATTGCAGCTGAGACTGATGAATAAACAGGATGTAATTTGCATCACCGAGGTCTATAAGTGCAGAATAAAGCCAATTTATTTAATAGTTTCCACTTTATGCACACAGTATAAATCCACTTGCTCTGATGAAAGCCCTGAGACCTTTGCAGCTTTTTAACACACTAACTTGGGTTGCTTGCTGCTGTTCTATATCTGGGAAATCCATATTGAAGTGTGTTTGTCTCAGTGTTTTACATTTTTGTGATTTATTTGAAGGATATAATTTTCTCAGTCTTTTAACACAAATGGGCTCAGAAAGGATCCCACTTAAAAATAATCAGCTCTTTATAGTGCCTGATCTTGATATTTTATCTCTCAGGGTTTCACTGAAAGGTCTTTCAGTGATCTCTCTAATGATTCTTTGATTGTCCTAATCTCTATTTTATGTTCAGTACTTAAGTTTATTTAAATATATATAGTGAAATGTACATATTAAGACAAGGAGTATGTGTTGTGATTTAAGCTAGTGTGTTTAGGGTTTAACTTTGTGTGTTTAGGGTTTAACTTTTATACTAGTGTAAAGTATTTATATTATTTTGTTTCTTGTGTTAACAAATAACACTTTAGTTTCAAATACAAAAATTATCTTCCTTTCATGAGCCAAGCTTTAGTTGGCTTTATATAGCAGGGACTTGATTTTCAGAGATATTGAACACTTGCAACCCAAACTGAAGACAGTAAGAGCTGCAAGTGCTATTTTTTCTTGTAACATTAATTACTTTTTGTCATCATATTTAATTCATATGTAAATAGCAACCTATATCTTCTCCAGTGGGTGACTCATCTCACCCACTCTCTTCCAGGGTGGCTCCAGCAATACAGGTGCTGTCATATGGAAGAACAAGGAAAACTCACTGTCTTTGGTCCCCTGCCTTTTCCTCTTTACCCTTGCCCTTGTGTGACTTTATGAACTCTCATGGATTCTTACAACCTCTGTACTGATAACTCTCACATCTACCTCTCCCCTTTCGTCCAGGGCCTCATTTCTTCTTGTCTCCTTATGGGTGACTTGCTGCTTCCTTAAACTGAACATGGCAAAAACTGAACTCCTAGCCTATGATCCTAACTCTCTAGCCTTCTCCCTTTCTTCATTAATACCGACCACTCTACTGTTTTTATTTTGTTTTGGAATTGGTCACTCACAGACTTGGTTAATCTTTCACTCCTCCCTTCCTTTATCTGCTCATATACAGACTTTTGCCCAATCTTGTTGCTTCTGCCTTTAAAACATTTATAAAATCTGCACCTTTATGTTTTTCTCCACTATCAAAACTGGTTCAAGCAATAGTTCTATCCTGCCTAGACTATTATAAGCAAATTCTTGACTCTCCCTTAACCTCTGCACAATAATAAGATTATTTAATCCATTTCTGTTGTTTTGACCATTCAACTCCCTCAAATTCATTTCTTCTAAAGTTTAAATTCCTTATCTTCATTTTTAAGGCTCTGCACCACCAACCTCTCAGGTCTCTACTCCTCATTTCATGCTGTGCTCTTCTCACCTTGTTTTTCATCCTCTCCTCCTTCTTTTGACTTTTACATGCTATTCCCTACATGTGAAACACCACTCTATCACTTCACCATCCATCCTCAAATTGCACCATCAAATCTCTCCTGAGAACCCCTCTTCTTTTGCCTTACTACACACAGTTGATTTCTTCATCTCTCCTTTCACTAACCACCTTTCTCTGTCTATATTCCTATTCTAGGTTTGTAGGCCCCAATCCTGCAATGACATCCATGGGTGGATCTCTGCAGCTGAATGGAGCTCCCAGTGAGGCTCTCCACTAGCTCAGGTATCCTAGATTTTACAATCTTTGTAGCAGGAACCTTGTTTTTATTTAATCTCCATAAAACTCCATGCAAAGTAATGGCATTTTATGTTTATTAAGAGATAACAACATGATGTGGTGAGAAAAATATTTGTGGGGTGAGGGAACAAGGTGGGTCAAAAATATATTAATTTTATCTTGAGAGGAAAGGGATCAGATATTTTAAAAGAACAAATATTATGATAAAAGAACAAAGGAGAAAAATGTGAGAATCAAGAATAACTTACCTAATTGTACTTACGTTAAATCTTGTATTTTGATTATTATTGTAACAGGTTTAGAAGTTGTCTACACCTTTAAAGCCAATGTAGTGCAAAATATGTCAAGGTATTTGATTTTGTTTCAATGGCTCCTCTCCTTCTCTGAACAGTTTAAATCTATGCTGTCTACTGGTATGTGAGGAACTGATTCTTTTTATTATTTCTGCTGTTGAAGGAACAATACAAACAACTTCCAGGAAACAGAACTGTCTGCAACAGAGCTGTTCTCAAACTGGGATAGCAGGGACTGAGGGAAATTTTACAAAGCCTGAGTGAGATTGTAAATTATCAGCAGCAATACAAACACACTCACAACAAGGCCTTTCCTCAACAATAGGAGAAAACTGTGTATAACTGCTTTTAAATTAATCCCCAAAAGATAATCTCCCCACCTAGGGATGAGAATTAGGAAATGTCTGTGGTGGTGATGATAGCTGGGTGGGGAAAAAGGAAGTTCAGAATCTTATCATTACAAAAAATCCTTGCTGTTTGGCACCTGCTTTTGAATGCAAACTTCGGAGTGGGACATCTCTCACCTGGTTTGAAGAATATAATCTACAAATCACCACATTCTCCCATAGGGAAAATTTGTCAAGGTGCGGGGGCCACCACGTATGGAGCTGGAGGCTTCACGGGGAAATGCAAGTAGGGAGTTGAGGGAATCATCCCTCCTTCTCCAGGATAGCGATCACTGCCCGCATATGGGAGAGAATAACAACTACCTCACCCGCGAAGTTGACAAGCTGCAAGCAAACATTCCGCTGGGACTGGAGAAGGCGTGGGCACCTTTGTCCCCGCCGCCACCCCCCAGTGCGGACAGCAAAGGAGAACATGCCTCCTCCTGTATAACATCGGTGGCCACAGCAAGCTTGCTGGAGGGCACGGAGTGGGCGTGGCAAAGTGCAGGCACTTTACCTGCCACAGCTCCAGCCCGAGAAGGAAAATTATGTTTCAGCCTTTAATGAAGCCCAGGGTTTGGCTACACTTGCAGGTGTGCAGCGCTGGGAGTTAAAGCTGTCTTTGTATAGCTGTGTAGGGAAAGCACTGGAGTGTGGCCACACAGACAGCAACCAGCGCTGCAGTGTGGCCACATTTGCAGCATTTGCATCAATGTTGGGAGTGGTACATTATGGGCAGCTATCCCACAGAGCACCTCATCCCATTTTGGCGCCATTTTGGTGCCGTGGGTTGTGGGAAGAAGGCAGAAGGTGCAGGTCATTCTGCTTCCTGTCCCAACGCCCCGTAATGCATTGCTTCACATCCCAGCAATCCCTGTTTTTCCATCCATATTTGGCGCCATCTTGACTCTCTCAACGGTTTCTGTGCAGTGCGATTTCTGTGGGAAACGGAGCCCGAACTGCTTTGGAGTATGCTGACGAGTCTTGCCAGCACAACCCGTTTGGCAGTTGAGCTATTCCTTAAGATCCAAAGTGATGAGGAGTCTGAGGATGATAGCGAGTCGCCTGACACGTATGACACTAAATTGCTTCTGGCATTCATGGCAATGCTCAGCACCGCAGAACACCACTTTTGGGCTCGGGAAACAAGCACTGAGTGGTGGGATCACATCGTCATGGAAGTTTGGGATGAAGAGCAGTGGCTGCAGAACTTTCGGATGAGAAAAGCCACTTTCATGGGACTGTGTGCTGAGCTCGTCCCCGCCCTGCAGTACAAGGACACGAGATTGAGAGCTGCCCTGCTGGTGGAGAAGTGGGTGGCAATTGCAATCTGGAAGCTGGCAGCTCCAGACAGCTACCGATTGGTTGGGGACCAGTTTGGAGTGGGAAAGTCGACCGTTGGAATCATGTTGATGCAAGTTTGCAGGGCCATTAATCGCATCCTGCTAAGAAGAACCGTGACTCTGGGGAACATGCAGGACATTGTGGATGGCTTTGCACAAATGGGTTTCCCTAATTGTGGAGGGGCGATAGATGGGATGCATATTCCTATTCTGGCACCATCCCACCTGGCATCCAAGTACGTTAATCGGAAGGGGTATTTCTCTATGGTTCTCCTGGCGCTTGTGGATCACCGTGGGCATTTCATTGACATTAACACAGGCTGGCCTGGAAAGGTGCATGATGCACGCATCTTTCGGAACACTGGCCTGCTCAGGAAGCTGCAGGCAGGGACTTTTTTCCCAGACCGGAAGATCACATTAGGGGATGTTGAAATGCCCATTGTGATCCTTGGAGACCCCGCTTACCCGTTAATGCCTTGGCTCATGAAACTGTATACAGGGAAGCTTGACAGGAGCAAGGACCGGTTCAACTACAGGCAGAGCCGGTGCTGAATGACTGTGGAGTGTGCTTTTGGCTGTTTAAAGGGGCACTGGCGATCTCTGTATGGGAAGCTAGACTTGGGGGAAAGCAGCATCCCCGTGGTTATAGCCGCGTGCTGTACCCTCCATAATATTTGTGAAGGGAAGGGTGAAAGATTCAGTCAGGCATGGACCTCCGAAGTTCAACGCCTGGAAGCTGAATTTGCATAGCCAGAGAGCAGGGTTACTAGAGAGGCCCAGTACAGGGCTTCAAGGATTAGGGATGTCTTGAGAGAGGAATTTGAGGCTGAAAACCAACAGTAAGGTTTGGTGCCTTGCACGGGAGTGAAGTGCAGCGGTTACAATGTTAGTAGGAATCTGTTTTTCCTAAGCTGATTTGCCGTGCCTGTTTCTTTCCTGGGCTAAGGTATCTTTGACTTTCTGCAATAATAAAGACTGTTTTCAAAGCCAAGAATTCATTTATTGAAAGAAAATAACTTTATTGACAGACACACAACATTTTGGGAACCTAAAAGGGCAGCGGCGTGGGGTGGTGAACTGTACAGTCACAGGTTTGAATATGTCCTGTCTGGAGTGCTGTGCAATGACTGCTGCACTTCAGGATGCCTATACTGCATGGTGATGGGGGTTGAGTGCAGAGGGTAAGGGTCATAGTTCTCAGGGCTGGTTGGTGAACGTACAGGTGTTGGGGGCAGCTGGTGGTGGTAAGAACCTGGATGCTGGGGGAAAGGGGTTTTGAGCTGACATTGGGGCACAAGGGAAAGAGCTTTGGGATGGCGGGGGGAGGGGGCGGCGTGGTAGAGCTCTGCCTGCATGGCTACGAGCACCTGGATAGAGTCCGCTTGGTGCGCCAGGATGCTTATCAGCTACTCTGTGCTTTTCTTCCTGTCCGCTGTGTTTTTCTGGTGGATCCTGCTTTCTCTTTCCCTCCAATCCTGCACTTTTTGATTCTCTGTGGCAGAGTGATCCATAACTGCTTGCAGCAGGTCGTCTTTGCTTTTTCGTGGCTTCTTCCGGAGGTTTTGGAGTCTTTGAGCTGTTGATAACACAGGCAGCCGAGAACTCAAGGTTGCTTGTGGAAAGGCAAAAAAGGCAACATTTAACAGAGGCAGCATTGTTTATATCTCAGACAGTTATTTCCACACAGTGAAGGAGTAACATTCTTCATAATAGCATAGTTTTCCCATACCTAAGAGAGCGCACATAACCCACAGGAGCCCCAAAATGGTAAGGGGGACTGATTGCTTCAGGGCTGTACTGTCCTCGGGGTTTCTGTGCGTTAGGGAAAGCAAACAGTTGCAGGGGGCACCTACACTGAACACTCTCCCAACATTTTCCACAGGAGTTGATCCTCAAAGATATCTCGCTGCTATGGGTTACCTGGCCCCTATGCAGCTTGCCTTTGTGCAGCAATGGTCCCCTGCCCCTCGCTATTCCACATCTAGGCATGCATGCATGCAGAACCCTCCCTCCTCTCCTGAAAAATTTCCATCCTGAAAATAAAAGCCGCTTCTCTGTTTGTCCTCCACCAAATACCGGCTGCTGTGACTGGCTACCTTCCTCTTGGCTTGAGAAGAGCTCCTGGCTGCATGCCTCCAGGGACTCCGGGATGTCTCCCCCCACCCCAGTACCCGTACTCTCAGTTTCCTCCTCCCCCTCTCCCCCCCGGCTCTGAAGTGTGCATCATGGTCCTTGGATTGGTGGTGGGGTCACCCCCAACTATTGCGTCCAGCTCTTCGTAAAAATCGGCAGGTCACGGGAGCAGCGCTGGAGCAGCGGTTTCCCTCGTGGGCTTTGC
This sequence comes from Gopherus evgoodei, assembly GCF_007399415.2. Classification (NCBI taxonomy): domain Eukaryota; kingdom Metazoa; phylum Chordata; order Testudines; family Testudinidae; genus Gopherus; species Gopherus evgoodei. Next base: position 96,714,288 of record NC_044325.1, read on the forward strand.
AATAGACACTCCGCAGCTCCTTTACTTTAACCCTGCACTGCAGCATGTCCTGGTCATGGCCCCTTTCCAGCATGGCCCTTGATACCTGCCCAAAGGTATAGTAATTCCTATGGCTGGAGCACAGCTGGGACTGCACATCTTCCTCCCCCCAAACACTGATGAGGTCCAGCAACTCGCCATTGCTCCATGCTGGGGCTCATTTGGCACGTGGAGGCATGGTCACCTGGAAAGATTCATTGATTGCACTCCACACCTGGCTGAGCAAACAGGAAGGGGATTTTAAAAATTCCTGGGGCATTTAAAGGGCGGGTCACCTGAGGCCAGAGCAGTAGAGTTCAAACTGATGAGCAGAGTGGCTGAACAGGCATTCTAGGATACCTCCAAATACCTCTGGAGGCCAATAACAGCGCTTTTGGTGGCCACACTGGTGGAGCAGCGCTGCAGTCGTTATTCCCCAGGCCAACGTGGAGTACAGCCAGCGCTGTAGCCAGGGAGATATAGCGCTGTATGTGCCTTGCAAGTGTGGACAGCGAGTGAGTTGCAGCGCTGTAAAGCCACCACCAGTGCTGCACCTCTCCAGTGTAGCCAAGCCCTCAGTCTTCCCTCGACTGGGCTGCCACTGAGGGGCTGCCACCTCCGCACACTATTCTGCCTGAGACTTGGGAATCCTTGGGATTAGCACTTCTCTCCCTCTCCCACACAAAGGGACTCCAGAGCATCACCCCTCAGACACTGGATTAAATACCCCCCTCGCATTCAGGGTCTGGATTAAAGCCCCTCCCCATCCGGATTACATCTCCCCACCATATTTTCAACTCACCCCTACAGGTAGGCTGCGACCCCCTTTCAACCAGGATTAAAGCCGCCCCCTTTCTCCGAGGCTAGATTACAGCCACGCCCTGCCTCAACCCATCCTGCGCTGCCCTGTGGTGTTTGCCCCGCCAGGCAATCTCCACCCCCCCCCCGGCCTCCCTTGCCCCCTGGCCGCGGGAGCCGAAGCCCATCAGTCCCAGTGAGCTGCGGAGGGGGAGGTGCATCCTGGGAAGGAGCCGCCCGACATGGGTCTCTGCCTGGGCGGCTCGCAGCCCCTGCCACCGCCTCCTCCGTGTGCTCCCCTGAGCCGCCCGCCGCCCCGCCCGGAGCTGAGCCGGGGGTGGGGGGAGGAGGCGCTCGGCGGCCTGGCCCGGAGCGGCGGGGGGACGCGGCGCTGCCCGCCCCGCATGAGGGAAGGGGGGGCCGCTCCCACCCGCCCTGCTCGGTGCCCGCTGCCGCCGCCCCGCACACAGCGCCCGAGCGCAGCCCCCGCGCCCCGCTCGCTGCCCCGATGATGGACAGGAAACTACCCGCCGACTCCCAGCTTCGCCGACCCGCTGGCTCCAGCCGCCGCCGCGCAGCCAGCCGCCGCCGCCTGGGCCTACGAGCGAGGCGCGGGCAGCCTCAAGCCCAGGGTAAGGAGGGTCCGCCGGGGGCTGCGCCAGGAAAGGCGGGGACTGAGACGGGGCCTTCCCCGCATGGGGGCGTGGGACTCACCGGCCGCGGCGCCCTCTCTGGGGGGGCCCTGCTCCGCGCGATGCGAGCCAAGCGGGGCGGAGAAGAACTTCCCGCGGGTGGGGAGGGCCCGAGGGGCGTCCCCCGGGGCTGGGCCCTCCAGGGAGCGGGGGCTGCGGGAGGGAGCCGCGGGGCACGGAGCCGGGCTCTGGGGCGCAGCTGGGGCCGGCGGTAAGGAGCAAGTGCCGTGGGGCAGTAACTGGGCCACGGCGCGCTGCTGGCGGGGGCGAGCTGGCGTCCCAGCGGCCCAGCCCACGCACGTTCGCAATGGGCCAGGGCAGCTTTTCTTTCCTCTTCCTTCCCCCGCAGCAGTGGGCCCCGGGGGTGGATGCAGGCTGCAGGAGGCGCCTTTCCTCTATCTGCGGTCCCAGGGCTGGAGTTGTACCGGGTTCTGAGCAGTCAGTGAGGGGGTTAATCTGAGCAGGGAAACTTCTCCAAAGGTCTGTGTTTAAATCTGCAACTAGGGTTCAAGAGTTCATGTTTCCCTCCAGCGATTCCTAGGGAAGCCCAATATAGCGAACGTGTTTCGCGATCTGTACAAAGAGAGTAACATTCCTCCCAGCGCATTAAACTGCGAACGGCAACATTAAAGCGGCCCAGTGGAAGGCGTGGTCCAATTGTTAACGGATGGACTAATGAGGAGATGCGTGTCAAGAACAATACTGTACTTGTAGGTGCAGCCCTGGATTGCGAGGCTGCAAATGCTGGGACATTGAGAGCTTCGGTGACCTCATTCTAAACCACCATGGGGAAGCTCCTGCGTTTATGATCTCACCCCAACCTCTTCGCTATACTCGCAGCTTTGTTTCATCCTTTATTTTGGATTATAGCCTATTCTTATTACTCTCCTGTGTTCAGGTCTCCTTTTCCTTAGAAATGTCTATTTTCAGAAGGCAGTGCTCCTTCTGTGCAGAAACTTGTCCAAGAGGATTCAGCCCCTTTTTTAAAAAGCTAGGAGAAAATAATTAAAAGTAAAAATATTATTTACAAAAGGTTTTGTAGGGTCAGGTTTGCTTATATATTGTATAACTCAGGTTAACTTTGTTAACTTCAAAATATACAAATCCTAAAAATGTCCAAGTGGTCAGTCTCTGTTTTGGCTTATTATTTATTTTATTTTTATTTTATATTATTATATTATTGTTTATCTTAGGTATATGTGCAGCTCCAAATTACTGTGTATTAAAGGCAAAATACAGTGTTGTTGTAAGCATAACATAAAATGGAATCTCTTGTTGCTGTGCTAATATTTGACCACTTAAACTTAAAATCCCCCTTTTCCTCTTCTCCTCCCCCTGCGTAATGGGGTGGGTTTTCCCTGGTTCTGAAAAGTGGGTTTTCCTGTACTGAGGAGTTTAGGATTCACCTCACCCTTGTTAAGTGGTTTAAAATACAGCTTGCTCTGTCTACATCCATTCTCCCGCAAGAGGTCTCATATTTATGTATTCTGTGTTACTATAGCAACTCTTCAGTTATTCAGATTACATACAGTGACAGTGAATATTGGAACTCACCAAAATGAGGTTTAGCACTTTCCTGTTGGCATATACAGTAAATTTGAAAACAATTAAATAATCTCTAAGATTTTAATCTGCACATTTTTTCTCATATGAAGACTGACACATATTGTAACAACTCTATGTAGCTGTAGGTCCAGTCTGGATTCATTGGTTTGCAAATATTATTTGTATTATAGATTATACAAACTCTAGATAAATAATACATGTTAAAATAAGCACAAATATAAAAATATAGATTTAACCCAGTTAAATTATTGTGAAGGTATAAACAAATGAGGTATTTGTCAGTTAATAATATTTTTGTTTTAAGTGCTGTCTATAGTGTATGATATTTAGAGGCCTGAAACTAAAGCCTTTTCTTTACTGAATATTTTAAACACTTAAGAGAAAACACAAACTAATGATTACATAAACATTGTGAGCACATTAAAAATAGGTCATATTGGCCAAACTTATTGACAGCACTTAAAACTAAAGTCTAACACTTATTCATGTTGCAAGTTCAACATAGGTAGAGACAGTGTGAAGAATCCCACAGTGCCCTGCTGGTGTGTGTCCACTATTTTTGAAGGCTTGCTTCTAAGGGTGAGCAGAAAGGTCAAAGATTGAAGTAGCAAGGAGACTGAACTGCTCTCTCACCCCATAGCCTTCAATTATCTGCAGATCCTGATGTGTGATGGGCTTGCTAGAAATTCAAAATGAACTATACAACAAAAAAGGAATCTTGATATTACTTTGGATTCATCTAGCCAAAGCTTTCAATACCAATTCTCTTATGAATCAACATTTAATGTCAATTTTCAGTTGCAAACTGAAATAAAACTATTTAGAGGACAGGTTAAAAGTAAGCCTAAGGCTACATCTACATTGCCACCACTTTTTGCAGCATGTATGGTATATGTAGCTAGCTACACATGTCAGTGAAAAGCTCTGGCAGTGGGGAGGCAGCGGGGAAAGGTTTTCAGCAACTTACTGCTGCCAGAGACTTTCATTGCCATGAGGAAAGGCTCTGGTGAAAGAAGTAGAGGGGAAAAACTGATCCCCACTGCTGGAGCCTTTCCCTGCAACAGAGTGGCCAGTCTTTACCTGCAACGGGGAAGGTATCCAGCAGGAGCTGCCAGAGCCTTTGCTCACTGCTGAAGTCTTTTCCTGTGATGTGGAAAAGCTCCAGCAGCTGTGAGTTAGCCGGATACGACACAGTTAAAAACAGCAGTGTAGACAGGAAGGCAGACTTGGCAAGCAAAGAGCTGTGTAGAATATGTACTTGAGTACATACCCACCGCCTTCAGGAGTGTCTGTACCCCACGTATTAAGCTGTTCTACACTGCTACTTAAACCCGTGCTAGAGTGGCTAACAAATACCTACTCTACACATGCTGAAAGAAGAATGCAGTGTAGATGTAAAAGAGGAGTAATATACCTCGTTGTGCCCCACCAGGTCCTGATTGCAGGGAGAACTCTAAATGGAAACAGTAATCACGTTATGCCTAGATCAGGGGTAGGCAATCGTATGGCACGCGTGCCAAATTGGCACGCAAGCTGATTTTCAGTGGCATGCCCCTGCCTGGTCCTGGCCACCGTTCTGGGAGCTCTGCCTTTTAATTTAATTTTAAATGAAGCTTCTTAAACATTTTAAAAACCTATTACTTATATACAACAATAGTTTAGTTAGATATTATAGACTTATAGAAGGAGACCTTCTAAAAATGTTAAAATGTATTACTGGCATGCAAAACCTTAAATCAGAGTGAATAAATGAAGATTCGGCACACCACTTCTGAAAGGTTGCCAAACCCTGTCTATACGGTGCACCTTCCAGCCACACAGCTGTGCTGCTATAGCAGTGCTATTGTAAGGTATGCAGTGTAGCTGCTCTTTCTGAGCTCTCTCCTGCCAACAAAATAAAACCACCCCCACGAGAGCATCTCCCACTGACAAAGCGCTGTCCACACAGTGCTTTTTGTGGGTAAATCTTTGTTGGTCAGGGGGATTTTTTTTTCACAGCCGTGACAGACAAAAATTTTACGTCGAACGTGCAGTGTAGACATAGCCTCAGTCTCCATGCTAGTTCAGTCCTTGCCTCTTTAGAGTACCTACAAAGATTGCCAGTTTTGGTTGTTTTATCTCTGGTGTGGCCTTTGTCCATAAGAACACTTCACATAGGCGACTGAATAGGTTCCTGAAACAAATGCTTCTAGAGGAGACAGGCTACATATCCTTTTACTAGTGCAAAAGATATTCAGTTCCTAAATGTTTTGGGTCTTTTTTCTTCTTCCTTCCTGCTTCTTTGAAAAATTAATCCCTTTCTGTATTATAGGCCCAGAGCAGCAGCCCTTCACTTTCTTTGTTGTTTCTTCTGCCTTTTTGCCTAGCCTTTGTTTGTATTGGAGCTTCTGATGAAACTGGCAGGATGGCTATTAGGAGGAGGGGTGGATTTAGACAGATCACTGCTCTCATTAGGTAAAAACACCTACAACTATTGAATTTTTAAAGGATGTGAAATTTCGTACAAAGAATGTACAATTTCTCATCTACGTCCTTACTTTAGACTTATCCTCTCCACATCTCCACCTTCTTCCATGGAATCTTCTGACCTCCAGGTTTATTTGCTGTTCAGTAGTCAGTGAGTGGAAAAGAATATCACGTCTTGTGTAATTTGTTACAGATACAGTGCTGAGAAATTCAAAATAGCTGTGAGGTTTCCTTAGCTATCCTGAAAGGTTTCAAGATATGGGCCAGGCCATGAAAATCAGGTGTGTTCTCTGAACTTCAGGATCATGTGGCACCCTTCGCACCCTTCCTCAGGCATTTGAGATTGTGTTGCCTAAAGTTAATACTAGTTGTGGTTGAGAGTGTTCTTCCATTATAACCATGTCCATGTCTTCATGAACTTTCTAGTGGGGGGGAAGAGTAACTTTTATGGCTGAATTTATGTGTGTGTGCCTGTAGTGTTGACCTTGACACTCCTGGAATTGAGGGCTTCTGTTTTTTATCTAGAGAACAGATACAGCATAGCTCACAGCAATGCAAGCTTTTCAATGCAGACTCACCAGTGTGCTCATTCCTGATCTGAAAAGACCACTGCTAGGAATTGGATGATATTTGTTTTCTATATCCATCCAGTTATTGGACTCTCTGTTGCGAATGCCATGGGCAACCATTTAGAAGTGGGGCTCTTTAGGTTTCGTGGTCACTTGTCTACTGGCAACAGGAATAATGATACTACCAAATTGACTTCTGATCATGGCAGTAGAACCATGAGGTTTTGGGGGTAAGCACCCCTGCAATGGAAATATTGTGGAGACTGATCTATATTTCTGCTTCAGTTCTTGTTGTTCATTGTAAGCTGTGTGCAAGGAGAGGGGGTAGTGAGAGCAGGACTCTGAAGTGCTGGAATGGCCACCTCAGTGCTTGAGATTCATCTGGGGAGCAGTAGGAACTACTCCCCATCCTATCCCTGACATCTTGACATTGCCCCACTGCCCCTGACTCTCCCTGTGAGCTTCTGAGGCTTCCTGCTTCTCGTAGCTTTCAAATATCCATTATTTGTCAACCACCTTTAGTCCTTACTGAAACTAGTAACCTGGAAGTTACCAATCATCTGAGCCAGTCAGTCCCCAAGAGTGCTAGTGTTTTCCTCTGATCTTTTTTCCTAAAACTCCCATTGTGATTTTTTTCTTTAAGAGATTCAAAATTTTATGCCAGTTAAGGCAATTTTTTACATTTTATTTTTGTAAATATGCTTAAAATGCTAATTGTTTTGTTCTAGACATCAAGTTTAAGACGCATTAAATCCTAATGAAGACTATGCTTCTGGCATATTTAAAGAATTTGTTTAAATAGTAAAGTTATTTTTTTCTTAAAATGGGGTGCCATCATTTTCTGTAGCTTTTGAGCTGTGCACAGCTTTCTGATAGAACTATAGTGAAACAACCACAAACTGATTTTATTGAAATTATTATATACCAACTAAATGCTACATAGTCTTATATGAATGTCCTAGGATGTTTTTTCGTTAAGGACCACGAATTGCAAAATCAAACGAACTCATCCTGTTAATGCCCCATTAAGTTTGAGATGTAGATTTAAGGAGAAAAAAAAATTGAGGGCGAGATCCTCCAACTTGATATGTGGGAGCGTATTGCCTTGCGGTCAGAAGTAAGTACTGGTTCTGCTCCTGGCTTTGCTCCTGATGTGTAGTAGGGTGTTGGCTGAGTCACTAAGGGCCAGATTTTCAAAAAAGCTCAGCATGTTACGTTCTGAGCTCTTTGAAAATCTAGCCACGAGTATCACAATGGGAGCTGCTACATAAAATCTTGAAAATCTGATCCTTATTTAGGTGCCTTTATAGGATCTAAGCCCTTGAAAATCTGATCCCAATTGTGGGTGCTGACCTCTTCTGAAAATCTAGCTTTTTGTGACTGTCTTGGTTTCCCCATGTAATACTTCACAGGGTGTTATGAGGGTTAAGTAATTGTTTGAAAAATGCTTTGAGATTCTGCGTTATGATGAAAGGCATTATTAAATGCAAGTGTCATGCTCAAAGTGACTTAGTTACAGTTGATCCAGGAAACATAAATGTGAAACATCCTGAACTCTTCTGTGGTTAAGTTGCATTAACACAGTATTTCCATATAATTAGAATATAAAGTGTACATTAAGAAATAAAATGCAAAACTTTCCTATGGATTGGTATTTTTGACATTAGTGTTCAGTTGTGTCCGCTCAAGACAAGTTACGGCAGCATGATACTATTTTTTTTTTTTTTAAGTATCTCATGCTGTCATGCTCTCTGGAGTGGCTCATGACTGAGTGCCTACGTTGGGGGCAGACTGTCAGAAAACAAGGGCAGTCCCACACTGGTGGTATGTTCTATAATTAGATTTCATCAAGCCAGTAACAAATGTAAGCTTCTGGATCACTATACCAGTCTTGTCATGGAGTCCAGACAGTCGTCCCCTTAGACTCTCCAGTCTGTCTTGCCACCCAGCGCAAACTGAACTTTCTGATAAAAAGATCACTTAAAATCACACTACATCAGGTTTATCTGAGCCCAAGAGACTAGTCATTTAACAGATCAATTAGTACTCTCAGATCTTTCACCAAAGAAACACTGACAGCCAATTATATAGTAAACTAACTACAGGTTTATTAGCTAAGGAAAAGAATGAGCGTTATTGAAAGGCAGTGGCAGGTAAAATACATGTAAAGGTGAATCACAGTTTGTAACTCCAAATGGTGGTAGTAATGTAATAAAACTGCCTGTTTCTCAAAAGTCTTTTCAGGGTACGCAGATTGTTTCTGGGAAATCTCGACTTTGCATCTGGCACACGCTCTGTAAGAGTCCAGATTTTCAGAGAGAGAGAATCTTTCTTGAACCCATATTTATAGTATCTCACTCAGTAAGCAAGCTGACAGTGTCTCTACCCACCTGGATTGTTCTTTTGATGATTGTGTGTGAGAAACGCACTTAGTATTTTGACCTCCGACCATTATACATAATGGCCATTTACTTTGAAATTAGCATTTCTGTTAAGTCTTTAGGTCCTTCAATAAGCATTCACAAGATTCTTTGACGGGTTATTTAGTTACAGGGTAATGTTTGCTGTTACATTATGACAAGGAACAAATAAGTGAAAACAATACAAGTATCATTCCACTATTTTCATGAAGTTTAAACATCTGAACGCACTTTGATCTATAACGAACACCCAACCGAATTGGCCTGGGGTTGTGACCTGAGCTGGCACCTGATTTGCTAGTGTCACAATCTCAATTGCTGAAATTCATTTTATTTTTAATAAAATGCTAATGGGATTAATCCAATTCATGAGCTAATGGTATGCTTTTAAAATATAATTTAAATTTTTACTGATATATTTCACTGAATAATTTTATGCAAGCATATCACCTCAGCCATAGTAAAATAGGCCTCAAACCATTATGCTATTTTCCATAGAGCAACAATCCAAATATCAGAAAGCATACTTTTAACAATGAACACATTATTATAACTTTGAGGTAACTGTCTTTTTACCCTCCCTTGTGCAGCGCTTGGCGATCTGAGTAAAAAGTTCTGTATAAGGGCTAGTATTATTTATTAATGACATCATAGTCGTTATCCTAGGGGTGGGAAGAAGAGATAATTGAGGAGGGAAGGGCAGAAGATATAAAATGACATGGTAATAAAATAGGGCTGTCATCGCAGGTACTCATGCGATTAACTAAGAAAAATTAATCACAATTTAAAAAATTAATTGCGATTAATTGTACTTAGAACAATAGAATACCAACTGAAATTTATTAAAAAATTTGGATGTTTTTCTACATTTTCAATATTGATTTCAATTACAACACAGAATACAAAGAGCACAGTGCTCACTTTATAGTATTTTTGATTACAGATATATGCACTGTAAAAATGATAAAAGAAATAGTATTTTTCAATTCATCTCATACAAGTACTGAAGTACAATCTCTTTATCGTGAAAGTATAACTTACAAATGCAGATTATTTTTTGGTTACATAACTGCACTCAAAACCAAAACTGTGTAAAACTTTAGAGCCTACAAGTCCACTCAGTCCAACATCTTATTCTGCCAATTGCTAAGACAAACAAGTTTATTTACATTGACAGGAGATACTGCTGTCTGCTTCTTATTTACAATGTCACCTAAAAGAGAGAACAGGCATTTGCATGGCCCTTTTGTAATCAGTGTTGCAAGGTGTTTACATTCCACATAAGCTAAACATTCATATGCCCCTTCCATGCTTCAGCCACCATTCCAGATGACATGCTTCAATGCTGATGATGCTCATTAAAAAAAAAAGTATCTATTAAACTTATGACTGTACTCCTTGGGGGGAGAATTGTATGTCTCCTGCTCTGTTTTACCTGCATTCTGCGTATATTTCATGTTATAGCGGTCTCGGGTGATGACCCAGCACTTGTTTGTTTTAAGAACACTTTCACAGCAGATTTGACAAAACGCGAAGAAAGTACCGATGTGAGATTTCTAAGGATTGCTAAGCACTCGACCCAAGGTTTAAGAATCTCAAGTACCATGAAAAATCTGAGAGATGAGGTATGGAGCATGCTTTTAGAAGTCTTAAAAGAGCAATACTCCGATATGGAAACTGCAGAACCCAAACTACCAAAAAAGAAACTGAACCTTCTGCTGGTGGCATCTTACTCAGATGATGAAAATAAACATGCATTGTTCTGCACTGATTTGGATAATTGTCAAGCTGAACTCATCATCAGCATGGAAGCATGTCCTCTGTAATGGTGGTTGAAGCATGAAGGGACATATGAATCTGTAGTGCAACGCCAGCTACAGCAGTGCCATGTGAACGCCTGTTCTCACTTTCAGGTGACATTGTAAACAAGAAGCAGACAGCATTATCTCCTGCAAATTGGAACCAACCTTGTTTGTCTGAGTGATTGGCTCACCAAGAAGTAGGACTGAGCGGACTTGTAAGGTCTAAAATTTTACATTGTTTTATTTTTGAATGCCGTTTTTTTACATAATTCTACATTTATAAGTTTGATTTCATGACAAAAAGATTGTATTACAGTTCTTGTATGAGGTGAATTAAAATATAATTTTTTTACAGTGCAAATAGTTGTAATAAAAAATAAATTTAAAATCACTGTACACTTTGTATTTTGTTGTAATTGAAATTATATTTTAAAAAATGTAGTAGATATCCAAAAATATTTTAAATAAATGATATTTATTAACAGCACGATTAATCACATTTTTAATCGTTTGACAGCCCTATAATAAATAAAAAAAGTTGCACCCTCATGAGGAAAGAGCCCCAGAAAATCAAAACAATACAAGAAAGTGGGAATTCTTTATATGAAGTAAACCACACTAATATAATTATCCATGGCTTTCCCCAAGATTTTAGGGAAGGGCAGCAGGCCAGTCATCAAGAGAACTGTATGAGCCCCAAACATGAAATTTGAAAATGAAATTGCTTAAATTGTTGTTTGTGGGGATTTTTAATTTAAATTAAAGTTTATAAGAGCATGTATTTGGAGGAGAGATGTGTGATTTTATTGCAACACACCTATATCAGAATCCAGACCCTCGTGTTAGGTGCTGCACAAACATAGAAATGGTCCCCACCAGAAGAAACTTACACTCTAATAAAATAGTAAACTATGTACTTATAACCGTCTTCCTTTGGTGGTGTACCTAATACCAATGACAATCAACTGATATGTTTTGTCCTATATTACGAACAGTACAAATAGTGACTTCTGTGCCACTGCAGAATCGAGTGCTAGTATTCTTGATGGTTATTAACTGTTTAGGAAGTATTGCTAAATACCCTTACTTTAAGAATAATTTGGGGGAAAACAGGTCAGAGCCAATTTTTTTCCTTCTGAGAGATTGTGTTGTCCTTGTGAATGCAGACAGTTCAGTCTGACTCTGCCTGATTTTATTTGGAAAGTAATACAGAATTTCCTTATAATTGAAGACACTTGAAACAGCCACTGAGTAAATGCAAATGTAGATAAACCAAACTATCTACCACTGAAAACAGATCCACTGATTGAAACTTTGCAGATATTATCATGGAGGCAAAACCCCTCTATTTTGACTTCTGTACAGCCACACCATTGGACTTCAAAAATCTTTGCAGTTGGTCAGTCAGATTCAAATTGCAGCTTCTGCTACTGGTGCTCAAGCTTTCTTTCCTCCTGCCTCAGTTTGCATAGTTCATTCATAAACCAGAGTGATTTGGAAAGACAGACTTTGGGAGGAAGGTGCCTTGGGACTATTCTGTGGATATTTGAGGCCAAAAAAATCATCGTAAACTCTAACCAAACAATTCAATGTTCTGTTACAAGGACAATATTCTTCCTCAAACTTCCCTGGAAATGCTCTGGTACCATTAACCTTAGAAGGCCTGGTCAGATGATCAAAACAAGTCCCTGACTCTGTCAGAAGAGGTGTGCCACAACCTTAAATTGCATGAGTGAATAGTCTGATGATGACTTGGGGAAAATTTCCAAATATTAAACCTCCAATCCTATCCCAAACATCAGATGGCCAGCTATATGACCTGAACCAACATATTGGGCTTTGATTTTATAAATTTTCTTGGGAGATTTCTCAAGCTTAGGTGCTTCAGGAAGTGATGTCCATGATTCATTATATGACATTGTTCTCCTTTGAGAACTAATTGCCCCAATGTGGATCAGACTGAATATGCAACTTCTAAACTAAATTAGCAGTAAACAGAAATTGCCATGATCTCATCAATTTCACAGCTGCCCAATGGGGTTTTGAACAGCAGCAATTAAACTGGCTGGAGTCTTGTTTCATTGTGTTGCAATACTAAAATGCTAGTTTTGGGTGGGGAAAGAAGAGAGTAGTCATTCTTCCCCAACAGTAATTGTCAGTGGGGCTCTCAAGGTTCCAGACGGCCGCCGAGTAAGATATATGATATTCTGGTCAGTGTTACAACTAATATTCAGAATGGCTATTGGTAGCAGTGACACAAGTGAGATCTTACCATGACCTGCCACTTAGGAAAGCTGTGAACAGCAGCAGAGGTACCAATATGATCTGAAGGAGAGGTTGCAAAAATTGGAAGAGATGAAAGGAAGTTACTTGGAAGCTTTCTGTTCTTTTCCAGCAGTGAGGATAGGAAGGGAAGAGACTGGAAGTTCTCCCCTTGCAGTGGTTGGTGATGGTGTGGAAGAGGGAGATACACTGTAATTTAACTTTTTTTTAAAATAAACTGTGACCTTTAAAGGAGAACGACAAAATAAAAGCAAACTAAATTTGTGCACTTGTTTGTTCATTAATGATATATAAAAAAGCCTGACAGTCGCCTTCTTTCCAACATCCCAGCCAAATAAAATAGTGCTTATTTTTTAACTTGAAAATATCAAGTTTGCCTGTTTTTGTTTGTTTACCTTGAAGATTGTAACTTAGGGAGATTTCTCAGCCCTAAGTGAATGGGTCTGGGTGTTTGTTAAATAGGATTTAATGAAATCAGAATTTTAATCTTGGATAAAAATGACTACTTCTCTTTCAATTTAATAACTTTTCAGTGTTTCTCTGATGTTATAATCCCACCACTTTTCCAGTTGCTTCCTGGGTAGATAGTCCTGAATTTTAGAGCTGATTGAAAAACAGCTACAGGAATTGTGGAAAATGTGTCCCTTTTTTTCTGTTGAAATTTGGAAAATTTTGACCAGCTTTACTGAATTTTGAATGTGTGTGTTTAACAACAACAACAAAATAATTCAAACTGTTTTTATACACCAGAAAGAAGCCAATAAGGTCAAAAGTTCAAACTCACCTTCGAGATCACTAATATTGAAGTTTAAAATTAGTCATATAGATATAAATTATTTTCAAATATATATTTCAAAGTGTATTGAACTAATTTCATGGAAATGGCATTGTAATTGTCTTGCTATTAAGAACTCCTGTAGGTGGTTTTCATCGTAAGCAAACAAGCCAGCACTTGCATTCAAGTATTAAAATACTTAGTAGCTGTAAGAATACCTTGGCCTTCAGTTACCATGGACTTTTTTTAAAGTCAAAGAATTCAGGCCATAAGAAAAACAAAATAAATGGAAAACTGTTTCCTTTTAGCTTTGAAAGTGTTGTTTTGCTTTTTAAAATACAAAATATATTCACTATAAAACAAAACAGACCCACATAAATTATGGAATTTGTCTCTGTATTCACCCAATCCATGCATATGTAGAGAAGCTGTACCACTAAACTTCTTTTTATTGGAGGTTCACATCTGAGTGATTGAGAGCTAGGAAATGATGAAAATTTCACAAAAATGTCTTGAGCAGTGTTCCATCCAACTCACAGGCAGCTCAAACATACTCTCCATAGTTGTGCAGGATAATTGAAAGTGGGGACTATTTGAGGTTATAACATTGCCTGGGCTAATAAACTCTAAAGTTGAAAGGAGAGGTGTATTAGCCCAGGAGACACTGATTATGAGTTATGCTTTAATAGATCACTGAATGCATACCTAGCCAAATAAATAAATTAATTATAACAGCAAGAGGACGAAAAAATGCCAGCATGGCTCAAACAGTAAAGGAGATGGTGAGATACACAAAGACATCCTTTAAAAATTGGAAGTCAGATCCTACTGAGGAAAATAGAAAGGATCATAAACTCTGGCAAGTCAAGTGTAAAAGTATTATTAGGCCTAAAAAGGCTATGAAGAGCAATTAGCAAGAGTCACAAAAACCAACAGCAATTAAAAAAAAAAAAATCAGAAGCAGAAAGCCTGCCAAACAATCAGTGGGGACATTAAATAAACTGGTAGAGGAGCATTCAGACAAGGCCGCCATGGAGAAGCTAAATCAGTGATACTCAGACCTCAGTGGCTTAGGAGCCAAGTTAGCAATCAAGATTATCCAAAAGATCCACAGTAGTGTGAATTCATTATTTAATTTACTATGTCTATCTATCTCTATATAGAAATATATATATAAATTTTGCAGTCATTTTACTGTGAAAGTAATATATATAATTCTCACAACAAAATGACTGCAAAATTGTATATACATTTCTATACAGAGATATAGTAAATTAAATAATGAATTCACACTACTGTGGTCATTTTGCTGTGAGACTTAATTATATTTTTCCTCACATCAAAATGACAGCCCAATTATTCTACATTTACTGATCAGTTAATAATGAAATCACACAGGTGTTTTAATATCATGTGCTGCAGAGAGTCACAGGAGACATATTAAACAGCAACTTATGGCTCCTGAACCTCAATCTGAGTATCACTGAGCTAAATGAATTCTTTGAAATGGTTGTCACTGCAAAAGATATGGAGGAGATCCTACACTCAAATCATTCTTTTTAGGTGACAAATTGGAAGAACTGTCCTGGATTGCAGAATCAATAAAGGAGGTTTTGGCACTTTGATAAATTTAACAGTAATAAGTCACCAAGACCAGATGGTGTTGATCCAAGTTTTCTGAAGGAACTCAAATATGAAATTGCAGAACTACCATTGGTGGTATGTAGTCCATTGCTTAAATCAGCCTCTATACCAGTTAGCTGAGGGTAGCAAATGTAATGCCAATTAAAAAAAAAAAAGGTTTTAGAGGCAATCCTGGCAATTACAAGCTGGTAAGCCTAACTTCAGTACTAGGCAAATTGGTTGAAACTATAGTAATGAACAAAATTATGGGACACATAGATGGACACATAGATGTTGGGGAAGAGTCAGCATGGCTTTTGTAAAGGGAAATCATGCCTCATCAATCTATTAGAATTCTTTGAGGGTGTCAGCAAGCACACGGATAAGGGTGATCCAGTGGATATAATGTACTTGGACTTTTGACAGGGTCTCTCACCAAAGGCTCTTAAGCAAAGTAAGCGGTCATGGGATAAGAGGGAAAGTCCTCTCATGGATCAGTAGCTGGCTAAAAGATAGGAAAAATAGGCTAGGAATAAATGTTCAGTTTTCACAGTGGAGAGAGGTAAATAGTGGGACCGCCACGGATCTGCACTGGGACCAGTGCTGTTCAACATATTCATAAAACTGGAAAAAGTTTGTAGAGGACACACAATTACACAAGATAGTTGAAATCCAAAGCTGACTGTAAAGAGTTACAAAGGGAACTCAATAAAGGCAGTGACTGGCAACAAAATGGCAGATGAAATTCAGGGTTGAAAAGTTCAAAGAAATGCACCTTGGAAAACATCCCAACTATACATACAAAATGATGGGGTTTAAATTAGCTGTTACCATTCAAGAAAAAGATCTGGGAATCTTTGTGGATAGTTCTCTAAAAACATATGCTTAGTGTGCAATAGTAGTCAAAAAAACAAAACAAAAAAAACCCCAACAGATTGTTAGGAACCATTAGGAAAGGGCTAGATAATAAGACAGAAAATATCATCATGCCACTTTATAAATCCATGGTAAACCCACACTTGAATACTGTGTGCAGTTGTGGTCACTCCATCTTTAAAAAAAAAAATGACAGAGAAGGGCAACAGAAATGATTAGTGGTATGGAACAGCTTCCATATGAGGAGAGATTAAGACTACTGGGACTGTTCAATTTAGAAGATAGACAACTAAGTGGGGGATTTGATACAGGTCTGTAGAATCTTGAATGGAGTGGAGAAAGTGAATAAGGAAGTGTTGTTTATAGTTCACATAACACAAGAACCAGGAGTCACCCAATTAAATTAATAGGCAATATATTTAAAACAAGCAATAGGAAGTAGTTCTTCAGTCAAAACATAATCAACCTGTGGAACTTCTTATCAGGGGATGGTGTGAAGGCCAAAAATATAACTGGGTTTAAAAAAAGAATTGGGTTCATGGAGGATGGGTCCATTGATGCCTGGTAACCAAGATGTTCAGGGGTGCAACCGCATGCTCTGAGGTCCCTAAACCTGTGACTGCCGAGGATGAATCACTCACTAATTGCCCTGTTTTGTTCATTCCCTCTGGAGCATCTGGCACTGGCCACTGTTAGCAGGCAGGATACTGAGCTAGATGGACCATTGCGTTGACGCAGATAAATTAAAATTCAGTAACATTAAAATCAGTACCCAGAGCATAGCAAATGATGCTGAATTGTGTTACTATTACAGTAAACAGTTCAAGTTCATACTGGTTAAATAGTCATGTGAGCTTCCTTCCGTCCTAAGCATCATCTATATTATGTTTGAGTAATGTCCTCAAGTAATATTCTCAGGGACACTGAATAAACACAGGTTATAGATAAGGACAGATATCATTATTAGCATATTTTCATTCTAGGCATTAAATATCAATAGTAAATACAAACAAGCTGAATTTATATGCATAGAGATTAAAATAAAGGCAGATATATTGGCTAAAGCAAAATGAGTTATAAAGTACACTTCAATTTACAAATAGCTTACATATCTGCTATAATTTAGAGAGAACAGTATTACTAATTAATTAGTCAGAATCAAGTTTCTCAATATTTTTCCTAGAGATTGAGAGTCTTTAGTAAATTTTGTTAGCAGTCTCGCATCTAATTGTTGCCCAGAAGAGATTCTATTTTAGAATGCCTTCATTTTTCAGGGAAGAGGATAGAGGTATCTATAATACAGGGACCCCTTGGTGCCAACTGGCAAAGGGCCCAAAGGTGCATAAAGTTTTATAGGGATCCCTGGGTCAGATATATGCATAATACAGGGGTCAGCAACCTATGGCACGCGTGCCAAAGATGGCATGCGAGCTGATTTTTAATGGCACGCTGTGGCTGCCGCTGGCCCTGCTCAGCCCGCTGCAGAATCCCAGCAGCGGGCTGAGCGGGGCCAATGGCCGGGACCCTAGCAGGCAGCAGCTTGCCATTAAAAATCCTGCCTGGCCCAGCCCGCTCTCTCTGGCAGGATAGGGGGCAGAATAAATCTTGGTCCTGCCGACTGCTCCTGTAGGGCAGGCTCTGCCGGCAGCCAAGCTTCCCCGTCCCCTGCCTCTTCCCCCAGCGTGCTGGTTCGTGCCCTGCTTCCTCTCCTTCCCTGCCACCAATGGCCCTTGCAAGGGAGTGGAGAAGAGCAGCCCCAGCGCCCTCACTGCTCAGACCGGGAAGGAGGCAGAGAAGAGGCAGGAGCGGGGCCTTGGGGAAGGCGGGTGGAATCGGTGTATCCCTCCAGCCCCCTGCCTTGAGCCGCTCAGGGCAGGAGGCTGGGAGCACCCCACCCAGTCCCAGCCCTCTGCACTGGCCCTTACATCCCCCTCACACTCCAAACCCTGCATCCCCCCCCATGACTCCAGCCCTGGCTCTGGCATCCCCCACACATACCCAGCCCCCCCATGTCCTGACTCCTGCACCCCCCTCACACCCCTCCTAGCCCTCTGCCATGACTCCTGCACCCCCCTCACACACACCCTGCCCTGACTCCTCCACTCCCCACACATACCCAGCCCCCCCATGTCCTGACTCCTACACCCCCCACAACCCCACCCTGAGCACCAAACAGGAGCTCTTGCACCCCCCCCCCCCCACATTTCCACCTGCACCCCTCACCAAATGGGAGCTACCCAGGTAAGCATTCCACACCCAAACCTCCTGTCCCAACCCTGAGCCCGCTCCGTCATTCTAGCTCCTGGCCAGGCACTGCACCTCAACCCCCAGCCTGCCCCTTCACCCCCACCATCAGCTCAGTGCAGAGAGAGAGAGAGGAAGAGAATGGGCCAGAACCAGGGAGAAGGTAGGTACCCACTCTGTGGGCAGGGCCGGGACCCCAGACCGGTGGCGGGTTGAGTGGGGCTGGCAGCCGAGACCTTGGCTGGCAGGAGCCAGCGGGCAGAACCAGCTCAGCCCGCTGCTGGTCTGGGGTTCTGGCTGCCGGCCCATTGCCAGCCGGGGTCCTGACCCCAGGCCCCTCTCAGCCTGCTGCCGGCCTAGGTGAACAGAACCCCAGGCCAGCAGCAGGCTGAGCAGGCCGGCGGCGTAAGATCAGCATTTTAATTTAATTTTAAATGAAGCTTCTTAAACATTTTGAAAACCTTGTTTACTTTACAAACAACAATAGTTTAGTTATTTAATATATAGACTTATAGAGAGAGACTTTCTAAAAAATGTTAAAATGTATTACCGGCATGCAAAACCTTAAATTGAAGTGAATAAATGAAGACTCAGCACACCACTTCTGAAAGGTTACCGACCCTGGCATAATATGTCACTGAAGGATGATGTGAGATCTCAACCAAGAGCCAGTAGCCCACTGGTCGTCGTCATCACTGCAAAATGTAGCTATTCTAAAAGTTATGTTCTTAAGGTTTTGAAGGTTAGGCAAGTTACCAGGTGATGATACACCTTAAAAATGTCCCTTTGAGACAGGACGTAACAAGTGCCTATCTCGTTGTCTGGCCATTTGTGTATTGTTTATTGTATGCTTCACTATATACTGAGCCAGGTGCAAACTAAGATATTGTGAAATCTACAAGAAAGGAAATCTGCAGAATGAAATAAACAACGTGGTGTCCTGTTTATGAATAAAAGCTAGGGATTGTCATGATATATCTTGGAGTGCAAAGGAACACACTGAGTCCTTCACCTAGCAGACAAGCTGACAGTGTGCTTGTGTCATGAAAGGAGGGTCACAGTCAAGGATGGCTGTAAAGAGCTGCAAGGATTTATGGTGAGCAGTACTCTGGAACAGTGGTTTTCAAACTGCATGCCCAGCCAGGGGACCTGGGTTAGAGGGGGAAGTGTCTGTGCCTGCTGGAACCAGCCAAGGGGAGCTTGGGGGTGTGTGTAGGGGGGCAGTGTCCATGCCTGCTGGCAAGAGCCACACGGAGCTGCTTGCGTGCCTCTGCCTAGGAGCTGGACCTGCTGCTGGCCACTTCTGGGGTGCAGCATGGTCCGCAGTGCTGGGACGGGCAGGAAGGCTGCCTTAGCACCCCTGCTGTGCTGCTGACTGGGAGCTGCCCCAGGTAAGCCTGTGCCCCAACCCTGTGCTTCAATCCCCTTCCCCAGCCCTGAGCCTCCCAACTCAGAACCCCTTCCTGCACCCCAAACCCTCCATCCCCATCCCCACCCTAGAGCCTGCACCCCCAGCCCAGAGCCCTGATCCTCCTCCTGTACTCAACCCTCTTCCCCACCCCAAAGCCCCCTCCCACACCCTCAACCACTCATTCTGAGCCCCACCCTGCGGCCCTCACCCCCGCACTCCAACCCTTTGCCTCAGTCCTGAGCCTCTCCTACACCCCAAACCCTTCATCCCGCAGCTCCGTTGGGTCACGGGCATTAACAATTTTCTTCACATGGGTCGCCAGAAGAAAAGTTTGAAAACCACTGTTCTAAAACACATGAGTATCTTGTTAGGTCTCAGCTCTAGGATGCCTGCTTTGATTTTATTTTATATGTACCCATTTGTCCCTGATACTTCTGTTTGCTACTACTTGAATCTCTGTGTTTTGTTAAATAAACTTATATTTGATTTCACAATAAACATATCTGCGTTTTGTGTTACCTGGAGCAGTGATCTGAGGTGGAACTGGTAAGCTGGATGTACTGTTTCACTGGAAGCAGTGAATCTATGAATATTGCAAGCGTCGAGTGGACCAGGGGCTGGACACTTCAGAGGAAGACTTAGAGGACTTGGAGGTTGGAGTGTGCCAATCACTGTACTGTAGAGTCACAGCTGGGTCTGGGAGGCCCAAAGGGGAGTGCTTGTTTTGCCTGGATGGATGCATTTGGGGAGCTGAGCCCTGGAGGCCCAGACAAGGCTTCCTCATGCTAAGGGCAAGTGGTAGTGAGGTGCCTCACAGCCTGGGGAAGAATCACAGCATCAGTGTCCCCCTTCTTCTCCCCCCCCCCCCGCCCCATTGATATCCTTTTTGAGAGTAATAATGATAATTTTTGCTTTCCTGCGCTCCGTGTACCACCAGTCTGGTTAAGAACAAAATACCAAGTGACTTTAAGAGCACTTCCTCTGCCTGTCTAGCTGCTGATATGATTATGTTTATATCTTGTTTCAGCAACTTAAAATTAATTGCTTTTGTGTGCATTTGTTCGTGGTCCTTGAATAGCGATCTTCTTGCAATGCATCAGGCCTGTTCAATGTGAACTGTTCCTGCTTTCAGTAAGCCAGGAATCAGCTGCTCAAGAAAGGAGGCCAAATCACCTCTTTCATCTCCCCCTGGGAGTCAAACCATTTATTTTTTCTTTGATTTGATTCTTCTAGAGTTCAAGCTTGTTAGTCAGAGAGCTTTTTAATCTTTTGTAGACATGTATGGAGCCTGGGGAAAAAAATAAAATCAATTTTCTGCTTGTGTGTCTGAGTAGAGGCATCAGCATTAGAAGTTTTAGTTTTAGTGGGGTCTACAAGAGTCTCCAGTGTTGTTACCTAGGCTGATAGTATACAATTTCCCATCTCGAGCCGCTTGTGCAATATTAGGACTTAGAAAATGTCCTTTGATTTTAAAGGATCTAATTTTTCCATCAACAGAAGCAGGAACTGTTGCTGCTTCAGAGCAAGGTGGCAGGTTCATTTGACCCACAAAAGGCTCTTTTGCTCTCTAAAAGTTCTGAAAGTTCTTTTTTAATCTTAGCTTGCCTAAAGTATGATCTGTAGTTCAATCACTTAACTTTTTGATGAGGTTTGCTTAAGAACTGCTAAATTCGCTGGATGTTGAAAGAACAGTAGGTAGCTAATCAGAACTATCCTCTCTCCATATGCTAGCGCTCTCTTTTACACCCTTTAAAGGTAATTTCTAAAAACTTGTCGAAAATAAATATTAAAATATTTTTTGCTTGTGAATGCTTTGCTGTATGAACTGTAAGAAAGTAACATTTCTTGGGAGAAAATGCTATAGCCTGAAAAGCAATACTGAAAAAAGGTCCATGTCTAGACAGTGTTTATTGCAACAAAATCTTGTTGTCTTGTAAGTATAAAGTCCCCTGCACTTGCTCCTGAAATTAGGAGACATACAAAATCTGCCACAAATGAGACAGCAGGGAAACTCTGGAGTGGTGGCTATTGTGATTCAATTTGCTAGCTTTTGCCTCTGGAGACTAAATTCATTCAAGACATAGAGATAATAGATTGAGTGCTATAAGTACTTGATGAGTACTATAGAAGTGCCTTTAAATAAATAAATAAACACTAGTATTTAAATTGCATCTAAAAATTTTTCTTGTAAATTAGGCTAATCCTTTCGATTTGAGATCGTTAGCATTCTTGGTGGAAAAGAGGCTTAGTACCACAACAGCATGATTGGCTGTTGTACACCAGGATTGAGGTATTTTAGTAGAGGTAAAAGTAAATACATGAATTGCACTTTCATTAGTGCTGAAGAGTTTTTGTTGTTAGCCTTGTTATGGCAATAAAAAGTTAATAATAGTACTTGATATAAAATCTCTGGAAAGGGACTAATTTAAAATAGTTTCTCTTTTTGTTTCTTTTCTTTTTTCTTTTTGTTTCGTTTTTCCTTTTCTTTTTGTTTCATTTTGTTTCTCCTTTTTGTTTCTCTTCTTTTCTTTTGATTCTGTATAGATTTATTTAAAAAAACTATTAGAATTATTACCCTACCATTGTCTAGAGATGTTGCTATCCTCTTTTAAAAAACAAAGAAACCTACAGCAGCCCCTTCTAACATGGTAACCACTTAATTGTGTGGTATTAAATTCCTTATCATAGAAATGAGAAAGTGAGCATGGCTTACTTAAGTTGAGTGTTAAATATTTTTGGAACATTAAATAGCAATTGAGGCTAGTCATGAGATATTATTAGAGATGTTTATAACCACTATATCAGGTAAAATTAGCTAATATAGAAGCTGGCATATGAAGGATTATTCAACAAAAGTGAGAACTTCATGAAATTGTTTAAAATAAGTGATCAAACTGAGTATGCAATGGACTAGATGTCCATGATATCATTCAAACTTGATGTTTATAATTCTGCTTTGTACATTAAATATATCATGCGTCCATGTGCTTAAAAAACGTATTTCATAAAGATACCCGAGGCCATAATCTTATTTCAGATTGTTGATGCATGTGTTCAGGCACAGTACATGAGTTACATGATCTGTAGGGATATGTGTAGTTTTCTGAGATAAGAATCTACACTGTTAACAATTTATTGCACAATAATTGCTAGCTAATTGTTTTTATTAAATACGATATTTGTGTTGAAAGACAAATTCATTTTTGAGATTGAGGCTGCATTAACTCCTCACTTGGGTGGTTGAGAAAGCATAATAGAAGTGTTGGGTTCTTCAAATATCTTCCATGACATACATAAATATGAAACTTTTATTATTATTGTTAGAATTTTGACATTCCGATAATAATGCATTTTAGATAGTGGACATACTTGAGATAATGGTATAAGTTCCGTTGTGCTTTTTGTTATGAAGTGTGCCATTTTGGGATAGCTTATCATTATACCTCCTGTTCAAGTAGTTTTTGTCATTCAGAGACTTCTACCTCACCAAACTACCATAGGAGGTTGTCTTGCTGTGTTTGGATGTAATGTTACATTTCCATTACGAAAAAGGAAGGGTGGATAAGAGAAGCAATTACTACTTCTAAAAACAGGCTGCACCAAGGATCAGAATAACCAAATATTGTTTAACATTTCAAAATATTCCAACAGACCACTTTGAACAGAAAGTTACCCATTATGCCAGTGTGGATTTTTCACAGTATGGAAGGAATTGTCTGTTGTATAGGGAAAATATTTGAGGCAGTATGCCCCACAACTTTTCCAGGGCTTGCATTGCTTCTAGTGCGCCAGGTCAAAACACATTGCAGATGCAGGACATAAAATTTGAGGTTTTTTACCCACGAAATTTATACCCAAATAAATCTGTTAGTCTTTAAGGTGCCACCGGACTCCTTATTGTTTTTATAAAATTTCTTAAAAAGCAAACCTCATGGGAAACCTTTTGATTGGCTGGCCCTTTCCTCACTTACCTGCATTTTTGGGAAAAGCAGCCAGTCATGGATGCACCAAGAAGGAGGCAGAGCTCCCCTCCCTCTCCACTCAGCAATGTGACATTATTCTCCCAAGAGGCAAGGGAAAAAAGGGAACAGAAAGAGCACAAGAAGAACAGGGGTACTTGTGGCACCTTAGAGACTAACAAATTTATTTCAGCATGAACTTTCATTAGCTACAGCTCACTTCTTCGGATGCACAGCAGTTCAAGGAGGCTCCTCTCTACTTCCTTCCCTTTCTCTTCTGTGAGCAACAGGTCAGCCTGCTCTCTGCTCCTCCTCCATCCCTTCTCCCTGGCCTGAGATGAGGGAGAGGGGACCCCACTGCAGTCTCCCCCAAGCCTGGGATAGGGTGTGAAGAATTGTAGGAGGAGCAGAGGTGAAGTTGGGGGCGAGCAGAATTGATGGGGGTTAGGTGGGGTGGAACAGTGGTTGGGACCGAATTCATGGAGGGCTGGAGGGAGCGGGATTGATTTGGGGATGGAATTAATTGCTGTCAGGGAGATGGGCAAATGTGGAAGTCAATCTTAGAAACCCCCACTTTTTTCAGACCACATTAAACATTGTGCCTGAGGCCTCCCTTAGAAGGTTGTCTGCCATGCAGTGAGGGTCCTTTTGCCCCAGAGAATTTCTGCAAAATCAAGGATACTCCAGCTACTTGTAACTGCTTATAGAAGGAAAAACAAGATCTTCTGCCTTAGAAGTAATTTATGTAGTGAGAATTTATAGCTCAACTTTCAAAAACAAGGAAAAGAATCAATTATGTGTTTTTATGGATGTTACTGAAAATTGTACTTATTGTAACCAAAGTTGAAAATGCCTCCTTCTAGATCAGAAGATCGCACAAGGTTAGAATTTGTATCGCTGAATATAATTCTTGCTAACAATACTTGTATAATTTGAATTGATGATCAGTTTAGAATTGTTTTTTCCATTACAATCCAGTCTTGATATATAAATGTAAAAGTTAAACATATGTTTACACGGGCTGTGTGTGTATTATAAAATTATCTGTTGGGCTGGAAATATGACAGTTTTTAGAATGAGAGAACAGAAAATAACTTCACCCATAATGAAATACAGTTATGTCTGCCAACTATTCTTAACAAGGATACAAATCAGTAAACATATCTTGTGTCACTGCGCAAGAGCCAGACTCAAGTGATTTCTTAGTATTGTCACAGCTAAAGGTGGAACTATAAAGAAGTAATCTCAAATATTTTCAATTTTAATACTTTTTCCTTAATAATTTATAATAAGATGCCAGGATAGAATGCCATATATTTCTGAAAGAAATATTGCCAAAGTGGTAGGGGTAGAGCACTTAATGTATTCTTCCCACTGAGCAATATGAAGAAATTTGCACAGCGCTCAACAGTGTGAAGAACTCTCTGGGCTGGTGCCAAATTGAGCATTGATGATTAGGGGAATATAATTATCACCTGCACATAGGTGATGATGTGCTATGTAGTGAGACCAAATGATGTGCACAGTAGCCAGTTTTAGGATTTTAATTTAATCTTTTTGCATGCAGTGTTGTTGTAGCTATGTTGGTCCCAGGATATTAGTGAAACAGTTTGGGTGAGGTAATAGCTGTTATTGGACCGCTTCTGGTGGTGAGAGACACAAACTTTTGAGCTTACACAACACAGAGCTCTTCTTCAGGTCTGGGAAATGTATTTAGAGTGTCACAGCTAAATACAAGGTGGAACAAATTATTTAGCATAAGTAATCAACACACATTTCACCTTGAATAGTTCCTTGAAATATGTGTTAACTATTTATGCTAAACAATCTGTTACACCTTTTATTTAGCTGTGACCCTCTGAATACATTTCCCAGACCTGAAGAGCTCTGTGTTGTTGTCTCTCTCACAAACAGAAGCTGGTCCAATAAAAGATATTACCTCACCCACCATGATTCCCTAGTTACTCTTTTTGGCAGCCTGGAATGGTGGCTACAAGAGAATGCTTAAGCACTGCATTTGGAAGAAAAACTGAGAACTGACACAATCACAAGGGCCAGATATGACAGAAGTGTGCCTGGAAATTCTAATAAAACAATATCCCTCACAGGAAGGTGCTCAGTGCCTCATGTTGTTGTGTAGTGGGCACAGTGTTCTTGCTGACCTATCAAAACTATACACTGTTTGCTCTTGTCTTTAGTGAAAACAAAGGAACAAAGCTCACAGAGTTGCCAATTCTTGCAATATTTGGTAACTTTTTGAAAGTTTCCCATTATGGTATGATTGCTGCATCAAACGCTCAGTTTTTCCCTTATACAAAGTGGCTGCCTTCACATTCCAGGGGATAGCAGAGGGTTAGTGGAGTCCCTTTTTCAGCAGCCTCCAGGGAGGCCTGCCTTTTTTTTTTGAGGGGACAGGGGGCATGAGTTTAACATTGAATTTTATGCTTGAAATAATCAGACACACACAGGTTCAGGCAGTTGTCCCCTAAAGGTTCAACATCTAGAAGGCAAATGAAAAAGCTATAATTTATTGGCTTAAAAATCATGATATATTTTAAAATAATCTCATGGGTTTTTTGGTTCTGACTCATAACTTCTGAATGCTTGAACCTGATCATATTGCACCATGGTCAGAAGTCCATTGATGACTCAGTGTTCCTGTTGCTCCTGCAGAACTGAGCCTCTAGAAGCTTGAAAGTAATTTCGGCCCCCCACAATTTATCTGCTTTTCTGATTGATTATCATTAGTTTGTTGCTTTTCTTAGTTTATTTTATGCATTGGCATTATTGATATTGGCAAAGATCTAGACATAGTGTATTTTAACTGTTTGTATCACTTACGCACTTTTGCTGGCAATAAAAATGATAAAACTGCTTGATAATTCAAATGACATTATAAAAGTTAAACATGATCTACAATTTTTATTTAATTATATTTAAGGAGGCCCAAAAGAATGGGGTTTTTGGGGCCATATTGCCACTTGCTATTGCTATCAGTTTTGTCTTTTTCTGTTTTATTCTAGTAATAAACAAAACCTTTTAAATGTTCTTTCATTCTTGCTATAGTTTAGCCATTTTAACATATTTGTATTTAAAATAATATTCAACTTACACAAATGAGTTTAAATTGAGCAAGAAATTGACATATTATGATGTAATGACTCATGTATAGGTAGTGGCCCACTAATGCAGATAACGAAGCAGTAAATTTCAAAAAATGTATACTCCTTGCCATCACTAAACTAAGCAAATATCACTTTTTTCTCAAGTTAATGCAATGTAGATTTTTCGTTGTTGTGAATCCAAGCTTTCATGTGGCCATCTGGTTCATGTAATACCAATTTTTAATTACCCTACATTTTTTGTCAAGTCTTTGCTCAAACACAAATATCGAGCCTTGATATTTTTCCTTTATATAACTTCTTTGGCTTCCTGTCAGAGTTTCATCAATTTGTTTCTTTGGTTGTGTGTTTTGTTTCCCACATTTAATTTCTTCGTTTAGCTTAAGCTATGGAGGAGGACATCCATCACACTCGGAAACGGATCTTCTTCACAGACAGACATATGCAGCTTCTCATCAGCTTCCAGGATATGCTACCACCCACCATCCTACTGGTAAATGTCTATTGTATGAAAATCAATTTAAATAACTGCTCTGTTAAATACTACATCTTTATACTGATTAATTATATGGTTCTAAGGAGTCTGTAATGCAAGGTGTGGCAAAGGCATTTCAAGAGTGAATTTACTATTTCAGCAATTTACTGAGGCTTCAACCATGAGTTTGTCATGAGTGCACAATGGGGAAGGTAACTAGGAAGTTCACAATCTGACTTACTAATTCTATGAGCATTAAATTAAAAAGAAAAAAGTGCTGAGTTTTTTCTTTCAGATATTGAGCATCAATTTTTCAGTGACTGTAAGTTCAATAAGTATACAAATGTTAACCTATTCTACACGTAAGAGTCAAATATTCAGTTGGTCTCCAAAGCCAGCTGCTGAAATTGTGCCAACAATTTTTGTGCAAATCAGATACTTAGAAGCCTAATTCATGCAAGCTTGGACACACAATTGTTCTTACTAGTTTGTGCAACCTTATGGTGTAGTATTAAATGCTAGCTAAAAATGTAGCTTTAAAATGTGGTAATAGTGAATGACTTATAAGTAAATGATGAAACCTAATTGGTCATCACGTCATAAAAATGTGAGCCTGTGTTCTGCAATCTAGATATCAACTTGTGTTGCATATGAAAGAAGAAGACTTCACAAAAAGAACAGTGGGCCAAAACCTGGAGGAGAGGGAAATGTGTATCAAACTTAAAACTGGTTAGCTTTGCTTCTTACTGGCATAGATTGAGTTATAGTATAGTGTTTTAATATATGGCTGACCACTAGTAAATTAAAATTTTGAACAAATTTATTGTAGGTTTTTAACAGCAAGTGTTAACATTTCATACACAAATGTGTTTTTTCAAACAAGGTAAAAAGCTTTGTAGTGTTTGGGTAGCAGTGATATCTCTGACTGTGGCTTGCTCTTAAATTTGTAATAGGAATTCATTGTGATTTGGATATTTGTTTTTTTCCAAGGTCTTTCTGGAATATTTGATACTAGTATGCACAGTGCTGGAAGTAACACTAAAGAAACTTCAGTTATGAACTTTCTCTCTGCAATTGAGTCTCGCACTGCTCAGGCTGCTGCTTCAGGAGCTACCCTTTTACCACAATTCAGGGCTCCATCATGGCAGACAGGTGATGTTTTCTTAATTTTTAGCACATTTGTAAATTATTATATATGTGTGTATGTATTTAAAAGAGAGTTGTGGTGATGAATAAATAAGATTGAGATGAGAATTCTTTCTTAAACTCCCCTCTTCGTTATTCTTAACTTTGTGAAAAAATTTCCTCTTGAAACAATTTTTTTCATATTGGTGTTAGCCCAGTAGTGAATATTTCTTGAGTTTAAAAAAAAAGGCTTCTCAGCCACTTCTGAATTTTGCAATTATGAAAAAATGCACATCTTCCACCTCCATTTTATTTTGCACTATTATAACCCAAGCCAAGCTTTTCATTCAAATTTTCAAAATTGGCAAAACAAGTATGGTCAGACCAACAGTCTACCTAGTCCAGTATCCTGTATTCTGATTGTGGCCAACCCCAGAAGTTTCAGAAGGAATGAGCTGAACAGGGCAGTTTTGAGTGATGCATTCCATGTTGTCCATTCCCAGATTCTGGCAGTTGGAGATTGAGGGATACCCGAAGCATGGAATTGCATCTGTGATCATTTTGGTTAATAGCCATTGATGGCCCTATATTCTCTTTGAATTTATCTAATTCTTTTTTAAACCCAGTTTATACTATTGGCCTTCACAACATCCCCTGGCAACAAGTTTCAGAGGTTGACTGTGCGTTGTGTGAAGTTGTTCTTTTTGTTTGATACCTGCTGCCTATTCATTTCAGTGGGTGACCCACTAGTTCCTGTGCTGTGTTATGTGAAGGGGCAAATAACAGTTCCTAGTTCCTTATTTACTTTCTCCATACCACTCATAGCGCCCTTTAGTCATCTCTTTTCTAAACTGAACAGTCCCAGCCTTTAAGTTTTTCTCATATGGAACAGCTTCCATACCCCTAATAATTTTTGTTGCTTTTCTCTGTACCTTTTCCAATTCTAGTATCTCTCTTTCCAGATGGGATGCCCCAGAATTTCATGCAGTATTAAAGACATTGGCATATCATGAATTTATATAGTGACACGAAGATGATATTATCTGTCTTATTATCTATCCCAGGGGTCGGCAACCTATGGCATGCGTGCCAAAGATGGCACACGAGACAATTTTTAATGGCACACAGCTGCCTGCTGGAACTCCGCGTGTTGTTAAAAATCTTGCCAACATGGCAAGCCGCGGGGTCCACGGTCCCGCGCCGGAGCCCTGGCCTAGCACAGCAAGCCGCTGGCCCCTCTCCCGCCTTCCTCCAGAGCCCTGCCACTGCCCGCGCAGAGCTCTGGGGAGCTGGGGCTGCGCGCTCCCGCGGGGCAGCGTTTGGCTCCGTGGGGAGGGAAAGATGCTCCCCGCTCACCCAGAGCCCTCCTGCTGTGCGCACAGAGCTCTGAGGGGCGGGGTGGAGCAGGGCTGCGCGCGGGGGGGGGTGGCGGCAGTGGTGGTGGTGGCGGCGGCAGGGCTCCGGATGAGCGAGGAGCCTCATGGTAAGGAGGCCGGCTCCGGGCAGTCAAGGGACAGGGAGCAGGATGGGGGGGTGGTTAGGGGTGGGGGTCTCTGCAGGGGGCAGTCAGGGAGCAGGGGGGTTAGATGGGGCATATGAGTCTCGGGGTTTGTTTAGGGGGTGGATGGGGTCAGGGCAGTCGGGACAGGGAGCAAAGAGGGTTCTGGGGGAGCAGTTAGGGTGGGGGGGTCTCTGGAGAGAGTGGTCAGGGGACAAGGAGCTGGGGGAGTTGGATGAGTCGGGAGTTCTGGGGGGATTGCCAGGAGGTAGGGGTGTGGAGAGGGGTTGTGGCAGGCAGGGAGCGGGTGGGGGGGTTGTATGGGTCCAGAGTTCTGGGGATCCTGTCAGGGAGCAGGGAGCGATTAGATAGGCATGGGAGTCCAGGGGCTCTGTCTGGGTGTAGGGATGTGGATAAGGGTTGGGGCTGTCAGGGGACAGGTAGAGGGTAGGGCCCTAAGGGGGGCAGTCAGGAGATAAGGGCCAGGGAGGCTTAGATAGGGGTGGGGTCCCAGGAGGGGGTAGTCAGGACAAGGAGCAGGGGGGGTTGGGTGTTCTGGGGGGTGCAGTCACTCAACCCTCTGCCCTGAGCCCTGATCCCCTTCCCCCCCCACACACCCAGCCCTCTGCCCTGAGCCCTGCACCCCCACACACCCCCAGGCCCCTGCCCTGAGCCCTGTACCACCCATCCCTCTGTTGACTCCTTGACCACCCCATGGCCACAGTCCTGACTGGCACCCCCATACATACCCAGCCCCCCCACTCTGACACCTGCACCCCCCTCACATGTCCCTAGCCCTCTGCTCTGACTCTTGCACCCCCACATCCCGAGCCCCCCGCCCCCACATCCTATGCATCCTGCACATCCCCACCCCCACCCTGAGCACCAAACAGGAGCCCCTGCACCCTCACTCACATTCCCACCTGCACCCCTCACACCACATAGGAGCTGCCCAGGTAAGTGCCCCCACACCCAAACCTCCTGCCCCAACCCTGAGCCCCCTCCTCCATTTTAGCTCCTGGCCAAACCCTTCACCACCAGCCCTGTGCTCGGTCCACTCCAACTCTCAGCTCAGTGCAGAGAGAGGAAGAGAATGGGTCAGAACCAGGGAGAAGGTAGGTACTCACTGTATATGGGCAGGGCTGGGACCCCAGACCGGCACCGGGCTGAGCGGGTCTGGCAGCTGGGATCCCGGCTGGCAGGAGCCGGAGGATGGTACCCCTGAGCGGCAGTGAGCTGAGCCGCTCAGCCCACTGCCGATCTGGGGTCCTGGCCACCAGCCCCACACAGCCCGCTGCCAGTCTGGGGTTCTGGCTGCCAGACCCTTCCCAGCTGGGGTTCCGGCCGCAGGCCCCACTTAGCCCGCTGCCGGCCTAGATGAACAGAACCCGAGACCAGCAGCGGGCTGAGTGGGTCGGTGGCGTAAGATCAACATTTTAATTTAATTTTAAATGAAGCTTCTTAAACATTTTGAAAACCTTGTTTATTTTACAATACAACACTAGTTTAGTTATATAATATATAGACTTGTAGAGAGAGACCTTCTAAAAAACATTAAAATGTATTAGCGGCACGTGAAACCTTAAATTAGAATGAATAAATGAAGACTCGGCACACCACTTCTGAAAGGTTGCCGACCCCTGATCTATCCCTTTCCTAGTGGTTGCTGACATTTTGTTAGCTCATTTGACTGCTGTTGCACACTGAATGGATGTTTTCAGAGAATCTCCATGATGACACCCAGGTCTCTTTCTTGAGTGGTAACTAATTTAGTCCGCATCATTAGACATAGTTGGGATTATGTTTTCCAAGGTGCATTATTTTGCACTGTTGAACCCTGAATGCCATCTGTCATTTTGTTGCCAGTTACTGTCTTTAGTGAGTTCTCTTTGTAACTCTTCGCTGTCAGCATTGGACTTTAACTATCTTGTGTAATTTTGTATCCTCTGCAAACTTTGCCTCCTCACCATTTACTCCTTTTTCTAGATCATTTATGAATATGTTGAACAGCAGTGATCTAGTACAGATCCTTGGGGGACCCATTATTTATCTTTCTTCACTGTGAAAACTGACCATTTATTCCTAGCCCTTATTTCCTATATTTTAACCAGCTACTACTGATCCATGAGAGGATCTTCCCTCTTATCCCATGACTGCTTATTTTGCCAAAGAGTCTTTGGTAAGGGACCTTGTTCAGCTATATTCACTGAATCACCCTTGTCCACGTGCTTGTTGACCCCCTCAAACAATTCTAATAAGTTGGTGAGGCATCATTTCCCTTTACAAAAGCCATGTAGATGCTTCCCCACCGTATTGTGTCCACCTGTGTTTCTGATAATTCTGTTCTCTACTATAGTTTCAACCAGTTTTCCTGGTACTGAAGTTAGGCTTACCGGCTTATAATTGCTAGGATCACTTCTGGAACCTTTTTTAAAAATTGGCATTACATTAGCTATCTTCCAGTCATCTGGTAAAGAGGCTGATTTAAGCAATAGTTTACATACCATAGTTAGTAATTCTGCAATTTCATATTTGAGTTCCTTCAGAAGTATTGGTGAATACCATCTGGTCCTGGTGACTTACTATTAGTTAATTTATCAATTTATGCCAAAACCTCCTCTACTGACTCCTCAATCTGGGACAGTTCCTCAGATTTGTCACCTAAAAAATATGGTTTGACTGTTCCTCATTAGCTCCTCCTTGTACTTACCCAACTACTTTCCTATCCCTCTTGACCACGGATGCTGCAAACTCTGCCACACGAACCATATCCTCCGCCATAGCCATGAGGAAGAGCTTATGGCTCCAGATGTTGGGCTTTCCCCCAGAGGTCCAACAAACAATTGAAGACTTGCCCGTTGACGGCATGGGGCTGTTTTCTGAGTAAACAGATTCCAGGCTCCATAGCCTAAAGGATTCATGGGAAACATTGAAATTGTTGGGTCTGCATACCCCTGCCACCCAGAAGAAACACATTAAGCCCCAACCCCCTCAGCACTTCTACCTTCCCCAGCCTAGGCAGGACTTTTCCGGGGAAGTGGGGCAGGCATGGTAGGTGTAAGCTCATCACCATCCACTGCCCAATCAAGGCCAGGGCTCGGCGAGGCAGTCATAAGGCTTTAAGCAAGCCTTTTGATGGCGCACCCAGGGGCAACACACCAGTCCTCTCACTGGACCTTTCGCCCTGTTTTGTGAATCGTCTGTCATGCTTCAACCCAGGTATCCTCAAATCGAAGTGGGATATTCTCTCCAATTCAGCAGATCATTCCGCAGCCACAAGTGGTCCATTTGCCCAGATATGGTGAATAGCATTTTCCAAAAGCAGGGAGTTCCCCAGATCGACCTGTTCACTACAAAAACCAACAGGCACTGCCTGCAGTTCTGTTCCTTCCAGAATCACAACCTGGGCTCCCTCGTGGACGCATTCCTCCTTCCTTGGATGGACCACCTGCTGTACGTGCTCCTGCCTTTCCCTTTCGTCCACAAGATTCTGCTCAAGATCCGCAGGGAGAGGGCCACAGTCATACTGATAGCGCCAGCTGGGCCTCTCCAGGACTGGTCTACCATGCTCCTGGAGCTGTCGGTGGATACCCCAATCTCATTGCCCTTCCGGACCTGATCACTCAAGACCACAACCGTCTCCAGTGTTCCAGCCTCGAGTCTCTCCACATTACAGCTTGGAAGCTTCCTGGTTAAACCAAGTAGAACTAATGTGCTCCGATCCCATTAGGGAGGTTCTCCTTAGCAGTAGGAAACCCTCCACCAGGGCAGCCTACCTGGCCAAGTGGAAAAGATTCTCAGTCTGGTGTTTGCAGGCCCGTACCCTTTCATTGCAGACATTGATACCTCTCACCTTAGACTATCTGCTGCATTTAAAGAAGCAGGGCCTGTCGGTCTCATCAATAAGGATTGATCTAGCTGCCATTTCAGCATTCTACCCAGGAGTGGCTGGCCAATCAGTCTTCTCCAACCTGATGTTGGGTCAGTTTCTTAAAGGTCTTGACAGATTATACCCACAAGTTAGGCAGCTGATCCCGGTTTGGGACTTCAATCTGGTTCTTTCAAGACTAATAGGGCCCCCCTTCAAGCCCCTAGTGACTTGCTTGTTATTCTATCTATCATGGAAAGTGGCATTCCTGGTCGCAATAACATTAACTAGGAGAGTGTCTGAGCTTAAGGCCTTAACTTCTGACCCTCCTTACACCATTTTTTATAAAGACAAGGTGCAGCTTAGGCCTCACCCAGCCTTTCTCCCAAAGGTTGTTTCTGTTTTGTGCCAATCAGGACATTTTTCTCCCAGTCTTTTACCCTAAGCCACACGCTAACAGTCAGGAGCAAAGACTCCACTCCTTGGACATAGGCGAGCATTGGCCTTTTATATTGAGCACCCAAAGCCGTTTCATAAGTCAATTCAGTTGTTTGTGGCAGTAGCTGAGATTCTTCTCAAAGAATTTCATCGTGGATCTTGTCCTGTATCAGGGCATGTTATGATTTGGCAAAGATACCTGCCCTAGCATAACAGCACATTCTACAAGGGCGCAGACGTCTTCGGTGGCATACCTGGCCCAGGTCCCGATCCAGGAGAGCTGCAGGGCAGCGACGTGATCATCAGTTCACATTTTCACCTCTCATTACCCAGCATGCCAGGGAAGATGCAGCAGTCAGCAGCGTGGTGCTTCAATCAGCAATTCCATGAACTCTGACCCCTCCTCCTAGGAAATACTTGGGAGTCACCTACTTGGAATCGACGTGAGCAAGCACTTGAAGAAGAAAAAACGGTTACTTACCTTCTTGTAACTATTGTTTTTCTAGATGTGCTGCTCATGTCCATTCCAAGACCCACCTGCCTCCCCTCTGTCGGAGTATCTGGCAAGAAGGAACTGAAGAGGTGGCTGGTGGCAGGGACCTATATATACCGGTGTGAAGGCGCCACGTCAGGGGCCTCCACAGCTGACCCAATGGGTACCACTAGGGGAAAAACCTTCTGACAACTGCACGTGGCACATGCACACCTACTTGGAATGGACGTGAACAACACATCCCGAAGAACTGTTACAAGAAGGTAGGTAACTGTGGGGGGTTTTTTTGTTTTGTTGGTTTGTTTTGTTTTTTAATACAGTAGTCCTTCTGCCTCTATGGCAATAAATATTTCTGTGCTTGAGAGAATCTGACTGGTGTTTGAATGTTACTTAAAATTTCTATTTACTGCATCCATATAGATATATTTACCAATAGTATATAACATATTTATTTGTACAGCTTGCAAATTTTAAATTGCTGCTAAAATGCTTCTCTTTTTATTATAAGGGTTTAATTTCTGTTGAACTGAAAGGCCATCCAAATGCCCTCTTGAGCTGCCTCAGTTGATGCTGTCTAAGCAGTTTTGAGATTAAGCTGTAATGGTGCCCTGCTGCAGCTATAAAACATGAAACAACTGAAATATTTTAAATTATTTTAATGGAATTTATTTGCTGAGGTAATTGTGTCAAAACTGAAATTCTTCTTTGTGAGGATTTTACTTATTCTCAAATAATAGTTCAAAGCTAAAAGCTATTTTTTTCCCCTCAGCCACTGAACTGAAAGTTGAACTATATGAATCACTGCCCTATGCCCAATCTGGTTCCCATGAAAGTCAGTAAGAACACTGCATTTAACTTTCAATAGCAGCAGGGTAGGGCTCCAGGGATTAATTGACTAATTGCATATATTTTTAAATGTAAGATTATATAAATCTATTTGAGGGCTTTCATTATTAGTTAATGGAAGGATAGTTTTGTGGATATGGACTGGAAGTGAGGAATTAGAACCAAGGTTCTCTAGCTTTTCCTTAGCTTCGTGTAAGACTTTGGGCAAATCACTTAACTATTCAGTGCTTCTGTTTACCATCTCTAAAATAGGGATCATAATAATTTCTTACTCTGGGACGTTGTGAATCTTAATATCCACTGTTGGTAAAGCTCTTTGAGCTCCTGGGATGGGAAATGCTATTGAAGTGCAAGAAGTCATTGAATAATATGATTGTATCTAGGCTTAAATCTAATAAAATAATTCTTGTATTATAATTCAAGTGATACAGAATTTATATTCCATTGATTTTTTTTTTTTTTAATCAGCTAAGGATGGTGCAGCAAAGCAAGGCTGCAAGTAGTGAATGTCAGACATTTTGATCTGATACTCATAGTGTGGATGTCATGGATGCTTTTATTCCATTTTATACATACAATTGTAATATAAATGCATTTCTTTTCCACCCCTCAGAGCAAAGCCTCTTTTTAAAAGTATACATGCAGCAAAATAAAGGCAGTTTCTCAGAAAATAAGTTGTAAAAACTGTTGACAGAACTCCAATTCAATGAATGTTTTGATATAGATTTATAAAATTGCATCTTTTAGGAGTGCAATGTAAATTTTTTTCACAGTAACAGACATTTTTTTCCTTTTAGCCCAGGCATTCATGAGTGACCATCACTTAATGAGATCTGTACATTACTGAAAGAAGTGTTCTATAGCTTCCTTAAGCCGTTGTGTTCTGTTGTCTGATAATTATATGAGATGTGTTAGGCTGGGGAGAGAAGGGGTAAGAAAAATGCTACTGCTTTGATACGTGTTTTTTAACTCCTATGGTGTATTTTAATGTATATTAAGAGTTGTGGATATGTGGCATTTCATATAGATTAAAATCAAAGCAACTAAATAGATAAAAATAAATATAAAGGTGCCTGAGGTTTCAAACAGGGCTCTCTCTTTTTTTTTTTTGGCACATTTTGCACCAACAATACATAATTTCAGTTTGTGCTTATTCTTGGCAATTAACTGCAGTGTAGAGTTCATTATGCCTGCAAAAATGGAGGCCCAGTTTGAAAAACAGACTCCGAAAATGTGTCCTTTTATATTCATAGGTGTGCAAGTAAACATTTTGTGATGTATTTTTGCTTAAATCGAAGAATAACACTACTTATTTCCCTCACAGCAGTGTTGAGTCTGTATTTACACTTGTAAAGGGCTTTGAGATTGTACAATAAAATGAGCCATGGAAGTTCAAAATATTATTACTTATAAAGTTTCTTTACACTTTTTTTTTCCTCCCCAGGTATGCATTCCTCAGCAGCAACAGAACTATTTGTTACTGGAGCATTGCCAACCTCTGGAACATTTCCACCAACATCTGCATTATCAGCTTATCAGCATCCCAATTCTTTCAGCAGTAGAAACTTTGCTACTACTCCATCTCTCACACTTCAAGATGCAACATTCAGTGCTACATCAAATGGTCTTTTAACTGCTCATGACCCTTTATTGCAAATCAAGACATCACAAGGCACAGTTCCAACTGCTTTGACATTTGAGCGCTTAGGCAGCTCTGTTTTAAGTACCAGCATACCACCTCAGTCATCAACGTACCGTTCTGCTCAAGAGTCCGCACCCCATCTCTTGCAACCTCAGTTTAGTTTGTTGCCTTCAACACTTGGAGGAGCTCAGCAGGCTTCTCAGGCATATAGCACATCTGTCTTTTCTGGTTCTACTGCCTCCATTGATAGAGCACTTCAGCGAGAATGTAGTGTTATTAAACACCATCAGCGGCCTTCAAGTACACAGTCTGTTCAGGCACAACTGACTGGTTCACAGCATTCCTTACACAGTTATTTATCAAATACAAGTGGAGTTAATTTTCAGGATACATCCAGGCAGTCAGCACTGCCCTGCAGTCCAGTTGGAGATGCTACTCAGGTGAGCAATGGAGGATCACAACAGAAGACCTCTCAAGTCTCAGTGGAACTTGCTCAGTCCTATACATCTGCAGTTCCATCACCTGGTTTCCCATCTACTTCTACAGCAAAAGCAAAAAACTGTTCTACAAAGCAGCTATCAAGGTCAACAAAGACACCCAAACCTCAAAATGTAGTCTCTCCTGTGCAGACACAAAGCTATTCCAAAACTGCACAAAACCAGAGTTCAGTAATAGCAGGCCAAGCACAAATCTATTCTACAGCACAGCTACCAAGTCTGTTGTCAGTCAGCCAATCCCAAAACTATGTTTCCACACAGTCACAGAATATGCCATCTGTCAGTCATTCACAAGTTTTCTCATCTAGCAAGGTTGAGAAACTGCCCTCATTATATAAAACACTGACTTTTTCTGGGCAGTCGCAAACTATAACTTCTGATAGTCAGACAACACTAAGTTACTCTGCAGATCAACAGGTATTAACTTCAGTTCCAAATGAGAACTACTCTGGTCAGACAAGGGATCTTTCTTCAGTTAGCCAATCTCAGAGTTATTCTTCTAATCACTCTCAGGGTTTATCTCCCGTTAACCAATCACAGGTTAGTTATTCATCTCAATCACAGGTTTTGTCAGCTGTTAGTCCTTCAGAAAGTTATACGTCAGGGCAATCTTTAACATTAACTTCACCTTCTCTTCCATTTTCTTCCTCCCCTCGTATTCAAAATTTGTCAGCCTCAAGCCCAAACCAGAACTATATTTCTTTACGTTCTTCTCAGAATTCTCAGACACAAGAATCATCTTCTCCACAGTCTCAAAAGTTTTTGACAGCTGTTCAGTCTCCTACTTTTGCATCCCCAGCTCATTCACAGACACTGCAGAACAATAGATCTTCCTCAGATACAAAAACATATGTTAAAAGGAAATCTGACTCTAACTTGTATGCTTCATCAAAACAGGAAGATGAATTGTCAATGCAAGATTTACAGGCATTACAACAGCAAGCTTCTCTTGAATCCTCTACCCAAAGGCTAACTGATAGTGAAATTAATGCTCAGGACGCTGCCTATAGGGTCTCAAAGGCAGATGACAGATATTCTCAAAGTGTAATCAGAAGTAATTCTCGTCTTGAAGATCAAGTCGTTGGGCTTACTCTTCAAGGGTCAAAAAAAGACGAGAGGATGGTTGGTTCTGTGGCACAGCTTACTCAGCAGATTGGCCATATCACTAATGTAATAAGCCATGATATTAAAAAGGCAGCTAATTTAATGCAGACAACACAAGTAAGTGTAAATGCTAAAGAACTAAACCAGCAGCATTCTCTTATGCATAAGGTACATGAAACTAAGGCCCAAGAACAGCAGGGCCAAGTCATTAGCACATCATCACAGATTCAAGCTCATGCCTTGAGGCATGGCAATCAACTATGTTTGCCTAATGCACAAGTACTTCTGGAATCTGCCTGTGACTTACAAATTCTTCAGCAGTCAATACTGCAGTCAGGCTTAGGACAAGCAAAGGCATCTCCACATGTGCGACGAATACAGAGTCCTCAGCAGGTAGCACATCAGTTCCTTCAAATGGATGGTCACATTATTCAAAGTAATGGGGGTCATTCTCAGCAACAGCTTCATCCTCAAAATGCAGAAGTTATTAAAATGGACATTTCTGAGTCCTCAAAACCACTACAGCAACATATGACATCAAAAGACCATTTTACTCAACCAAATCAACATGAATCAAAGAATCAGTTTGTTTCTCTTGGTTCGATATGTTTTCCAGAGTCTATGCTTCTCAGTGATGAGAGGAATATATTGTCTAATGTAGATGACATCTTAGCAGCAACAGCAGCAGCATGTGGGGTCACACCATCAGAATTTGCCAAATCCACATCTCATGAAGAAGAAATTCAATCTGTTGAAAACGGTGATGATTCCAAATCTCAGTTCCAGTCAATAGGTGTACGTCACATATCTCCTAGTTTTAGCTCCTCACCCACTGTAGTTGGAAAACCACACAGCATAAATAATATTTCTCTAAATGGAAGCCACGTTACTATAAACCTTACAACAGTGTCTACAATACAATCAAAACATGTGATCCTTGATCAACGTATGGAAACTTCTGATCAAAACATATCAACTAGAATGACTTCTCCAGGCCTCGGACCTAGTCAGGAGGAGCAAGAACAAGGTTCTGGCAAAGTTAAGAAACAGTCTAGCATTAGTCATGAATCTGAAGAAGACAATGATGTTCCCATTGATGGTACACTGAATGCTAGAGACTCAGAATTTGTTTCAAGTGGTCGGAGTCTAAGTGAAGAGAGCGTTACATCAGATAATGATTTTAATATGGGTTGTGATGATGGCATTGTAGTAGGTAACAAGATTAAAGGTCCATTGCAACCAATATCTGTGCTACAACCAGGAGATGGAAGTGGTAGCAAAACTGAAGAAGAGAACCAAGATTTAAGTCAAGGGAACTTTCAAAAGAAAAAAAGTAAAGGAAAAAACCAAATAAAAAATGCTACAGAAGATGACAGTGCAAGCCAGAAACAACTGAAACGAAGTGGACAATGCAAACGTCAGAATGTAAGAGGAACTGACATATGTTTACCATATTCTTCTCCTGTTTCTGAAAGTTATGATATTTATCAACACCAAGAAAGAATGAGGCAAAAAATTAAAGAAGTGGAAGAAAAGCAACCAGAAGTCAAAACCGGATTCCTGGCATCTTTTTTAGACTTTCTAAAATCTGGGCCCAGGCAACAGTTTTCAGCACCTGCTGTACGAATGCCTAACAGGACTAGGCGGCCAGTTACCCAGATAGTCCGTGCCCCAGGTCCCCAGCCACCTTCAAAGCCACAGCCAGCAGCAGCTCCTTTGTCTGTTGAGGGTGCCTGTGAAAGTCCAACCAAAAAAGTTGATGATGAACTTAAGAAAAATTTGGAAACATTGCCTTCATTTTCTTCTGATGAAGATGATTCTGTAGGCGGTAACCACGATCTTCAGAAGAGCATTTCTACAGCATTATCAGCTTTGGATGATACTGCTGACAAAAAAAACAAATCAGGTAAAATAGTTGTTTATTTTCAAAGACATAATTCTGTAGATTTTGCATATACTTTACTTTTTAATTTAGATATCTTTAGTTTTAGATAAACATATCTTTCAAAAGACCTTTGTTAGGTCACACTAAAATTTAGGAGTAATATTAAAATTATTGAACTGAGATTTAACTAAGTTAGTGTTTTCCACAATAGTGGAAGTTATGTGGCTAAATCCATGTACAATGTTTTGAAAATATATCCTTAAATATTTCTTTTTCAGTATAAAAGATTATTTTGGCTTGGAATGGAGAAACTTGTATTGTAGTAAACTGATGTCAACTCTACTATTTTCTAACTCAAAATGGTAGATAAGGTTTTGCCTGTAAAACTCAACAGTCTAGTACCAAATGTTTCATCACATGGACAGTAAAGAGTGTAAAAATGCAACAGTGTCTTTAAAGAAATTTCATCATGATTACATAATTGAGTTATTTCCAGAAAATATTGTTTTTACCTTGGTGGAACTGAGTATGTTCTTTCAGTGATGATAGAGTTACATAAAGCAGAGTTATTTATAAAAACATTTATTTTTACACTCGCCAGCTGAGAATATGTTTTATCTGTATTTTTCTAAATAGGAGGAGTTCAGACTTTATACTATTAAGCATAAAGTAGATGACTTTAGAGAAATAGAATTTTTGAAAGGTAAATGTCCTAACTAATGCAACGTGGGATGGTAGTGATGGCACTATTTATATTTTATATATAGTTCTTCTGCTAATATTAATGTGTCTATTCTGTATATCGTAGAATTCTTGTCAGCAATCATACATTTTAATTACTAGTGCTTCCTCTGGAAGTATTTTCAGCAAACTGTTTTCTTTTCTTATCTACATTTTAAAATACTTTGATGTTTTCGTGACACAATTGATAAATAGGAGGCAAAAACCGTGGTAACTGGGATTTGACAAGTGCTGGACCTGCCCTGCAGACTGTGATGCTGCTAATGTTTTAGCAAAGACAGTGACTGCAGTCACTATATTGCTGGCCTTTGTGACTAGATTTCTCTGACTTTCCAACGGAAATCTAGATCTACCCTTTTGAGGGGCATAATTTGTTCAATGGCAAGACAATGCACATCATGATCACTTTCAGGTCTCAGGGTCTCTATGCAACATCTGGAGAGAAACATGCTTTCACCTTCAAATGCCAGTCACAGGGTTTCCAGACAACACTTGGCCAGAAGTTCACAATGAAGAACTCATCAGACTCAAAAAAGCAAAAAGGGCAGATTCTACTAACAGAGGTCAGGGTCTGCCTCAGCAGGCTTGGCTTCATCATCATTTGCCCAAATGCTTTAAAGGATAACAACATAAAGAGTACGCAGTTACTTTAGTGGTTCTGGCTCCTTTTGATTTCCTGTAAGCAATCTTTTTGAATGCTTGTCCAGTTTGTGTTTCTTCTGCCCTTTAATATTACATGCATATTAAATGAGATTTAATGCTGCCACACACTTTACAGTCAGCTACAATTGTGGCTCTCCAGAGACAAATTTGTAGAACTTTCAGACCCGTCCATTAGTTTGGTGGCAACTCTCTGTAGCTGGCTCACAGACCCTTGGGAAAAGGAATGCCTCAAGTAATCTTACAGCAGTGTCTCTAGCCAAGTCAAGAGTAGAGGCATTTATTATTCACAGAGGAACTGTATCCAGACCACCTTCCCCAAAAGAATGTCCAAGCCATGAATCTTTGGGGACTAGGGAAAATGGTGGATCCATTAAGTTTGTAAATTACTGGAAACCGCTTAGGAGACCTAGTTATCACTAAAAATGTATGCATCTAAGAAAGAATTTTGACACCTAGAGTTCAGTGCCACTTTGTCTCTTATAACAACTTTTTATACATAGAACATGCTTAGAGCATGTTGATCATCGCTTTGTATAAGAAGGTATTGATACTTTAAGTGCACAGAATTAGAACAGGGTTTTGTCCTGGAGCTCCATGCTAAAAAT
Organism: Gopherus evgoodei; assembly: GCF_007399415.2. Classification (NCBI taxonomy): domain Eukaryota; kingdom Metazoa; phylum Chordata; order Testudines; family Testudinidae; genus Gopherus; species Gopherus evgoodei. The sequence continues at coordinate 96,756,792 of NC_044325.1, forward strand.
ATATCCATAAAGATCCCTGTGTTAACCGGGATGCTTCCTAGAAGAATATGGGCCAGGGTTTCCATATATCTGTTAAGTTCAGTAAATTCTTTGTTGCTGTTCACATAAGCTACCTTCGTATCTCAAATACAGTGTATTTGGAATGTACTTCTGCCCACATGTGGCATCTCTGAAGAATCTCTTATAGCTAGTCTTGGGAGTTATAGAATCATAGGTTGGAAGGGGCCGGAAGGGCCATGTAATCTAACCCTCTGCCAAGATGCAGGATTTGTTGGGTCTAGACCATCCAAGCCTCCTTTTGAAAATCTCCAGTGAAGGAGCTTCCACAACCTCCCTAGGTTCCATTGTCCTACTGTTCTTACACTTAGGAAGTTTTTCCTGAGATTTAATCTAAATCTGCTATGCTGTAGTTTGAACCCATTGCCTCCTTTCCTGTCCTCTGAGGCAAGAGAGAACAACTTTTCTCCATCTTTTTTATGGCAGCCTTTCAGGTATTTGAAGACCACTATCATGTATCCCCCCGCTTAATCTTCTCTTTTCCAAACTAAACATACCCAGTTCCTTCAGCCTTTGCTTATACGGCTTGCATTTCATCATTTTGATCATTGTTGCTTGACTCTGGATCCTTTCCAGTTTCTACATCCTTCCTATACATTGGTTACCAAAATTGGACACAGTACTCCAGCTGAGGCCTAATCAACACCGAGTGGAGCGATACTTTCACCTCCCGGGACTTACAGGCTATGCCTCTGTTAGTGCAACCTAAAATTGCATTTTTTTTTTTTTATTTTTTTTTGCAACAGCATCACATTGCTGAGGCATGTTCAGGTTGTCACCCACCGCAACTCCCAGATCCTTTTTAGCAGTGCTGCTGCCAAACCAGTTATCCTCCATTCTGTATTTGTGCATTTGTTTTTTCCCCCTAAGTGTACCTTACGTTTGTCTTCGTTAAATTTCATTTTGTTGCCTATAGCCCAGTTCTCCAGTAAGATCCCTCTGAATTTCAGCTCTATCCTCCAGACTTTGAGCTATACTTCTTTCCTTCTCCCTAGCTGTGAAATATTTGTCTCTTTTGCTCTGTAATACTATGATAGAGTGTATAAGTCCTGCACTGACAGCAAAGGGACTAGGGAGGCAGTGTGTGCAAAGGTAGCCTCAGCCCTGCCAATCATGCATGGTAGGGAGGAGGACTTTAAAAGGAAGAAACTGCAGTCGGCCAGGGGGAAGCCCTGAGAAGGTAACGTCTGGAGTGGTCCTGAAGCAGTGGGAGGAACCCCCCATGCGAGAGACCCTGCCAGCTCTGCGAGAAGTCTAGCAAACACTGGGGCAAGCCTGCTACAGAGACACTGACGCAGCTATCTGGCCGTAAGAACTCCAGTAAAGTTGCTACCTAGGCCCTCCTGAAGTAAGGTGGTGCTGCTGAACTTTTCACTTTCTGTTGACCCCAGAAGTGGCTTGTTCTTTCCTGAATTTGGACTTTTGCTTTTCTGCACCCATCACAAAGTAAGCAGGACTACAAGGGTGCAGCCCACTGCAAGGACTAAGGGTATGTCTACACAGCAAAGAAAAACCGGCCAACCTGCTTGGTCTTGCAGGGCTTGCAGGGCTCAGGCTGCGGGGCTGTTTCATTGCTGGGTAGGCTTCCGGGCTCGGGTGCTCTGGGACCCTAAATACCCTGCAGGGTCCTAGCCTGGAAGTGTACACAGCAGTGAAACAGCCCTGTAGCCCAAGCCTCTTGAGCCCAAGTCAGCCAGCACGGGCCAGCCACAGATTGTTCTTTGCTATGTAGACATACCCTAAAGGGCTAGAGCCTGGACTGGCTTAACTTTGTGGTGGTAACTCTGTGTGGCAAGCAGCCCCCACCCAGCAAAGTTGGCACTCCAGCGAGACTCTGTTACAAATATCATCCATCTTCTTCTTCCAGCCATTGGAAAAATTACTTAACTATTTTAAAGCAGTCTGCTCCACAGTTCGTATTTATCAAAAGTAATCTTGTTGAAGATGAATATATGTACTTAGTAAAAGCATTTCTCTGTGCAAATTTACATATGCTCGAATTAACTCTGACCAGGGCCAATATAAATAAGATTTTATTTTAATTCTTTCACTATAAATAATTCCTGGATGTTTTTACTGAAATGAAATAAGTGTAAATTGATGTGCTGTAGCTAATGTGACCCAAAAGTATATTTTTAATTTAGAAAATAATAATTTGGCATAACAACCTAATACAAAATAATTTATTGTACTGTGTATTTAGTACAAAGGAAACAATTTTGATTGAATAACTGTCTTGTTTGCTTTTGTGGGTATATTTAATTAAACTGATTAGTTTATAACTTCTATTTTTGAGCAGAGGAAGGAAACATCTTAAAATAAAGCTTTGTTCATTTATCTCAGTGCAAAATACTGAATTTTTAAAATGTTTAAATAGCCAGTATTTTTTCTGAATGTTAAAGCAGTGTGGACAGTCTCTCAGTTAGTACTTCTAGCCAAAGATAATGTGTACATCTTTTTAAATCAAAAATTGCATTTAAGAACTTTTTACAGAGCATATGTGCAAAAGGAGTTTCCCTTTTGTTGAACATTCAGAACATTGTTCTGAGAAAAGTAAGCGAAGCTTTATTTTAACCTTTTTTTCTTCATATTTGTTTTAAAAATATAGTTGTACTATCTTTTCACTATTTTGTATAAAATTATAATACGTATGTATGCCACCAAATTCCTCTTCTGTTGTAAGGAGAACTATTTGTACCTTATCCAAAATAACAATAATTGACATTCTGCAACATGCTGGTCATGCAGAGTCAGTACTGATTCCCTTATATATGTGCAATCGTACATCTGTTTATTTTTAGACTCAACAATATAAAAATGTAAAAATATTCACAATTAATATGTATACCTTTCTACCATGGTAACACTAGTGTACCTCATTCATATTTTACTGCTCTTGGAAAAGTTCTAGATGTACTTGGAAAATAATTGTATACCAACTTTTGTATTAAATAAGTGTTGCAGCTTTCACTGGACCAGTGCATTTACTATGCTTGCAGTCATGTGACAGGAAATATTTTATTCTGCATGCACTGTAACCTCTTTTCATATACATTATTCAAATTTGGCAATAGTGATTATTTTAATGACTCCTATTTCTAAATATGCACTTTTGTAATATAGATTCAATAATTTAAATATCCAGTTAACTTGTTTTGGGATTATTTTATAATGATGATTTATATAGAATATTCTTTTTCCTGTACCTCATTGTTTGAAATTTATCATGGAAATGATACATTTATTTTTTGTGTTTTTAAAGGATACGTCCCAACCTTTTATGCTAGTTCACTAAGTGTGATATTAGCAATAAAATTGTGGCTTGCATTGTTTAGTTAGATTAGCAAAACGGAGTTAAAGCAAGTATATCTTGAGGGCAGATGGTAATACAATATCTGAAGAGGTCTTCTTTCTTGAGGGGGAAAGGGAATAATAATCATTTGAGGAATTGGGAATTTCCACTAAGTGTGGCATACAGAAGTGGAGTGCTTTTCATTCCTTCACTTTGTACCATTAATTCTCATTGCAAAGTACTACTTTGTGCTAAATTGTATTATAGGATTGTTAAGAATGTTAAAATCTAATCTGAAACCACCAGTTAATTTATTGGAAGATGCAAAATGAGAGTGACCCAGAAGTGCCACCAAGAAAATACTTTTTCATGTTTGATTTAGGTTTTGTGTTATACATGGCAGCCACTTTCCTTTTTCTTTATTTGATGAAAATGATGAAGATGTAGTTGCGTATCAGCAGAGGCCAACAAAATCCAAAATAGTAATTGGTTAGAGTCTGCCATTTGCTTTGTTCCACAGAGTAACACAGAGTTTTCCTGTTGGTCCTCTGTGTAATAACAATGTGTTCTAAGGCACATATCACCATAGTGTCTATGCGCTAAAGCTATAACAAAATCAGTTTCCTGCAAACATACAGAGTTAATACTAATTATTTTAATTTTTTAGATACAAGTTTAACTTAAGGCTAGTTAACTTTACTATTTTAACTTATAGAATGGAGGCTTTTTGTATGTATTGTTTGGGAAAGTAAATAAAATAAACATAATTTCCTTTTTATGTTGCTGATCCTTGATGATTCATATAACCGATGCTTGCTTGTTTTTTGTTTCAGAAACTGAAAAAATGGCAGTTGCTACTACTGCCAACACCACTGCTCTTGTAAAGCAGGAATCTCCAAACACTACTGCTCCTGTGGTAAATGTTCAGGAGAAAACAAGTTCAGCAGAACTCCTAAAGATAGCTGACCAGGATGGTGTGACTTCAGACCAGTTAGCAAAAATACAGGCAGCTGTTGCAATAGAAGGATGTACTGATGAGGAGAATACGGACAGTGGAGGAGAGGGCATGTACAGAGAACGTGATGAATTTGTGGTGAAGATTGAAGATATAGATATGCTAAAGGTAATCCAAGTGTTTGTTCTGAGTAATTACCAACACACACCCTGAAGCAGACATCAACAATCAAACTACCAAAGGGCAGAGGCTTATATTCTATTGCATAGCTCAACATATTTGTGATGCTGCCAAGATGGCATACAGGTGTGGTTCTAGTTTTGAGTAGGGCATATGCATCACTTTAATTATGTGTCAAGCATTCATACTAGTTCAATGATAAAGGTAAATAACTGTAGCAGATAATCTCAATTAGATCTCAAAATTGTCAATAGACATACATACATTAGTTGACAGATGTCTTCCAGATTTGGTGTATGTCTTTTAACCTTTTCCAAAAGAGCTTAAGTTTTCAAGGATTCTTGACCTCACCAGAATACATTCTTATTGAAGACTTTGATAAGCTTTCAGGAGTGTGGTGTTGAAGAAATATGTGTCTTAGGCTGTAGTGTAGATATAGCCTATGTCAGCATAATTTATGTCGCTCAGGGGTGTGAATAAATCACTCCACCGAGCTACATAAGTTACAATGACATAACCGCTTGTGTGCGCAGCGCTATGTTGGTGGGAGAGCTTCACCCACTGACATAGTTTCTGCTGCTCACAGAGGTGGTTTTATTATGCCAACAGGAGAGCTCTCTTCTGTCAACATAGAGTGTCTTCACCAGACATGCTGCAGCAGCGCAGCTGCATCATTACAGCTGCAGCACTGTTCGTATAGACGTGCCTTAGCTTTTTGTTTCAGGATTTTCATTTTTTTATTTTTGTGGAGGCTTTCTTTGCTACTCTAACAAGGAGTGGCTTCCATGTGGATCCACTACAACCCTTCATAAGGTCTGCAGAGTTTAAGGAAGCCTTATTTGTTTTCTCCATTTCTGATTCTTCTTCTGTTTTGTCTTCCTCATGTCCACTCCTCTGCTATTGTTCTAGCTCACAGATTTGATTATTACTTTTGCATATCGCTTTAAAAATCATTCCTAAATATTTGTTTTTTTGCCTTCCTATGGACCCTTTTGAAGTGAAATTTTTAAAATAAAAGTTCTGTTAATTATTTGCTAGGATTGTCAGGTAAGTTTAAGGAATAACTAGTTTTAAAATATTCTCACTTTGCAGTGTTGGATCCTAATCTTGTAGGGTTTTTCTCATTTTATAACCATTTGAAAATACACTTTAAAGTTTTTTCTACACTTAAAATATTCCCTTAAAATATGAGAATCTTTATAGATTAATATTTAAATGATAGATTTCTAGTGGCTGGGCAGTGGTAATTATAGATATGTTTAAAATATTTAAGACACAAATGTTTTAAGAAGATAATCTATTTGAGCTAATTGTTATTGAACTAAAAGTTGAACTGTAAATGTAATCTTCGTCCAGTTCACTAGTTACTACTGAACTTTTTGTTTTCACACAACTGCAAATATCGTGCTATAATGTCAGGTACTCTGGGAACTCTACAGTCACAGAGAGCTAGCACTAGGGACTATGGGAAGTCATTTTTCTGGTATTTGGTGGTTTTGTTTTTTAAAAACTATTTTCATACTACCAAAGGCATGACGATAAAAGAAACTTTGAAAAAAGTGACAAACTGCTGAAATGAAATTTGTCAGGTTTTTATGGTTTGATTGCATGGTACAGTAGCTGTGGCATCACAGCATAGATGGAGCTGGCTAGGTCAGCTTCAAAGATCTTGAAGAAATAAATTTTGAGGTTTAGTCTATAGATCTGTGCTGAATATACCTCATAGTTAAGATCCTGGTGCCATCAGCACATAATAGTGGTGTAGTTGGAACCTGGAGAATTTATATCCATTTTATCTCTAAAGAAAAAAATGAATAAATTTTGGAAGGAAAATAAGCACAATTTTTAGCTAATAATTTTTTCGTTCTTATAGATGGCTTTACAAACAGGAAAAGAGCCTCCAGCAATCTGGAAAGTACAAAAGGCTTTGTTACAAAAGTTTGTTCCTGAAGTTCGAGATGGACAAAGAGAGTTTGCTGCTACTAATAGTGTAAGTATGAAGATTCCTTGTAAAACCACAGTGACTTTTGGTTGGGCCCCTTCTCGCACAAAAGAAAATGTCTGACCCTGGAGCATTAAAGGAACATGACATTTCTGTTTACTCTCTGCACTAGCATTTCTGCAAAGATCTCCCTAACTCTACGGCTAGAAATGAATGGTTAGTGGGTCCCTCTGATACTTTCAGCAGAACGACAATAAGAATTGCTGTCGTATATTCAGGGCCAGTTCTCATTTTCATTCTGGTTTCTTTGTGCCATACATATCATGCAAAAGAACCAGATTCTGGTCTCAACTGCTCAGTTTAGCATTCCCCTAGTGAGGAGGAGTTCTTAGCCGGGATAAAGCTGGGTCCTGTGCTCTTTCCCCGTACTTGCATCCTGGCAGTGTTTATGGGACAAAAAGGTAGAGAGGAGGTAGGGTGGAGTGGAGCTCCACTCTGAAGATCAGCTAGTGTAGGACCCTTTATGGACCTACATTGACCGTATAAAGTAGGATTTCCCCCCTGTTGCTCATCCATGCAAGTGTAAGTGCAGACCAGCCAAGTAACCCACTCCCTGATGGTGCCCCTCACCCTGTGCCTAGCAGAGCTCAGATGCAAGAGAAAACCAAGACCAGTGTCTATATTGTCTTATTTACTCATTTGTATTTTAAGGATATTTAAAATCCAGACGCAGTTCCCTCCTAAATTACAGCAGTTTTAGAGTAGATTGCTTTTGTATCCAAATAGATGGTCTTAGTATTTACATGTGTACATGATAAATTGCTTAGCAAAATAACTTTAGTTGGAAAATCTGTGTGTTTATATGTTTTTGTTTTGCTTTTCACAGTATCTTGGATATTTTGGGGATGCTAAAATGAAATACAAACGGGTGTATGTGAAGTTCATTGAAAATGCAAACAAAAAGGAGTATGTCAGAGTCTGTTCAAAAAAACCACGAAGTAAACCTGTACAGTCTGCAAGGTATTTATTTTCAGATCACTTTTTATTGTATTGTATTGGTTTGGCATGAGCCATACACACGTGCTAATATTTCAGAATATCTTACTCAAAAATGACATTAATGCAGCATTAAGTGGAAACTTTGAATTACTTGCTTTGAGCAATTAGTTAAAGTTTCTACAGCAGCTAGTAACTCTTCCCCTTTGCTTCTATGGATTACAGTACACCTGTACCCGGATATAATACGAATTCAGCTATAACGCAGTAAAGCAGCACTCCAGGGAACAGAGCTGCTTTACCTCGTTATATCCGAATTCGTGTTACCGCAAGCGGTTCTTCTGCTTCTGCTCGTTACTTGCTGCCGCCCTCCCTGGGGCCCCCCCACCCCAGCTCACCTCCACTCCGCCTCCTCCCATGAGCATGCCGCAGCTCCGCTTCTCCTCCCTCCAAGGCTTGCTGCACCAATCAGCTGTTTGGTGTGGCAAGCCTGGGGAGTGCGGGGGGGAAGCGGAGCAGCGACATGCTCATGGGAGGAAACGAGCAGAGGTGAGGGGCGGGGGTGTGTGCAGAGGAATCGGTCCCTGCCCCATCTCACCTCTGCTCCACCTCCTCCTCCCACAAGCACGCCGCTCAGCTCCACTTCTGCCCCCTCTGTGGCTGGCCGCACCAAACAGCTGATTGGTGCAGCAAGCCTGGGAGGGAGGGGGGAGAAGTGGAGCTGCGGCACGCTCGTGGGAGGAGGCGGAATGGAGGTCAGCTGGAGCAGGGGGGCCCCAGGAAAGGCCGCAGCAAGTAACGGGCAGGTCAGGGGAAAATGTAATCTTTGTCCAGTTCACTAGTTACTACTGAACTTTTTGTTTTCACATAACTGCAAGTATCGTGCTGTAATGTCAGGTACTCTGGGAACTCTACTGTCACAGAGAGCTAGCACTAGGGACTGTGGGAAGTCATTTTTCTGGTATTTGGTGGTTTTGTTTTTAAAAATTATTTTCATACTACCAAAGGCATGATGATAAATGAAACTTTGAAAAAAGTGACAAATTGCTGAAATGAAATTTGTCAGGTTTTTATGGTTTGATTGCATGGTACAGTAGCTGTGGCATCACAGCATAGATGGAGCTGGCTAGGTCAGCTTCAAAGATCTTGAAGAAATAAATTTTGAGGTTTAGTCTATAGATCTGTGCTGAATATACCTCATAGTTAATATCCTGGTGCCATCAGCACATAATAGTGGTATAGTTGGAATCTGGAGAATTTATATCCATTTTATCTCTAAAGAAAAAAATGAATAAATTTTGGAAGGAAAATAAGCACAACTTTTAGCTAATACTTTTTTCGTTCTTATAGATGGCTTTACAAACAGGAAAAGAGCCTCCAGCAATCTGGAAAGTACAAAAGGCTTTGTTACAAAAGTTTGTTCCTGAAGTTCGCTCCCTGCTCCAGCTCATCTGTGGCTCCTCCTCTGAGCGCACAGCCACCACTCCACTTCTCCCACCCCCTTCCAGGCTTTCCAGGCCAAACAGCTGATTGGTGCGGCAAGCCTGAAAGGAATGGATGGATGGAGGGAGAAGCGGAGCGGCGGCGGCACGCTTAGGGAGGAGGCAGAGACAGAGCAGAGGTGAGCTGGGGAGGGGAGTGGTTCCTCTCCCTACTCTGATATAATGCGGCCCCACCTGTAACACGCTGAGATTTTTTGGCTCCCGAGGACCGCGTTATATCGCGGTAGAGGTGTAGTTTTCCATTACAGCTATGAAGAATTTGGAAGGCCACATGACTCAAATGTCTATCTTGCCTTACTTCTTACTCAACATAAATGAAAGTCTTCAGGTGAGAGAATTAGTAATATATACATATGCTGTTGGTACACAATTACATATCTCTTCCCTTGTGGACTTTGCAAGTTAAGTCTGTATTTCCAGATTGCTTGGCTGATACTTCTGAGGCATCCAGATAGCATTAGCATACGTTATTCTCAACTCTGGGAAGACAAAAGTTTGGCTCTTGGGTAGTAGAGATTGTTGTCAGAAAGATGTTCTTCCTTCTATTATATCACTGCTCATAGAGGGGGCTTGTTTTGCAGTAAATAGCAAACTAAATAATTTTGTCAACACTGTAAGTCATGCTCTTACCAAGGAAAGCCATATATCATATTTAGTCTGAAAGTATTTCATTTGTACATTTTCACAGACTGCTCCCTTATATATTGCATGCCAACCTTGCAACAGCAATACATTTCCTAATGCCAAGAAGTTCAGTTATTGTATTTCTCTCTTAGTAGAATTACACAGTGTTGCTCATTGGCTCATAACTTGTTATGAATACGACAGTATGTTTACTTACTGATCTGAGTAATCATGGTCACATTATGCCTCCTCTTTACATTATTCTTTACAATGGCTGTCCATAAAGCGACCACTCTATTGGTAAACCCTTTTATCATGTTGGTCTTGGCTTTGTTTTAAGGCACAACAGCAATCCTGATAAAATAGTAAGAGGCCGTTATGGCTCCCATCTTGAATACAAAAGAATAGCACAAATATGTAGGGACAAAATCAGAAAGGCTGCAGGACAAAGTGAGTTACACATAGCAAGCGACATAAAAGGAAAGAAGAGGTTCCATAAATACATTAGAAGCAAGAGAAAGATGAAGGAAGGTATAGGTCCACTCCTTAGCAGGGAAGGAGAGCTGATAATGGATGACAAGAGGAATGCTGAGTTATTTAATGCCTGTTTTGCTTCAGTATTCTCTAAAAGTATAATTGTGGCTAGATACTTTACACACCTTTTATTAACAACAAAGGGGAAGGAACACAAGCCAAAATAAGGAAAGAACAGGTTAAAGAATATTTAAATAAGTTAGTTGTACTCAAGTTGGTAGGGCCTGACAAAATTCCCCTTAGGGTACCTAAGGAAACAGCAGAAGTAATCCCAGAATCATTAGTGATTATCTTCAAGAACTCAGAGAGGACAGCTGAGGTCGCAGAGGACTGGAAAAAGGCAAATGTATTACTTTTTTTAAAAGAGGAAAAAAGAAGATCTGAGGAATTGTAGACCAGTCAGCCTAACTTTGATATCTAGAAAGATCCTGGAACCAATTATTAATCAGTTTGTGAGCACCTAGGAGATAATAGGGTTATAAGTAATAGCCAACATGGATTTGCCGAGAACAAATCATGCCAAAACAATCTAAGTTCCTTCTTTGATAGGGTTACTAGCCTACTGGATAGGGAGGAAGTGGTGGACATGAGATATCTTGATTTTAGTAAGGCGTTTGACATGAGTCCCACGTGGCATTCTGATAAGAAAACTAGAGAAATGTGATCTAGATGAAATTACTATAAGGTAGATGGAAAACTGGTTGAAAGACTGTACTCAGAGAGTTATCAAAGGTTTGCTGTTTATCTAGTGGAGTCCTACAGGAGTCTGTCCTGGGTCTAACACTATTCAATATTTTCATTAATGACTTAGATAATGGGGTAGAGAGTATGCTTATACAATTTATGGATGATACCAATCTTAGAGGGATTACAAGTGCTTTGAAAGACAGAATTTGATTTCAAAGAGGCCTTGACAAATTGGAGAATTAATCTGAAATCAACAAGATGAAATTCAGTAAAGACAAGTGCAAAGTACTACGCTTAGTAAGGAAAAATCAAATGCACAACTATATAATGGGGAATAACTGACTTCGCGGTAGGGTGACCAGATGTCCTGCTTTTATAGAGACAATCCTGATATTCAGGGCTTTGTCTTGTATAGGCTCCTATCACCTCCCACCCCCATCATGATTTTTCATACTTGCTATCTGGTCACCCTACTCAGCAGTAGTACCGCTGAAAAAGATCTGGGGGTTATAGCGGATCACGAATTGAATAGGAGTCATCAATGCAATGCAGTTGTGAAAAAGGCAAATATCATTCTGGAATGTATTAACAGGAGTGCCATATGTAAGACACAGGAGGTAATTGTGCCACTCTACTCTGCACTGATGAGGCCTCAGCTGGAATACTGTGTCCAAGTCTGCGCACCACACTTTTAAGATGTAGACAAATTGGAGAGAGTCCAGTGGACAGCAACAAAAATCATAAAAGACCAATGAGGAAAAAATTAAACTGGGCTTGTTTAGTCTTGAGAAAAGAAGACTGAGTGAGGGCCTGATATGTTAAGGGCTGGTACAAAGAGAACGGTGATCAATAGTCCATGTGCACTGAAGGTAGGAAAAGAAGTAATGGACTTTATCTGCAGCAATAGAAATGTAGGTTAGCTATTAGGATACACTTTCAAACTATAAGGTTAGTTAGGCTCTGGAACAGACTTCCAAGGGAGGTTGTGGAATAATCATCACTATAGATTTTTAAGTACAGGTTGGACAGACAGCTGTCAGGGATGGTCTAGCTATACTTGGTCCTGCCTCACCACAGAGGGCTGGATTAGATGACCTTCTGAGGTCCTTTTCATCCCTACATTTCTGTCATTCTATATCTGAGATCTCCTTCTTGTACTTTCTTCTGATAGAGTTTTTAACTGTGATTCATCTGCCCCTGAGGGATTACACCATTGCATTTTAGGTCATCAGGTGACTGTGCCTTTGTGGACAGTTCTAAGTCTAAAACTTTCCCTCTCCAATGTTGGAGTATGATGACTATATTTATATATTTTCTCCTTTGTATTCAGTTTAATTCCTCTTATTTTTGTTTTATAGTGTTTAGAAATGTGGTTTTGTTTTATTTTATTTTATTTTTTATATTTAAATAGTTTTAAATACTGCAATTAATTGTTCTGCAGAGCCACCGGGGTAGCGATGAGAGGATACAAAATAAAATTCTCATTCATTACATTAAACCTCACCCAGTATTTATGCAGGAATATGAAATGTCAAACATTCATATATGGTTATGAAAATTAAAGTACGGGAGAGTCTATTGATAGAGATTCTCTAGCTTTTAGTCAGGAGGAGAGAATGGAAGAGGATAAAGTAGGGGCCAGATCAGACAAGAAACATTCTCATAAAAAAGAATCTGACACACCAGAAAAGGGCAGACAAATAAACAGGGACAAGTTTTTAAAGTGCTTGTACACAAATGCTAGAAGTCTAAATAATAAGATGGGTGAACTAGAGTGCCTCGTGTTAAAGGAGGATATTGATATAATAGGCAACACAGAAACCTGGTGGAGTGAGGACAATCAATGAGACACAATCATTCGGGGGTACAAAATATATCGGAAGGACAGAACAGGACCTGGGAGGGGGGAGGGAGAGGAGTGGCACTATATGTAAAAGAAAATGTAGAATCAAATGAAGTAAAAATCTTAAGTGAATCCACATGTTCCACAGAATCTCTGTGGATAGTAATTTCATGCTCTAATAAGAATATAACATTAGGGATCTATTATCGACCACCTGACCAGGACAGGGATAGTGACGATGAAATGCTAAGGGAGATTGGAGAGGCTCTCAGAATAAAGAACTCAATAATAGTGGGGGATTGCAATTATCCCCACATTGACTGGGAACATGTCACCTCAGGATGAAATGCAGAGACAAAATTTCTCGATATTTTAAATGACTGCTTCTTGGAGCAGCTGGTACAGGAACCCACAGGGGGAGAGGCAATTCTTGATTTATTCCTGAGTAGAGCGCAGGATCTGGTCCAAGAGGTAACTATAACAGGACTGCTTGGAAATAGTGACCATAATATAATAACTTTTAACATTCCTGTGGTGGGAAGAACACCTCAACAGCCCAACACTGTGGCATTTAATTTCAGAAAGGAGAACTGTGCAAAAATGAGGGGGTTAGTTAAACAGAAATTAAAAGGCACAGTGATTAGAGTGAAATCCCTGCAAGCTGCATGGACACTTTTCAACGACATCACAATAGAGGTCCAATTTAAATGTATACCCCCAAATTAAAAAATACAATAAAAGAACTAAAAAAGAGCCACCATGGCTTAACAACCATGTAAAGGAAGCAGTGGGAGATAAAAAGGCATCTTTTTAAAAGTGGAAGTCAGATCCTAGTGAGGTAAGTAAAAAGGAGGATAAACACTGCCAAATTAAGTGTAAAAATGTAATAAGAAAAACCAAAAAGGATTTTGAAGAACAGCTAGCCAAAAACTCAAAAGGTAATAACAAAATGTTTTTTAAGTACATCAGAAGCAGGATGCCTGCTAAACAACCAATGGGGCTCCTGCACGATCGAGATACAAAAGGAGCACTTAAAGACGATAAAGTCATTGCGGAGAAACTAAATGAATTCTTTGCTTCAGTCTTCACAGCTGAGGATGTAGGGATGATTCTCAAACCTGAGCCGGCTTTTGTAGGTGATAAATCTGAGGAGTTGTCACAGATTGAGGTGTCACTAGAGGAGGTTTGGGAATTAATTGATAACAGTAACAAATCACCGGGACCAGATGGCATTCACCCAGGAGTTCTGAAAGAATTCAAATGTGAAATTGCAGAACTACTAACTATGGTATGTAACCGGTCCTTTAAATCGGCTTCTGTACCCAGTGACTGGAAGATAGCTAATGTAACGCCAATATTTAAAAAAGGCTCTAGAGGTGATAACGACAATTACAGCCCGGGAAGTCTAAAGTCAGTACCGGGCAAATTAGTTGAAACAATCGTAAAGAATAAAATTGTCACACACATAGAAGAACATAAATTGTTGGGCAAAAGTCAACATGGTTTCTGTAAAGGGAAATGATGTCTTACTAATCTATTAGAGTTCTTTGAAGGGGTCAACAAATATGTGGACGAAGGGGATCCAGTGGACATAATGTACTTAGATTTCAGAAAGTCCTTGACAAAGTCCCTCACCAAAGGCTCTTACGTAAATTAAGTTGTCTTCGATAAGAGGGAAGATCCTTTCATAGATTGAGAACTGGTTAAAAGACAGGGAACAATGGATAGGAATAAATGGTAAATTTTCAGAATGGAGAAGGATAACTAGTGGTGTTCCCCAAGGGTCAGTCCTAGGACCAATCCTAATCAACTTATTCATAAATGATCTGGAGAAAGCGGTAAACGGTGAGGTGACAAAGTTTGCAAATGATGCTAAACTGCTTAAGATAGTTAAGACCAAAGCAGACTGTGAAGAACTTCAGAAAGAGCTCACAAAACTAAGTGATTGGGCAACAAACTGGCAAATGAAATTTAATGTGGATAAATGTAAAGTAATGCACATTGGGAAAAATAACCCCAATTATACATACAGTATGATGGGGGCTAATTTAGCTAATCAGGAAAGAGATTTTGGAGTTATTGTGGATAGTTCTATGAAGACGTCCACGCAGTGTGCAGCGGCAGTCAAAAAAGCAAACAGGATGTTAGGAATCATTAAAAAGGAGATAGAGAATAAGACGGAGAGTATCTTTTTGCCCTTATATAAATCCATGGTACGCCCACATCTTGAATACTGCTTACGGATGTGGTCTGCTCATCTCAGAAAAGATATACTGGCATTAGAAAAGGTTCAGAGAAGGGCAACTAAAATGATTAGGGGTTTGGAACGGGTCCCATATGAGGAGAGATTAAAGAGGCTAGGACTATTCAGGAGAGAGATGAGGCTAGGAGACTAAGGGGATATGATAGAGATCTATAAAATCATAAGTGATGTGGAGAAAGTGAATAAGGAAAAGTTATTTACTTGTTCCCATAATATAAGAACTAGGGGCCACCAAATGAAATTAATGGGCAGCAGGTTTAAAACAAATAAAAGGAAGTTCTTCTTCACACAGCGCACAGTCAACCCGTGGAACTCCTTGCCTGAGGAGGTTGTGAAGGCTAGGACTATAACAGCGTTTAAAAGAGAACTGCATAAATTCATGAAGGTTAAGTCCATTAATGGCTACTAGCCAGGATGGGTAAGGAATCGTGTCCCTAGCCTCTGTTTGTCAGAGGGTGGGGATGGATGGCAAGAGAGACATCACTTGATCGTTACCTGTTAGGTTCACTCCCTCTGGGGCACCTGGCATTAGCCATGGTCAGTAGACAGAATACTGAGCTGGATGGACCTTTGGTCTAACTCAGTACGGTTATTCATATGTTCTTATGTTCATCCATATTGTATTTCAACCACAAATTCTTGATTCATAGTCTACCAAAAGGGGTTATAGAATTTCCATCAGATATTCAAGGTTAGTAAGACCACCAATATTTTAGTAAAACAGTGATTGGAATACACCTGTAGCTCCCAGATACTTCCATGATTTGCTGTAACCTTGCACAAGAGAGTTTACCATGTGCAAAATGGGAATACTGCTACTTAATCGCCAGCTTTGAGGCTTAATTAATGTGTAACAGCACTTCAAAGATGTAAAACTAAGTGTTAATGAAAATGATCATACTAGAGTGCAATGGAGTAAACTTACATGACTCACAAAAAGTACCATGATTCTTTTTATTAAAATTAGATCCTGTGTGAATTTATTTTGATGACTTATAAAACTGTTCATTATAATATTGCAGGCCCATTCATTACAAACCAAGTAACAGCACCAGCAAAGGTCCTGATCCTCCAGCACCAAAAACTACAACAACAAAAGTCTCTTCTGTGAAACCCAAATCTAAACAGCCAAAGATAAAGGCTGAACCACCACCAAAGAAACGGAAAAAATGGAAAGAAGAGTTTTCATCTTCCCAGTCTGATTCTTCTCCTGAAGCCCAGAGTGATGAGGATGGTGAGTGGTGCTCTGTCAGTTTTTATATTTGTTTTTAACTGAATTTAAACTGAAATCATAAGTACATTATAACATATAGTCTATAAATGTTGTGTCATATACAAAATTCCTTTAGAAGGCAGGGAATTTGTCATGAAAATTTAACACCCTCCACATAAAGTTTGTTCTTCCAGCCCCTTACCTTGATGATTAACATTATTAAAAATGTAATATTTTACTCTCCCTTTGAGAGTGGGCAGATTTTACAAGATTGCTTCAGAATGCAATTCTGCTTTAAAGAGCAATAATGTAAGAATGACACATCTTAATCTTACCAGATCTGTTCTTTGTGTGTATTCAGAGTCATAGTTGCTTAGTTGAGTGAGAGGAATACATTTTTAATACTTAGCTCCTTTTAGTCCCACAGAGCCAGGACGTCTATTGCAGAAAAAATTGATTCAATTCTGGATCATGCCTCCTTAACAGAATTGCTTATCAGTTTCCTTATTATGTCCTCAACCACATCTGTGACACCCACTGTTTGCACTGATGTTGCATGGATGTAAAAGTGGGCAGAATTTGGATGCACAGAATCTTTATTACTGGTGGTGATGCATAAACCAGAACAAAAAGGAGCTTGATTTTCAGGTTCATGTTAAGTTTGAACAACTGGCAGTTAGAAAAAAAAATCTTTTGATAGAAAAATCAACCAAATTTGATCTGGAGTCATTCACACAATAATCATGGAACCTTGAGATGCCATTTTTGCAGCCATTTTTCTGGGTAGACCAACCCTTTCAAAGGTTGTTTGTACTATATTTAGATTACTTTGAGAGAGTTTCCATAGTTTTGTTTTTCTCAGTTTGTTGTTTAAATGTCACATGCATATGAAGATAAACTTGGCAGCACCCTGACCCTGTACTGCTGGATTTCCAAGGCACATTCGCCACTGGAATTGAGACTACTGTACGTCTTTCAGCAGTCTGATTTGTCTTGCATACCCCCAAGTTACATCTCATTTAAACACTACTTGCTTACAAAATCAGACATAAAAATACAAAAGTGTCACAGCACACTAGTACTGAAAAATGGCTTATGTTCTCATTTTTACCATATAGTTATAAAATAAATCAATTGTAATATAAATATAGTACTTACGTTTCCGTGTATAGTATGTAGAGCAGTATAAAAAATTCATTGTATGAAATTTTAGTTTGTACTGACTTCGCTAGTGTTTTTTATGTAGCCTGTTGTAAAACTAGGTAAATATCTAGATGAGTTGATGTACCCCCTGGAAGACTTCTGCATACCCCCTACTTCTACGTACCCCTGCTTGAGAACCACTGACTTAGACTAAAGATGAGTTACTGCAGATAATCTAGAGCAGGGGTAAACAACCTATGCCACGTGTGCCGATTTTCAGTGGCACCCACATTGCCCAAGTCTTGGCCACCGGCCCAGGGGGCTCTGCATTTTAATTTAATTTTTAAATAAAGCTTCTTAAACATTTAAAAAACCTTATTTACTTTACATACAACAATAGTTTAGTTATATATTATATACTTATAGAAAGAGACCTTCTAAAAACGTTAAAATGTATTACTGGCATGTGAAACCTTAAATGAGAGTGAATAAATGAAGACTAGGCACACCACTTCTGAAAGGTTGCCGACCCCTGGTCTAGAGCCCCCGTGCTGAAGGTCGCAACTAAAAATAATTTTAATTTTTGATCTAATTAATCATGGTACCAATCTCTCTAACACATACAGCTGTCAGTTTATTAGAGTAAGGACTATTCTGGTGAGGACAGTCACCTATGGCAACTTGGAAACCTGGCAGAATGGAACAGTCTCACTACCTAGTTTGTTGCAAATTCTAACATTGCATGCTGGAATCAGTAAAGTGCCTCAAGAAGCTGAGCAAACAGTTTAGAAGCGTTAATGACTTCGTATAACACATGCGTGATTGAAATGGCTGACTACAAAACTTTTGAAACATCTTGGAAAGTGACAGTAGCTATACATATATCTGTTTGCTAATATAATTGATTATATGTATTTTCATGAGCTCATGAAAACATGACATTGTCTTTCAGTGGTACTTTTGATGCTTAGTGACTTCAGTGTTTTTGAAGGTTTTACCCATTGACTCAGCTGCATCAGTTGGTCTCAGAGAATGTCTAAGTTGCCACTGGCTATTGGTGTTTAGTCTAGTTTGCTTGATGGGAATATTTTGTCCTCCCTTTTCTCCAGATATTTGTCTGCCTCAGTTTTAGAAGGCTCCTACAACCAGAGTATCTAAATGCTGATAATGCAGCTAATTCTGCATCTTTCTGAGAAACATTGTCCTGCTTCTCTGATACATTATAAACCTCCCTTGTTTTGATAAATGCAAAGTTTGACATTTATTTCTGTTGAGAAATAACATGTGTTGTAGTCTCTTGGGATACCACTAGAGGTTGCTTGTGTTTAACAATTAAAGCCTTTTATTTCAAAATAGGAACATATGCTAATATACAAATGTTTTCAGAATATCTGAAGAAGAAAACATTAATTGTATTCCAATTACTTTTCAGAACTTGTCCCTCCATCTCCTTTTTTCACCCGCTTTTTGAATACAAGAGCTATGAAGGAGACCTTTAAGAGTTATATGGAGCTGCTTGTTAGCATTGCCTTAGATCCAGATACAATGCAAGCCTTGGAAAAGAGCAATGGTACGGTGTGTTTTACATTAATTTCTTTGTGCTCTGCTTTGTTTTGTCCCATGATTATCATTTATTTTTATTTTACGTACCTTTTTTTATTAATAAAACAAATATGAAAACTCTTCTTGTTTCACAGCTGTACCTTAACCTATACTTTTTTATGCAAGTAATGTACTATATGTAATTTGTATTGGTTTCAGGTTGCCGCAAATTCATGTTTTCCCAGATTCCACATACTTGGTACCACATGAGACACCGTTTCGAGTTTGTACTTGCTCTGTATCTAAAAGTTCTAAACAGGGAGATGTTCAGAGCAAACAGTATTTTTTGCCCCAGTAGAGCAGCCAGAGTAGTAGTATTGCCGTGATAGCGTCTGTGACCACTTTGCTCCAAATTTCAGTTTCATCACATCATGACTTTCATGAGAAGTGGACACCAATATAAATGCGTGGGTGAAATACTAATATATCTGAATGAGTTTACCACACTGCCCTAATATTACTGTATTGTTTAAATCCAGATCAGGATTTAATGGAGGAATTTTTTAACTTTATGTTTTGTTTAAAATATTACTGTATTATTCCGATTGCTTTAAACTACTCCAGAGGGACTTGTCATCTGGTTATATTGGGCCCCTCTCCTGTTAGCATCACTAATGAACCTCGCTTTTTTTTTTTTTAAATCAAGATCACCATTGCCAATAATAGACCTACAAATGCTAATTTTATTTAAAAACCATTTCAGTTGTGTGCCTAGTTTTTCAAGCAGAGACATACTCATTACTTTATGAAGTTCTGATTTCTGAGCTGTTTGGGTTTAAGATTAATGTTTGAACACACATGTCCAGGTTGTCTTCAAGAGAACTGCTGTTTGGTGGGCGTGTCATTTGAATTTCAGCTTGTTAGAACTATGCACTATAGTGGACTGTAGCATACAATGTCTGTTCTGTGTCTTGGAAATTTAACACAGAAAGCATTAGACTTGAGACACTGATAGAAAGCGTGGGTTTCACATAGTATACAGCTGCTACAACATGGGGCCCTGTGTTGCTAATTTCAGTTTATCCATATTTCGAAAGCTATTTGCTGTTTGAGACTCTACCCTCTCTCTCTATACATAAAGGGCACAGTCCTGCAGCTGTTATGTCAACAGTCCCAATGAAGGCAATAGGACTGCTGATGCTTGTAAAAACTGCAGGATTGAGCAGCAAATTAAAAGCTAATGAACAATCTTCTCAAGCACCAGTGGCCACCTACCTTGCTACCTAAGTTCTAACATCTCTTATGCAATTGTGTAACTATATATAATAGTAAGTGTTGGGAAGCCTTACTAATAGGCAGTGCTACTACCCCTACCTATAATAAATCCAAGCTAAGCCGTGTATATGTGTAATATATGACAGGCAGTTTGAAACACACACACACACTCTTCAGCTGAGAGGAGCCTGTCTCTGAACTGAAAATTGTCTTGCATAACAGGGAGGGATTTAGAGAACAATTTAAAGTTGTCTGTAAGGTTCATTCTCTGCACTGCCCTGTCCGTCTCCTTTCTGAACTTTTCATCACAAATCAAAGAACAGAATAACAGTTAGATTTACATTTAGCTGTTGGCCTGGATATTATAATGTATGTGGCCTTTGCATATTTGCCAAGTTTTAGAGTCAAGTACTAAGTTCTGTATCTTCACATGTAGATCTCAGTATGTAATTTCCCTTTCCTATTTAAAGCAAGGGTATATGAGCAAAATGTATTATTTTGGACTTGGATTATTTTATGCTAATAAATATGGTAAAGTGGCCCACCTGACGTAAGGGTTTTATGTAAATAATTGCCTTACATCTATACTTAACTATTATGTATTTTTTCATGTCTTTCAGATGAGCTTCTTTTGCCTCATATGAGAAAAATTGATGGCATGCTGAATGACAACAGGAAAAGACTGCTTTCCAAATTACGTTTGGAGCATACGTTCAAGGTATTTCCTTTTAAAATTTCAGATTATTTTAAAACAAAGTCCTAAACAAATCACTAATTATATACAAGTATACTGAGATGGCAAAATTTGTACTGGGAATGGAATATGAGGTTTGAAAGATACTTTGAATTAAATGTTTGCTAAGTGGAATATATTAACATTTTGTGGTAGAGATGTTTCTGCTGTAGAGCTTAAAGTTCAGTTGAACTTCCTAAGCTTTAATGTTCATTTTAAAGCCTTTTCTCTTCTATGCTTCTCAAGTTTCTTGTCAGAAAATCAAACTCTTGTCCCTTTGGAGCTGCTTTTATTTTTTTTAAAGGATACCTGTATTTCTGCCCCATGATGCTGCCCCATCGTGCATCCCAGCTCTTCAGCTGTGGTGAGGTGCAGAGAGCAGCACCAGGGCTCCCTAGGCCAGAGGTGAGGGATCAAGGAAGATGAAACAGTCAAGCACCCTTTCATACCCACAGTCCCGAGTTAAGGGGTGGGAGCACCATAGGTCAGACAACCGCAGTGTGTCTCATCCTTTGAAACAGTGGACAATAAATTGTTGTGGGCTGGTCAGGGTCAAGAAACACCAGCACTACCACCCCACAACTTGTGTATTGATGGGAAAGACAGGCTATAGTGCCACCTACTCTTCTCCCTGTCCCAAACAGCTATGCATAACCCATCCAAAATAGACAAGAGGGATGGAGTAGGTTTTGAAGGAGGGGCAAAGAGAAAAGAGGCTAATTTTACTGCTTCTGGAAACTGGCTACCCAGGCTCTGATCTCCTGTCCCAATGCTGCTTCACTTTTCTGCCAAAACAGCTCCTTGAAACACTGTGGGTAAAGCATCGGAAGTAGGTTTGTCTCTTGCCCCTCTCTCTCTCCTTTCCCAGCTCAATCACAACAGGGGTTTAAAATGGAGCTGGTAAGACACAGTCCCACTTCTTTTCTTACACTTGGTGCTTCAGCAGAACAGAGCATCACTGGATGAAATCCGGTGACCTGCGTTATGGATGGGCTAAGACTAGATGATCATAATGATCTCTTTTGGCCCCAAAATCTTTGAAGAAAGAAGCACTGTATCAGCCCTATCTGTAGACAGCAGACAAAGTCCGGGAGATAAAATCCTGTTTCCTGCATCCTGCAGGCAGTTTCCAGCATCAGTGAAACTGGCTGCAGCTGTCTTGCCCTACCTTCTTGAATCTGCTCCTGCCCACAGGACTGGGGCACTTTTTTGGAGAGTTTTGTATTCCATCCCTACCACCTGCCTATCTCTGGGGCTGAGTGCATACGTGTCTGTATGAGGAAGAGAGCAAGGGTAAATATCAGTGTCATTTTTTCCCCCTTATGCTAAAAATAATAAGGATAGGTCTGTTGATTAATCTCCGTTTTAAATACACTGTTAAACAATAGAATACCAATTGAAATTTATTAAATATTTTTGGATATTTTTCTACATTTTCAAATATATTGATTTCCGTTACAACACAGAATATAAAGTTTACTGTGGTCACTGTATATTATTTTTTATTACAAATATTTGCACTGTAAAAATGCTTTATTGTGAAAGGGCAGCTTACAAATGTAGATTTTTGTTGTTGTTACATAACTGCACTCAAAAACAAAGCAACCTAGAACTTTAGAGCCAATAGGTCCACTCAGTCCTATTTCTTGTTCAGCCAATTGCTAAGACAAACAAATATATTTACATTTACAGGAGATAATGCTGCCCGCTTTTTGTTTATAATGTCACTTGAAAGTGAGAACAGACATTTGCATGGCACATTTGTAGTCAGTATTGCAAGATACACCTCTACCCTGATATAACACGACCCGATATAACACGAATTCGGATATAACGCGGTAAAGCAGCACTCTGGGGCCAGGGCTGCATGCTCTGGTGGATCAAAGCAAGTTCAATATAATGCCGTTTCACCTATAACGCAGTAAAGTTTTTTGACTCCCAAGGACAGCGTTTTATCGGGGTAGAGGTGTATTTATGTGCCAGATATGCTAAACATTTGTATGTCCCTTCATGCTTTGGCTACCATTTCAGAGGACATGCTTCCGTGCTGATGATGCTCGTTTAAAAAAAAAATGCATTAATTAAACTTGGGGGAGAATTGTATGTCTCCTGCTCTGTGTTTTACCCGCATTCTGCCATATATTTCATGTTATAGCAGTCTCGGATGATGACCCCACCATGTTGTTCGTTTTAAGAACACTTTCACTGCAGATTTGACAAAACGCAAAGAAGGTACCAATGTGAGATTTCTAAAGGTAGCTACAGCACTCGACCTACGATTTTAAGAATTTGAAGTGCCTTCCAAAATCTGAGAGGGATGAGGTGTGGAGCATGCTTTCAGAAGTCTTCAAAGAGCAACACTCCCATGCGGAAACTACAGAAACCAAACCACCCAAAAAGAAAATCAACTTTCTGCTGGTGGCGTCTGACTCAGATGATGAAAATGAACATGAGTTGGTCTGCACTGCTTTGGATCGTTATCTAGCAGAACTCATCATCAGCATGGAAGCACATTCTCTGGAATGGTGGTTGAAGCATGAAGGGACATGTGAATCTTTAGTGCATCTGGCACGTAAATACCGTGCAACGCTGGCTACAACAGTGCCATGTGAATGCCTATTCTTGCTTTCAGGTGATGTTGTAAACAAGAAGGGGGCAGTGTTATCTCCTGCAAATGTAAACAAACTTGTTTGTCTGAGTGGCTGAAGAAGTAGTATTTTTATTTTTACAGTGCAAATATTTGTAATAAAAAATAAATATAAAGTGAGCAGTGTACACTTTGTGTTCTGTGTTGTAACTGAAATCAATATATTTGAAAATGCGGAAAACATCCAAAAATATTTATGTAAAT
This sequence comes from Gopherus evgoodei, assembly GCF_007399415.2. Taxonomy (NCBI): domain Eukaryota; kingdom Metazoa; phylum Chordata; order Testudines; family Testudinidae; genus Gopherus; species Gopherus evgoodei. The sequence goes on from NC_044325.1 coordinate 96,780,424, forward strand.
TGTTTAACAGTGCAATTAATCACACTTAATTTTTTTGATCACTTGACAGCCCTCATAAGGGATGTTTATTTCCTAACTGATTTCCCTGCCTGTTTTGTGGGTGTCATCATGGCTTTCTGTTCCAGGGATGAAGGCATTGTTGACTAGGGTGGATTGATTTAAATCATCGCTTTTAATCTTGTTTTGTAGTTTCACTTTCCAGTCAGTTTCCTAAAGAAGGGTTTATTTGCGTTGGTAGGTAGCCATTAAAACATGTTGATTTATATCTGTGTATGTCCTTTTTGCTAACCAAGAGGATATCTATACACCTTTATTTAAGCTGTTAAATAGTTTTACATACATTTATTTAGATTCTTCTGTTTCACTTTTTTATTATGTTAGAATGACGCATTTCTTATTTACTAGATGATGGAGTGTTTGGAGTTGTTTTTTATTCTTGGTTTTTGTCAAGTTTTATTTGGAGAAATTGGAATTTTTACAAATGTACAAACACAAGAGTTCAAACTGTTCTTTTATTAGTTAAAATACTTTAACATAAATTTGCTGGCTGCATAAGAAAAAAAGATCTTGTCAAACTAACCCTATAACATGCAGAAAATTAAAACTGATTTATCAAAAATACTATTATCTGTAATTAGTGAATTGAACTAATTGTTTCTGGTCACATGTCCATCTAGACTTTAGAACTAAGAGATCTCATCTTCTCTCACACAGTTTTATTCATCAGTTGGAAGAGGAAGACAAGCTTTTAGCCTTTTCATCTCCCAATGTGTTTCTTAACTTTGAAGAACAGTCATTAAACTGAACTAGTTAAATAAACTGAAAATAAGTAAATATACACTCTGCATGTGCAAAAGAGGCTACTGCTGACAAACGCTGATTTAGCAGCGCATCATAGATTCAACATAGAATGTCAGGGTTGGAAGGGACCTCAGGAGGTCATCTACTCCAACCCCCTGCTCAAAGCAGGACCAGTCCCCAGACAGATTTTTGCCCCATCCCTAAATGGCCCCCTCAATGATTGAACTCATGACCCTAGGTTTAGCAACCAATGCGCAAACCACTGAGCTCTCCCTGCCCCCATCATCAAACTCTGTTTCCAGGTGTTAGCCAGTGACTTCTACCTGTTCAGTGGTTTGACTTTCTTCAAAACTTTCGCAGCAAACATATGCTGCTTAGTATAGTTTTTTAGTTTAATTTAGATTATTTTAATAGATTCTACTAAATTTAAACCTTAACATGGGCTGTAATAATTTTCAGATTTAATTTAAATAGGTTTATATTTAAAAAGATAAATGTATTTAATTACAAAATTTTAAAAATAGGTATTTTTTAATTAATTTTTATCCACCCTGTTGTAGGTACCAGTCCTGTTTTCCTCTCTTTGTTAATCTAGGACTTTGGGACAAGAGGGTTAATTATCTCCCCATCTCATCACTACTGAAAAGCTGTTCCCTGCAGAAGCAGTAGTTCCTGCTCCTATCTTCCCACTAGCCCTCTGTGGCTCCCTCATGGCAACAGCAAAGCTCCTGGAGGGTGTCTAAATCTCTGATACTTTTCATAATAAATACAAATGGTCTGTTTAACTGACCCTGAGCCTCCATTTTTATTTTGTTGTTGTTTTTACAGTGAGAGTTAGGGACATAATGCCAATTTGATTCCCACTGTGCTAATACTTCTGTAGCTAATCATTACACCCAGTTAGAAGAAAAGCATCTTTAGCATGCACAAGATTGTCACAGTTATATAATATTATATCCATTTACTCCCTAGATCGTGTTACAAATTCCAGCTGTATAAAGAAGCTTTTGTTTTCTGTTCACCCAATAAAAGAAAGTAAATTATGTCTCTTAAATCAGATAATATAGGCCCAATCCTACAGCTTGATCTGTATGGAAGGATCTGCCCACATGGATCAGATTGCAGGATCAGGGCATATGTTTGTAAAATGGCTCATTTTGTTGGTATGTCTGTATTTCTAGCACAGAAGTACAAGCCTGTATCATGTCTGTATTAGCAATTTTGTAGTAATTAAAGGCTAATTTCCTACCATGAACATCTCTATTGGTTTGATACCACATAGGTTACATACTTTTAAAATCCAGTTTAATCCATTATTTAGAACAAGAAAGCCTGTTTTTATAATAATGTTGATAAAAATGACTAGTTCAGGTGTTAGAGATTCAGACTAGGCAAACAACAAGTAAAAGATGGAAATACATTGGTTACTCAGGAGCACCATCATTTCTGCATACTTTTTAATACTCTGTACTGATAACCCTGTATAGTAATTATATATTAATGGAAATGGACAATATGGGATATTTGAGTTTAGAATTGCAAACCAAATCATACAGTAAAATCACCAATCAATAATCAAATCAGCAGCTTTGTCTATACACTTTTCTTCACAGTTCTAACAGCTATAAAATCCCACTCTGTCTGGTTATTATCTTATTTCAGTAAACAAAATTAAACTATTCTTTTTATGTTAGTTTCATCTCTGTAAATTAACTCTGTCTTTTAGATACAACTCAACAATGTACGTGTTTGGTAATTTATTAGACTTATTACAAATGTTGTTCAGAATAGAATTGTTAGTTAACATCAATTGTGCTTCATTTCTTGGAAGTTTCATTTTCTATAAAGTACTCACCATTCAAAGTCATCTGTCTCTTTCCACTGAGCAAGTCCAATTTATAGCTTGTCCTCTTGACCCACCAGAACATGGAAATGACTAGTATTTTCCTCCTCTTCCTTCCAATTCAAAACTAGTGCTGTTTTGGGTCAGTGCTCCTGTTTGAAGTCTGTTCTACTCCATATTAATAGACAATAGCATTGAGCCAGTGACGGATGAGGCAGGACTTCCTGGCATAAGACTGAAATTCAGAGAATGCCGTGAAACTCTACAGAGAATTCTATAACAGGTAGAAAATTAGACTCACGGAGGGAAAAACAATCTGGTGGAGTCATTTTTCTTAACTTGAAGGCTGCTGCTATGACTAGTCTACATTTTGGTCGCTTGAGCTGACTAGTACCAGAATACAACTGTCTCTTTTGCACATGGATTTTTAGTTTCCTCCTGAGATTGTTACTAAGGGAAAAGTAACTAATCTGTTAAAACACTAATTAAGCACATTTTGTTTTCAGGGACACAGTACCAGGTGCCTGGAAACTGTAGGAATCTTGACAGGAGAGTCCTTGAATTCTGTAACTGTTCATTAAAAAGTTCATCTTATCATCTGTAGACTATATAAGGCACCATTAGTTTTAATTTGAACATTTTAACCCCTTAATTTCTGGTAGCAGTAAGTCCAACTGTATGCCAAATTCTTTCCTGTAATTTGTTATAGTCACATTTCCCTGAGCAATGTAGTAATTTATGCAAGTAAAGAAATATATTCAGTTAAATGAATATATTGTCTCTGGATGAAAGTAAGATATTACATAATACAATGGAACTTTTTAAAAAATTATTTGTTAAAATAATTATACATTTTTGCAAAAGGTGTTATTCATTTAACACATAATGCAAAACTGAAGTTAGTAAAAATAAAGTACACCACGATTTAGTTAGTGTGTATCTCAGAAATGTTCTCATGTTTTGCTGGAGATCTATAGATGTATCTATAGCAGAATGATTACATCTAGTGCCATTTGTTGCAAATGTAGTGACAACACATCTTTCATGTGAAATTCTATACATCCAAACCCTTCTCTGAAGATGAACTATAGGTACCCTTTCCCCATGAAATTAACTAAGGCTTAAGGCTTAGCCTGTTCTACAAAGCTTTGCCAGCATAGTTTTGTCAGCTAGGGGTGTGAGAAAATTACATACCCTTGCAGACATAGATATGCTGACAAAACTCCCAGTGTAGATGCAATTGTACCAGCGGAAAAGTGCTTCTTTTGGCATAGCTAATGTCATTCAGGGAGGTAATGTAGCTATATGCCAGCTGAACTCCTTTTGTTGGTTTATGTTGTGTCTCCACTAAGGGGTTCTGCCAGCATATAGCTATACCAGCAAGTGATACAGAGGAACGAGTACTGGGTTGGGAGCTGGGACCTCTAAATTCTAATCCTGCCTCTTCACTTAACTGCATGTCCTTGGCCAAGTTACTTAACCTCTCTTAACTTAGTTTCTCTGTCTTTAAAATGAGACTATTAATACCTCTCCTTACTGACCTTAAGGCTCTCTTAAACCAAGTAAGAATATCTGCATTAGGGGGTGCACCAATTTAATTATAAACCAGTTTACTATTAAAATCAGTATAATTTTCTGGTATAGATAAGGCTTAAATGTTAATTTAACACTGCAGTGATTCCATCTTCTAGATGAAGATTCCGTGTTAGGGTAGTTGTTTCAAGAATCCAAAGTATTACTGTCACATGCTCTAAGTAAAGCAGCAGCAGCAACATTTCGGGGAGGGAGCTTGCATTTTTTGGAGCCAGCTGCAGTGTTACCAGCAGTCATGATTTCATCACAAGTCTTGCAATATTTGATACTTTTCTTAAAGCTCCAGCTCTTGGATTCATGTGATTACATGAGAATCTGAGCTTTCACTTTAAAAAAGTTTCTAACCCTTGTGTTTGCAGAGAAAAGTTTGAAAACATGAATCCTAAAATATATCAGAAGGCAACTAAAAAAAATTAAAATGGTATTTTTTAAAATGGTGTGGAATTTAATGCTAATTGCATATATTTTTTTGAGCCTCATGGTTTTTAAACATGTGATATTGGCAGTACTACAACAACAGGGGCCTGAAGAATACTTTCAAAAGCTTTCTTAATTAATGAGAACACATGCAGCTAAGGATAGTTACAGTGTTTCACTTTAGGTTTTGTTCTAGGGCTCCCATTATCTGACCTTAAAGGACAGTTGAGTGTCTCTACTCATACAGTCCTTTGCATTCCGCTATCAAGGGAATTAATTAATTGTCTCTTTTGTACTGTTTGTTTTGGGAATTGGATACAGAGACCTTCTAACGCATGTTACAAAAAGGGGAACTGAAAGGTGGGGAACTGCTACATATAATTGCCATTCACCTCTGAGTCAGTAGTTTGACTAACTCAGATCAAGAGTGCCCAAAAGTCGCTACTGTTCTACAGCTTTTTGGTGCCCCTGTATAAAATGGGATGGACAGATCCTCATTTAAAAAAGGAATCAAAACAAAATAGCATGCCACAGCAATACATTATTTCTATACCCTGTAGAGAGTTCAGGGTTTTTTTATGATGGATGTACCTCACTACTTCACCTGGAAATCAAATGTTATGATTAATAAAATCCATGTGAAAAAAATTTGGGAACATATGGAATTAGTTGGGTGTCAGCAATTAGGGCGGCCTCAGATGCTGCTAATAGACTTGGGAAGGAGGGGAAAGAAGAAGGCATTCTAAATCTTAATTAGGATTTTCGGGGGGGGTTGTTTTCATTTAAAGAAGTTTAGGTCAAGGAATGGACCTATGTGAAGGGATTGGATGTTTTTTTGTTGTTGTTTGTTTGTTTTTGACACTTTAGAGGATATCTCAGACCCCTTTGGCTATCTAGCTACTACTGTTTCCTTCTTTAATCTTAAAATTTGTAAGGGCTTGCTCTTTACTGACCTCCCCCTCCCCCATTCCAATTTTCTAGTAACAGACAGTGCTTTGTATTTGTCTCCCTCTGACTTATTTTTCATTCATGTGCACCCTCTGACTAACCAATGTATTCATTTAAAACTTTCTTAATTGTAAGTTCTCAAAATTGTATTAAATTTTTGAACTGATGTCAAAGTTCAGATTTTTGTGTGCAGATGTGGAGGGGAGTTAAACAAAGACAGCCCTTGATGAGGTTTTCAATTTAAAATAAATAGAGTTCCCACATCTTAAAACATTTGCAGTATTCAAACTGTTCTTTCAGTGAGATTAAGTCCTATCAAAAGACTACCTCGCATCTTGGGGGCAAATTGAGAATTTAATTCTGTTAATTCAGAGGACCTATATTACAAAGCAGTAACTTCAATTACAATGCAAATTTATCCTCGTGCAATGGTGTACACTGTTATCTAAAACAGGAAAGTTTATTTTTGAAATATTCCCAACTATTGTTGGATAACAAATTTGTTAATGAGATTGGGTGTGTTTTCCTTTCTGAGCAGTGTAGATAAAATAGTGAGTAGTCTGATAGCTTAAATACAGGACTAACAGTCAGAAGTCTGGGTTTTATTCTTGGATCTGATAGACTGGCTGTGTGACACTGAGGTGCATTGCTGTAAAACTTCTCTGTGACTCAATTTCCCCATCTGTAAAATGAAGATGATAATGCTTCCCTACTTCATAGGTGTATTGAGGCCTAATTTATTGATATTTTAAAAACGCTTACAGATTCTTGGATGGAAGGAGCGATAGAATGCAAAGTAAAATAGAGAATTGTAAGCAATCAAAATTGCCTGCTGGATTTCTTGCTAGTTTGGTTTTTTTAATGAAGGAACACAAAGGTGACAACTGTGATATGAGAAAGGGCCTGATTCCCTTGAGACATTACTTTTAAAGCCAGTCAAAAAAAGTCACTTTTGTGTGTGTGTCTGTATTTTTTATGTTGCTGTCTTATAGCTGATTAACTGAGTGAGGCTTTTAGACTTGTATGTAAAATATGTTATGATTGATTGCTTTCACTCTTTTAACTTCTCTGAAAATAATGGTCAATTTTTCAGCAGTCTGATTGATTGAGAAATTCTCTTTTGGTGGAATTTTTGCATGATTCAGAATCCTTTTTGCTTTTATGCTCTGTTTAAGAGTGCTTTGGAAAACTTTCCTGAACTGACAGTAATCACTCGCGATTCTAAAACAAAAAGTGGAGGAGCTGCTCTTTCTAAAATCAGAATGAATGGTAAAGCTTACAACAAGAAAACACTGAGGACTTCTAAATCAACCACTAAGTTAGCACACGTAAGTGTTTAGAAGATTCATCGCTGCTGCCATCTTATTTCTAGCATGACAGATTGGATTGCATTTTGTTGGTAATTATTTTTTTTGCAAATGTATAAAAAAGATAAAATTGTAAACATATTTAATAATTAAGTAATTTTGAAAATAATGATTAGTTTGAAATTTACAGCATATTAAATCACTTGTCTTGGTGACCTGTTTCCTTGTATTATTAAACCATTATAGATATTGGGTTGCCGGATGTCCAGTTTCAACCGGAACAGCTGGTCAAAAAGGGACCCTGGTGGCTCCAGTGAGCACTGCTGACAGGGCCATTAAAGGTCCAGGTGGCACAGGGCTGACAAGCTCCCTACCCGACTCTGGGTGGCTCCCAGGAATCGGACAGCATGTCCCTCCAGCTCCTAGGCGTAGGGGCGGCCACAGGGGTTCCGCACACTGCCCCCGCCCGAAGCAATGGCTCCGTAGCTTCCATTGGCTGTAGTTCCCAGCCAATGGGAGCTGCGGGGGCAGTGCCTGTGGGTGGGAGCAGTGCGGAGCCCCCAGGCCGCACCTCCACCTAGGAGTTGGACGGACATGTTGCCTCTTCCCGGTAGCCACCTGAGGTAAGCACCATCCAGAGCCTGCACCCCTGCCCCAGTCCGAGCCCCCTTTCTGCACCTCATATCCCCCAGCCCCACCCCACCCCAAAGCCCACATCCCCAGGCAGAGCCCTCACCCCCTCCCGCACCCAACCCCCCTGCCCTAGCCTGGAGCCCGCTCACACACTCTGAATCCCTCATTTCTGGTTCCACCCTGGAGCCTGCACCCTCAGCCCAGTGACTGTACTCTCACAGTCCAATCCCTTGCCTCAGCCTGGAGTCCCCTCCCACACCCCAAACCCCTCATCCCCAGCCCCACCCCAGAGCCATCACCTCCTCCTGCTCCTGAACCCCCTGCCCCAGCTCAGTGAAAATGAGCGAGTGAGTGAGGGTGAGGGAGTGTGAGCGACACAGAGAGGGGGGATGGAGAGAGTGGGGGCGGGGCCTTGGAGAAGGAGTGGGGCCTCAGGGCAAGGATGTTCAGTTTCAGCAGTTAGAAACTTGGCAACTCTGCATAATTTATTCTAAATAGGTAAGCAAAATATGGTGCATGTATTAAAATAATATTCCACGCAATTCTTGAAGGGAATCATATGCATATGTAAATAATGTATGTAGGGCCACATTGAGTACATCTACACAGGGATTAAAAAACCCACAGTTGGCCCAGGTCAGCTGAAACAGGGCTTGGCTTTGGGGCTGAAAAGTTGGCTATGCAGATGTTCCAAGCTTGGGCTGGACCTCGAGCTCTGGGAGCCTGCAATTTTTAGGCCGACAGCTTGTGTCCCACAAGCCAAAGTCAGCTGACCTGGACCAGCTACAGCTGTAGCCACTGATCTTTTATTCCTATGTAGACATATCCATCATGGCCTGTCCTGTATGCCAAAGCAAAGAATTAAGGAGGTATAAGGCAACCTCTTACTCCCCTGTGCAATTTACTCGCATCACAGGTAGCAGGATGAAACAGTCTCCTTGGAGCAGCTGCTCCCCCTCTTGCACAGGCAAGAGGAGGGAATGGACTCAGCCTTAGATGGTGGCCCTCCCATCTCCATAGTGTAACGGGCAGCACAGCTGTGCTATCCGGAAAATGTTAGACCAGGTCTAGGTCTGGTTCAGGGTACATTTCCCACCTCCATCACTCTCCCACCAGAGCCAAGGGGGAATACAGGACAGCTTCTGGCAGAGCACAACACCATGTTGCCCCTACATGCAGCTGGTGGCGGTTTAGCCTTTAATATTAACATTTACTTAAAGTTGATGTAGATTTCTACTGTAAACTGTACAATAGCTGCTAGACAGTACATGGAAAAATAAATGTTTCCACTGGAGAAACTTTAATTTGATCATAAGGCATGTCATAGGCCAGGCATATAAATAAATAAATTCTTTGTTGTAGCTTCTCATTTATCTGCAGTGACAGAAGTTGTTTCATATCTTATTGTTAAAAAGAATATTGAAAAGAAATATTAAAGAAATTCATATAACTCATCTTTGTGGCTTTTTCAGGACAGTCTGAACTAGATTTGACAGGATACTGGAAGACATACCTAAAGCACTTTTAGCTAACATCAGGAGATGCAGGAGATGCCACCAACCAGTGAATATCCACATATTTTTGTAAATTTTGGAAAGGAAAAACTATCACAGCAATATATGCAAGTTCTTTCCACAATTCCTCAGAAAAAGATCTTCCTTCTCCAAAAATCTATACAGAATTTGGTAGATTAAGTGAACACCAAGAAATAGCTATATCTTTTGCTATTTTTAGAGATGTCAGTAATACTTGAAAAATGGCAAGCTAACACACCTTCCATATACTCAGAGTGGTTGAAAGAACTATTAAACCCAGCTTTAAAGAAGACATTAAATTTACATGAGAAACAAAGTGGGTAAGGGTATACTAATTTTGGTGTCACATATCTCTTGATGCAGTTTCAGACATGATGATAGTTATCTTTTGTTTCTGAATTGCTAAAATTGACATTTGGTAATAAGAAGCCTATCTCAGAACAAATATCATTAATTTGCTTAACAATAACTATTTTCTCTGCAGGAGTTTACTGTAGATCCAGAAAAAATACAGTTGTACTCTTTGTATCACTCACTCCATCATTACAAATACCACATATATCTGACATGTAAAGAGGAGGTGAGTATTTGTTCTACTTCTTATATGTGGCATTATTTTTAGATTAATTAAGAAGTAGTGCAGAAAGTTAAATTATCTCTATATAACAGCATTATCAAAACATGAATAGGAGGCAGCTAAATGTGTTTCTGATTTTTAACCCAACCAAAGTAATGATTCTATTACAGCCAAGTCAAGGTGATCAACAGCTGACATTAGTGGGTGATGATTTTCTATTCTGCATAATGTGATATGTTAAAAAAGGAAATATTATGGAAGTATTGTAAGTGACTCTACAGTTAAGCCTGTGTTGGCATTAGCATATAACTTGATTAAAATTTTCTCTTTGTATTTTAGTAATTGAAATTAATCTGTATATTTGGGACAGTAACTCTTCCTAGGACAACTGGATTTTCTATATAACTTCTTTAGCAGAATATTAACTTTAATAGAAGAAGTATGTAAAAATACCAATTTTTAAAAATATTCTGTTTTTCTACCAGTTCTTCAATTCCTCTGACTAAACAGTCCCCACAGACTCCAAATTTCTCTCTCACTCTTTCTCTCCAACATACACACATTGCATGCTCACATACACACATTCTGATAACATTTTGGACATAAGGCTTTTTTTTTTTTAAACAAACACATATGCTTATTGACCTAATTGAGTTCCATCAAGATGAACTAACAAAACTGCTCAGACCAACAGTTGTTTCTGTTTTAAGACATGTCTCACCACCTGTGCTTTGCACAAACCCTTGGTGAAGCAGGCTAGGTAGCCAGAGGCATGAGATTGTGCTCTGTTGGTTAGAGGCACCTTTAGAGACCCATAAGGTTTGAATAGGGATGCTGAAGGATAGACTGAATGGGACTTTGGGAGACACGGTATTTTAGCTGACATGTAGGTGATCTGGAGGGAAGTGGCTTTGAGGTGGGGGAAGGAGAGCCTGAGATTGGGGTGTTTGTGGCTGTGCAGAGAGTCAGGGATAAGAGAAGAGGTAGCCCATTGCCTCTACATAAGGCAATGGCATATCAAGGTTTCCCTGTGATTTATCTTCCTTGGTGAACAGAGGTCACAACTACCAATAGATCCCTTTGGTGCCAGTGCCTGGATGCAAATGCATTGAGTTCCTTACACACATGCACACATTCTCAGAGATGCCTAGGCCATGTACAGCCTTGGTTCCACCTCCAAATAGATTAATAAATCACCACTCAGTTCTGCAAGCCCAATGTTCACAGCACTGTGGGGACCTCTGAGAGTAGCACAAATACTATGAGCATTAGGCTATCTTGTAACAAGGTAAAAGGGAGAGAGGGAGGGAAAAAACATGATGTGAAGGGAGCATGGAAGGAAGTCGGGTTTGCCCTAGATTGGATCTGCAGCAGGAGAAGTGGAGTTCAGTTCTGATGGTTCATGAAACCCTGGACAATAAGGTTGCAAGGGTTGGTGAGGACTTAACTATTGATATCCTGCCTCTTTTATAGATGTATTGATGTTATGTACGCTAGAGCATTTTTAAATGGTTTTTAACAAATTTTTCGGGGGGGAATATATTATAGTTTAGACTTAATATTAAAAAAATCGTATTTGTGTATTCATAATGATTCGTTTTTAAGTTCATTCTTCCTAATGTTGCTAAAGAAGGCACAACTGTTTTTTATTTTTACATTTTTTCATGCTGTGTTTGTAGAGAAAAATTCAAGGTTTTTTAATAGTGTACTTCATTGCTTGAACTTTCTTTTAGACTAAGATCTTTAATTATTTGTATACTTTCTCTTTAAGTATCCTAAAGCCAAGTCTGAAAATCAGTTGACAAGTTCTGTCTTTATCCCTGCCGGCATTGCATTGTTACAGTTCTGTCGTAAACTATAGACTAGTTATCAAACTCTAGCAAATAAGATAGTATTGCCTTTTAATTGTGCATGGTTTTAAATATATATTTTAAAATATCTTAGCATTTATTTATATTATTGGATCTTATATTTTAACACGGCATTGTTCACATTTATGGCATTTCTTATGACCATTCCTACACATTTCTTAAGATACCAGGAGTTGAAGGTGTTTAGCACCTTGGAAAATCAGACCCTAGATTGGTATTTTTTAACTAGATCACTTCAGTAATGAATAATAGACCTGGACCTTAGCTAGCCATGTCTGCAGAAGAAACGGCCCTGGACAAATAAAACTTGGCTAAGAATTCCTAGCACTTTGCAGACATTAGCATATGGATCAAGGAAGTATTTATGAGCTTCATGCTACATTTTAAATGAGTAACAGAGCAGGCTAATATGTTTTTTTCTCTCTTTCTCTCAAATAGATTTCTTCTGTTCAGAAAAAGAGTGCAGATCTAGGACAGGAGGAGATTGTTCAGCTGTGCATGAAAAATATAAAATGGGTGGAGGATCTTTTTGAAAAGTTTGGTGAACTTTTGAATCATGTACAGCAGAAGTGTTCATAACAAACTTTCTTCAGAATCTGACATTTTTCTACAGCACTAACCTGATGGAAAAGAAAGCTTAGAGAAAGACTCTGATTCTCGTACAATACCAGACTATGTTCTTATTCATAGGCATTTTATTTCTCTTATGGATCTTTGTATTTTGGCGCCTGCTAAGGAAAAGTGGTGCTGCCAAGGAAATGAGTCTTTTAGAGATGGAAGTAAACATAAACATCACCACATTTTAACCTGAATAATGATTTTTGTATTTTGTAAACTATTGGGTAACTTAGTTTTATTTTCAGAAATGTTTTTGACAAATGATAAAGCATGCACTAAGTATAATTTTTTCTTTATTGCTATAGAGATAACACTTAAAATACTATGGCTGTTTCCGTCTCTGGTGAACACCAAAAAGAGTCAGGGCTGGGGTAAACTAATATTTGCATTTCTGTCTGGCCATGAAATTTAGAGTATTATGCATTTTGTAAACAGAGCTGGTGTGACATCAAATTCTGTATACAAATATTGCCATCATAAAATTCAGAAATGTAATTATGCTTTATGGACTCCTTTTACTATTATCATGTTCAGGAGACTGAACATGGAGTTGGTGCAATCCGATGACTGCTTTTTGTGTCAAATTATATTGTAATGAAAGACAATGACCTTAACTATTTTCCCTGTTTTGAAGAAAAATATTTTCCTTTATACTGTGTTTTTTGTTTGTTCTTTTGGAAAAAAAATTCAATTGTACATTTTATCTCACTAATAGTATTTTTCACAGAGAAAATATTGTGGTTAAAGTTGTTTCATGTATCTTTGTAATACACTTTACATTGTTTTCAGTAAATCTTATTCATTTATATGTTGATTTCATATTGTAAACTATATATCTTGAGGTAACCCTTTTTGTTTCTACAGGTTTTCTTCAGTGTTAACCAGAATAATGCATAATAGATGAGTTTTGCTTTAAGTGTAGTTGTGTTAGACACTGCAGTTATTTTCTCATACGTGAAAATAAATTTCTTACTAAACTGGCCCCTGATTAACTGAGAGTTTAAATGAAAAGCTACTATACTTTATCTTCTGGTCAACAAAGATTTATGATTGTGAATAGACTATATGCAGTGTTAAACACAGCTTACATAGTTATTTTTAGAACTGGCAGTGGCAGAGCTATTCTCTTTTTGGTGCCTTTTAGATCTTCAGATATACTTTTGTAGCATCCCTCCCATCCAGTTTCTTAACAGTTAATAGTGCCACTAGTCCCACTCAGACAATGAATGTAATAGGCTCAAAACAGTAGAACATGTTCTTTAAGTTTGCCAACAGAATGCCTTACTTTCAGTCATTCAAACTGTGTACGTGCTGGGGCCCAAAAGAAATAGACATGTCATTCTTTCCTCAGATAATGTCTTGTTTTGGTTTTTTAAATTCTTGTATCCTTTAACTGCCACTTAGTGCCTTAATTTCAACCAGGAAAGCAGGGTGCACCACTGATTGGCCAAATAGGACATGCTTGTATACAATGTGGTTTGTTTTCCAGTTATCTGTTTTGATCCTATTTAGCTGCTAATATATTCATTTGACCTTAGAACTGTAAAGAATATAATGAAGAGATGTGAAAATGAAGTGATACCATCTTGAGTAATCAAATTAGGGTTTCGAAAATCAAAATGTATGTCATTTTAACGAGTAGTTAGATCCTTGTTAAGTTGGATATTTGGCATGTTTCCAAAGGTTTTCATCTTGTTAAAAGCAATAATTCTCCTTTTAAGATTTGTACCCACATTACTATGAACAGACAGACTGAACAATGGAAGTTAGTAAATGCCCCTTGTTTACTGTAAAGCTTCTTCATGCTGTACTTGCTTTAAAAAGGCAGTTTATTACTATGACAGGAGGTCCGTTGTGTTACTGCTATGCGTACCATAATCAAGGGGAGCAGTATGGATTTTGACTTAGGAAGTGTAGAATGTTAAGAAGCATCATGCAAGTAATTTGCTCTTTCAGTGAAAAGGAGGGAGTTGAGGTGTGATGGGGTAGGAGATCTGCTATATTTTTCTCATGCAGTACTGAATCTGGAATGAACTGCTTCATCTCCCCCCTCTCCCCTCCTGGTTTTGTAATTAAACTAATGAGGTGGTACCAATCAGCAATGTTACAAACTTTAGTAGTATTCATTTAAAATCTGTTAATTTAAATATGAACACTAAAGTATATAGACGTTTATCTAGAATATTCATTAATCTCTCATTTAAAAATAAAAGCATGATGACATGATTGAGCGAACAATATGGTTGGCTCTTTGGTTATACAACAAAGTCAGAACTTGTTAGCCACAGGTGCCTTCCTAATACACCCATGAAAAAAACAAATGGAAGACGTTTCTACATTTTTAATTTTATATGTTTCTACTTTATGCTTCCTGTAGGAGCCTGAATGGAAGTTTTAATAAACCAGTCATTTCAGCCCAAGCCCCAGACTAAGCCCTCAGACTATTGGAAACTAAGCAGTGGCTTACGGAGAAGCTGGTCTTTTCATAAAAGCAGGTACATTGAAAAGAAAAAGGGATGGCCAGTAATTTGCAGTGCTCTGCACTGCCATGGAGGGAGACCTGGCTTCAATTCCAGCTCTGTTGCATTCGCAAGGCCAGCAGACAAAGCACTCTGCCTATAGAAGATAGGAAGCACCCTCCTTTGCTCAAAAGCAACCACTTCAGACTATTAAAGAGCAATATAAAGGAACTCCATGTCATCCTGCCCTTGGCTAGAAAGATGGTGGTTGGGTTACTTAGGCCATTAAACTAGATGAATTTAAAAATATGAGAATCTTAGGAAAGTGAAGGACCATTCAGGCATAATAAAACTTAGTCAATGGAAATTGAAGAGGGATTTTTATACTGAAGCAAATTTAGAAGTAATGTCAATGTACAAATTACTTTTTTTGCACAAATATCTCGCTTTGTTTTGTTGTGTTGCAATTTCAGATAACTGGTAGGTAAGAGTTAATTCTGCACCCACACCCCAATGTTCTTTCCTCCTTGATCCTGCAGTAGGGTCCAAGTCCTTTAACCTCTGTTGCCAATGAAAATTCAAGCATTTACTTGAATGCAGGAACAAATTGGAAGAGAAGATGCACTAGGAAAGAACAAACTCCAATATAGACATTTCATTGGCAAGTAGAGAAACTAATTAAATCAAATCCATGGTAAATTATTCAGGTTTTAATTGTTCCCATTCCTCCCCCAACCAGTATGGCATCCCTCTCTCTCTCGTTTTTGTTTTAATTAAAGCATAGTATTTCAATAAAGGCAGGGTGCTCTCCAAGCTGCTACTTCCAAAGTTTGCTAGTAAAAATCAGTAAAACCATTGGGTTGAAAAATTGTCTCTGAAAACCTCTAATGGCTTTAGGGCCTCTAGAGTCTTATCACCTGTGTCATATGTAATATATTGTTTAAATGATATACTTTTAGAAAAGGAAAATCTTCCAGTCTGTCTTCCAATAAATGCTTTCTGTAGGGAAAATATATTTTAAATATTAAATATTTAAAGCAAATTTTAAAAAAACAAACTAAAAATATCATCCCAAGATGTCAGTGTGCAATCACTTCTGATTTTTGTTGGTAGCACTTGACATTTGGTTTCACATCGTATCACACACCTGTGCATTATTATACAATGCGCACCTGAACATATCTTATTGTTTAAGTTAATGTTAACATGTCATTGTTAACAAATGCATGTTTCTGTATATCTCCTCTACATATAGCAAAAATTACGTTAGGACTAAAACACCTTATGCATTTTTAGTCCAGATTTTCAGGTGGTCCATAATACAATGTATGGAAATGTGAATAAGGACACAATTTTGTACCATTCATTTGATGTTATTAACTAAATCCATTAAAATGAAAACACTTTTTAAACAAAAAGTCATAATGTTCAGTGATTTATTATTAAAACATCAAAACTTGAAAAGCTAGACTGCCGAGAAAATTGGCATGTTTGAGGCATAATGCTTTCTGATCTCTCACTTAATATGAAGAAGTCTCTATAACTGATCTAGTGTGTTTCATCATACTCTTTTAGTTCAGACACATGCTATCATGTTTAACTCTGTAATTTTGTTTAACTTGTGTCTGGTTTCCAAATGTTTTAAATCTACTTCCACTATAGAACTACCAGCAAGGCAGCCCCTGAACAGATGTAAAATAAGGAGATAAAAGATTTTGGACATTGATAAAACAGGAAAAATATATCCTCTTTGTACAGAGTGGATAACTGTATAAAGTTTTACAAATATGTCATGCCTAAAGAAAAATATTGCTAGGGATTTGCCTGTCTAGTCATGGTAAAACATCATATTTTAAACCCAAATCATCTCCCATTCATATTATTTCCATACAGGGGACTGAAAGGCCCACAAGTTTTGAATCTTTGGTCAGGAACCATGGTCTGCCCTTCTCCCAACTCCCTGTGAGCAGAAATGGGTGGTTCTTGAGAGATCTACTGGAGGCCTGGGACATCTTTGTGAAGGCCATATGCATCTGCACTGCTTCCCAACCCCTGTGCAGCACAAGTCCTGCAAGATCCATACTTCCATGGAGGCCTCAACAGCTGTTGTCCTCCAAACCCCCTTGGGGAGCCAGTGGGTGAGGAGGGCTTCATATTGCAAAGGAGGGATGCAAATATTTTAATTCTGCATTCAAATGCAATGAAGCTATATTTTACGAAGGAACTTTTTAAGAAAGAAGGTGTACGGAGCCAAATGTGTACAACCCTCGTAAGGGAAAAGAACAACAGGGATGCAGCTCTCACTATCAATAGTTGTGAAGAATAGGTGAATAATTCAAGCTTTCAAAGAACTTATTTTCCACTGGGGATTCTCCCTCACTTGGGTATCATAACAGATCTTTTATTTCTTTCTGGAGAACAAAAGAGCAGAACAAAATTTCTTAAGGCTTCTTATATAGTTTGATTTCTTGGAACAGCAAAATGATAAATACAGAGAGAAAGCAACTAAGACAGAAGAAAAATAAAAGATGAGTCAGGAAGAACAACAAACGCAGACTTCTCATAGTCATCAAAAACCTTAAGGAAAAATCTAAACCATGCAACTTTTTAAAAAACAACCTACTATGAGAAGCAGGATTTCTTTTTTTTGATGTGGATATTAGGGTGGGTTAGATCATTACTTTGAATGATGAGGGTGCTTTTCATACTTGACAACTAAGGATTTATTGGTTTTGAAGTGTGAGTTGCAAAAATTACAGGAGAATACAGTGTAAATGGATCAGTCTAAGAAAATACAGAATTGAAAAAACAAATTTATAATAAATTTCAATACCTTTGAAAAATACAAAAATTAACTCTTGCATACCAGTCTCATTTTAGTGATTAGTGTAAAATGGAGATCATATCAATATTCACCGATCTTCTCCTAGGGTAAGTGTTTATACTAATTTAATTAGATATATCAGCAATTTATGACCATAAGGTAGCATTGACTTACCTTCATGATCTGGTAGTTGGTGGACATTCACAATTAAGGACCTTCTCCTCTTTCCCTCCACCCCCCGATTTTATTCCCTCAGTGTTCTGCGAGAGTGCAGTGAGCTTCAGGATAAAATGGAAGAATATTTTATTAATTTACCTTTGATGTGTTTTGATTTTTTGGATTTGTCTCTTTTCAATCTTGAAAATAACTTGGTTGCCAACATTTCTTCAGAGAGAAGCAAAGGTTTTTCAGTGCTACCCATTGTAGGTGGTTTAAATATGTATATATCATGTTATGTGATAGAGATTCTGGTCCCTGCTCTGACTCCCTTGTGGTGTTGCAGAGAGTGCAAAGCCGTCAGCCTGCTTATCTGTTTACCTGGGAATTCCCCTTGCATAAATTGAATCCCTGTCTGTGCATTTTCTACATGGGTGGTGCGCTCTGGCTTACAGCTATACTACTGCAAGCACTAGAGTAAGCTCATTAAAGACCTTCTGGCTAAGTCTGGAGGCCTGCTTTCCAATCTCTTCCTCAGCCTTTCTCTCACTTGCAATATATTTGATCACATACTGAATGATCTCTCCTCCTTTTGGCTTCCAGGCATCCATGTTCTCCTGGTTTTGCTCTTCACTCACTGATCACTTCTTTACTGTCTATCTCCCATTCTTAAAGTCCAACTGCATGCCCAAGCTCAACTTGCCAAAAACTGGATTTCTCCATTTCCCACTAAACTCTTCCTTGCTCCTGTCCTTTCCAGGCCTTAAACTCATGATGACTGTTAATCAACTGTTCTACCCTTAATTTCCTACATCTAGGTTTGTCACTAAATCCTGTCAGTTCTTATTGTAATCTCCTAAATCTATCCTTTTCTGTTTCTCCACCTCTTCCTATTCCTTTGTCCATGCCTTCTTCATCTGTTGCCTTCTGATTGATAGTAGTAGTAAATATTTGGGGTCCCATATTGCTGGGCTTTGTACAGTCATAGGTAAGAGGGAATTCCTGTTCCAGAGGCTTATAGTCTAAAAGTCTTGATTCCAGCCTCCCTGTTTTTCTCCTCACCTCCCCCCAGCCTAGTTATTGTGTTACTGTGAATCTCTTCTTCCTCTCCTGCTCATATAACCATATCATTACTTTCTAGAGTCTCCGCTCTTTCCTTCTTCCCATCTCCTTGTGCATCCAAGACAAATTGACCTCACCTTTTCCAGGAAGTTTCTGTAAAACAAGCTTACCTTTTGCACATTTAGACTTTGTCCAGCCCAAAAGTCAGTGAGGCTCCACATGAATGTCTTAAAATTTCTGTAAACTCAGACTGGTATCTCCTTAGTTAATTTAAAAAAAAAACTGTCCTTTCTAATAATTTCTGTGGACATTTAGATTTTTATCAGTTCAGCATTTACATTTCACCCCAGATTTCCACTTAAAGGGCCAGTAAAAACTCACTGCATCAGGGGAATGTGTTATAACATAATTTGATTTTTATCTGTGTAGCAAGGTCCAAATAGTGGTGTTGTTATCCCATGTTACAGAACCATGCTACTGCCCTGTGAAAACTAGGACTATGATACAATTAGGGCAATGTAATTCACAGATAACCATGTCATTTTATAAGTAATGTTTTAACAATGCACCCAAGTCCATTATGGATGTGAGTATATCTGGCAAACCATGCATTGAAATTGCTGTTTAAAAATTACATTCAGTTAAATGTACATTTCTTAGAATTAGCAGCCCTATAGGAATGTGTGAAAACTGCTGGTAATGTTAGATTTCAAATCCATAGACTTAGCAAATTTTCAGCCATTCATACAATTAAAATCTCCACCATAACATAGTGAAATTAACTGCAAAAAATAAAAACGGGTTTTGTTTTTTAAATAAAAATTATTGGGGCAGATTCTCTGTTGCTGTTAATTGTCATAGCTCCACTGAAGTCAACAGAGTATAAACAAGGGAAGAATTTGGCCATTTCTCTTTCTTTAGTGCTCTCAATGTACAAGTATTATGTTTATTAGTATTATCTGCTTTTACTCTCATCCAGGCAACAATGAACCCCTTTAATATACAATTTAATGCCTTACTAGAAAAGAGCTCTTTGTTTTCTGCACCACAAGTTGCCATTGTTCTATACAAAGCATTCCCACTGAAGTCAATGAGAGTTCCGCATGTGTAACGTTGGCAGGCTAAATGAAGAGACTGGTTTGTTAGGTCGTAGCTTAATGGTCTAAGCACTGGGTTGGAAATATCCAGACTCTGAAACTATGTGTTCATATCCAAGCAGACTAGACTCGGCTCTTCAGCTTTGGAAGCAGAATACGTGTACTAGACCCAGTCCAGTGCCCATTATAACCAGTGGGGATCTTTCAATTGATTTCAGTAAGTGCACGGTTAGCCTCATTGTATGCAGGTTTTTGGGTCAGACTTTACAAATTGAGACCCAGATTGCTCCGCGTGAACATTAAAGATCCCATGACACTTTTTCATGAGACAAAATATGCCTGATTGTACTCGACCAACATTTCTCCTCCTTTGCGTTCTGTATTACTTGGTTGCAATCCTCCACCTTTGGAATGGCTGCATATCAGAGATGCTACAATTATTTAGGTCCCAATCCTGCAAACTGATCTGCCTGTTTAGACCTTAACACCCAGTCCAAAAGTCAGTGGGGCTTTGCAGGGGCGCAAAGGTCTGGCTGTATGGATCCAATAGCAGGACTGAGGACATGCTTTGTAAAGTATGTTGAGAGCTCCCATGATGAAAGGTGGCATATAAATGTAAATTTAGTTTTCATTAAGTTTTATTTTGACTTATAATTTGAGTGGCTCTCTGCAGCTCTAGGCACCTTCAGAAATTGCAGAGTATACCAAATTTGGGGGCAGGATTTCCCCTTCCCGTGGTGGCTGCCTACCATTATAACGTAACAAACATGTTCATGTGGTAGAAATAAAAAATACTGACCCTGTCCTACATGTAATATATTATTACAGAATGAGGATTTACCTGGTATGTTTTATGTATTTAATCCATTTTTCTTGTTTTCTGAACCTGGTAACTGATCGGTGCTTTTTAAAAAATTTTCTGTTCTGTTTGTTGATTTAATGACACTTTTGCCCAAAGCTTGTGAAGAGAATACAAAGACTGCTTTCAGAGAACAGTGTACCGTATGGATAGTTCTAGAAGGCTTTTTCTGTGTAATCAGTGAGGGGATAGGGAGGTTGCACGTGGTGACAATGCAGTGGCCACCAAGGACACTTGAAATTTCACTGTAACAGCAGGCATAAAACCCCAGTCCTCTTGCTCCAAAAACATAGGTTCCTGTCACTTGAGCTTAAGGAACATCTCTGTTAGCAGCATAGTGCCTGTGAGAAACAGGTCTGATTCTACCCAGTACAGAGCAGTAGTCCGCATACATACTCCCTCGTTCTCGGCAATACCATGTAGAGAGGGCTGGCTCTGAACTGGGAGACTTGCAAAATCCCTGCAGGCTATACAGTAATTGAGAGCATCCTTTTAGACAACTCACATGTCACTATTTCACATTCTACCTGACACAATGGATGTGTCTTCACGAAACAGTTATCTTGAGTTATAACTCAGTTATTACCCCCTAACTTGACTCCAGTCCACACACACAATCTCTAGATTGAGTTAACTAGTGCTTTAAACTCAAGATAGCTGGCCTATAGTTGCAGGGGGAGAAGAGTGGGGACTGAAGCTGAAGAGCTGTTGATGCTCAAGCTAGCAATTTAATGGAGATAGAAGCAACTCTAAGTTGCTGATAAATTTTTGTAACTATCCAATCACTCTGTGCTGCTAACCCAATCACTCTGTTACTGCAATGTTGCTTTGAAGTGTGATTGCTTTCCCTCAAGCTAGCTGGAGTGCAGTAAGAGGAAGTTTTTTACCTTATAGCAACCTCCCTTTACTCTAAGCTAAGTAACTATCTCTTTCTTCTTTGAGTGCTGGTCCTAATAAGAATTCCATTGTGGGCGTTTGGCAAGCAGTACGCAAGTAGGAGGAGGATACAAGGATGCAGATTGTGCCCTGTAAATATACCAAAGGGATAAATACTAGGGAGGGAGAGGAATTATTTAAGTTAAGCACCAGTGTTGGTGGATATAAACTGGTCATTAGCAGGTTTAGGTGTGAAATTAGATGAACGTTTCTAACCATCAAAGGAATGATCTTCTAAAACAGCCTTCAAGGGAAGCAGTGGGGGCAAAAAACCTAAGTGGTGTCAAGACTGAGCTTGAGAGGTTTATGGAGGAGATGGTATGATGAGATCGCCTACAATGGCATGTGATCAAGCTGTGACTGCTAGTAGCAAATATTCCCAACAGCCGGAGGTGAGACACTAGATGGGGAGGGCTCTAAGGGTATGTCTACACTGGCAGAGTTACTGCACTGGCAGTTACAGCGCTGTTCAGAGAGCGCTGAAGGGAAACCACTGTTGTGTGCTCACACTGTCAGCTGCCTGCGCAATAGCGTGTTCACACTTGCGGCACTTGCAGCAGTATTTGGAGCAGTGCACTCTGGGCAGCTATCCCACAGAGCATCTCTTCCTCTTCTGCTGCTAAGAGTTGTGGGCAGGCGGAGGGGGTCGCGGGGCACCCTGGGTGCTGTCCCAGTGCCCCGTGATGCATTGCTTCGCATCCCAGAAACCCCTGTGCTTCTGTCCGCATTTGGTGCCATATTTCAACGGTATATATACTGCGTGCTCTGCCTCTTCGGGCTGCAGGAATGCATCCTGAACTGTTGACCAGTATGCTGCTCGCTCTGACTAACACATCACAAGTGGCAGTGGAGTTATTCCTTAAACTACAAAGGCAAGAGAAATGCAACATTGATCTCGCCACGCATACTAGCTACAACACGAGATTGCTTGTGGCATTCATGGAGGTCCTGATCACAGTTGAACACCACTTTTGGCCTTGGGAAACAAGCACTGAGTGGTGGGATCACATTATCATGCACATCTGGGATGACAAGCAGCAGCTGCAGAACTTTCAGATGAGGAAAGCCACATTCATGGGACTGTGTGATGAGTTTGCCCCAGCCCTGCAGTGCAACGACATGAGAATGAGAGCTGCCTTGTCATTGGAGAAGTACATAGCAATTGCACTGTGGAAGCTGGCTACTCCAGACTGCTACCGAGTGGTTGCTAACCAATTCGGAATGGGAAAGTTGACTGTTGGATTCATGTTGACGGAAGTGTGCAGGGCCATTAATCACATCCTGCTCCAAAAGACCATGACTCTGGGCAATGTGCGTGACATTGTGGATGGCTTTGCACAAATGGGCTTCCCTAACTGCAGAGGGGTGATAGATGGCATGCATATTCCAGTTCTGGTAACTGACCACCTAGCCACCGAGTACATTAATTGGAAGGGGTATTTCTCAATGGTTCTCCAGGCCCTTGTGGATCACTGTGGGCATTTCACAGACAACGCAGGCTGGTCTGGAAAGGTGTATGACGCACACATCTTTCGGAACACTGACCTGTTCAGGAAGCTGCAAATAGGGACTTTCTTCCCCGACCAGAAGATCAATGCAGGGGAAGTCAAAATGCCCATTGTGATCCTGGGGGACCCTGCCTACCCCTTAATGCGATGGCTTATGAAGCCGTACACAGGGCACCTTGGCAGCAGCACAGAGCAGTTCAACAACAGGCTGAGCAAGTGCAGAATTACTATTGAGTTTGCTTTGGGCCATTTAAAGGCCCCCTGGTGCTGCCCATATGGAAAGCTGGACCTGGCCGATGACAATATTCCTATGCTTATAGCCACGTACTGTATGTTCCATAATATTTGTGAAGGGAAGGGTGAAAGCTTCACTCAGGGCTGGACTGCTGGAGGCTGAATTTGAACAGCCAGAGACCAGGGCTGTTAGTGGGTGCAGCATGAGGCCATAAGGATCAGGGATGCCTTGAGGTAGCAATTTGAAGCTGAAAGCCACTAATATTTGTTGCTATGCCCTGGAATGCAGTGCTTGTAATGCTAGGAGGTGATTGTGATTGGTGTAGACAATGCAATATGAAGGTTTAAGATAATTGTTGCTTTGCAGGGCTCTGTTTGCTTTCAATTAATAGAATAAAGATTGCTTTCAAACCAACACAATTCTTTTATTAAACAACTGGAGAGAGTCAAACAAAAAAACCCATCAGCACTGAGGGGGATGAGGGAAAGGAAGGTCCCAGGAGGAGGTGGGGTCCCGAGACAGTTAAAGATTTGTGTATGTCCAAGGATCATATCCAGCCTTCTCCTTTGGAGTACAGTGCAGTGGGTACTGTACTTCAGCAGGGCTAAACTACAGAGGGATAAGTGTTGAGTGCAGTGAGTACTGGGAGTTCGCAGTGCTGGACTGTGATGGGGCAGGAGTGGAATGCAGCGGGTACAGACTGGAGCCAGGAAGTTGATAAAAGTGTGTTGGTGGTGTGCGTGGGGCGCATGGGAAAGAGTTTTGTGACAGCAGCTGCAGGGGAGGGCGGGCACAGAGCTACTCAGTTTGCAGTGCTAATATCGCCTGGAGGATGTCTGCTTGGCGCTCTGTAACGTTTAAGAGCCACTCTGTGGCTTCATTCTGGCGCACCACGTTCTCCTTTCAGTCCCTCTTCTCGTTGTCCCGCCACTCCTTTGTTTCCTGTTTTTTGTCCACAGAGTGCATCATAAGGTCACTCAGGAAGTCCTCCTTAGTTCTTCGTGGCTGCTTTCTAATTCTGCGCAGCCATTCAGCCGTCGATAACAAAGAGGGAGGCTGGGCTCCCAAGGTCATCTCTGTGAAGCCAAAACACAGTATTTTTCAGAAGCAGTATTGTTTGCAACACAGAAAACACTGATTCAGTGATTTAAAACACAGCCACTATTCACATACCTGTCACTAACTGGCAGACCCCAGGCAAACACACATGAGCCACAAGACCCCCAAAATGGTGAATAGCCGCAGGGCAGGGTAAATCAGTGTTCCCAGACCCTAGTGTACACTGGGCACTTGGCTCTTGGATTGAGTCAGCAATGTAGGGGGGGAGGGAGCTGATAGTCATTCCTGTCCCCACATTTTCCATAGGCTGTGTTCATTATGGAAGATACCTCATTGCTGAGGGTGAGCAGGGAATCAAGGGATGGTCTTCTCCAAGACTGCGGCTTCCACCCTGGCCCTTATGCATCTTTCCTGTGTGGGGCAATGGTTCCCCCCGCCCCCTGTGATGGCAGAGTGGTCTGGGAAAGTCACCCTTAATGGGGCAAGAAAAAAAGCAGCTCTTCCAAAGAACCTGCAGAAGTGGATTGCCTGGTATCTCCATGAGAGTTTCCTGGAGATCTTTGAGGTAGATTCCTGTGAAGTGAGGGAGTCAATCAGCAGCCTGTTCCGCCACTCAGACTAGGCAAGCGGTGGTATATGCATCATACAGACACAAACCTGCTTTCTGCAACACTCCTGCCTCCAACAACTCACTTCAGCGGTTCCCAAAATCAAAGCCACTTACCAAATCCTCTCCTGTTTGCACTTTGACAAGATCTGACCGCTATGACTGGCTACTCTCCTGGAGGGTAGAGAAGAGTTACTGGCTGCATGCATCTCTAACCTCCAAGACATTCTTTGCCTCTGGGTTCCCCTCCACGTCCTCATCCAAGATTTCCTCCTCCTCGCTCAGTCCACTTACAACTGGCATGTGAGCCACCGAAGTATCCACAGTGGCCTTCACAGTGGAGGTAGGGTTGCCACCGAGAATCATGTCCAGCTCTTCATAGAACCAGCAGCACTGGAGTGATGATTTGCCTCCAGCACCTTGTGGTAGGCATTCCATAGCTCCTTCACTTTGACCCTGCACTGTAGTGTGTGCCAGTCACGGCCCCTTTTTGTCATGCATCATGAAATCTGCCCGTAGGTATCATATTTCCTACAGCTGGAGCACAGCTGGGACTGGATAGCATCCTCTCCCCAAATGCAGATGAGGTCCAGCAGCTCGGCATTGCTTCAAGGGGGGATTGCTGGTGAATGGAGCAGGTATGGCCAACTGTAAAGATGCACTGAGACCACTGCATGCATCACTGAGCAAATAGGAAGAGGGCTTTCAAAATTCCAGAGGAATTTAAAGAGTGGGGATGACGGTTGGTCACCTGAGGTCCAGACAGTAGAGTTCAAACCAATGACCAGAGAGGCAAGAACAGGCATTGCAGAACACCTCCTGGAGGTCAGTCACGGCGCTGTAATCGACCAGGGTGTCTGCACTGGCACCATGGCACTGTAGCCCCAGCGCAGAAAGCTGTATGCCTCTCATCGAGGTGGGTTTTTTTACAGTGTTGCAACTGCACAGTTTCTGCACAGTAAGTGGCTTGGGAGTGTGTACACCTCAGAACTTACAACACAGAAAGCTGCTTTACTGCACAGAAACTTGCCGGTGTAGACAAGACCTGAGTTACTACAGTGTGTTCTTTCTCACATATCTGGCTGGTGGGTCTTGATGACATGCTCAAGGTCTAACTGACTGCCATATTTCAGATCGGGAAGGAATTTTTCTCCAGGTCAGATTGGAAGAGGCCCTAAGATTTTTTCACCTTCCTCTGCACCCTGGGGCATGGATCGCTTGCTGGTTTAAATCAGAGTAAACGGTGGATTTTCTGAAACTTTAAGTCTTTAAATCATGATTTGAGGACTTTAGTAAATCAGCCAGAGGTTATGGGCCTATTACAGGAAAGGGTGGGTGAGGTTCTGTGGCCTGCAATGTGCAGGAAGTCAGAACAGATTATCACAATGGTCCCTTCTAGTCTTAGTCTATGAGTCAGTGAGAGTCTTTTTGATAATCACTGTCCGAAAGGATGTATCGGCAAGGGAGTTCTGCACTAGAGCATAATGTCTAGCAAATGTGTGGATGAAATTCCACATAGACTCTGTAAATGTCAAGTAAGGATATTTCTTGAAGCGATGCCACTGAAGTTGCTTGTGCTCTTGAAGAATGAGTTCTCACCCCATAAGGGAGAGAAAGATGCAGTCATTGGTGACAGAGTAGGATACAGCTCAAAATCCAGTTAGAAATCCTCTTGGAGGATATAGTTTGACCTTGGGCTCATTCTACTATAGAAAGAAACAGTCTAGGTGATTTTCTCTGATTGGGTTTGTCCTTTGCAGAGCACATCATACATCAAGGGAGTGAAGTCTTGGCTCTTCTCTTCATATGCATGGGGTTTCAGGAAAAACACGGGTAAGTGAATTGACTGATATATGTGAAACTCCAAAACTACCTGGGGTGAATTTCAGAGATAGTTGTAAGGACACTTTGTCCTTACACAATATAGTGTCTGGAGAATCCGCCATCACGACTCCCAGACCACCCACCCTACTGGCTGAGGTGATGGCCACAAGGAATGCAACTTTCATTGATAAGTGAGGCATGGAATATGTAGCTAATGGTTCAAAGGAAGGCTTAGTGAGTGAAAAAAGTACAAGGTTTAACTCCCAGTGAACATAAGAACGGCCATACCAGGTAAGACCAATGGTTCATCTAGCCTAGTATCCTATCTTCCAACAGTGGATAATGCCCAGTGCTTCAGAGTGAATGAACAGAACAAGTTATCAAGTGATACATCCCCTGTTGTCCATTCTCAGGTTCTGATGAACATAGGCTAGGGACACCATTCCTGCCCATCCTGGCTAATAGTTGGACCTATCTTCCATGAACTTATCTAGTTCTTTTTTTAACCCTGTTATAATCTTGGCCTTCACAACATCCTCTGGCAATGAGTTCTACAGGTTTATTGTGCTGTGTGGGAAGAAATATTTCCTTTTGTTTGTTTTAAACCTGCTGGCTATTAATTTCATTTGGTTCCCTCTAGTTCTTGTATTATGAAGAATAAATAACACTTACTTATTTACTTTTTCCACATCAGTCATGATTTTATAGATCTCTATCATATCCCCCTTAGTCATCTCTTTTCTAAGCTGAAAAGTCCCAGTTTTATTAATCTCTCCTCATATGGAAGCTGTTCCGTACCCCTAATCATTTTCATTGTCTTCTCTTGTGCCTTTTCTAATTCCAATATATCTTTTTTGAGATGAGGTAATTAGATCTGCACACCATATTCAAGATGTGGGCATACCATGGATTTATATAGAGGCAATATGATATTTTCTGCGTTATTATCTATCCCTTCCCTAATGATTCCCAACATTCTGTTAGCTTTTTTAACTGCTGCTGCACATTGAGCAGATGTTTTCATAGAACTATCTACAATGACTCCAAGATCTCTCCTTGAATGGCAACAGCTAATTTAGACCTATCGTTTTATATGTATAGTATGTATGAGGAATAACCAGTGTTCCTGAGGTAAATGTTGATGTGGAGATTGGTATCAGAATTCTCTAGATTGCCAGTCTATATTTTTTGGAGGAGGAAGTGATGGCTCCTCTGGACATTCAGATTCTCCCAAGGAAGAGAAGTAAGGATCTGGATCCAGCAGCAGTACTGATGGCTCTGAAGGAGGAAAGGCATAGATGAAATAAGGGACAGGTTTCTGTCAACACCATCCCTGATGGAGTCACAGTCTCCCTAGTGAGAGAAGGTCCCAATGAGAGGGAAAACTGAGGCTCAGGAAGAGCAAAAATGTCCTTCGGTGAAGTATAAGTCTCACCTCTCTGGAATGTAAGGGGTCCAATTCATTTGTGCTGATGGGATCAGAGGAAGGAGGCTTCATGTGGCCAGAGTGTGGGACAGTGATGGTACTGTCAGTTGTAGAAACTCTGATCATGCCAGAACCAATGGATCCTGACTGTGTGACTTGAATGGTTCCAGTGAAGTGGATGTCACTGATACAGGGTCTGGAACAGGCAAAGCCCTAGGTTTATGGGCTTTATAATCATGGCCCTGGGACTTAAGACTTACTAAGTGTATGTCTATACTACCCGCCGGATCAGCAGGCAGCGATCAATCCAGCAGGGGTCAATTTATCGCATCTAGTCTAGACACAATAAATTGACCCCTGAACACTCTCCCATCGACTCCTGTATTCCACCTCCGTGAGAGGCGCAGGCAGAGTCGATGGGGGAGCAGCAGCAGTTGACTCATGGCAGTGAAGACACCATGGTGAGTAGATCTAAGTATGTTGACTTCAGCTATTCATGTTGCTGAAGTTGCGTAACTTAGATCAATTCCCCACACACACACAGTATAGACCAGGCCTAAGTCTTTAGGGGTTGAACATGCAGATTTGCTCAATTTATGCAGAGTTGTGTTGAACGTCTTCGAAGCAGCCTTAGAGAAAGACCTGCTCATGCTTGTGTGAGCATTCTCTGTGTTCCTGACAAGACACTGATGGCAGGGTCTCTAGTTATGGATTTCTCTGAAACGGAGTTGGACTTCGTGTCAGTTCAAGCTGATGCATGGGGAAGTCCATCAACCTGGATCCAGCTACACTCTCATGTCTTCTCCGTGAGATGTTTTCTAAACTGGAGTTCCCTTGCCTCATGGCAACAGCTAGGGAAAGAACAGCAGATATTACACCTAGCTGCAGTGTGTGCCTCTCTGAGACAGTACAAACAGTGCTGGAGGTTGTCACTGACCAAGTGAGAATGGAGGCAGGATGCACAGTTTTTGAAGCCCAGAGTTCTGGGCATAGTCCAATACTCATAATGGAGTACGGGGAGCAGGGAGTCTCCGAGATGGGGAATCTATCAAACTAGAAAATTCTACTAAAAGCTATACAAGTACTAAAAACTTAGTAACTACAAAGAACTGTATACAAAGGGCACTAAGCAAAGTTGGAAATATTTACAGATTGAAGAAATGGAAGGAAAGCTCCAGACACTGGCAGTTCCAACCCAGGCCATGCAGCGGTAAGAAGAAACTGAAGAGGTGGTTGGTCTGCTCTGCCCTTTATGCCTTTGGTTGAAAGTATGAAGGCGGCAGTGGAATATGTGCAGATCAACAGACACTGCTTGCAAGAATTCTCCAACTCTGGGCACATGGAACACTTGCACACACCCACAGTGGAATACGCCTAGGGACCAGCACTTGAGGAAGAATTTGAGTTTTGTACTAACTTGAGCTAGTTGTTGCTGTAAACACAAGCCCAGAGGATTCACATTTGTGTTTCAGCCAGAATATGAATCATATATGAATCTGATTTTTCTCTAGCACTCTTATTATGTGTACATATTTGATGTTCCTATATTCAATCCTTATCCTTCCTGCTTATGAGCTCAGTTATGAAATTTCAGACCAGAAAACTATGGATTTTGCCAAGTGAAAGGTAAATCCTTCTATAGTGTAGAATTAGAGGGTATTAAGTGCCATTTTCAACACTAGTCCCTCAATGTGTTTAAAATACAGTTCAGTCTCATGTACGCTGCAAGACTGAAAGTATGTTTTAGTTGGGTCTGGGGACTTGCGTATTATCTGATATATTACATATTGTCATTGGTACAGTATTATGTACAGTGTAGATGAGCTCTTAACACTTTTCTGCAGTATGCTGTACTTTTGTGACTACTATGCAGATATTTTGCTAGTGTTGAACTGTGAAACCTGCATGAGAGTTTTGGACAAATTGGAAGCTTGACGGGAACAAATCCCTATTCAGCTGAGCCAAAATTTGTTGTTTTGGAGTATATCTACACTGCAATAAAAGACCCATGGCGCTGAGTCTCAGAGACCAAGTTCCAGCCTAGGGTGACTATATTTTACTCATGTTATCTAAATCCCTGAATGTAGGTAAGTGTGTCACTATCTGACTCTATATGATTTGGATGAATGATCTGAATGATCTATAAAAGAGACCAGGTGGTTGAGGCAATATCTTTGAGGACAAGGACTCAGGTCAAGTACAGATTGACTGTTTTGTGAAAAGTGTGCACTCATGGGTAATATGGTGTTTTCGTCTTTTATAATTTTTCTCTGAGTGTTAATTTGAGAGCATAGTGATTGTCTGGTTTCTCCCACGTAGTTGTTGTTGGGGCATTTGATGCGCTGGATGACGTAGCCCAACAGCAACTGCATGGGAGAAACCAGACAATCACTATGCTCTCGAAACCTGCATAACAGCTTCAAAAGACAAGCCTGGGAGCTTAAATTCATAACTTTCCTAGATTCCTGTTTGTCTCGTGATTTCAGAGGTATTAACAGACCACTTCACCTTGAATACTTTGTTACAATATGTGTTAACTACTTAAGCTAAACAATCTGTTCCCCCTAGTATTTAGCTGGGACACTGAGTACTTTTCCCAGACCTGAAGAAGAGCTCTGTTCAGCTTGAAAACGTCTCTCTTCCATCAGCAGAAGTTGGTTCAATAAAAGATATTACCCTACCCACCTTCCCTTTCTCTACCGTTAATTTTAAACAGGCTTTTAAAGACACGCTCTATCTATGCTAATATCTTACAACATAAGGAAATAGTAATTAGTATTAATGCTTCACATTTGCACCGAGCTTTGTCTCTGCCTCCAAAGCGGCATTCAGATGTTAATTAACTAATTTCCTTATGGATTCAAGACAAAATAATTGCTTTCCTTTAGTCTCGTGTGTGTTCATGCACCCGCGTAAGAATGTTAATTGTGTGTCTCTCCGTCATTCTATGTGATATCCTGAAGATTGTTTGATGGTAGAAACCACCCTTGGCACATCTGCCTCAGACTAATCCTCTTCCCTTGAAAAATATAAATAAAAGTTCTAATGCCACTACTTTTTCACGGTGTTTCCTGTTCAAATCATTTTCTGCCCTTGATAGGAACCCCCTTTCTAGTGATGCTTTTAATATTCCATTTAATTTGCCTTGATGATGTTTTAAACACTGTTGAATGAGGTATGCATGCAGCACTCTAAACACCTCAGAAGGTAGTTTGACTGACTTTAAACGCACTTTCTCCAGTGCACATGCTCACTGAGGGTTGCCATTTGCCACTCATCCTCAACTCTGCAGCATCTCAGCAGTTTTACTGAGGTGATCCCACTTTCTATAAGCAGTGCTCCTAGGATCATTTTACCCATTCTGAAATATTAGTCAGGCCAAACATCATGTGATTATTTGTTTTAATGACATCATCTCATTGCATTGCACAGTGATGTACAAAGGAACTCTCATACACATTTATAGACTCAGACTCATAGACTCTAGGACTGGAAGGGACCTCGAGAGGTCATCGAGTCCAGTCCCCTGCCCTCATGGCAGGACCAAATACTGTCTAGACCATCCCTAATAGACATTTATCTAACCTACCTATTTAGCAAACAAGACTTTATATACTGCAGGACCGATTCTCTGCCCTGTAACAGTAGCTTTACATCAATGTAACTGATGAAATAAAATATTACACTGGTATGTCACAGAGAAGAATCTGGCCAACTGGGTCAAATTCAGCTTTTCAGTTACACCAGGAAAATACAGGCATGTTTTGTGAGCTTTTTACTCTTTTATCAGCAGTAAATATTAAAGTTTTAATTTGAAGAACTGTTTTTGGACCTTTTAAATAAGCCTCCATAAAAATGCAAATGCTGTGCCCTGAGTCCCCCTCCTTTCTGTGTTTGAGTATGTTTTTGTAACAATCACTAGCATTAAAATTGTCTGTATCTCTGCATGTTAATGCTGCTTGCATCCACTAGGTGGCAGGGGCAGCTGCATCCCTTCCATCCTATGGGGTCGGCAACCTTTCAGAAGTGGTGTGCCCGGTCTTCATTTATTCACTCTCATTTAAGGTTTCACGTGCCAGTAATACATTTTAATGTTTTTAGAAGGTCTCTTTCTATAAGTTTATAATATATAACTAAACTATTGTTTTATGTAAAGTAAATAACATTTTTAAATGTTTAAGAAGCTTCATTTAAAATTAAATTAAAATGCAGAGCCCCCCGGACCAGTGGCCAGGACCCAGGCAGTGGGAGTGCCACTGAAAATCAGCGGAACATGAGCCATAGGTTGCCTAACCCTTCTATAACAGCATTGTTTGTTGCTGTGTTTCTAAAACTTGTGGGTCAACTTGTGGCTATGAGAAAAAAATCACATGTAAAATGGGTCTTAATGGAAGTTACTTGCATCAAGTAAAGTTTAGGATGGAATAGTTAATAAGGAATAATAGAGAGTTTGCAATTTCCAGCAGGAAGGTCTTATTCAAACAATGTGAGCAATAATTGCTCTGAATATTTGTCAAGCACTTTGTAAGGTATCTTGTGTGGTAAGAAAGATAATAAGGTTTAATATTCAATCAACCCAGAGATAATTGTGTCCTGATTTGGTGTGGAATTCCTGCCTACGTGGTAGCCAGGGTGAAATTGCTAAAGGTCTTGCATATGTTGTGGAAAGTTTGAACTGGAGTTCTCACTAGTAGCACGCTGAAAGTAAGGATAGCCTCAATGAGTAATGTGCCTTTTTAGAATTGTGATGTGACCTACTGAGCACCTGCATAGAGTCAGGGATTAGGAGTCTGTAGAGATTAGATATTAAAGGAAAAACTCATCTAAAAAATCTTGAGCTACCCTCAAAAGAGTTTGTATATTATACAGTAATCCTCCCTCTACTCATTGACCAGCATCTGCCTTTGGAATAACACAGCCTGTCTAATCAAACGGGGCCATAATTCTGAAACCGAAAACATGAGCAAGAAATTGAGTACATACGTGATGAAAACAGTGACCTTTCTCAAATTAAAATGTCTCTAATACAACGTACCCCAAAAAAGAGAACTAGGCAAAATGAGAATCACATTGCATGTTCCACCTTGTGAAACATATGAACCAGCCTTGACTATTAAAAACAGTCAACAGAGAAGTAACCTTTTACCACATGGACTGGCAAATAACATAGTTTGCAAAACTCAACATATTCAACAATATACAAAAATTATGCTTAAAGAACATAAATGCCTGGGCTTCACCCAAGCTTAGGAGAAATCAGGTCTTAGATTTACATCTCTCTTTTCATCAAATATTACAACTATTTATAGACGATATCCTCAATCAAAACACAGAAATCAGCTTATCTTTGAAGATATGATGGTCAGTTTATGGGCCAAATCTCATTTTGCAGGCAACTGCTCTAGTTGCTGTGAAGGTTCTTCTACACTAAGTTCCTTACAGATAAATAGCGATGAACTTAATCTTACCATATTGGGTGAAAATTAGGCTAAGATCCAAGATATGAAAGGTGCATCTTCATCACCTACTTTCTGCTTATTTCTAAAACAATATCACAAAATTACTCCCCTGCCACTAAGTTTGCAAACTTGCTTCTGCATTCTATCCTCCCTCTGCAGGTCATTAGGCTGGCTCAGTGTGACCTTTTATCTGTCTGGCTTGTATAGTGCCAGTCACCATATAATATCTACGGGTATGATCCACAGAGGGACTGAGGTGCCTATACACCAGACTTGGGTGCCTAAGTCCCAGTATTGGCTCTACTATGCCTAAACTTATTCAACACCTAAGTTTTTTTAGAGTAAAGGTTCCTTACGTGCCTATGTTTCTGCTTCTGGAGCGTGCACACTGCTGCCTTCTTCTAGGTGTCCACACTCCTATAGCCTGTTTAGCTTTGCTCAATCCCAAGACTTTCAATGGAAAAAACACCAGAGACGACTGCAAACAATCAAATCCTCTTGAAGGTAAAAAAGGAACATTACAACTAAACAGGGGTTTGCCCATTTATGAATAGAAATAAATGTTTGTTACACAGAGGAGGAAGAGGACCTCTGAATCCTTTCTCTGAAGAGACGAGGAATGAGGCGTCGTCATGAAAAATTGCATTCTGGTTCCCGTGAAGCCAAAACACTGAACATTGTGTGGGGAGGGGAAGGGGCACCTATTTTATTAGATAGGAAAGGTAACTATTAATAAATGCAGACCTAGCTTCACATTTTATAGTTTTGATTTCTATTGTAACCATTTGCTTTCATCACTTTCTCTTGTGTCTTGTTAAATCTTTATTTCTTAAATGAACCAACTTTTGTTTGACTATAAGTACTCACAAGCATTGTGTGGTTTACAGAAGTGGTGGTTTAAGGTAAAACTAGTAAACTGGGGCATGCTGCTGCTTTGGGGGCAGAGGATCTGGGATGTAGGAGTAGCCAGTGTTGGGCTGGATATCATAGGGGAATAATTCAAAGGGGCTTGGGAACTGGGGTGCATCTATTGTTAGCCTGCAAGGCAAAGAAACTGCTGGCATTTTCCAGAGGAGAGTGCTTGAGTGGCTGAATGGCTGGTGGTGGCAGGGAACTGATTCCCAGCCAGGAACAAGCAAGACCCCTCACTCTGGAGACAAGGGGTAACAAGGTGACTCTCAGTCCTGGGTACCCTGAGAAGCATCACACCCACCACAAATGAAAACTAGACAGCCAAGAGTGTGGTTTGAATTATCATGTCTGCTGAGATAATATCAGTCTCTTTGACTTGGTGCATCACATTCTTTTCCTTCCAGCATGTTAAGTGAGATTTTGCACCTGTAGTCAATTTCTTAAAGTGAAGGGGTTGGGAGGAAGTGAGAGACATGAAGATGAGAAGAGAAGAGGTTCTTCTTTGAGTGATTGCTCATGTGTATTCCACAGTAAGTGTGCGTGCTCACCATGTGCACCAGTGCCAGAAGTTTTTCCCCAGCAGTACCCGACCCCTGGAGTTGCACCTCCATGGCATGGTGTAAGGGGCACTGCATGCTCCCCCCATCCTCAGTTTCTTCTTGCCGCCAGTGAAGGTGCTTCGGAACTGCTCTGCTCCAGCTTTGCTGTAGCTCATCCCCAAAACTGCTTGTTCATTCAGTGTATGGTACCTGTAGTTAGTTAGTTTAGTTAGTTTAGTTTAGCTAGAGCACCAGGGCTGGGGCATGCCCCATGCCCTGGGTTTTAAGTCATGTGACACTTGTAGGAGATCGATGCCACAGAGTGATCCACATGCGGACTGTCTACGCTGTTTGGGGGGAATCCATCTCAGTGATCGCTGCAAGATTTGCAAGTTATTTAAGCCTCGGATGAAGAGAGAAAGGGACAGTAGGCTCCAGGCTATCTGATGGAGTCGGCGCTGACCCCAGCTCTGCTGCGCCACTCCAAGTCAGCACCGGGCACTGTGGTGTCAGTGCGCAGCGACCCTTCAGCGCCATCGACTAGTCCGCACCACTCCCCGTCTACAGGGCATGCCAAGAAGGCTAGAAAGAGGCCTTCTTCACTGTGACACCAGAGTAAACCCAGGACAGAGGCTAGACCCATGTCGGGCAGTCCTTGATCCCCACTGGCCTCTAGGCCTCTGACTCAAGTCAAACGGAGTAGTCTGGACAATTTGGAGCAGGCCTCCCCAGATATCTGGATGCCCTCCACACTGGAAGCCCTGCAGGTAGCCTGGGATGTTATGTCCATGCTAGTACGAAGAGCACCACTGATGTCAGCCCCATGCTCCAGAGGCCACTGGGATCTCTACAGTTGCCTGCGGCTTGGTACCAGTCTCGCTCGACGGAACGTTCCCGATGCCGTTCGCCACCCAATGACTGTTCAGGGCAAAATCCACGTGGAGCACCCTCGACGCCTACCAGACTGTCTGGTTGGGTTCGGTCTGACCGAGACTCTCGGCACCACTCCACCTCAAGAGTGAACACTCACAGGACCGAGGCAGACAATGCCAAAGGTCCTCATCTCGGAGAGGCTATCACAGCCGGTCACAGCAGGAACATTGACATTGTTCCTTTTTGGCGTCCTGCTCCAGGACCCCGCCACAGCACTGCCTCTGCAGCCCTGAGTCTCAGTCGCTGGCATCTTGCCATCGCGGGTCCACCTGCTGGAGCTGATTGCGGAGCAGCTGTTACCGATGGTACCAGTCCTCCATGTCAGGATCGTGGTCCTGTGGTCAGCATTTCTCCCGGCGCCGCCACTCCTCCTGGTCCAGGACAGCGGTAGGTCGTATGTCAGCCCAGCCTCCCTTCATAGTTGTCCATCAATGGGCCAGGCCAGCCAGGCCAAACAGCCGACTCCGCTGGTGCCACAGCAGGTGCAGTGGGCACTGTGGCCCCCAACGCAGTCCCCAGTGGGAGCTCACTCGGTGTCGGGCACCTCAGAAGGACCATCAGCCTCCCTCTCCAAACCTCCAAGAAAGGAGTCGGTGGGACGTACATCCTCAGCACGGTTCCTGGAGACCGACCAGGTGGTGGACCCTCTGGTGCTGGTGGACACACAAAGTACCACACTGGCCTCCTCACCCTCCCCAAATGAGGCGATTACGTGTGGGCATATGACTTGAGCAGGGACTTCTCTTCTCAGCACGAGTGGTCTCTCCACCCAGAGGTGGTGCACAGACTTTTCCAAGTGTGGGGCATTTCCCAGGTGGACCTGTTCACGACTTGGCAGAACCATCGCAGTCCCCAGTTCTAGTCCGGGGGCGGGGGGCGGGAGGCTATCTCCGATGCCTTCCTTCTGTCCTGGTCAAGCCAGTTTCTTTAACCCTTTCCCCAGTTCCTGCTGATTGGCAAGGTCCTGGAAAAGATAGTCGGACAAGGCTCGGGTCCTTCTGATCACTCCAGCGTGGCCCAGGCAACATTGGTACAGGATCCTCATGGGTCTGGTGGTCGCCTGGCTGTTGCCATCCTGCCTGCACCTGGTCTCACAGGACCAGGGCTGCTTCCTACACCCCAACCTAGCGGCACTCCACCTCACAGCGTAGCTGCTCAATGGTTAGGTAGGGAGGAAAGGACTTGCTCGGAAGGGGTTCAGCGCGTCCTCCTAGAAAGCAGGCCACCTCGATCCATCCTATTCTGGACTACCCACTTCACCTGATGGCGCCCTCATCAGTCAAGGTGCACCTGGCAGCCATATCGGCCTTCCATCCGCCGGTGCAAGGCCACGCGATATTCTCTCATGCTATGACTGGCCAATTCTTTAAGGGGTTGGATCGTCTCTTCCTGTATGTTAGACTCCCTGTCCCGCAGTGGAACCTAAACCTGGTGTTGGTCTGTCTCACAGGGCCCCCATTTGAGCCGCTAGCCACATGCTCCTGGTCACACTTCTCGTGGAAGGTGGCCTTCCTGGTTGCAATTGTGTCGGCTAGGCAGGTCTCGGAACTCAGGGCCCTGACCTATGGGCCCCTGTACACGGTATTTCATAAAGATAAGATCCAGCTCTGCCCACACCCTTCATTCCTCCCGAAGGTGGTCTCTGCCTATCACATGAGTCAGGACATTTTTCTGCCGGTCCTCTGCCCCAAGCCCCATGTGTCCAGTGCGGAGCGTCGCCTCCCCATGCTGGATGTGAGATAGGCTCTGGCTTTCTACCTGGAATAGACTAAGCCATTCAGAAAGTCCTTGCAACTGTTCATCGCCTCAGCCGAGCACATGAAAGGTCGGCCTATCTCCACTTTGCGGCTCTCCAACTGGATCACCTTGTGCATCCGTGTGTGTTATGACCTCCCTCTGCCATACGCTATCCCTCCACCACCAATTGTGAAGGCGCAGGCCTTGTTGGCTGTCTTTTTGGCTCATGTCCCCATCCAGAACACTTGTAGGGCTGCTACGTAGCCTTCAATTCACACTTTCATCTCACTTTATGCAATCGTCTCCCAAACCAGGGAGGATGCCGAGTTCAGCAAGGCTGTACTCTGTCCTGAGAATTTGTGAACTCCTACCCACCTCCAACAGAAATAGCTTGGAATCACCTATTGTGAAATACACATGGGCAATCACTCGAAGAAAAGACAGTTACCTTTTCCATAACTGGTGTTCTTTGAGATGTGTTGCTCATGTCTATTCCACATCCTGCCCTCCTTCCCCTCTGTTGGAGTTGTGTGGCAAAAAGGAACTGAGAGTGGGGAGAGCGCACGCAGCGCCCCTTATACCACGCCATATACGCGCCACTCCAGGGGTCACTGGGGTGCTCCCCTACAGGTACTGCTGAGGGAAAACTTCTGGCACCGGTGCACGTGGCGAGCATGCACACCTACTGTGGAATAGACATGAGCAACACATCTCAAAGAACACCAGTTATGGAAAAGGTAACTGTCTTTTTTCAGGATGTGATGGGCATTTTCAATATACAGGGAGACCATATGGATTGGATTTCATAATGCCATGCAATGAAATAGCGGGGATTTGATTGTTTTATTGTCTTTGTAGTTTAATGGGAATATATTAGTAAATTCCTCCAGCTCAAGTTGCTATTTTTTACAATACCTTTATGTGAACATATGAACTATATGTTGAAATGTCATTTGTCTCATATCTGAATGTGAATGGTACAAAATCATACAAGAAACTGTTTAAAATGTATTCCTTTCATCTGCTTCAGTACTGCAATGAATGGACACATTGTTGATATTGTTAATTAGGTTAAAGAGAAAAGAATGGCTGTTTTAAATAACTGGAATATTTCTGCATTTTTATGGTAAATATGATTTTCTATAGTTCTTCAACAGCAACAGAGCCATGGATTTGTTTCCAATAGATCCTTCCAATCATATCAGTGAAATTTACACCAGTATTCAGTGAAATTAAAGCTTTATTTGTGGGCATACACTTTATTTTTAAATTTTCCTTTTGTTATAGTGTAAATACACTTTATAGAAATCCAAGGAATAAGTCTAGTGTAGCTAAGTCCTAAGTCATGGAAATGAGCTATTACAGTTGAATGTTTAACTTCTGAGATTTCCTCTGCTTCAGCAATGTCTAAAGTGTGCCATCTAAGTACTGAAGTTAACCCATCAGTGAGGTAAAGTCATAGGTACAGTTGGTGAAATTTTTTGTTTTAAGAGTGTGTGCGTGCGTGTGTGTGTGTGTGGTTTTTTGTTTGTTGTTATAAAAATAGCTTTTGTGTCAAAATTGAAATCTCTGTGGGAAATGTCTGTTTCTGACTGGTTTTCAGGCAAAACTATAGCCCAATTTTTTTTCACTCTTTGATTACCAAAGCCTGAAAATATTGTGGATTTTGGCCAAAATTTTCTGATTTTAGGCCAAGAAATTTTCAGTTTCTGAATCTTCCATTTTATAAGAATACTCCAAAAACTGTGAAGGAAAACTTTAAAACATACTTGATTTTGCGGGAACAAAAAACATTTCCTTGCAATTTCATTACAGTAACTCCTCACTTAAAGTCATCCCATTTAACGTTGTTTCGTTGTTACATTGCTGATCAATTAGGGAACATGCTCATTTAAAGTTGTGCAATGCTCCCTTCTAACATTGTTTGGCAGCCGCCTGCTTTGTCCACTGCTGGCAGGAAGAGCAGCCCATTGCAGCCAGCTGGTGGGGGCTTGGAACCAGGGTGGACCGGTAGCCCCCATCAGCTCCCCACTCCCCTAAGTTCCCTGTGCAGCAGCTGCCCAGCAGGCTAACAATTGCTGGAAGTTCAGCTGTCCCTCCCCTCACTGCCATGTGCTGCCCCTGCCCTCTGCCTTGGAGCTGCTCCCAGAGACTGCTGCTTGCTGTGCGGGGGGAGGAGAAGAGGGAGGGCTAATGTCAGAGTGTGCCCCTCCCCCCGCTCCTGCACCCTGCTTACCTCTTCTCCATATAGAGCAGGGAGGGGACGTGGAGGGAGAGAGACAGAGAGAGCTTGGGGCAGCAGCTGCTGTCTCAACTTCCCGATCCACGTAAAAGACAATGCACTTAAGAGTGGGTCAGCGTACTTAAAGGGGTAGTGTGCATCTCTCTCCTCCACACACAAGGTGTGTGTCTGTCTCTGTCTGCTATGCTGTCTCCCTTCCCTCCTGTTTGTGCTGCCTTGATGAGAGGCTACCTTAACAACAATGTGTTAACCCTTGAGGGCTCAGCCGAGTGCTAGTTCATCATTTAGCAGCAAGGCATTCCCTGGGAAATATCCCTTCTTCTTCCACCCTCTAACGTCACCACTTCAACCAAGCTTCACAATCATCATAGCTGTGAACAGTATTAAATTGTTTAAAACATATAGTGTGTGTATATCTGTATAATATATAGATTTTTTTTGTCTGGTGAAAAAAATTTCCCTGGAACCTAACCGCCCCCCCATTTACATTAATTCTTATGGGGAAACTGGATTCGCTTAACATTGTTTCGCTTGACTTCGCATTTTTCAGGAACATAACTACAACATTAAGTGAGGAATTACTGTATCTGTTTTGGGTAAGGACAGGCATCTTCACTGTTTCTGATAATACACTTCCATCTGGTTAGGCAGCACTTAAGGGAACAAAGTCCTAGCACTGGCTACTCTAAAGCTTATCAACTCCTGTATCCACAGGCCTTTCAACATTTCCATCTGTCTGCCAACGTGGTACTGAAATATGGTGTCAATCCACGTTATCCTGTACCATACATCTCCATCTCCTCCAGTCAATGGCTTTCTTCACATGGCAGTTAATTCCCATGTTGGGCAACAGAAACATGTTTGTAATTCTAAAAGAATTTAAATCGTCTGCTCTTTCTACTCAAACTAAAATTGTACTCTTGTGACTGAGTCCTGAGGTCCTTATTCAGTCTTCACTCAATTTGAATTCTCAAGAACTTCACTGGGAGTTTGAATGAGTAAGGTCCTCAGAATTTAGGGTCTGCTGTTGGTCCCATTGAAGGCAATGGCAGTGGCAGTCATTGATTTCATTGGGAGCAGGATCTTAGTCCTTAAACCCTTGGTTTGATTTATTTTTTAGGTTTTCTTCACAGAACTTACTTCAGAGTCACACATGGAATTTATCAATCCAAAGATGAGCTACATACAAAACCTTTATGTTAACAGTTTAAAAAAAAGATTCAGCTGTAACAACATTCATACAAATTAGGATTCACTTACATAACTATACAAAACTATATTTTACTCGTGGTATCTAAATCCCAGAATGTAAGTAAGTGTGTCGCTATCTGACCCTATATGATTTGGATGAGTGATTCAAATTATCTATAAAAGAGACAAAGTAGTTGAGATATCTTTTATTGGACCAGCTTCTGTTGGTGGAAGAGAAAAGCTTTCAAGTTTCACAGAGCTCTTCCTCTGGTCTGGAGAAAGTAAGCGAAGTGTCCAAGCTAAATACAAAGTGGGACAGATTGTTAAGTGCAAGGGATCACACATGCTGTAGATCACTTAATTTTAAGTGAGCAATTAAGGGTTAGAAGGCAGTAGGATGTGTTACAAATTGTTATAATGAGCCATAAAACCAGTGTCTCTTTTAAGTCCATGGTTTTTAGTGTCCAGTAGACTTATGAATTTAAATTTCCCAGTTCATCTTTTGAAGGTGTTATGCAGGTTTGCTTTGAAGAGAAGGACTGAGAGGCGTAGAATATGGAGTGATTGCTTTGTGAAAAGTGTTTGCTGAGGGGTGGTAGGTTTTTGTCCTTTATCACTTTTCTGCGAGTTCTTCCGAGAGCAGAGTAGTTGTTTGCTTTCATCCACAAAGTTGTTGGGGCATTTGATGCACTGGCTGACGTACCCCACATGTTGCTATAGACATCCTCTGTAGGACCCATGGATCTTGAAAGGTGTGTTGTGGGGAGTATTAATCATCCCTATCAGTGGAGCTATGTCTGCAGGTTTTGCATCTGTTGTTCTGAAAGGGTTTGGTACCTCTCTGAATTGTTGTGTCTTGGTCTGTGGGGAGCCTGCTTCTGATGCTGAGGTTGGGGTTTGAAGGTCAGAAGAGGGGCCTTTGTAACTCTGCATTTTCTTATGAGTCTAGATAGGAAGTGATAATAGAGCCTCCAAACTGAATCTTTTATATTGACAGGTTCACGTTTATGAAGGTGCAGTTGGAAAAAAAAAAAAAGACCCTGGAACATTAAAGAAATTATACCACATTCCTCTTGGTATAACTCCACTGGGGTCAATGGAGTTACACAAGCAATTAAATCCCAGAGTAATATCAGTGGATACTACTATCCTTTAAAATAGGTCTATTAAAATAATCAGTGTCATTTTGGCTCCTCTCCCACATACACATACACTTTTTTAATTTGCATTTTTTATTACATTGTTTTCAGTGTAGAAATGACTGTCTGCCTCATAGCCTTTTCTCAGAGGCGGATTAAGATTTACTGAGACCCTGGGAACAAAGAAGATTCCCCCCCCCCCAACACACACACACACCCCTCGCCATCTCTCCTTCCCCACAAGGCCCTGATCAGGCCAGAAGCTGGAGCCAAGCTGCTGTGGGGAGATCTGGACCTTCCATCTGCCCTGGGCAGCATGTCCCGGGGGGATGGGCTGCTGTCATGCACTCTGGCCCCCTGCTCAGGGCAGGTGGTGGGTCAGGGACTCCCCCACTCAGCCCAAGCTCCCTGGGCAGCTCTTAGTGCAACCTAGGGTGCCCGTACATCCCATTTTGGCCGAGACAGGCTCCTTTTTAAGCTCTGCCCTGAATGTCCCAACTATTTTGGCAAAACTGGGCATTTGTCCCATTTGCACTTGTCAACCAAGTAGTTGGCAAGAACAAAAAAGACAAAGGCCCAGTTTTGCCAAAAAGGGGCTGGGGGTGGAGTGGGCATGGTGAGTGGTTTGGGCCAGCTCCACACTGGGGGGAGGAAGGGAAATATGGTCACCCTACTACAGCCCAGCTCCAGCTTCCAGCCTGGCCAGGGCATGGGGCTTCTGGGGGAAGATGAGCAGGGGGCGGGACCCTGTGAGGGAGAGGAGGAGCAAGGGGTGGGGCCAGAGTTCCAATAGGCCCCCCCTATGGATTCTGGCACTCCTTCAAGGGTCCCCCAAATTGGCCAGGGCCCCTGGGCCCATGTGCTAATCAGCCACTGTTTTTTGATGTCCTTTGACCAATGGAAAAGGAAGGAAAATGTCCTTCTTTTCTGTTACTGTTGCTATAGTGAGTATAGGGATACAGTATCAATAGTGAGATAAGAAGTGACTTATCTATAAATCTGGATGACTTTTTGTCAGATAAGTCATCTGGTCAACAGGAGATGTAATGCATTAATAGAAAGCAAAGCAAAATAAATTACTTATAGCAATCTGAGTGAAATACTACCTTGAAATGAACTTAGCCTCTTCTGCTTTCTTCTTTTACTTGGCAAAATGAAAAAAAAAAGCTCACAATCTTCTCAGAGATACAGTTCACTATGTGCTTGCACTAGTTCATTATCTTTTGACACAGAGTTTTTACAACTTGTTCTCTAATAAAAGTTGTACTGTACTTTTACTAAGGTCCTATATCTAGTTCCTGAAAATATTTTTGTAGCCTTAACTCTCTCAAGCTTAAAACTGAGAGCCCTGAAGATACCAGACCATTGCAGTATCACCTTATTTCAGCAATGTACTGAAAATAAAGTTACAAAAAGTTCCATAGGAATTTGGACTATGGCTGCTTTGCAATTAATTTTGGGACTAAACTTCTTGATGATCTTTAGGTCCAGTTCCAGACCTTTAAGGGATAGCAGTAGCCAAATCTGCTATTATGTTAGTCATTTAAATTGAGTCTCTTGATCCAAACCATTCATTGCTATGTTATTGTAACCTTAACTGCTAATGACACCATCAACTTTGATGCAGAACTATTTTTAGTCTAGATCAGGGGTAGCCAACCTGAGACTGAGAAGAAGCCAGAATTTACCAATGTACATTGCCAAAGAGCCACAGTAATACATCAGCAGCCCCCCATCAGCTCCCCGTCCTTCAGCTCCCAGCACCTCCCGCCCACTGGCAGCTTTGCCAATCAGTGCCACCCCCCACCCTCCCTGCACCTCCTGATCAGC
This sequence comes from Gopherus evgoodei, assembly GCF_007399415.2. Classification (NCBI taxonomy): domain Eukaryota; kingdom Metazoa; phylum Chordata; order Testudines; family Testudinidae; genus Gopherus; species Gopherus evgoodei. Next base: position 96,824,601 of record NC_044325.1, read on the forward strand.
TGTTTCATGGCGTGCAGGAGGCCCGGGGGGGGGGGGAGAGGAAGGAGCAAGGGCACAGCAAGCTCAGGGGAGGGAGTGGGAAGGGGTGGAGTGGGGGAAGAGCCTGTAGCAGAGCCAGGGGTTGAGCAGTGAGCACCCCCTGGCACATGGAAAGTTGGCACTTGTGGCTCCAGCCCCAGAGTCAGTGCGTGTACAAGGAGCCACATATTAACTTCTGAAGAGCTGCAGGTGGCTCCGGAGCCACAGGTTGGCTGCCCCTGGTCTAGATACCAAGATCATCATATGTGAAGAGTGAGAGGCCTAACCTTTTATCTAATTTTTTAATATACTTATTTTTCCCCTTCAGAATTAGAACTATCACAAAGGAGAATAATTAACAAATTTCCACCTACATTTTATTTTGAAGATAAATGTGGGGCTTTGGTTTGTGTGAGCCCTTCTGGTTTTTTATATATGCATTTGAAAGGACATTATCAAGTAATTTAGGCCTCAAAAGTTACTTTCATTGTTATATAGGGTCGTAAAGATCTCCAAAATGAAACTTTTTTTTTTAAAAATCTATCACTGTCAATGAGAAATTAATACATAGGCTGTAGTTTTCAAAAGAGCCTAAGGCACCCAACTGCAACTGAAATTTAAAGGGAGCTGGATGTCTCATTTCCTTAGGGCCCTTTTGAAATTCTCACCTTTAAACTACAGCCATTGTTTATGCAGGACCTAAACAAATCCATTCTCCTGGCTGTACATCTTCACTTCACTGACAGCTGAGTGTAAATTAAAGGTATCTGGAGCCTGTATGTGCCAACATCTTGAGGTTTGCCCAAAATCTTCAAGGCTCTAGAGGGCAGATGAAAATTTCCACTCAAGTGCTACCAGCCTTGAACAAATTCCAAGATCCAGGTTAAGTAAAGTTTTGCACATGTGTAAATGTATGCAGGATTGGGCCCAATATTTTTAATAATCTAGAATCTGAAGTTTAATAGCTTTGTTTTTCACTTAATATTTATATAATTTAGTTTATTTCTAAAATAAACTTATGTATGTAATTAAAAATGCAACTTAAGGCTCTGCAGCTGCTTCTACTTCAGGGCAGAAGTTCTGTTGAATGCCATACTGACAATAATTCAACAACCTCGCTAGCCCTACCGAAAGCAAAGCTCAACTCTTCCCAGCTCAGGCAAAAGCCTGTGAAAGTAAGCAGAGCTTTCTTTGCAGCCCTGAAGGTTAATAAACTACACTTCTTTCACACCAAATAAAAAGACTTGGTAAGATACACTGAAAATATCAGTGAAATGTGATTGACCTATAGTTTTGGATGGATTGGTAAATACCTGGTGTCCCTTAAACAATAAAAAATGCTCTTCTATTTGTTTAACAGGTGTTCATCTAAAATCACTTGCAAGATATACTATGAGTTTGTTTTCATGTTGTTGTTGACCAGTTTGGAATTATGTGAGACCTTGATCTTTGTTTGCTGAGTCTGTGTCCTTTTATTATTTTGTTAATCTAAAATATTCTTACACAGTAAATAGGCCAACTTGATTATGCTTGTGCTTTGACAGGGTTATATATTCTCCTGTTAGAAATATAAAGTGAAGCTTTTATTGCTGTTGAAATTTTATTGCATTTGAAATATTACAGCTCTCTACTGGTGTTTTATAATGGCTTGTAATTTTATCTAGCTAAAAATATAATTAAACAGCATTTTGTTAAAATTATGAAAACATAAATAAAGAGCATTTTTTAAATCACGAAAAATAGTTAAGAAGCAGATATGCTATCCTTTTCATGGACAAAAACAGTATTTCCCTTTCTTGGTGATGATCCCAGTGCTACTTGCAAAATTGAAACTCATACAAGAGCCAATAGTTCAGCATTATATATTTTTAAAATACTGACAGAGGTGGGCCTATTGACTTCGGAGCAATTTTGAATTTATGCGAACTGCTTTGCCTTGCGGTAACATGTCAGCACTTTTTCCCCCAAATCCAACCTGAAGAAAAGTCCGTGGCTCTGGCTTAGGTGCTAAAAGTCCTTACATGGGCAGGGAACTGTTTCCCAGGCTGCCTGGTTTTGATTTTATTATAACTGTCCCGTTTTAAATTATGTTTCCCCTTATCCTTTTGCTGGGCCAATGGGAACAAGGGAGGCTACATCTGGCGCTGGGGACAGAGCAGGGGGCCAGGAGAGGCGGGGGCTCATTCCCGCAGGCGCAGGGGTGCAGACAAGGTTCCTACTGCGCCCCCGCTGCCTGTACTCCGCGTACGAGCCGGGACTGGAATGCGGGGCGCATACATTGAAGACGAAGCGGGGCCTTGATGAGCCAATAGGGTGGGCGCTGCTCAGCAAGGCCCCGCCCACTCGCTCGGCTGGATCCCCGCCGGGCCGGCGGTGGCGGGCGCACTCCGCTCGCGGCGCTCGGAGCATCTGCCATGGCCGGCGTGCGGGAGAAGGCGGCAGCTTTGAATCTCTGCGCTGTTTACAGCCCGGCTAACAAGCCCCCGGGTACGGGGATGGGTGGGAGGAGGGAAACACCGCGGGGGGAGCAGGCTGCCTGCCTGTCTGCCTGGCCGGGATTTCACCGGGCGCTGTCATGCCGGTCCCTTCTCCGCACGCACCCGCGTGGAAATCTGCTCAGAGCGGGGCCGGGTCTGCGCAGAGGGAACAGGAGAGCAGCGGGGGTGGGGAGATGGGTCCTTGAACCTGTGGCGGGCGGCTGTAGGCGCTGCCTGCTTGAGGCTCCCCACCCTCTGTCCCCTGCAGTTAGGTCCGAGCCCCTTTCCCCAGGCCTGCAAGGGTGGGGCTCACGCAGGTGTGTGTCTTCGGTGCCCCAGACCCATTCCCTAGGGCGGTGTCTTTGCCCTGTAGGGGGCAAATCTCCCTGTCCCCAAACCCAGATGCTAGGAGAGGAAGCGAAGCTACCAGCTTCCCTCTGCCCAGACCCTGGCATTTGTGAGGGAGCGGAGATGGGGGGGATCTAGTGTGGGTGTGAGCAAGTAACAGTCAACTCCATTCTGGGGGCAGCAACGGTGTTGTGTACTCGGACCCTAGCACAGCATATTGTGGCGTCACTGTTTTTGTCCTGGTATCTGAGATGTTCCTGACTCTAACAGCCTTGCTTCTTAGCTGCTCCTCCTTCCCCCCTCAACCAGAGTGCCCCAGAACATAAACTGACACCAGCAGGGTAGGATATGCACCTGGCTGACTACTTGTCCTATTGACGCTATTTCAGAGCTTGCCTGGAGTTTCCTGAGTCACAGACTCATGAAGAAAAGTGTTTCTGCATAGGAGGCTAAGCATCTCTGGGTTACATACCAACCTTCTAAAGCTGTATATTGAGACTCTCTAGTTTTGTCTCTAGTAACTGGTGTAGATTCAGAGGTACTTACAGACTGTAATCAAGTTATCCCTTAACCTGCTCTTTGTTAAGCTAAATTTGTTCAGCTGCTCAAGTCTGTCACTGTAAAACAGGTTTGCTAATCCTTTAATTGTTCTTGTGGCTCTTCTCTGAACCCTTTCCAATTTATCAAGACACTTCTTGAATTGTGGGCACCAGAAATGGACACAGTATTCCAGCAGCAGTGCCAAGTACAGAGGTAAAATAACCTCTCTACTCCTGTTCTAAGATTTCCTGGTTTATGTGTCCAATAATTGCATTAGCTCTTTTTGGCCATAGCATCACCTTGAGAGCTCCTGTTCAGCTGATTATCTACCACTGCCCCTAAATCTTTTTCAGTCACTGCTTCTCAGGATAGAGTCCTCCATCCCCTGTAAAAGGTGACCTACGTTACTTGATGGTTATGTTTTCATTTAGCCATATTAAAACACACACTGTTTGCTTGTGCCCAGTTTACCAAGCAATTCATATCCATCCGTGTCAGTGACCTGTCTTTATTATTTACCACTCCCCCAATTTTTGTGTCATCTGCAAACATTGTCAGTGCTGATTTGTGTTTTCTTGCAGAACGTTGATTAAAAATGTTAAATTGCATAGGGCCAAGAACCAGTCTCTGCAGCACCCTATTAGAAACACAGCCACTCAGTGATTCCCTGCTCACAATTATGTTTGAGTCAGCCGGCTTTTAGTCTGTTTAATGTGCACCATGTTAATTTTATATCATTCTACCTTTTTTAATTAAAATGTTGTGTGGTACCAAGTCAAACACCTTTACAGAAATCTAAGTATATTACATCAACACTATTATTTTTATCAACCAAACTTGTAATCTCATAAAAAAAAAAATCAAGTGAGTTTGATGGGATCTATTTTCCATAAGCCCATGTTATTGGTATTAAGTATAATGCCCTGTTTTAATTCTTTATTAACTGAGTCCTGTATCAGCTGCTCTGTTATCTTGCCCAGGATCAATGTCAGCCTGATCACCTAGGCCTATGATCACCAAGATCATCCTGTTTATGCTTTTTTAAATGTTGGCACAGCAGTAGATTTCCCCCCTCCCCCCCCAGTCTTCTGGGACTTTTCTGCAGTGTTCCAAGACTTCTTGAAATTCACATTAACATTAACCTAATTTGGTTACAAGGATTATGAATGTGTTGCCTCTCTGCCCCTATCTCCATAGTACCAGAGTGCCCCAGAACATAAACTGACACCAGCAGGTTTCTACTGAGCAGAGTTATTTTTTTCTAATGTCCGCTTTATTAGTGTTAACTTTGAGCTGAATGTTGAGTTTATCAGTCAATGAATATTGCTGCTACAAGGGTATGTGCTGCTGGATAGTCATGACTGACCCAGTGGACGTTGACAATACTTTCTTAACTCCTGAATTTTGATTCCATAAGTGAAACAGGGCCATATATTTAATAAAAGGGGAGATGTTATAACTGCTATATGATCCGTTTGGCTGCTTGTGGAAGTTAGTATGTGTAAATGCTACAGAAGTTTGGGGGGCATGTGTATACTAGAGAGGATGTGCTTCCTACCTGTATTGGTGGGATTTCTATCAGAAATCTGTATGAAAATTAACATAGCGATCATATCTTCCACTCCTCCTGCCACACTCACTGGGTAGTGTGTAGGAATAGGGAGTTAGTTAATTGTAGCACAACTCCTTTCTAAAAAAACAGACTAAAGAAATTGTCGTAGCATTGTTTTGCAGTGAGATAAATCTGTCCCATCCCCCTCCCGAGATGAAAACCTATAAACTGTTTCAGTTGATGGGCCTTTTGTGCAAAATGTTACAGCATCTAGATTTAACTCAGTTTACAGCTCAGGTAACTTCTTTTAAAGGCGGGGGGGGGGGGGACAAACACACACGTGCTGTTTCACTCCTCTTCCCACCAAAATTGGGAGTAAAAGAGTTAGTTGAAAATAACTTCTCCACTGTAGTCTCTTCTTAAAAAATTCTTTTTTTTTGCAAAAAGAAAAAAACATGACTAATATAATTAGAAAAGAGTAAGTGAATAGAAACATCTGAAAACAATTACTTGTCATAAGTAAGCCTGTCAGTTACTAGTGTGTAACTTGCAGCAACTTCAAAAGTGGCAAGCTAGTAATATTCTGAAGCTTTTCTTGGGGACTGACTGGCTAAGTCAATTAGTAATAGGAATATGGAGCTTTTGCCTCTAGATTATTGGTCTGAATCCAAGCCAGAGTTGTAATGACCGAAAGCTGTTCCAGCTGATAGGTGTTCAGTAGCATGTATGAGATAAGTTGATGACCTTGGACCATGCTTAGTGGACAAGTGTCCAGAAAACACCTGTCCCTGTTTGTTTTTTAAAAAACAAACAAACAAAGGGGAGGGGAGTGGCATCCTGTTGACAGCCATAGCAGAGAAGCCAGGGAGTTCCAGACATGCAACTGCTGGGATTATAGGGTCCATAGTTTTTAACTTGCTGGTGGTTTTAAATTCTGGAGAAGGTAAATATCTCTGTAAGTGGTCCTCTATATATGCCCCATGGTGGCTGTCAATGGTGTCTTGAACAATGTACTTTGAGAGTGGAAAATCACAGGATGCTTCCAGTTAAGGGGCAGCAGAACTTTAGCTGTGAATAAGTAACAGGGCATGCAAATATACACTGGTTTCATGCATAGGCTTTTTTTTTTCTTGGCTGAGTGATAGCTTACCCTGAAGAGAGTATATAATTCTGAAAAACTGCACAGCAAGCTATCAGCCTGTCACAGTAAATGCCGTTACTAATGCTTTCCCTGTCCTTCCTCCATTAGGTTTCAGCTTAGCACAAAAGCCTTTTGGAGCAACATATGTATGGAGCAGCATCATCAATGCACTTCAGACTCAAGTGGAAGTGAAAAAGCGGCGACAGAACCTGAAATGCTATAATAACTGTTTTATTGGCTCTGATGCAGTGGATGTCATCTTTGCTCACCTCCTCCAGAACAAATATTTTGGGGATGTAGATATTTCCCGTGCTAAAGTAGTGCGAGTGTGTCAAGCACTCATGGATTACAAAGTGTTTGAGGCAGTTTCAACTAGAGTCTTTGGAAAAGACAAACGGTCCGTGTTTGAAGATAGTAGCTGCAGCCTCTATAGATTGACAAATGTACCTAGCCCAGAAGACAGTCCGTTTGAAAAAGAATACGGGCATTGTACCCGTCAAAGGTTAGTACTCAGTGGTATGAGAAGATAAGATGCTTTGCAGTGGGGAAATAATGCTACTTTTTGTGGGTTGTGTATTTAGGCTTTCTTGAAAGGCATCCAGCTCATTCCTTCCATCCACAAAACCAGTAGAGCATGGGTGGCTGTAACCTGTCGGAACCACATCTTCAAATGGAAAATTTGTCTCCATATCAGTTCAGTCTTTGCCTTCTCTGTCCAAGCAGTCACAAGGACTGAAATCAAGGAGCTAGTTCTGGGGAGGAGGAGATGGGACGCTTATCCACTAAGAGGTGGATTGAGACCATCAGTCTCATCTAATGGAGGTATCTGATCACTAATCACATGGAATAACATTCAATCACTGCAATTCTGGTGTGGATTTAGACTAGTAATCCAGAGGTTGTCTCCTTACCAATTGACTGTGCCATGCAGTCCCCAAGAAAAACTGCAAAATTATTACTATCTTGCCACTTTTGGAAGTCCCTAGCTGTTAAAAGGACTTGTGTAAATTAGGTCCCAATTTCACCTTTTTAAACCCTTAAAATAACTACTTTACGTATACAGAGGTCTGTCTTCTGAGTAGCTGCAGCTGTAGGCCACACTTCTGCAAAGTTTGCACATAAAACCAGAAAGCAAGACTAATACGGGTAGTCTGGCTGTCCATAGCTAGATAAATGCAAAGAAAATTGCCATCTTAAAACACTATATGTATTCCTGTGTTGGTGAATGTTTGAAGAAATTTGATATGTAAATGTTACTGGGCCAAATTTGTCCATGGCATAATTGCACTGACTTTATTTTTGGGATGAATTTGGCCCATTATCTTTATACTTCTATAAAGCAGTCCTTTACTTCCTGTTCCTAACTGCTTAAAGCAGAAATGATTGACCAGCGGGTGTTGCTATGGTATTTCTCCCAGCATATGGCAGATAGCTGAGAAGAAGGAAAGATATTCAGATCCAGGAGGCTATGACTGGAATCAAGTAAAATATGGAAGTGGGTGGAGAGGGAGCAGGGACAGAAGAGCTAAGAGCCTACACGCATTTGTGTTCATGTTAAGTTTGTGTCACAGGCTGTGTCTGTACTGCCTTAGCAATGATGTGTTGCCAGTGAGTGGCTACCACTTAGTTTGTGAAGCAAAAAGATCTCCTAATCCCAACAAATCCTACACCGGGGTGTGTGTGCTGAGAATGGGATGTTCCAGACACCTGTCTTTCTCCCATTGTTTTTCAGAAGTCTTTTTGGAAGAAAACTCCCTGCTGCTTTAGGGGGACCTGCCAAGTCCAGACCTGAAATGGGAGGCAGGGGTGAACCAGTACATGCGCTCATGGCTCTTAGCTGGGTCCTTATAAGTGGCTGTGTCTATATGTGTTGCCTGTGGGTACAGGGAAGGCAGAAAAGCTTTCCAAACAGTGCACTGCTTTCATGCTCCCTGATATCTGTGCAGCCTAGGATGGAGAGTAGTGGCAGTGAGCTAGGGATATTGGTGACTTGCTTTCTTCTCTCCTCTCTACCATTCTGTGCAGCTTTGTCACTTGGTGCTGTTCTGTTTTACTCCATGAACAAGTAGTAAGGAAGTGAAATGGATCTCAGTTTCCCTTGTATTGTTCAAACTGGAGCAGAGCAATGGGAGCAAAGGGAATTTTAACAAGAAGCTCACAGAGGCACTTTTTTACTCTACTTTTGTCAGTCTTTAGGAGTTTTGTGTGCTCTCTCTCCCTGCCCTCCCCCCACCCCGTTGTTCTGCAGTAGCATTCATAAGACTTTTTTAAAAATAAAGCTCTTTATTAATTGGCACCAAGGGTAGTCACTGTTTCATGTGTATAGATTTGATTTTTAGTAAGTAAATGGGCCCTTATTTCTGAAGTCCTGATATTGGATCACCCTTTCTCTTTGTCTCAGACTTGAGAAAATGGCATTTAATCCTCCTCCAGTCAAATCAGAAAGCTTAGAAGATCTCTGGGAAAACTTGAGTCTAAAACCTGCTAACGCTCCCGAAGTAAACCTCTCTGCAAGTTTGTCTCGTCAAGGTAAGCCAAATAAGATGTCACAACTATTTGTGGGGCGAGGAGGAAGGTAATAATACTGGTACGGCAGACATACACCTTCCAGTCTTAAACTGGAGAAAAGATGTTAAACTAGACTCTCTTCAGTGTGTTTGTTATGAAACTCAAAGTTCAAAACACAAGGAGAACATTGTGCACTGAAGTTTTGTTTTAACTTAGATTCTAACAGAGATCTGTGATCTCCAGTTTAAACAATACATCAGTGTAGAAATTTCTGAGGGAGAACACGCCACTGTCATGGGCTGGCATAGATTCAGACTAGAGTCAGAAATCCTCCCTGTTTGTCAATTAACATCTTAAGCTATGGTCACACCTGACTTCATCATGGACATAGCTCATTGTTGGCTCGAACCCTCTTCCTAGCCCCCAAAATATGCATATGCTCTACCCCGTCTCCAACTTTCCCCTTTAATTGCTTTATATGAAAGGGCTTAAAATGGTGGCTGACAGTTCGTGTTTTCTCACTCAATTTAAACTGCTTGTAAAATTTAGATTATTGCATTATTGCTAGATATTTCCTCCTTTGGCTTGATTAAAATATACTTCCTAGAAATTACAGTAGACTGGTCTTTTAGTTTTCAGTTATGGAAGCCTTAAATGTGGTAGGGATCTACAGCTAAGAGTCATTGTTTGTTTGAGCTTCAGAATCTTCAACAAACCTTTCTTTCTTCAGAAGCCCCTATGAGTATGAATTACCTGACTTGATTCCTTATCTATGACAAAGATTGCTTGCACCTTAGAGTACAAAGAATGTAAAGCATTTCAGACTTACCCAAAGGTAATTCTCCTACTCTAACAGCTAACTAAACAAATCCTTTTCTCTTGCTGTGATAAAGTGCACTTAAAGTTGATAAGGAATCCACTCCTTGTTACTGGAATCCCCTGCTAAGAGAACACTGAAATCTGTTAGAGAAAAGAAAAATATTGTAACTTGTATAATCTTTCTTGACTCTTCACTTCACTAGCAGGATCTCACTGCTTGTCTTTATACGCTCCAACCCCTCCCAGTTATTAATGAAGTGTGGCAAGAACAAACAATTGCTCGTCTGCTGCAGCTTGTGGACCTTCCACTTCTTGACTCTTTACTTGAACATCAAGGGGTTAGGTCCAAGCTTCCCCAACCCAAGAAGGAGGCGGGATACATCATCACAAGCAACTACATAGACAGAGAAATTCTCAAGGCTTTCAGTGACTCTCAGTAAGTAGAAACTTATTTAACTGTGAGGGCAGGAAGTGTTTTTGGACCTGTCTCTTCCTAAGTCACATAGAAGCCTAGCACAATGGGCCTGTTTTTGATTCATCCATAGGCATGACAGTAAAAAACATAATAAAATCAGCCTCCCTTATTGCATGAAAGACAACAGGCATGGTATTTATCCATTAGAATTGACTGGGTTGAATAGTGATATAGTTTGCTAAGCTAACATCCAATTCAACAGAGACCATTACTGCTGAACCCTGGAAGGCCTCTGAAAACACTGATAGTTAAGTAAGGAACAAAAGTGCCCAAATGTCTTAAAATGAACTTTTAAAATGGCAGCAAAATACTACTAGTTTTTCATTTGACTTAGCAAAGTGGTGAGTTCTCCAGTAAGGGCTACCTTATTACATGGAGATGCCAACACCCAAAATAGGGTTTAACTTTCCAACACTTGTGCTGTGTGTTTGTTCACAAGCTACAAGTCAAGAAGCTATTGGGGAGAACTGGAGACCAGACCTGGGATCGTGTTTAATGATTTCTCCAGCACAGAGAAATCCGTCCATCAGCCACCTTCAGTTCTGGCCTATTTTTATTCTAAGTAAAGGGGTTTCTACAGGTGGTGAACTGACTTTCTTTTAGTCTATTATCTTTTTAGTGCGAGGTGGTAGGAACTCTGGTTTGATAGGAAACTTTTGAGTTGAGTCTATAGCAGTGGTCCCCAAACTGTGGGGTGTGCCCCACAAGGAGGGCATGGAGCAATGTTCAGGGAGTGCCTGGCGGGTCTTGGGCCAGCCCCCAGGAGGCTGGGAAGACTCCCTGGCTGGCTGGACCCCAGCTCAAGATCCCCTGCTGAGCCAACTGCACAGTAATGGAGGGGGATGTGTGTGTGTGTGTGTGTGTGTGTGTGTGTGTGTGTGTGTGTGGACAGATTCTATTACTGGTAAAGGGGGATGCAGTAAGAAAAGTTTGGGCACTATTGCTCTATGGGGAATTAGCAGAAGAGAATGAGTTATAACTGAGTATTCCAGATATGTCATTGGAATTACAGCAAATAATGGAAAATCAGCTGGAAAAGAATTAAGCGCACTTTTCCTTTTAATTTTAAAGTATTAACAGTGCAATCTTGTAATGTAGTTTATTTTTAACTAAGGGCTTGGTTGTAATTGTGTTACTGCTGTGTCAACTCCCCTGAGGTTCTAAGAGGTTAGCATTGTTCAGCATGGAATTAAACTAGTCCTACAACTGAAGTATGCAAACATAAAAAGCATACCTCCGCATGCCGTAAACCAACATCTTCTGCCTTAAAATTATTAAATGCAGTTTATAAGGGTTAGCACTTCTGACCTGAATAGGTGCTAGTAAATTCTTTGAGAGTGGGGAGAAATTAATTGGACAGAGAAAAGCACCTGATTAGAGGAGGTGACAGTAGACAGTGAGAACAGGTAACATAAAATGTTTTGTTTAACCATACTGCACAACAAAAAAAAGAACCTAAACTAAGTGTGGCTGTATAATTCCTTCTTTTGGATTCTGGAAACTCTTAATCAACCATGAGTGAACAGATTAAAAATCTCTTCAGTATACTGAAGATATTTCAAATACTTAATCATTAGTTTAAAAAAAGCTTAGCCTGAAATTGCATAGTCTGCTGTTAAAAATACAGATTGAAACCCTGTCCTTATCTCTTAAGGTCAGATCAAAGTTCAGGAATCTCTGATCAGGAATGGTAATTACACCACATGCACCTAATACATAGAATGCCACTTTGACTTTGCTTGAAATACTTATAATCTCATTTAGCTGGACAAACAGAATCCTAAAATCCAATTTTGAAAAGCAAATAATGAAGGAACAGACTTTTAAACCCTTAGCTTGATCCTAAACTCTCAGTCTAGGTTCTTAGGCTTTGCCCATTACTATGATATCTAAACATATTTTCATTTACTGGTTTGAACATTTACATGGATGTATTTGCAGAGTCCTTTGCCCTCTGGAGACTAAATTCAGCTGCCTGTCTGTTTCATGTCTGTATCTTCATAGAATTATTGGATAATGGTCTTTCTTTCTAGGACTGATGAATGGCTCTCTGCAGCAATAGATTGCTTGGAGTATCTTCCAGATCAAATGGTAGTGGATATAAGCAGAAATTTGCCTAGTCAACCTGATAAAGCAGACACATGGAAACTACTGCTGTTTGATACCATTGGTAGATATTACAGCCAAAAGAAGGAGCCACTGTTAAGCCATGCATCTGACATCCACACAGGAATTGCAGAGCTGTTGGGTAAGTGAAAAGAAATGAAGCTGAGATCCCAGGTTCATCTGGTGATTGGGCAGCAGGACTGGGTACTTAGCTGTCAGGCTTCAGGTTTGAGTGCTGTGCTTCAAAGCTATAAACTTTAGTCCTAAAAACTAAGACTATGTCTATATTACAACTAATGTTGGCAAAATTTGGTCGCTCGGGTGTGAATATTCCATCCTTCCTGAGCGACATAAGTTACACACTGACATAAGCATCCATGTGCACCGTGCTATGTTGGCGGGAGAGCTTCTCCTGCTGTCATAGCTTATGCTGCTTGTGGGGGTGGATTTTTTGTTTTTATGCTAATGGGAGAGCTCTCTCCTGTCAGCATAGAGCATCTTATGCAGTGGCATGGATGTACTTTAATAGCGGTGCAGCTGTGGCCTGAATTTTGATCAAGAGAACTCTAATTTAGGAGCCTCAGGGCCAGATTGTCTACAGCTTTACACCTGTAGAAAGTGGGTGTGAAACTCTAACATTTGGATGTGACCATACCTACTTTACACCAGTATAAATGACTAGTTTGTGAAGCAAAAAGATCTCCTTTACATCTTGCATAATGTTACCATATCTACTTCACTACAACTTCATTTTGGCGTATCTGTATTGGTCTGTTAGAATTTACTGGGTGTTCTTTTAAGCCTAGTTGGGTTTTCTTTAGGTAGATATGTGTATAGCTCGCTAGTGGCTCCTCCCTCCACTGTGGCTAATAGCTTTCATTTAAAAATACTTCAGAGGTGAATAGCCTAATATGATTCACTTTAAATATAGCTATTAGCTGGGATGGTCAGGGATGGTGTCCCTAGCCTCTGTTTGCCAGAAACTGAGAATAAGCTACAGGGATTGGGTCACTCGATGATTTTCTGTTCTGATCATTCCCTCTGGGGCATCTAGCATTGGCCACCGTTGGTAGACAGGATACTGGGCTAGCTGGACCTTTGGTCTGACCCAGAATGGCCATTCTTATGATTATCTCTGCCATCTCCTCCAGCTGCTTCCACCATCACTGCCTCAGTCTTTTCTAGGTTTAGCTTTAGTCAGCTCACTCTCATCCATGCCCCAAACTTGACTAGACTTTACCTAAAGTGCATCAACTGAATCAGATAAGATAGAGGCATACAGCGGGGAGTCATCAGCATACTGAAAACACAGAGCCCCATCTCTCCTTACTAATCTTCTGAAGTGTGCTCGCTATTCAGAGAGTTACTGGAGGAGATTATCTTTAGTCCTGTGTAAATTAACTTTTAAATATTAAGTTCAGTTGGTGCCAGTAAGAACTTAAAAAGTAATTCTCTTTGAAGACACTGCAAACTATTACATTGTGTATGTCTGGCACAACTGGAGGTCACGCCAATATCTTAGCTATTTTTGTAAAATTGCCAAAGTTGAGTTGTAAAGTCAATGCTATAATCTTATTTTGTGGAATGTAAATTGCTAATTGAAGTTGATAAAGTGAGATCTCTTAAATATGAGTGTAAAGAGTCTGTGTGTAAAGTTCTAAAATGGCAGGCCAAACAGTCCTGTCACCAGACTTGTCAAATCTGATGATTATGGTACAGGTGGAAAACACCTGGAATCAGAGTATCCAGGTGAGGAAGAAGGGGGGTAGGGAATTGCTAAAGGTTGTTTGAGCATAAATGTAGCCTGACAGTGGCAATGATCATGTGTCATTTAAGAATACTGAAGAACTTACAGCAAACTGGCCTCTGAAATCATTCAGTGCATAGAATTCTATAGAAACCGCCTGAAGTAACACAAACGCAAAAATGAAATTATTTCAGTTAGATGGTATGTTTAGTTTTGTGTTTATCTCTGTTAGTATTCATCCTATTGCCTTGCAGGTTCAAAGCTGGTATATAATTTAAATAGTTTTAAATCAACTGATAGAGAAGTATTTTTCATTATAAGCCTCAGATCTGTATAAATCTATTTGACTGTATAATCTAATGGAAAAAAATAGTTTGTTTGCATAGAGATAAATTACTCCTAAATTTTAATACAAGAATCAATTACCTTTCTAAAACAGCAGCAGAGTGAAAGGGAAACTTGCTGATTGCCCCGTGGATATGCTTAGGTCTGGTCTATGCTACAGAGTTAGGCTGACTTAAGGCAGCTTACATAGATGCTTAGAGAATTACGTCTACGCTGAACTGTAGCTGCCATTGATGTAACTCGTTGGGTACATCCAGACTACCCGCTGGATCGACAGGTAGCAATCAATCTATCGGGGATCGATCTATCGCATCTCATCTAGATGCGATGGATTGATCCCTGAACGCACTCCCGTTGACTCCGGAACTCCACCAGGGCGAGCGGCAGAAGTGGAGTCAATAGGGGAGCCATGGCCGTCGATCCCACGCTGTGAGGATGAGAGGTAAGTCGAAATAAGATATGTTGACTTCAGCTACGCTATTCCAGTAGCTGAAGTTGCATATCTTACATCGACACCCTTCTAACCCCCCCACCTCCCCCCAGTGTAGACCAGGCAGTTCACTATGCTGACTTAAATCCACCTCTGTGAGAGGCATAGCACTATGGTCAATGTAGTTAAATCAACGCAGTGTAAGTGTAGACACTGTGTTGCTTACATCAACTGCTGTTGCTTTTCAGAAGCCATTGCACAGTGCCCCACACTGACAGTTAAATCGGTACAAGTGCTCCTGGTGAGGACGCACACCGCTGACGCAAGAAGTGTAGTGTGGACATACAAAATTACCGTAATTACTGTGGTGGCTGTGTGTCAGTGTAACTTTGGTCAACTTAATTTGGTAGTGTAGACTTGCCCTTATTCTTTGCTTAGATACGTCTAGCTTAATGGATAACTTTATCTGTTTTTTGTTGGTTGATTTACTAAAAATTAATGTTTCTGGACTTTGATCTTTCAAAAAGGAAATATAATAGGAGCATGAACCTATTCAACTTTGTATTTTGTCCCAGTGAATGGAAAAACAGAACAGGCTTTAGAAGCAATTCAGCTCTACTTGAAGCTTTTGGATAGTCAAACTAGAGAGGAGTTTAGGAGGCTGTTGTACTTCATGGCTATTGCAGCACATCATTCTGAGTTCAAGTTGCAGAAAGAGGTAAATTTAACATCCAAGATTTCTAGCACTCTTATAACTTCCAACAGATTTGTAATATCTAGGGGGATTTATCTGTGTCGTCTTACTTTTTAATATAAAGTCTTTCAACATTAAATTATATGCTAAAATGAACAAGGTGATGCTTTTTTGTTAACCATACTTAGTAAATAAGAAAACTATAGTGCTATCCTCTGACTATTCTCTGTCGCTCTATCTTGTAGAGTGAAAACAGGATGGTTGTAAAAAGAACATTCTCTAAAGCTATTGTCAACAATAAAACTTTATCCAAAGGAAAAACTGACCTCCTAATTTTATTCTTGGTGGACCAGCAAAAAGACGTTTTAAAGGTAAGACTGAGAAAGCAGTCACCTTAGACATTTGAACTAAACTACATCTCAGAGCTACCTAAAACATTAACTATAGAAAATATTTGTATTTTCTACTCTCTCTTGTTCAAGATCCCAGCAACATTACATAAAATGGTTAGTGATAAGCTGATGGCTGTACAACAAGGACAAGATCCAAGTAAGGATATAGGTAAGTGTTTTAAAATTGCCTTTTAGATTATAGACAGTGTGTTTTAAAAGTCATTCTCTTTGTAATCTGGACAAATATATGTAATTTCACTAAAAATGCAGTCTGAGACTGCATCAAAGGATCCTTTTTAAAGCTAGGTGAAAGGTACAGAACCATCTTAAAGGCAGACATGCCTGTAAAATCTACAGGGTGGCTAACACTTGTCCTATTGTTTGTAAATTATCTGACTGTCTTTCACCTGTCTTTAGGCTACACCTTCTGCCAGAAACTTGATCAAAGTGAATATCACTACAGTGTACAGAAGACCACAAAAGCTGAGCTGTTATCTTTGCTCAAAACTATTGATGAAGACACAAAAATCTCTGCCAAGGAGAGAAAGAAACTGCTAGGTCAATTTCATAGTAGCAATCCAACTATTTTCATGCAATATTTTGGTGACAGAGTTACTAATATGTGTGTGTAATTTAAAATGTAATCTGTACAATAATTTTCAGAATGTTAATGTCTTTTAAAAAGATTTTGTATTCATCCACATAATAAAATTATTTTGAAGATGAATGGAATTTACAAATAATTAATCAAATTAAAAACTATAATCTTGGGCTTCAGTTGCTTTTATAAAGCAACATGTATTTATGGAACGGTTTGAGTGCTCGTCTTAAATTTTTGTTGCTATATTGCCAAAGCAAGTCTGTCTGATGGCAGAGAAATCTGAAACCAAGAATCCCAATTTGTGTATTATTTTTAATATTACTTTCTTCAAACATGGAAGTAAAGTCCTGTGACAATGGAAAGCAAGTCACTTAGCAAAAGTATTTGCTTCTGGCTGTCTGGGACTGGTTTTGGGGTTGGTTTGTTTTTTTGTTTTTCCTCCTCCAGCAATTTTTAGAATCTTGAATCTTAGCCTAATCTAACTGCCCTTGTAAGACATAGTTCAAGGTAACATATCTTTCCTTTTCTTTTTTAATCAATGCAGTACCATAGTATTCTAAAAAATTGTGTAAACTCTTGTTTGGTATTCCACAACCTGTATCAAACTGTTAATTGAACTGTCATCATGTTAAGATGACTCATGCCAATTTAAGCTTAATGGGGGAAATGACTTGATCATTAAGTGCCTGATACTGCTGTGTATACTCAACTGCACTGACTTTAATGGCTTTAGAGTTTCCTGTAGAAGAGATTATATTTAGTTGTACCTGGATATCAACTGATTTAACAGAAAAGCCAGCCTATAAGTGCTCCAGTGAATCTTGGTTACTGCAAAATAATGGTTAGTGGTGGGGTGCTCTTACTATGAACCATCTAGCTACAGTTAGTGATTTGGAACACAAACAAGGATTTTGAGAGGGTTTCATCAAGCTATTGGGGCAGTGCCAGTAAAAACCGCTTCCCTTCATTATGTATGTCCCTTGCTGTACAGTAACTGTAAATTGCTGTCTGTCTTCATTGGCATGGAACAATGTAACTGAGAAACCATCTACTACTTAATTTGGCAGAGTAAGGATGGTTAATTAGTGTGCCATAATGCAAATAGCCATTGCCATATAGGGCTGCTGAACTACAGAGGCAAAAAAACTAGATGGCTGCTCCTCCAGCTCCCAATGACTCTCTACTCCTTGGCTCCTAAACATGAATTGTCCTGAAGAAAGATCAGTAATAGCTGATGCTACTTAATGGGTCTGAAGTCAGTTGACTTCACAGGCACAGTGTTGATTCAGTGTAGCTAAAACAAGATAGGCTATTGCTATATTTTTCTTATTAGGTTACTTTTAACTACATTCAAGACTGAGAGACTGAACTGTGCCTAACAGCTGTGAATCTGAGAATTCATGACATACTATGTTTAAAATATAGCAGATCATTGAAATGGTCTTAGTACTGGCTCAAAATCAGAGTGAGTATTGTGAAATGGATCATTCAGCTGCCTAAATCCAAGCCTGTTTCTGATGATGTCCATAAAGTGCCTCATCCTGAAGGGAGGAGTATATATACACTTATTACAAAATGCACATTGCTGTTCTTACAGGAATACTAGCTAATGACCACATACAACACCTCTATGCAAATATTACATACTTTTTCTATAACATGACAGTTCCTCTCTCATCTCCATGAAGCCATAGAATTTCATATACCACAGAAGTCAAGATAAGTATTGTGCACAGGCAGTGATCCCCATTAATTCAATATATAATTTTCTGTGCAAGAAATGGCTGTTCAGCCCATGCTTATCTGTATTTTTGCTTCAATTTTGGTGGATTTTTTTTATGTGAATTGAGTACTGAAACCACCTTATTGCATGCTGGGAAAAACAAACTAGGTGTGAGGTAGTAGGATTCAAGACTCCCTATCCTTCCCTTCCCCTTCCTAGTCCCTCTTCCTCACACCTGTTTGAAGCAAAGAATAATTGTTTCCTCTCCTTTCTAGAAGGGTGACATAAAAAGCAAATGTTACCCATTTTGAAAAAAGCTTTGGTAGCAAGTGACAAGGCTTATTTTTGTCAATCAATATTAATATTGTTACACTTTTAATGTGCCAGTTTTAACCTGCTATTACTACCCTAGCTCTGTGGGGACTGTCTGTGTCCATTTGTACCAAATGTATTCTAAGAGCTTCCTCTCTTCAAGCTGCTTTAATAGTTGATGTAATAGGGCAAGAAATACCATGTGTGGTGCCTCTTATGGTGTAGACAGCTGTCAATCTGAGTGTCTCAACTAATTTTACAGCTGCCAACACACACGTAAGTGTATTTTCACATAAGGAACAGCTGATATTGAGTAATCTGGGGATAAGTGTAAGGAAAAAAACAATAATACTTGGTTCTTGAGAGGGAAGATATTGTCTAGAATATGACCTTCAAAGACTATCCAGGCTTGACTAAGTACATTCCTTTTCTTTATTTAGCTATAGATATATGGAGAATATGTAACTATATACTGCACTGATACCTTCCCCCCCTCTTTTTTAAATTCAGGAACTTAATCTAGAGCAATGCTCCCCAAACTTTTTACATCACACCTTCCCTTCCCTACATCCCCTCCCAGAGTCTGGAGTGGGGCTGCAGCTCTAACAGGGGGAGATACGGACAGGAGTTAGAGGCTAGCGGCTGGGGGCAGGGCTGGCAGCTGGTGTCATAGCTGGGGGTGGAACTGGGTAGTGCTCCCGCCCTGCCCCCTATGGAGGCTGGCCTAGGCTCCCACCTCTGGACATTCCTGTATGCCCTACCCCATAGTTTGGGGACCTCTGATTTAGAGCCATTATTCTAATATCTGATTATTGGAAAAGGCAGAAATAGTAGTAAATGAAGAGGGGAAATCCATAACAATGGTCCAGGATTCCATTAGAAAAAATAATTTACCTCCCCCCCCCAAAAAAAAAACAACTGCATTGTGATGGAGTGTAAACATCTCTACTGGCACTGAAACAGTAAAAGGGGGCTGGAGGGAGCTCAATGAGTGCACTGGCTGCAGGTGTAGGCTAGGCCAGGACAAATGTGGGATGAAACCCAGCTAGAGCTGGCTGGCTACTATGATGGGGCTACAGAACAAAAAGAGAAGGCTTCTAGGGGCAGAGGAGGCCTGGTTCCTCTCCTGCAGTGACGCTCTGGCGAAGGGTCAAGAGAGACATGGAGCAAGCTCTGGTGATGAGCTCCGATTTAAAGGGGCAGGACCTAGACTTCTGGGAAGCATTCTCATTGGAGTAGAAGAAAACTTACGAGAGATGAAAAGTCACGCCCTAAGAGGACAGAAGTTAGTGTCAGGTTATATTTTTCAGTTTGGATTTGTTGGAGGATGCTAGGGAGGAGCCTGGCTAGGCCCTGCCACAAGAGAAGGGAGAGTCTTGAGAGGCTGTGGTACCTAAGATGAAAAAAAGTACACAGGGGGCCTAGAAAGGCACTGTAGGAATCCTGCTACCAGCCTGACATAGCAAAAAGTCCAGGGAGGTAGCTGGGGGTAAGTCTGAATCGACAGCCCGTGTCTGCTCACTACAGGGTCCCTGGGCTAGAACTCAGGGGAAGCCAGGCAGTCCTCCTCCTCTAACAGCCATAAGGGAACATGGTTGGAGCCCATGACATAAGGAGATAGGGACTCTTGAAAGCTGCAAGAGGGGGTTGTAAGGAGCCCAGAATCAAGGGATGAAGACCTGATTTAAAGATCTCTGATTCTTGTTTGGACTCTGTTACCCCAGATTGGGGTGAGGGAGGACATGGTATGATGACCTGACTGCAGAGCCTTTTCAGGAGAAGAGGCAGACCACTGCAGGGCCGGAGCTGGTGGTAGTGCTAGATGAGGAGAGCCTGCTATGCCACACAGCCACAAGGAGATAGTGGTAAGTACTCTGCATTCACCCTACAACAGCTTTATAATTTGAATGCTGTAATCAGTCTAACTCTGTCACTGTTAAAATTCTTTTCTGTCCTAATCCTGTGGTTGGGGTCAAGTATCAGGGGATAGCCATGTTAGTCTGGATCCACAAAAACAAGGAGTCCAGTGGCACCTTAAAGACTAACAGATTAATTTGGGCATAAGCTTTCCTGTCACTGGACTCCTGGTGTAAGTAAAGAAAGAGAACCTACCCTATAACAATCAATTTTGCAAGCTATCTACCCTAAGGGCTTTTAGTGTTCCATTATAAGACCTTTACTGAATCAAATAACCGTAGCTAGGTTGGAAGGAAAATTATGCACTTTAAAGAATTAAGGGATCAATATTTTTTAACAGGAAATAAATTTCCTTTTCTATACAAAGTCTTTACTCATAGCATGTCAGCCATGTTCTGTTTTCTTTTGTAAAGAAACCCTCCCCCCCTTCACCTTCCTCTTCTGTGTGGTTAGAAACGTGGTGGAGAAGGGGGTGTCTTGGAAAAGGTTCTTGCCAATTTGATGCTGTGAATTGGTTTCACCCTTTTAAAATGAGAGAGGTTTTTTATGCTTACACCAGACACGAGCGTAAAAGGAGAACTAGAGTCGCCCCAGTGTGTGTCCCAGCACCACAGACTGTGCAGTAAAGCTGGCAGGCCCGGCTATTTCGGAGGGGAAACACACTTCCCTGCTTCCAAGGAGAAGGTCCGCACGCTATGTAGCATCTGAGGACGTTGCGTAGAGCGCTTTTCAGCCCAGCAGCATCTCCCTGGGAGCAAGGACTAAAGGCTGAGGCCGAAGCACAGGGGCGCTAGGGCCTGTCCGTGGCGCAGCGTCTCCCTCCTACCCCAGCAGACTGGCCGAAGCAGCGGGGCCGCCCCCACGCGCCAGCAGGTGGGGCTACGGGCCGGGCTAGCCACCGCCCCGCGCTCCCCTCCTCAGCCGGCTCGCTCCTGCCCGCAGCCCCCTCCAGCGGCTGGTGCAGCCGGCGCCGCCCCTGGGCCTTGGCTGGCCGCTGCTCCCCGAGAGACTCCGCGCTGCGGATGCTGCCGCCGTGACTCCGGCTTCCCGGCTCAGAGCCATGACGCCGCCCTGCGCGGGGCTGGCCGCTCCCGGCCCTTTGCAAAGCGCCCGCGCACCGTAGCCCGGGCCCGGCTTGCGGGGGGAGCCGTGGCCGCTCGCCCACGCCCTCTGCCTCGCTGCCGGTGCCCGGAGTCACGGGCTCCTCAGCCCGCCGCCCAGGTAAGCGAGGGGCGCGGAGCCTGGCCGATGGTCTGGTAGCTGCGCCAGCACCCGCGCCCCTGTGTCCGCCCCGAGCCGCTCCCTGTCCCCTGTGGGGCTGGAGAGACACCTCGTCCCCCTCCCTCCCCGGTTAGGGGCTGGGGCCGCCCGCCCGCTGCTGGCGGGGCCGGCTCCGTCCCGCATCCCTGCTGGGGGAGCAGCCCGTGCGTCGGCTTGTGGCTGGCAGGCTGGGCTCCCTGTCTGCGGAAAGGCCCCCCTGTCCCTGCTGCAGTGCTGAGTCAGGCCCTGCTTTCTGTTGTTTTGCGTGAGGTTGAAGTTCTGGCCCTACATGTGGGGTGGGGGTTGATAACTGAGGTACGCAGCAGGGTTTGGGTAAAGCTTATTATTCCTGCCATCCTACTGTGCGTGTTTGGCTTGACTTCCTCGTTCTTAATATTCCGCACCCCAAAAGGAGTGATAAGGAACCATTAGCAAAATCATGCAATACTGTAGACAAAACAACTCCAGTACTTGCCTTAATTCAGTAGGTCCGCTCCAGCAGAGTAGCGACCCAGGGCATCATATTATGGGACTGGGTGGAAGGATTAATAAACCAAGGTAAATGTTAACCATTTCTGCATGCTTATTTTGCCTTGGCAGTCTAGAGCCCATGATTCCCTGGCTTGTTTACTAAAGAAGACAGCAATAGTGCTCACTACTATTATGATGATGTGAAGTTGTAAATGGGGTTCTCACTAGGTGAATAGGGCTTGATGCAAAGGCCATGGAAATCAATAGACTCCCACTGAAGTCAGTGGGTTTTGGACGAGAGACTTATTAAAGGGTGAGGAGCATCTGTCAAGATGCTCAGCATGGGCGATGACTTGATTTGTGATTTTGATATTGATGTCGCAATGAGCTACACACGAATGAGTCCCAGAGCTCATTGCAGTATTGGGACCTAAACATTTTTGCGGTTTTGTATCCCCATCTGTAAAACTGGGAATAATATCTCACAGAGGCTTTGTGACATTTATTTAACATCAATATTTGCAGGACAGTTTGAGGTTCTTGGATGAAATGAGCCATGCCCAGGAAAATTATTATTTTTTAAGTTAAAAAATTTAATATTTTAACTTTTGTTACATTTCTCTCTTTATTCAGAAGAAAGTGAAGAAAAGCCCAATGAAACAGACTCTTTTCATTTAATTGAATGGACTCCAAACTCTTTACAAAAGATGCAGCTAGCTGATTCTGAAGAGGCATTGTTAAGCTTATTTGACCAGTGCAAAAGGGAGTTGTTCTAGATACATTCTAATAGACAATAGTAACAATCTAGTGAAAATAGACCATTGCAAATTAGACACTAACCTAACAAGTACTGCCTCAAATGTATAAAAGGTCTTTGATCAGGTGGCATTTGATTTCAGAGTGACACTGCACAGATGAACTGTGGAGAATAATTTTTATTCTATATGTGAAATTGTGTAGCCTGGAGAGTATAGCTGTTGGTCTTTTATTTTGTGGAGACTGACTAATTAGAGTGCAGCCTGTAGCATAAGAAGGATGTTCTAGTAGGTTGTGAGATAGCCTATGTCTGCCAAATTCTAGTCTGTGTTCCTGGCTCTGCCAGTGATCTGCCATATAAACTTGATTAAATCACTTAATCCACTCCATGCCTCCATTTCTCCATCTGTAACATAAGGATAATAGCAGCAAAGAGTCCTGTGGCACCTGATAGACTAACAGACGTTTTGGAGTATGAGCTTTCGTGGGTGAATACCCAGGGCTGGCTCTAGGTTTTTTGCTGCCCCAAGCAAAAAAAAAATTTGGCTGCCCCCCGTCTCAGCCCTGGGTCCTCCCCCCCTACCCGCAGCCCTCTGCTGCCCCAGCCTTGGGCTCTTCCCCCCCCTCGCCACCCCAGCACTGGACTTCCCCCCACCAGTGCCCTCCGCCCACCCCCCTGCTGCCCCAGTCCTGGGCTCTCCCCCCACCCACACACACCCCCTCCCGCCCCAGCACTGGGCTTCCCCCTTTCCTCCTCTCCCCACCCCGCTGCTGCCCCAGCCTTGGGCTTCCTCCCACCAGTGCCCCCCCCACACCTCCGGCCCCCCCAGCCCTGGGTCACTGGTAACTCGCTCCCAGGGCAAGTCATTCAGCAGGAATTTTGGATGTGCACAAAACACAGACAGGATTGGTTCCCATATGGTTACAGAGCTGCAGTAAAGTGGAACAATTTTCAGCTTGTGTGATTGGAGGATATCTGGATGCATATTATAAGACTGTCCTCCATAAATGAGGAAAAGTTGAGGTGCCTTTATTATTCTTTTGTTCCACTCTTTCTTTCTATGGGGAATTTGCCAATGCAATATCACTGTCTTCTTTTCAAACAAACAAAAAGGCAATGGCTGTTGAAGATAGCAATTCCAGTCCTAATAAGCATTTCTTGCTGAATTTTATCCTACTTTTTCTACAGCAAATTACAGAGGATCAGTATATTTGATTTGGGAGAAATGAAGTAACAGCTGCCCAAACTGAGCTTGAGCACTCCTGAATTTTGAGGTGTTCAAATCTGGAAGGCAGGTGCTGGGGGGGGGGGGGGGGGGAGGGTTTGGGCTCCACGGTGGAGCATGGCAACTGTCTGGAGCTGCACGGAGCCAGACACGCTGGTCTGAGTGGCATGGTAAGGGGGCCGGGGAGGTGGAGAAGGGGTAGAGGGTTCCAGGGGGCAGTCAAGGGACAGGGAGCAGGGGGGTTGGATGGGGCGGAGGTTCGGAGGGGCAGTCAGGGACAGCCAGCAGTTGAATAGGCATGGGAGTCCCAGGGGTTTATCAGGGGACAGATGGGAGTGGGGTCCTGGGGGAAAGTTGAGGGGGTCTCAGGAGGGGGCAGTTGAGGACAAGGAGAAGGGAGGCTTAGATAGGGGGTGGGGTCCTGGGGGCAGTTAGGGGCAGGGGTCCTGGGAGAGGGGTATCAGGGGACAAGGACCAGCGGTGCTTAGATAGGGGGTGGAGGTCCTGGGGGGCAGTTGGGGCAGGAGTCTGGGGAGGGGGCAATCAGTAGTCACGGGCTGGGATTCAAAGGGCTCTGGGCTGCTGGCAGCCGCGGGGAGTCCTGAGCCCTTTAAATCCCAGCCACGGCTGGAAATCACTGCATGTTTTCACCAATGTATTGTAGTTTCCTCAGGAAATCAGTGGTGTCACGGCGATAGCTGGGAGGGCTGGTGGCATAGGGTCTGAGTAGGGAGTCCACATATCCAGACAGTCCTTCAGTGAGAGTTCCAATGCCCGAGATGATGGGGCATCCAGGATTTCCGGGTTTGTGGATCTTGGGTAGTAGGTAGAATAACCCTGGTCGGGACTCTGGGGCTATGTTGATTTGTTCTGGTGTTAGTGTAGGGAGTGTCCTGAGGAAACTACAATGCATTGGTGACCTTCCAGAAAACACCATCCTAGCCGCCATGGATGTAGAGGCTCTCTACACAAACATCCCACACACAGATGGAATACAAGCTGTCAGGAACAGTATCCCTGATGATGCCACAGCACAACTGGTTGCTGAGCTCTGTGCCTTTATCCTCACACACAACTATTTCAAATTTGATGACAATATATTATCTCCAGATCAGTGGCACTGCTATGGGCACCCGCATGGCCCCACGCTATGCCAACATTTTTATGGCTGACCTGGAACAACGCTTCCTCAGCTCTCGTCCACTCACGTCCCTTCGCTACCTATGCTACACTGATGATATCTTCATCATCTGGACCCATGGGAAGGAGACTCTGGAAAAATTCCACCATGATTTCAACAGCTTCCACCCCACCATCAACCTCAGCCTGGACCAATCTACACGGGAGGTCCACTTCCTAGACACCACGGTGCAAATAAGTGACGGTCACATTAACGCCACCCTATACTGAAAACCTACCAACTGCTATGCCTACCTTCATGCCTCTAGCTTCCATCCTGGGCACACCACACGATCCATTGTCTATAGCCAGGCACTGAGGTACAAACGCATCTGCTCTAACCCTCAGACAGAGACCAACACCTACAAAATCTCCTCCAAGGATTCTCAAAACTACAATACCCGCACGAGGAAATAAGGAAACAGATCAACAGAGCCAGATGTGTACCCAGAAGCCTCCTACTGCAAGACAAACCCAAGAAAGAAACCAACAGGACTCCACTGGCCATCACATATAGTCTCCAGCTAAAACCCTTCCAACGCATCATCAGGGCTCTACAACCCATCCTGGACAATGATCCCACACTTTCATAGGCCTTGGGTGGCAGGCCATCCTCGCCCACAGATAACCTGCCAACCTGAATCGTATTCTCACCAGTAACTGCACACCGCCCCGCCCCATAGAAACTCTAACTCAGGAACCAATCCATGCAACAAACCTCGATGCCAACTCTGCCCACATATCTACACCAGCGACACCACCACAGGACCTAACCAGCTCAGCCACACCATCACCGGTTCATTCACCTGCACGTCCACCAATGTAATATACGCCATCATATGCCAGCAATGCCCCTCTGCTATGTACATCGGCCAAACTGGACAGTCTCTATGGAAAAGGATGAATGGACACAAATCAGATATTAGGAATGGCAATATACAAAAACCTGTAGGAGAACACTTCAGCCTCCCTGGCCACACAATAGCAGATCTTAAGGTGGCCATCCTGCAGCAAAAAAACTTCAGGACCAGACTTCAAAGAGAAACTGCTGAGCTTCAGTTCATCTGCAAATTTGACACCATCAGCTCAGGATTAAACAAAGACTGTGAATGGCTTGCCAACTACAAAACCAGTTTCTCCTCCCTTGGTTTTCACACCTCAGCTGCTAGAAGAGGGCCTCATCCTCCCTGATTGAACTAACCTCGTTATCTCTAGCCTGCTTCTTGCTTGCGTATATGTACCTGCCCCTGGAAATTTCCACTACATGCATCAGATGAAGTGGTTATTCAGCCACGAAACCTCATGCTCCAAAATGTCTGTTAGTCTATAAGGTGCCACAGGACTCTTTGCTGCTTTTACCGATCCAGACTAACACGGCTACAACTCTGATACATAAGAATAGTACTTCCCTGCTTCTCAGGGTTGTTGTGAAGTTTAAATCCATTAATGATGGTGACGTGCTCAGATGTGATGGTGGTGGTGTATAAGGGGAGAGAGAGCTTTTAATACAGCCATGCTTGCACTTCAGATTCAGAATTTCTGGAACCATTTTTTCAGAGGAAGCAGCAGGTTGGGACTGTAGGGGAAATCACATTATGTGGATGGATAGATAGTAACAATCCAATTTGTTTTCTATATTTGGGGAGATTTTGTGTTGGCACTATTTTCCAAGAAACAGTGAATGGAAATTGTTTTCAATTTTTCCCCTTTCATTTGTTTAGCAAGACCTACCTTATCCATCTTAGGTTTTTCTACAGCATCCGTCATTGTATTCATCTTCTAGATGCTTTTTTGTCATCAGACCTCATCCTCCTAACTGCTGCATTGTTCACTGTAGTTGTGACCCTTCATTCTCCAGGCCTGAGATCCTTTGCTCTACTCTTTCTGCTCATTGAACATCCTGGTGTCGCTATCCTTACCTTTCTCATATGCTGGGGACGTGGTGGCTCTGGAACTTGGTTGTGGCTGCTGCTGTACTATTGGAAAGAGCTCAGGTTATCCTTTGCATGCCATGGGGCAAGGAGCTTGGCTGGCTGATCCATGTGGGTTACAGAACCATATTCAATGGATGAGATCTATTTCTTGTCTTGGCTGAGTATTAGATTGATGTCCTGGAGTCAGGATTGGTGCTCTGGTCATTGGTATGTTTGTACTGGATGGAGTCCTGTACGTAGAGGTTGGATGGCTCAAGTGATTAGAAATGTGCTATAGAGCTGGTCAGCGATTCTGGTGCTGGTTCAGAGATGTACAGAGAAATGAGTGGCATAGCTTTTCCTCTCTAGGGCGCAACTTACAGATTGGGGCATGGCTGGTCTTGTGGCTAAAACGCTGGACTGGAACACACATGATCTGGGTTCAGTTATTGGTTCTGCCATAGGTTTCCTGTGTGACCTTACACAAGTTAACCTCTCTGTGTCTCACTTTCCCATTTGTAAAATAGGAATAATACTTTCTGCCTCATACCCTTTATCTGTCTTGGCAATTTAGATTGTAAGTTCTTTGGGGCAGAGAACTGTCTCTTACTGCATGAATGTGTATAGCACCTCCCACAGTCGGGCCCTTTAGGCACTACTGTAATACAAAATAATTCATGATGAGTTTTCCTGTTATCTCCTCTAAGATGAGGGAGGTAGGATGCACCAGGTTCAATCTTTTAATTATTGTATTAAAAACACAGAGCAGCTTCTTGTATTTCCTCTGTTTTACTTCCTGCTACATTCTCATCCATATAGGCCTATGCTCCAGTTTGCCTTAAATAACCTTGAGGTGCTCCTGGGACAGTTTCTCTTGCTGACAGCCTGACTTTCTCATCTTTTGCAGCCTGTGATCCACGGATATTATTAAGTGAAACAGTAAGTTTTTTGTTTGTTTGTGTGTCCCCCTTTATTTTCATGCAGAGGATATTCTATGAAATGGGAGGTTGGGGAGATGCTGGATATTTGATTTCAGAGCAGTGATATATTTTAAAATGTTTTTAGCTTTTCATTTAAGAGCTAGGTGGTATTTATTTATTTTTTATTATTACCTGAGGCCACAACCAGTGAACAGTAACTTAATGTATAGTAGATAGTCTTTGCAAATTGCTTCAACTATTTCACATTCACGTTTTCCTGTGAAGGATGTAAAGTTACTGAATTGAGCAAAATATTTAAAAAATGCCACTTTTGCAGTATACCGAAGGATTATTCTAAAGTGCATGTGATGTGATATGCTGTAAAATCCAACACTGTAATGTCCACAACTACTGGTTGTTTATTAAATCAGGGTTTTTTATGTTTTTTAATAAATCCTCCTAACTGGGATAAATCATGCCTCTGAAATTAAAATTTAGGAACCAGATTCTGCATTGATTTACCTCACTATCTTCAGGTTGATCCCATTGTTTTCAGATGGATTGCACTGATTTCTGATAATAAGTCAGAGCAGAATTTGGCTTCAGTTCTGGAACATATGAGCAAAACACTTTATTACACTCCTTAGTAGGGATAATGTCTAAAATGGTAGTTTAAAAATGTAATCTACTTTTCTTCTTTTATCTAATTTCAAAATCCAAGTGATGTGTGTGCATAAAATTGCTTCAAGGGTCTCTTCTTTTAATATATATTTAAAAAGTCACTCACTCGTTAGCAATCTTAAAATACACCGCTACCCCGATATAACATGAATTCGGATATAACACGGTAAAGCAGTGCTCCGGGGGTGGGCTGCGTGCTCCGGAGGATCAAATCAAGTTCGATATAACGTGATAAGATTTTTTTGGCTCCCAAGGACAGGGTTATATCGAGGTAGAGGTATATCTGTATCTTGTACATTATGAGAAGGAAACAGTTTCAAATTTATGAGGGCTTGTGAACAAAAATATTGAGTAAATAATAACTGCATTGAAAGGATCTCCTTATTTTGAACCTTTAAAAAAAATCAAGAGGGAGGATCTCTGATTTATCTAAAACTATACAGGGAATTTTGCTGGCTTTTGTCTGTTTGTTTTTTGCAAGGGCAGGAAGAGTGTATATCAATTCAGTTCCATTCTGTGTGTGTTTGTTTTTTCCCCTCTTCCCTAAAAAGAGAAACATTGAAAATGTCTCAGGATCCTACTATTCCACATACAAGTGAGGAAAAATCAAGTAATTCAGAAGATATCCAAGAGGACAGCTTGAACAACCCAGATCAATCTGTGAGAGAGAGGATACGACCAGGTACCTCAAGTCCATACAGATGCAACAGAGCTCAATGTAAGCAAATCTGTTAAAATAAAGTACAAAAATATATTTTTCTTGTTGTGAAGATAAATATTTAGATTCCTTTAAAGGCTCACTGCGTGCTGCACAATTAACTATTGTGTAATTAATTAAATACTGTATCGATCATTAACAATTAAAAAGGAGAAGAAAACTTTTTTTTTCCTTTAATGTCATTGGCTTTTCTGTCCTGTGAAGCAGCCCATAGGGAGGCTGGATAAGACTACCATAAGTTAATGCACCCCTCAAGCACTCCTGATCAGGCCACAGTACCAGAATAGAAACCAGCAAATGTTTCTTCCCCCAGAGTAAGCTTGGAATTCATTCCAGTTAGTTATAGGAAGGAAGTGAAAGCTGTCACTGGAAGAAGTCCTGGAATTCCATTGTCATCAACTTATAATTTTACTATCCTTGGTTATTTAGGGCCTGATCCTAAACGATGCACAATGCCCTCTATCCTTATTAAAGTTAATGTGGGTGGAAGGCTCTCAGAAACATTGTGGGCTTGCTACCACATGTGGCTGTCCTTCCATCATAAAATCACCACCCACATCCTTCTAGGGAAGAATTATTACTTCAGTTCACTTTTTGCAATTACTGGGCTAAATCCTTATGTTATCAAAACTCTTTTATTTAAATAAATGGGACATTTTCCATGAATAAGGGCTTCAGAATTTGGCCATTTGTCATTTTCTAAATAATTGTTTTCTGTGCTTTTGTATCTGGTCGATTTTGAAAAGTACAGGGATCCAAATTTAGGTCCCAAACTAGCAGGGTCTCAGAGGCACACTCTATATCCTAGCCAGCCTCTGTGTGGTGGGGGAAAGAGCTCTGCGTGTCCTGCTCTAGCAGTTCCTGTTGCCCACAAGGAGCAGCATTCAGGTTTCTTGCAGTCATTCTCTGGGTGCTGTGTTTTGTTGGGGGAGAATATAAGTGCTATTGTAGAACAACCTCTGGTCATATGGAGGGCTCCTATGAACATTTGAAATGGTGTCTTTTACACCCTCTACTACTATGTGAAATCTACATCTACTTTAAACCTTACTGTTACTGAATGCCCACAGGCAAATAGAGGTCCTGTGGTCACAAGGTCCGCTTGTGCCTAGAGATACCCATAAGGGAGGGGGAAGAAAAGCACAGGATATTAATAAACTTCAGCCCTTTCCACCTAACATTAGTGAGCCAGAATCAGTAGAGTGGTGTGTTCTACACGTGTCATGTGCATGCCTGTGTCTGTGATCCTAACCAAGGGCCTGCACCTGCAAATACTTATGCATCTGAGTAACTCAGTGCTTCTCAAACTTTTGTATTGGTGACCTCTTTCACACCGTAAGCCTCTGAGGGCGACCCCTGTTTATGAATTAAAACCACGTTTTAAAAAGTATTTAACACTATTATAAAAGCTGGAGGTGAAGCGGGGCTTGAGGATGATGGCTGGCAGCTTGTGACCCCCCTGTAATAAGAGATCACGACCCCCAATTTGAGAACCCTGTGAGTCATCTGACTTCAGTGGGAATATTTGAGTGTCTAAGTATTTACAGGATCTGGCCCAATATAGTATGCTCATTTGCTTGTACGTCATCCAATCCATCCGCTTAGCTTTCTGGAGGGTTGTAGCCTTTGGTTTATAGTTTTAATAGTTGTTTCCTTACCCTTCGATTTGACCTCTTTTGGGGGGTAAGGTCCCTTTGAAGGTTATGTCAGCTTTTGGTTCTGCCAGGCAGTGTAGTGTACCTTAAGTCTGAAAATTAATGAGCTTTAATAGGGCTGGAAACATTTTCAGTCCTAATGCTACAGGGCAGTGACAAACATTCTTGCCAGATCATCATGTTGCATTAAAGTTTATTGCCGGAGTATGGTCTTTCTGGTTTGGTGTTTTTGTGTTTAGTGTAGGAGCTGGTTATGATATTACTATTGTTTCTGAAAAGTCTGTTCTGACTAGCAAGTCCCCATAGATAAAACAAATGAAAAAGCAAATGGGAATTCCCCTGGGTATGATCTCTGCTTATGGCTAAAGAAACAGAATTACCACAGATATTAAAGCCTGCAAATACAATGCATTTTATCTGTGTTTCTGTTTTTAAAACCAGTGCTAATTATTTGTTGAGCATAATGGTGTTTGGAGTTGTCAAACACAGGAGACATTCCCTATGGGATTTATGCTCTTAGCCCTAAAATTGCAAGATGCCCTTCAGAGAGTCCAGTGTGCTGCAGTACACATGTGAGCAAAAGCAAAAGTCAAGTGTTAGGCATAATCCTCTGCACTGAGAGGTAGCTAGTCATGAAAGCTGGGAAAAGAAAGGGCTACAGTCAGGAGATGTGTGTGTGTGTGTGTCTGAAGAGATGTGCTTAAGTGCATTTTTCAGCATACAAATTAGGTGCTTAGCTATAGTTTCCCTTCTTAGTCTTTACTTCTGCTGTTAGGCAGGAATAATTTGGCAATCAAGCAAGAGCACTTTGATTTAAACACAGGCTGAGTGCACTGCCTGTCTGCTCATCACTTCAGACTCCTCACAGGCATTGTGCAGGATCAAACCCTAGGCAGTAATATGCAAGCGTATAGAGTGCTGGGTGAACTGAAGAGCTGTTTGACAAAGTGGCACAGGTAATTCTTTATTAAGTAAATGACACTTTGTATAGCAGACAATTGGGGAAAGGCTTCTTAATGAAGGGCCTGTTCCCTGTGGAAGGTTGCTACCTGCATAAACCCAATCATATAAACCTGTTAATCAATCTAAAAAAATCTATTCCAAATTAACCTAATGTGTGATTAGTATGGATCAAGGGGTTTTATTTCAGTGTGGGGTGTGTGTAATTATATATAATGTTTTTGCCAAAATTGGAATTGAAGCAACAGAATTATCACAATCACAGGGTGACAGAGCAACCAATCCTTGCTTTCTGTTGTTCTTTATCTTCCTCTTTCTCACTTTTTCTTCTGTGCAGCTGGGGAGAAGTCTGGCCAGCCCTCTCTTATTCTGATGGCACTAATGATATGGTCTCTTCTCACAGATGATTGGACCAGAGAAGAGCTTTTCCCTTTTCTTCTCAGTTTTTGGAAGGCACATGCTTTATTACTCGGAATAGCTTGCTGCAGGCCTGCTCTGTGTCTATGCTGCTTAGCACTGACGTCAGCACTGCTACAAGCACAACTTGGGGGGAGTCCCTCTCCTGAGAAGGTCAGCGGCAAAGCTCCAGTTGATTTCAGTGGGTGCAGCATTACTCTCTTAATCAGCACCTATTATATCATCACCACCTTTGCCACGTTTATTGCTACATGCTGCAAATGCGTTCAGTATCACAGCAATATCAGCCCTGGCCCACTGGGATGTTATATAACCTAAGTCAGGACAAATTTGAGCGCTAGTTCCCACTATGTTCAGAGAGTTGGTACTGTTTTCAAGTCTTGGCTTTACCACTCAGTGACCTTCCACCTCTCAGTTTTCTATAGCTAGTTACCTCCTTCCTTTACTACCTAATGAAAGCTGGGCCTGGTGTTTGTGGTGTCCTGCTGCCTCCCATTCCTGTGTGCACTTTCTAATTCTCATGCCACTCCAAACCCCAGTCTCAGGCTTCTTGCTGTGCTCTAGGATATGAAGCAACCCGTGTCCCATTGGTAAAGGTCATGGATGGAAGGAGATGAATGGAAGGAGAAGAGCTGTGGCATCAGAGCACAGGCTAGGCCTTGAAATCATTAGCAAGTTAAGAATAGCAAGACCTTGGTTTCAGGAAACGGGGGGCAAGTAGGTTGTTGGTTCCACTGGAAGGAGAGAAGGGAAAACTAGCTGTTTTCTTGCGTGGTGGCGGTGTAAGTGCTTTACAGATACTTTGGAAGGTGAGATCCCGCCCTGCCTTGAAAAATGTATAATCCAAATGTTAATGTGCACATAATAAATGCAGCAGAAATCTCCAGGACGGAATGGTGAAGTTGCATATGAAGCTTGTTGGCCCCACAATATTGTCTGCATATTTTGTAGAAATGGTTTGTCCTCTTCACCTGGGAAGGACTTAATTTTATTGCCCTAAAAGAAGATGTGTGTTTTAAGGAGGGACTTGATGCAGCAGAGGTTGTAGGCATTTTGGGGCCTAACTGATGGCTGATTGGAGCACAACGGTGCTGTAGACATGTCCCTTTGGGGTGGTAGAGGAAGCAGCCTCATCAGATCTATGACATCAAGGGAATCCTCAGCTGGGCTTGTCTACTGGCTCTACATCCCCTTTGTACTGGCCAACTGGTGGAAAGAGGCCCAGAAAGGTGGAGGAGGATCTTACCTCCAGCTTCTGAAAGAATAAATAAATGTCATATATTTGTTAATGTTACAGCAAGTCCCCCTCAGGTTGTATCGATGGAAGAGCTGATGGAAACAGCAAAAGGAGTTTCCAATATGGCGTTAGCACATGAAATTGTAGTCAATGGAGGCTTCCAGATTAAACCAGCTGAATTACCAGAAGGCAGGTAAGATGGTTACTGATAGAAAGAAAGAAATAGCTGTTTATATCAGTCCTTTGGATGTAAAGAGTGGAATATGCAGATACTTTTGGGGAAAAATTCCATGAAAAGAATTGTAATGTGTTTCTTAGCTTTTCACCACTTCTTCATTCTAGCACCACTATTTTACTCTTCTGTATTCTTTAACATCCTCTTCCTTTGTAGTAACTCTCTAAAGTTGACTCTTGGGCCTGGTCTACACTAGAAAATTTGGTTGGATTAACGATGTCGGCTGGGTTTGTGAAATATCCTCAACCCTGAGCCAACGTAAGTCCCCATTTAGATAGTGCTAGGTTGATGGAAGAATTCTTCTGTCAACCTAGCTACTGACTCTCGGGGAGGTGAATTGCTGTTACGCTAATGGGAAAACCCCTCCTGTCGGCATAGGTAATGTCCAAACTGAAGTGCTGCAGCTGTAGCATTAGACATACCCTTAAGTTGCTCTTGGAACAAATGGGTTACTGCTTTCAGGATTTGCCTGAACTTCAGTGCTTAATGGAGTAAGAATTTCAAGGTAGCTCCATGCATCTTCAGAAAAGGATCAAGGCCACATTCAGATCTGGTGTGAACATTTGCAGCTTCAATAGAGTTGCACAATTAAATCAAAACACTGAAACTTGTTGTTGAAGTAATGGGATTATTTACACTAACTCTGAATTTGACCGTCCAATTTAGTAAAAATATCTTAATGCCCATGCATTTTGATAAGCGGTGAGTTGTGCTCAGTCATGAAGGAAATACCTCACTGCTGTGACATTCTGGTTTCACTTTTCAAATTTTACCCAAAAGACTTGCACCGCTTCTAGGGAAGTTAATTTGGTTGTGTCTTGCTAAGAAACACTGATGTTGTTCATGTGAAGATGAAATAAATTATGATTTTGTGATTTGTCTTCTCTTTATAGATTACTTTTAGACGTAGCGTTTTCTGGATGCTTTTAAGGGTCTTGTTTTTCACCTGCTCTGTATCTTTTCAGCTGTGATGTCAGCCATTCCAAATCATTCCAGTTTTTATACTCTTGTGCCTGATTTAAAATGGCAATTTTCTCCTCTAAACCTCTCTAATTCATTACATGTAAGATACTAACTGTCATCTTTTGATATTGTTATGTTTACTAACAGCCTGGAGAAAACTGTAAAAGAGATTGTACATAAAGCTTTTTGGGACTGTCTGGAAGCCCAGTTAAGTGAAGATCCACCAACATATGATCATTCAATTAAACTTGTTGGGGAGATTAAAGAGGTAAGAAGGTGTGACATCAGAAATAATTTACAGAGATTACATGGCACAAATATGCAAACTATACACACGGTTATACAGCGATGGCAAAATGCTCTGTAGAAGTCTAGACGATAGTTTTATCTATAGGCTTCATGAACACATGGTGGGGGGGGATTAAATGCGAAAGCAAGAAATGCCGAGTCATGTTAGATGAAGGGATGGTTGCAGGTAATGTTACTTTAATAATTCTGAGGTTGCAGTAGCAAAATGTGACATTAATTATTTGTGCTACAATAGCACCTAGAGGCACCAGTCTAGGTTTAGCGAAAAAACCCTCCCTGTCCCAAAGAGCTTACAATCTGAATAACACCAATACTGTGTAGAATGCAGGAAAACTATAATTAAAAAATATACTGTGTAATTTTTGTGGCCCTATGTTTTGAAAAACTATTAAGACATCATCTGCATAGAAATCTATGAAGTTGGTTGTTAATTCAGACCATTATTCAGTTCTTTTGTAAGATGGTGAAACAATAATGTTTGTTGTGAAAAACAAGCAAAATGAAAATTTGTTTTCTTTCAGACTCTTCTATCTTTCTTATTGCCTGGTCATACTAGATTAAGAAATCAGATTACTGAAGTTCTGGATCTGGATTTGATAAAGCAGGAGGCAGTGAATGGGGCCCTGGATATTTCTAGGCTGGCAGAATTCATCATTGGAATGATGGGGACCCTTTGTGCTCCAGTTAGAGATGAGGAAATTAAGAAACTGAAAGACATTCATGAAATAGTCCCACTATTCAGGTACTGGAATGACATTAAGGAATCAGACTGTGGGGTCACTTAATTCATTTCAGATTTGCTTGTAGAAAAATCCAAATTTTACCTGTGCATGCTGGTGGCATATACAGTCTGCTAGCAAAAATTTCTTTCTAGAAAAATATAAAGCAATCAGAGGAGGAAAACTAAAGAAGAAAATTCCAGCAGCTGTTAGCAAAGACCCTTTTGGTTCTGGTGAACTGAAGGTATTTGTATGTAGCTTTGTGTAATTGGAAACAATCATTTTCTGAAATGCCATATTTAGGTAAGAGAATCTTTCCCTGGCCATTGGGACACTGTCTTAAGAAAAGCATGAATTCCTTGTTCACTTTTCCTTTCTGTTGATATACGTTAAATAATTTAGAAAATAATAATGTTCACTCAGCTTTAGGGTGGTCTTCTACCAATTCCTCCCTCATTTCTTCCCCTCCACCTCCTTTCTTATATGTAATAATATATTACAGGTGTTTAAAAGTGGAAAGCATATAGGGCCTGGATATGTCTTATGCCATTTTCTGTTTTGTTACTATCTCATTTAAATAAATTGTGCAAGTTCTCAACAGTTACAGGGAATTTTTGTTAACTGTCATCAGTAGTGTCTTGAGCCATTTGTGTCTAACCTGACTAAGGCATTTCCTAACTTTGTAGTCTCCAAGAGTAAGGATTTCCTTAGAGGAAAATACCTTTTTTTTTTTTTTTTTTCTTGGAGACTGGAAATGTTTACACGTAAGTAGATGTTGGAGTTAATTTCTTCCATAGCCTTTTCATTTTTATTTAGCTCCCTCATGGAGAATAGATGCACAGGTTGAGAGAGGTCAGAGTATATGTAAGGCTTGGAATTCAAGACTTTTTCCTAAATTCAGCATGTGATGACGTGTCCCAAGAGAACTGATCTGTGAAAAGGACTCTAGTACATTCTCAGAAGTTTCTTTACAGGGAAACAAGCCTCATTACCCTGGCGCTTTTCCCCAAGACTTCAAGCTCCATTTAAATACTTACCATGCTTTTTTAATGTTCTTAATAGCTCATTTCCTTGGACAATCTATGCTAAGTAAGTCTTGCAAATTGTACATTTTAAACATGTGCAGCCTTGCTTGAAAGAATAACATATTTTTCTTTTCTTTTCTCTTCAGAGCAATTTTCTCTGTATTAGACTTAATGAAAATGGACATGGCTAACTTTGCTATCAGTAGCATTAGGCCGCATTTAATGCAACAATCTGTTGAATATGAAAGAGAGAAGTTTCAGAAGATTTTTGAGAAACAGCCAAGTATGACTTTTTTTTTTCCTCTTCTGAATTATGTGCCTTTGCATGTTGGTGTCACAAACACAAAACAACCCACCAAATTCAGTATTTTGTTACATTGCTCCATAATTCAAATAGAGGCCTGGTCTACACTACGCGTTTATACCGATTTTAGCAGCATTAAACCAATTTAACGCTGCACCCGTCCACACAATGAGGCCCTTTATATCGATATAAAGGGCTCTTTAAACTGGTTTCTGTACTCCTCCCTGACGAGAGGAGTAGCGCTGAAATTGGTATTACCATATCGGATTAGGGTTAGTGTGGCTGCAAATCGATGGTGTTGGCCTCTGGGCGGTATCCCACAGTGCACCACTGTGACCGCTCTGGAAAGCCATCTGAACTCGGGTGCACTGGCCAGGTAGACAGGAAAAGCCTCGCGAACTTTTGAATTGCATTTCCTGTTTGCCCAGCGTGGAGCTCTGATCAGCACGGGTGGCGATGCAGTCCCAAATCCAAAAAGAGCTCTAGCATGGACCGTACAGGAGATACGGGATCTGATCACTGTATGGGGAGACAAATCTGTTCTATCACAGCTCTGTTACAGAAGACGAAATGCCAAAACATTTGAAAAAAATCTCCAGGCTATGATACAGATTCCACAGCACAGTACTGCGTGACAAGCGTAACGGAAAGCCAAAGAATCAAATGGACACTCATGGAGGAGGGGAAGGGGGACTGAGGACTCCAGCTATCCCACAGTCCCTGCAGTCTCCGAAAAGCATTTGCATTCTTGGCTGAGCTCCCAATGCCTGTAGGGTCAAACACGTTGTCTGGGGTGGTTCAGGGTATATCTCGTCAATTTACTCCCCCTCCCCACCCCCCGTGAAAGAAAAGGAAAAAAAATCGTTTTTTGACTTTTTTTTCAGTGTCACTGTATGTCTACTGCATGCTGCTGGTAGACACGGTGCTGGGGCACTGAACAGCAGCATCCTCTCCCCTCCCTTCCCCAGTGGCAGATGGTACAGAGCAGTAGGACTGGTAGCCGTCCTCGTCATTATCCCGTGAGTGCTCCTGGCTGGCCTCAGGTGAGGTTGGCTGGGGGCGCCTAGGTAAAAATAGGAATGACTCCCGGTTATTCCCAGCAGATGATAAAGAACAGCTGGTAAGTGTCCTCATCATAGCAACTGGGGGCTGAACTCCATCAGGCCCCCCCCCCCCTTCATGTCTAAAGAAAAGATTCTGTACTGCCTGGACTATCCTAGCACCGGGATGCAGGGCTCCTCTCCCCCCCACCATTTAATGTCCTGCCTGGACTATCAAAGCAGCTGGAGGCTGCCTCCCTCTCATTTTATCTCACTAAAAAGTCAGTGTTTCTTATTCCTGCATTTGTTATTACTTCATCACACAAATGGGGGGACCCTGCAATGGTAGCCCAGAAGAGTTGGGGGAGGAGCGAAGCAACGGGTGGGGTTGTTGCAGGGTTACCCCCTAGAATGGCATGCAGCTCATCATTTCTGTGGGATCTGACACGGAGCGGCTGTGCTCTCTGGTACACTGGTTCTCTAGTACACTTGCCCCATATTCTAGGCAGGACTGACTCTATTTTTAGATACAACATAAAGGAGGGAATGACCTGGGGGGTCATTCCCATTTTTGTCTTTGCGCCCCCGGCTGACCTCAGCGAGGCCAGCCAGGAGCACCCATGACAGCAGCAGATGGTACAGAACGACTGATAACCATCATCTCATCGCCAATTTACAATGGCACAGCAGACGGTACAGAACGACAGGTAACCATCTCTGCTACCTTGCAAAGGCAAATGAATGCTGCTGTGTAGCGCTGCAGTGCCGCCTCTGTCAGCAGCATCCAGTACACACATGGTGACAGTGACAAAAAGCAAAACGGGCTCCATGGTTGCCATGCTATGGCGTCTGCCAGTGCAATCCAGGGGAAAAGGGCGCAAAATGATTTTCTGCCGTTGCTTTCACGGAGGAAGGAATGAGTGACGACATTTACCCAGAATCACCCGCAACACTGTTTTTGCACCATCATGCATTGGGATCTCAACCCAGAATTCCAATGGGTGAGGGAGACTGTGGGAACTATGGGATAGCCACCCACAGTGCAACACTCCAGAAATCGACGCTAGCCTCAGTACATGGACACACACCACCGAATTATTGTGCTTTGTGTGGCCGCATGCACTCGACTTTATACAATCTGTTTTACAAAACCGGTTTATGTAAAATCGGAATAATCCTGTAGTGTAGATGTTCCCAGAGATACCTCTGATCCCTAGGCTTCAATTCAAGAAATTTACAGTACAATTCTACATTTAAAAATAAACCCAGACCCAGGATATCAGTATAATATATGACACTATAAATCAGTATCAACATGCTAGTCTGTAGTACTGCCAGATTAATTTGTGGTTTCCATCCACAAAGTTTTCTATGTTCAATCTGTTTTGGAATCTTCCAAAGTTCTGAATCATAAAGTAAATAAAATGCATCTCAGTAACTAGCACCATGGGTAGTAGGAAAGACTAATAGTGATATTATTTGAAAACTATTCATGGGGGAAAAAGATTTTTACCAAAATGCTTTCTTTCAGATTCTCTAGACTTTGTCACCGACTGGCTGCAAGAAGCATCAGATGATCTTGCCAATTTGAGGTGTAAAAATTCACCTTCCCCTGGTGTTGGTGCTGCTGCTAGTGGAGTTCCTGTTTTGTGTCCTGCTGCTGTACAGAATTGGGCATATCTAAAGCTGCTTAAGTGGGATCATGTGCACAGGCCTTTCCCAGAAGTAGGTATTTAAGAGATGATGTAGCTTTTTATTTAATTTTCTACACTGTTTTTGGTGACATAGCAGAAATAATTTGGATCCGTAACCTTGTTCTTGACATAAAATACTAAAAGATTTAAGTATCGGAGGGGTAGCCATGTTAGTCTGGATCTGTAAAAGCAGCAAAGAATCCTGTGGCACCTTATAGATTAACAGACGTTTTGGAGCATGAGCTGTCGTGGGTATTCACCCACGAAAGCTCATGCTCCAAAACGTCTGTTAGTCTATAAGGTGCCACAGGATTCTTTGCTGCTTTTAAAAGATTTATGATTTAACTGGAGCTGTTGCAGTTCTTTTAATAGGATAACTCCATTCTAAATTCTTTTTTTTTTTCAAAACTGAAGTTTAACTGAAGGTGAGGTAGCGTAATCTACTGTCTAGATCACTGGACTGGGAATCAGGAGATTTGGGTTCTGTTCTTGGCTCTGTGTCACTGCACAAGTCATTTCCTTTTCTGTGCCTCTGTTCTCCCTCCCACCATTTTTCTGTCTTGTCTATTTAGATTGTAAGCTCTTCAGGACTGGAATAGTCCAATACTTTGCACAGTCCTCAGCACAGAAGTGTTCCAATCTCAGTGGGACCCCTGGATGCTACTGTAATACAAATCCTAATGTATTCTTTTTATCAGGTTACTTTTAACACGTGTTCCTTTGGGGGTTCCACTATGAATTTTCTGTATATGATTTTGTAATTTTCTATGGGTTATATAAATCTCAAACACTGTCACATGGTCTCTCACTACAGCGGTTCATAAACTGCATTATGTTGTGTTAGTTGCAGCTACTGTAAAGAAAAAAGATGCTTCAGAAAGTTCTTTCTGCATGGCTGAGCAGATGTCTGATTATTAATGTCTGGTTTTATGCATGCAAAATGTCTCCGTTTAATAGTTGTTTGTGTATGAGGCTCACAGCATAAATCTCAGGGTTTACGATTTTGCAGGAGAAGAATTGTCTGTCTTTCTAAGACCTGGACAGCTAGTTCGTTGCTGGGAAGATTCTGAACCCAAACCTCTGAATTTAAACTAGATTTACAACCTTCAGCTTGTTGCAGAAGCAGTGCAGCTAGATTCTGATGTACCACTATAAACCTAGAGTTATTCAGTTTGATGGAAGAGAAGCATAAGGGATACAGTATGTCGAGAACTGACATTGAGTTAAGTAATCAAACAGCTGTTTGCCCACCCAGGATGAACACTCCACAAAATCTTTCCCCTTTATGGTAGTTGTAACTTGTATCTTATGAACCATCTCATGTATTTCCCTGTAACTCTGTTTTGAGAGGAAGGCACGTGTGAAAGAGTTCAGAAAACTAACATTCACAACTGAGCTACAAAAGTTTACATTGTTCACTATAAATTATGATTGGTGTAATGTGATCCATTAATTGATAACTCTCGTGCTTTATTTTGAATGTAGTAACCCAATAAATTTTAACTTTTTATCTCAAAAGGAGAATATTTTTATTCGTTTCTCTTGAAACAAATCCATCCGTAATAGAAGCTGAATAATTCAAAGATGAAACATAAGCATTTTTTAAAAACATTCTTTTATTTTGTGAATTGAATTAGTGCTCATTAAAGCAAGGGATTGAAAATGTTAAAACCAGGCATTGTGCAAGTTTACCAACACAGCTCTGTTAAATCACCTTGGTTCTCACCTGCTAATCCACTCCTGGATCTTTCTGGAGCACACACCGCCTATCATGCTGAGTTTTAATAAATGTAAATGGTGGTATTTGGATGGAAACAAATATCCTTGAAGCACTAAGATGAGACATTTACTGAGACCTAACCTTGGGTCTGCCTTAGGATAAAAAATGTAAAATGGATACAAACATCTTCAGTGCATAAACCAGCCACTAACCAGTGTAGAAAGATTTCTCCCATAGGAAGGTTATTCTATAATTGTTCATTGTGGATTTCTTGCACTGTCGACTGTTACAGGGAAAACATCAGATTAGATGGACCATATTTGACTAGACTGATTGTGTAATTAGGTGTTGGAAATAAAAGACTGGTGCACTATCCCACTGCAACACCAATCCCTTGAAGGGTCCTAGAGAGAGGAATCTCTAGTAATTATCTAACTGTAACCATAGTAAAAGCTTTTAATTTAAAGAGGACTGTTTTCTGAGTAATGCATCTTTTTGATATATACTAACAGTGACCTTGAATTCTACTCCTATCTGGGAAATCAGGTTTTAGGAGTGAATATGGAAATTTTGTAGGAGAAGCAAATGGAGATAAAATGTTTCCTTTCTGGGCTTCCAAACATGCTGCTTACAGAGCACCTCTTACTGGATTTTACTCAGAGTGGCATTGGTACCACTGGCCCATCCTTCAGATGAATGGAACACTGATACAATTTTGAAGTCTGTGTACTAAAGGAATTTAGTTTTCAGAATAATCTTCATTATGTTACATGGCCTCACAATTTCATTTTCACTATACATTG
Source organism: Gopherus evgoodei (assembly GCF_007399415.2). Taxonomy (NCBI): domain Eukaryota; kingdom Metazoa; phylum Chordata; order Testudines; family Testudinidae; genus Gopherus; species Gopherus evgoodei. Next base: position 96,866,951 of record NC_044325.1, read on the forward strand.
TTAGCCCAGCATTTTGATTTTACTCTATCTTTGCAGACACTGTTAATGGACCACACCCGCTTTCAGGAAATGCAGCTGGAGCTGGAACAGCTCACCTTGACTGGTGCTATCCTCCTGGTCATGTTCAACGTAGCGGGTGCAGTACTTTCCAATCTGCCAGGGTTTGCTGACAAAATCAAAACCATTATAAAGGTGTTGTTGACGGGAATGCATCTTCCGTGAGTATCTGAATGACTCCTACCTCGCATCTCTCAGCTATGTTATGTTCAGTTGTTGAAGCGGTAGTTGATGGCTTAATTTTGTTGTGATCCTAGTAAGTATTGATTGCATGGGCTTCTCTTACTCTCTTGACTTCAAGAAACTTAGGGAAGATAGAAGGGACAAGTGATTTAGAATGGAGGGCTTTCACTCACACAAGCATACAAGGCTAGCAGTTTTTTCTAAGGAAATTAACCACTTTATTCCTTTCCTCCCCATCCGACATGCCTGTGCCAAACAATTCATATGCTGTTATTACTATTTTTCATGCAAAGTCTTCTACCAAGTCCACAGCCTTATGTTGGCAGTTAACCATGCTTCATAGCTTGGACCAGTCCCTCTCCATCCTTCACAAAATTGTTCGTTCTATACATGTGTGCAGACACCTGTTGGTTTAGGGTGACTGACGTAGACAGTGGTGGTGAGAGGAACAAGTGTTTTGTTAATATATAAGCAGCACAAATCAATATAATTGGACTGGTTGTAAAGAGCCAAAATAAATGACTAAGCAACAATCTTTAAGGAATGGTTTACTTCTTCATGTTCTCTCTAGCTCCTTTAACCTGAGTGAATCTTTGGCTACTGTTGGTGAGAAGGTCTGTGCAGAAGTTAATAGCTGTCTTTCCCAACATGGATTCACGCCATTCACAGCTGAGAAAGAGATTGCACTTAAAGGACAGATCCAGACATTGGGAAACTCTGACAACACCATATGCAAATTGATAGGTAATCTTGGAGTGTATATGCAGTGTTCTCAAACATGTTTTTTTCTTTTGCTGCTAGTAAACCCACTGAATAACCTATTTTGTATGATTTTAATATTTATTATTTAATAACACTTGCATCTGATGTATGGTGAGCCACTAGACAAAGTTGAGTGCCTTACCTTGACCTCTTGGGCAGCTCAGCAACTCTGAAAATCAGGTCAGAATTTAAGTGTAGTTGCCCAAGTTTCAACTGTAGAAGTGATCTTTGAATTCCTAAACTTGGATCTTCACTGACCTGTTAAGCCACCTGCATCACCAAGTCTACTGCCTGAAGTTGTAGTTATTTAAAATGATGATCTTTTCAGGCAGTAGAACATAATGTTGGGATCTATGCTCGGAGGAAGCTCTGGATTGAAGTACATAACATAGGATGTGCTCGCCAATTTTTTTGGTAGTGCACCATGGAGGAAGATCACATGCATTGTTCTTGTTTTGTATTTAAAAACACCTTGGTTCTTTTTTCCCCCCACCAGATTCTCGAATCCAGGCATTTTTGGAGAGCTATCTGACTTCTGGTCATCAGAAATCATTTCCTGCTATTCCTGGGGGATTAGGCCCTATTCAAAGAGAGATGGAAGAAATTGCTGTCAAGTATGTTCGCCTTGTCAACTATAACAAGATGGTGTTCAGCCCGTACTATGATGTGATCCTCAGCAAACTACTGAATAAGGCAGAATCCCAGTTGTTAGAGTAATCAGAAGAATTGTCATACCAGTTTGCTATCTAGATAGTGTTAATTTTGTCTGCTAAAAAAAATTGCAACTAACTTGGCTTTGGAAAGTGGCATTCCATTAAAACGTAGTTTTATTACTGTAACTCAATAGCACTGATTCTGAAGGGGAAAATTATGTATGAGTTGGGATAGGTGCTTTGAATTAAATGGTAAATTGATGCATTTTTAGCATAAGTATTCATGCTGAAGGTATGTTCCTTAATTTTATGGCTGTAGTTTTTGCTACTGAGCAGATGTTAGATAAGATTAAGCAATTGTACAACCAGACTGCATTTTTAAATTGCTGATTTTGTGGCGGGGGGCTTTTTGTAGCATTCTAACTCTCCAATTTACCATGAAGTTAATGTATGCGTTCATCTAGAGAAGATTAGCAAAGGTCTCTTCCATACTGAGTGATTTGGCCTTCCGAAATCCTGTTTTAACAACTGAAGAAATAATTTAAAATGTGAGATGTAAGAAACTTGAATCATGGTGGTTAAGAGCAGGCCCAAACATAGCACTTTATTGTAATAGTATAAGGCTACTAGTCTTTCTGCTAATCACATTTTTTCTATAGCAAATTTTGCTCTCTATCTGCAAATAAGTTACCAAAAACATGATATGATTATATTTTGTAGTGAATTTTCTGGTTATCAAATAACTGTCGTCTTTTATGTATAGTGTTACAAGGGTGACCAGTCTATAAGATTGCAGCTGTATTTCTCTCTTTGTAAAACTTTCAGGTGGCCAAGAGAGAAATGTTTTGATAAGAATGGCATTTCTTGCCTTTCTTTTGCTGGTAGTTAACTTTTTTAAATTAGTATTTCATATAAAAAGGAGTCAACATTTTCAGAAGATGGATAAAGACTTATGCATTGAATTTCAGGCATGAGGAAACTTCCTCTTTTTTTCTAAAACTGTGTGACTTATGAGACAATTATATATGCTCATAGTTTCAGAAATATCACTGAAATTGAAACATACCAAGACTTTAAACAGTAACTTTAAAAGGTATATTAGGAAATGAACTATTTAAAGTTCACTTGAAGTCATGGGAGATTATTATTTAGTGTTAGATGCTTTTTCATGTTTTACAGATGTTCTTGAACTCAAAGTATTTTAGATTCTTGAGAAGATAACTAGCAAGATTTTCTCTAAATGCACTCTGAAGGACTTCTGATCTTAGTAATTCATAAAATATGGAAATTTAAACTTTTCTTGGAAGTAAATTTAAGGTTTAGGACAGTGAAAAGCAAAACTGAAACTTTTTTCAGCTGCTAGAACCCATCAGGCTGAGTAAGAAATAGTTGCCAAAGTTCTTAGCATCTCAGATAATATAAGGTGAAGTGAGCTCTTGTTAATAAATGATAGGCTGGTACCTTGTCCTAAGAGTTCTGGGGGGGGGGGGGCACGCTATGACAAAAATAGAATATTTACTGTATTCTAAAATGAAGAATTTACAAGAAGGCCATTTTTTGACACTATTGATTAATAAAATAATAAACTGGTTGACTAGTCAGTCACATTCAACAGAACAGTGGTAAGAAAGGAGGTACCCATTCTAATACTTACACTTCCCTTCACATTTTGAAATTTCATTAGTTCCTAGGGCTTGAACTGAGAGCGGATGTACGGCTCTAACAGTTTTCTGCTCTTTGGGGAAGATGGAATAAAATAACAATAGCTTTACTTGCTTGATGTATCACCACATTAGTGTATTAAATCAAACTTTGGTTGCACAATGCAAAACAAAGCTTACCTCATTTTTACAATTACGAAACTGCCAACAATATTAGGAAACCATTTTCTTTGTTGGATGGTTCTTTTGGCTGAATGCCTGAAAATATATATATGAACATTCTTTAGTAAATTGAAAATAAGTAGCTTAAGTTTGTCTAGCTCTATTTTTTTGTATTGTCCATGTTCTAGTCTACTCTTGGTCTCACTGTTGCACCTCAATCCCTTTGTTCTCTGCCTGTGGCACGTAATAGTCTAGTCTTCTATGGGTTGTAATACTTTGGCCTAATTTCAGTTGTTGGATTTAGCGTGTAGGTGCTGGGTGGTACTGGTGGCACACAAGAGTTCAGACTAGATGACTCTGGCCTTTAAACGCTATACTTTCCATAGATAGAAGTTACTGAGGGCATTTCTTGCTCTTGTCCTCAAGCATTGTTACTACATTTCTCCATACCTTTTTGTAGCGTCAGTGTGATCTTAACATTTTTGTGTATTCGCAGTGGATGCTTCAAACCTATTACAGCAGATGGTGCTCTTAAATTGCAATAACCCAAACGCTGCTGCAGCTCCAAAGCTATGTTTTGGTTTTCACCTCAACAATTCCTGAGAGAAACTACTCTGCTTGTGATATTCTTGTTTGAGATCTAAGTGTACAGGTTCTAAATTGCTTCTGTTTGTTTATATTTCCGCCTCCATTAAATGCAGTGATTTACAATCTTTAAAAAAAAACAGTGCTGGGGAAAAGGACACTGCACAGAGTAATCAGTACATCTTTCTACTACCACTACATCCATTTTTGTTTGTTATGATACGGGTGCAGTGGTATGGGATAGGGAGGAGGGTCATAGATACACAGCTGAACTGTTTAAGGTTTGTTTTTTTAAAATGGATTTTTTTTTTTCATTTTCACACTCCTCTGTACATCCTGGTTCTCCTCAGGCCATCGGCACAGTTCCTAGTGTAATTTCTAGCCCAGTTTTGTAGATTCAAGTTGTTCAGTGAAAGCTCCTAAACTTCTGACTACTGTACCCTGAAACCTGTTGAGTGAGTATTTCAAGGTAGGAACAAGACAGAAATTGATGCCAAAATGAGAAGTAGGAGTCATGAGCTGATATAATGTGAAATTGAGGATTAAGGCTAAAATTTTCAAACCGGGTTCTTGTGTGCTCAGCCCTCCTGAAAATAAAACTACTTAATCAGATGTTTAAATATGGACTTAACCACCCAGATCTGAAAATCTTAGAGTAGGTTTCTAAGTGAGGCATAAGCATACCAGTAGCAGAGGAGTGGTGACTGACACAACTTGCTCTCAGCCCCATATGGCTGAGCTTTCTTATTTATGTTGTGCTATAGCACTGTTTGAAAAATCTTGCACAGTTCCAGGTTTACATTTTAGTACCTCCAGTGGTTCCCCTACCAGCTTTGTTTAAAAATATACAGAATCAGTTCTGTTTTTGGTTTTCTTTCTACATTTATCACTGATCGCTTACAAACCAACTTACATGCTTAATACTAAAACGAGTATACTGAAACAGTTTCTCATGAGCAGAGACTGCATAAGCTTAGCATCGATTGAGTAAATGCTGTGATAAGTACAATGTCAGGATGGGTGATTCGTTGTATGGATAAGTAATGGTCAGCTACTGAATTGTGGGATAAATGTGTACTTGCTTAATGTAGATCACCCCCATTTAGACAAAAGCTGCAAAGTCTAGATGTCCATGAGTGCCAGCTCCTGCTTACTGTTCAACACACTGTACTGACCACATGAGCACCATGCACGGGTGTAAGTCAGTCCTATCTTTCTCAATATTGAGTTTTATTCCTAAAGCTTTATTAATTTTTTTTTTTTAAAGTTAATCTGGGCAGCAGGCACATTGGTCAAGGTTGGGGTGATGTACTAGCAGAGAGCCAATGACTCCATGTTTGGGCTTTATCAGTCTTGTAGATAGTGTAAGTTGCTGCTGTGTTGGAATGTTTATTTTGGGCATTTGTTACCTACTACTAAATTTTAAGTGTGTGCTTTTTAAATGTTCCTATATGTCACATTTCAGTTACTTTTCCCAGGTGTTCTAATTGTTTGGTGACAAGCTAAACTGAAAAATATTCTTCTGATAAAGTCCCTTCAAAAAATAAATTCAGATAAGTGTGGCAATGTAAGCTCTCAGGCCAGCAACTGGAACCTGATTCAGCTTCTGTGTGCTGCTTCATGCAGCCACACTTGCTCTCCATTTTAGGGTTCTGTGCCAAACAGATGAGGGCCTACCTCTGTAAATATCCCCCTCCACGCTTCACCTTGTTTCCCGTTAAATGAAAGTATGGTCCTACAGGTTACTAAGCAATTCCTATTGCAAATTCAACGTAAACACTGTGAAGCATATACTTTACTGGCTGAATATGTCCACCTCTTCAAATCTCACTGGCACCACTACACTACAGCTATCCACATGAGTGGTCAGAATTTAAGTTTGTCTTATGTAGTAAGAGCCTGTATAATCTGGAGGGGAGAAAAAAAAACCACTCTATTAAGGTGCAAGTTTAAATGCAATCTAAGAGAGATGTACCATTAACTTAAAGATTTTTTTTAAAACCACTGCAGTCGTTTGAGCTTGTTTTTGCCTGTAAACTAAAGATGGTAACAGTGGATAAAATTAATGCAGGACTAACAGTACTTATTGAAATTTCAGTATACAAAGTGTGCATCTGATAACTTATCTTGGTGTGTTGTCAGTTCTTTTCAGTTTTGCTTTGGAATGAGGAAACAAATTATCTTCCAACACTTTGGGGAGGGGCCAGAACTCTGAAACCAGAAAATTTCTCTTTTGAGGCTGCTTTGTTTGGTTGATTTAAGAGTGTATACATACAATCTGAATGAGACATGAAGTTTTTGATATCTTTTTATTTTAAATGGAATGTTTTTTCCATTTTAAAACTACAAAACAGATTCCATACATTCTGCCATAAATAAAAACAAACAATAAGGCAGGACACTACATGAGCAAACTGAGAACAACTGTTTTCCAGGAACTGTGAATTAAAAATGCTTCACAATTATAAGCCATCCAGTTTTTAAAATAAAACTGTTGAAAGCCCCACAAGACTTCAAGTGGTAGATGTAAACACACTTGAAGAGGAACAAAATGCAATTCAGACATTTTGTGCTATTGTTTTTGAAAACCTAATTTTGTTTAGAGCACTTTCTAAGACTGCTGATCAAGAACCATACAGTATAAAGAGGCACCACAGTAACAAAACCTCATTGTCGAGATGTTTGTTAAAAATGGTTGTCCCTTTTTAAACATTTGACATAAGAGGCAAAAAAATCTCTTAATACAAGTCTTTCACAGTCCGATTTGGAACCTGTTTCATCGGATTCTCTTTTGCTGTCGTGCTCTGTATATGTCATGTACAGGAGGAACCACTGATCCCTTCTCCTCTTCATCATCAGAATCTTCATTTGGTCTCTTGACAGCTTTATTGAACAGAGTATTATTTTCCACAGGTCCATTGCCTTCCACAGTTAATTCAGGCAGACCTCCGGTAATTATTCTTACAGCTTCATCAACAGCTTTGGAACAAGAAAGATAAATTGGCTTCAGAAACAAACTGTTTTTTCCTTGATGAGGAAAACAAGTCAGCAAATTATTAAGCTGGTCTGGACACTATGCAGGTGTACTGAGACACACTGCTGAAAACAGAAGAGAAATGAGTTGCCCTTTGACAAAGGCTATGCTGCTATAAAAGAGTTAAATCAAAATGTCTTGCCAAGGGGGGAATAGAGTTCACATTGAGTGCTGTAGCTTAGTTTGCTAAAGCAGGACTTTTTGCCTGTGAAATGTTATGTTTCAGAAACTTCCTAACAAGGCATTCCTTCCATATTTCTCAGTTTCACTTAAATTCTAATCAAGCATTGTATTACAGAAATGTTAACTTAACAAGGATATGAAAAAAGATGGTTAATTTAAGCCACTGATTAGATCCACTGCATTTTGGACAATGAAGAATTTTGCCATTTTACTCCTTACAAACACTTGAGTGTGTGTGTTCAGGATACTATAATTTACCAAAAAAAAAAAAAAAAGACTTGACTTTAAAAATAACAAGGCACCTTCTCCATTTAGGGAATTCTCAAAATCTAAGTCATCTCACTGGATGTCAATTTTGGAAGAAAAATAATGAGCGGGCTGAAAACTATGCTCTACTGCATGGGAAAACATCTTCAGGAAAAAGTGGAGTGAAATTTACTGCTTTTACTTTTGAGTCAGGCCAGCTGCATGCTACGTTGAGAAAGTGGAAACTGATGTCTAAAGTACTCAACTCCATAGAAGGAAAAGGCCATCTTTAGTGTCCCTACCTAAGGTGACTTTCTCCTATAACAAGAGAGACTTAGGTTTTAGTTTCAGGTCTGGTCACTTTCTCAACATCTTCACCCTATATTGGATCATGTTCTACTCTGAGCTCCGGAGCTAGGGGTTTTATAGGGGACCAGACACAAGGGAAAGAAAGACACTTGATCAATTTCACTCTCTTGTTCAGTATACAGCCACATTCTGAACTGTTATTGCATACTCTAAAATGGCAAGTGCTTTTTAAGTTTATGAAATGTGTATTTGGGGAATGAAAAGATGTATGCCCAGGTCCAGCCCTGGGGTTTTTATTAGCTGAGTTATGAACCATTTACCTAAAGACATTTATAATGGAAAGTTTATAGCAGCACTAACAGAAACAATAATGAATCAGAGAATTACAGAAATATACTGACCCAATAATTCTCATTTCTTTATTATAGGGAAATCACAGATAATCAAATGGCAGCAAACAGCAGCCTAATTTCAGTACAGACTTCCTCTGTAAGAGGCTGTATAGCTATCCCCACACTCACCTTGCACTGCCATGTTGCCACTTCAATGACAGAAAATAAAAATGGAGAACACTTACTTTCTGGCATTTTGCATCTTCGAAAAATCTCCATGAGTTCATCCACTTGCACAAAAGGGCCCTGTAATGGGAGAAGAATTTAGATAACTGACTAGGAACTATTTACACATTACTGGAAACATTAAGTAGCACAGTATATATATAATTCATTCATTAAAGCACTCTACTGAAGTGTATGTACTAGGTGTGAAGCCTGTAGAATATATTAAATTATTGAAACAAACCTGAAAACACACAGGAGGTGGGAGGAGCTTCATTAAAACTACAGCAGCTGGTGGGACTGGAAATACACCGCCTGGCACAGGATGCAAACCTGGAGCTATTGAGGAAAAGAACAGTATAAATCAAATGTGAATGGTAGAGTAATTCAAACTTTAGACCTCTTGTATATGACAGAAATGAATAATGGACAGACGTAATTTAAAAGTACATTTTGTCATTGTCTTCAGCTATCTGAATCCTATAGTATAAAACAGTTGTTCTCACACTTTTGTACTGGTGCACCTTTCACATAGCAAGCCTCTGAGTGCGACTCCCCCCCTTAATAAATATATAAAAAAGTGTTTTTAATTTAACATTAAAAATGCTAGCGGCAAAGCAGGGCTTGGGGTGGTGACTGACAGCTCACGACCTGCTGAGGGGTCCTGAGCCCCAGTCTAAGAACCCCTGGTATAAAACAATCTACAACATCTTATTACAGCTAGCAGAAGACTCAGGGCCAGATTCTGCAACCCTTTCTCATGCCTACCTTAGTCTGGCATCTGGCATCTGTTCAGCAAAGACTTAAATCTATCCCAATCGAGCAAAGCACTTAAGAACCAACTTTAGATGTGCATAAATTCTTTTGAAGTGCCAATGGGAATTAAGCAGATGCCTAAAGTTGGAGCTTTTCGGCACAGGGCGCTTCATGAGTAGCTCAGTTAAATTCAATGGGATGGCTTGATGTGAATTAGGGGGTGGTAACAGGCCCCTGAATGAAATCTTTTTAACCTTAACATGACTAAACTCTTGACTTACGTGCTAAATGTCTTGGCTGAAATGGAATCATCTGCTGTGTGTCTGGTTTTGGGTATTCAGGTTTTCTGTCCACTTCGTCTTTTAGAACAGGCGCTATAGAAGGAGCCACCACAGGGTCTGGAATAATGGCTGCTAACTTGGCACGTGAGACATCCTGAAAACACAAATTAGAGAGCACTGAACCAGGCAGTTTAGTAATTTCATGTTTTAAATTACACAAAGCAATATCATAGTAGGAATTAAAGATAGATGGACAATCTCAGCTACATTTTTTCTAATGCTTTCTGAAGACATTTGTTCAATCTATTCAAATGTAGGTGCCTTAGGAGGTACCTGGATCCCATATGTAGGCTATGACAGTTCTGCCTTGAGGCCCCAGCTGAGATCAGACTCCATTGTTCTAGGCACAGTACAATGATTATGGGCTTGTCTAAATACAAGGTTTGCCAGCTTAAGTTAAATGGGTTTTAAAACAGTTAAACTGACGCAAATCACTGGGTGGACACTCCTATCTGTGTTTAAACCTGACATATAATGGTTCATCTTGCATCGGCAAAACATTTTCTCTCATCTCATTTGTGGAAACAGCTGAACCATTTTAATTGAAACGTCACCAAAGAAACAAAAATCATCATCAGTAGGAGGCCTGCACCCGCATTGGAAATTTCAGCTTAGCAGAAATAAGATATACTGAAAACAGTATCTTAAAATGGAAAATGTTAGGCAACCTTAAAGGCTTTGCTACTTGCACCATCTGAAACGTGGTTGTGTCCATATACTGTGTGTATTTATAAACATTTTATGTTTAAGTGTGTATTTTTTTTTTTTAAGTATGAGTCCCATGAACACAAAGACTGAACACCACCAGCCCTGCTTCCAACAAGGATTGTTTGTAAACAAAGTTTAGGCCCAATCCTCCATACATGAGCAGTTCAGTTGAAGCCAATAAGCCAATTCTCATAAGGAGTACTCATATGAAGCAGGCTCGCATGATCAGGTGCTTTATGAACAATTTTGGAACGCAACAAGTGACTCTGAAGCACCCTTTGTGAGAGATGTGATTCCGCTATCCTTCCTCTTAGCAGAAGTGGAAAACAAAATAATCCTTCCAGAAAACAAGCTCTTATTCCTCTCATACTTGTTTATGTATTTCACATTGCACACAAAAGCCTTCTAGTCTTACCTCTCAATTATTATTTCCCCTAAACTTTACATATTGCAAAAAATTAAAAACATCAGAAAAAATACACTCAGGAAAAACTAAACTGTGGTCAAAACATTCTTGGAGCTTAACAGACCTAGAACTGCTGGTACCACAGATCAGATACAGGCACTTGGCACATGCTATTAAATAGTGACTGACATGCCTGAGGCTCAGCACTAACAGAAGTATGGTTGTTATTAAATAAAGACAGTGTCAAATCCACCTAAGACAGGACAGGCAGATTTTCTCAGTCCTGCTTAATATCATGTTCAGTCTCGGTCCAATCCTGCTGTCAAAGTGAATGGGAGTTTTGCTATTGACTGAACAGCAACTGGGCTCATTGCTCTGATACTTGTCTTTTTGACTTTTTTTTTTTAGCAGAGGAATGCCTGATCTTAAATGCCCATTGACTTCAGCAGGAATTTTGCTTGAGTAAGCAGCTCAGAATTAAGCCTGCACTGAGGATTTGGGGACTGCAGGGCAAAGGCATTACTGCACCAGCCTTTTGTAGATGGAGGCAAAAACTGAAATGTTAATTTAGGCAGAGTTGTATGTTAGTCATGTTCTTTCCCCCCCAATAGTTAATGCCTGGCACTCAATGAACCAGCAGCCTGGGACTGCTTGAAGTTTTCACTTTACCACCCAATACCATTCCAAGTGAAGGACTGAACAGAAAGGCTGTAAGAACTACATTAAATTCCTGGTTTAACCTGGAATTAAATCAGGGATGAATTAGACCCAATGCTTTTAACTCCATTCTAGATCAGGTCTGGGTCCAGCTAAAACAACTAAAAATTACAAGCAGCCTATAGTACTAACAGCCCAATCTTGCTTTATTTGAAACTCAGTGGCAAAAATCAATGGCAAAACTTCCACCGGGAGCAGGATCAGGCTCAAAAAATGAAAGAATAAAACCCTAATCAATGCACCTGTTTTTATTTTTCTTGTCTGTCAATGAAAACTTTAAGGCAAGTGCAAGATGAAGTGAGACAGTGTTACAGGACAGCTCCAGATCTCAAAAGAACTATCACAAAATTAAATTTTCTCAGCTACCTACCTTGTAACCAAGAGCTTTAAGTTCACTTGCAGAGCAAGGGTACAAATCCATGAACTTGTACCTATCTACCAGCAGAGCTGTCTCTTTACCCTCGTATTCTTCTTTGAAGGCTGTAAACCTCCGTTTTTCCACTTTAAGTATACTAGCTAGATCACCAATGTTACTTTCAAAAGCTAAAAATCGGGCCCAGATTTCTCTGCGAAAGAAAACAGGTAAAGGGAATAAATGATTGATCGGGGGAAAGCTACGCTGAATCCCTCCTACTTGTAAAGATACACAAGATGACAAACTCCAATTAAGGTGATTAGGAAACATGGACATTACCATTTAATAAACAACTTCAAGTATCTGTTTTATGTGCATGCATAATAGGTAACACTAATATTATGCTCCTAATAATCTCTCTCATTTTTATAACACCTTTCCTTCCAATAGATGTTATAGCATTTTACAAACTATATACAACTAGCACCACTGCAGTGATGGGGAGGGCAGCAAGAGAGAGAAACCAACCAATGCAGCGTGTTCTGCACAATTGTAAATCCCAACTTCTTTGCAGAAAATCTCACACAGCTTGGTAAGAAGGGATCTGACCACATATATCTGGGCTTAATTCAACTTTCATTTTAGCTTCCCAGCTCACCTTTCAGGAGAATTTGGCTTCTAAACTCTATACTTCAATTCCCTTTTCTTTGAAATGTGGATAAAAATTATTCTTAGAGAATCAGAAGCAACAAACTGAGGCATGAATGAGCAGAGCAGTGGAACATTTGACTATGATGCATAGGTCTTGTAATATAAGGCTTGTGGCTATTTCCCTGGGGGGAGCACCAGGGCTTGTAATCTTGTTGGAAGAACTGCGTTTAATAGAGGAGAGGATGGAAGCATGGCTGACAGGGTTCGGGACCAGATGAGAAAGGGCTGCAAGCTCATCTATGATCCTTTTGCACTGTGGTTATTTATTTGTTTTTTGTACTCCTTGTAAAGTCCCTCTCCCATCAGTTCCCATCTCACCTTCTCTCAGGTCCTTGCATTATTCCCACAATCTTTCCCTTCCTTTCCCAAAATGGCAGGGAACAATATCATGATCATCAGTACCATCGGCTAAAGGTGTTTTTTGTGCTATGTTGTCATCAGTGCTGTAGTCCAAGGGGTGAATTCTCTGCCCTCTCCTTTAAATGGGATTATGAGGGAGAGTATACCTCCAGCAATTCTTCTCCTTAATTTGTGATGTTTAAGCTTTAAAGGTGGGTTTTCAAGGATAGAAAAACAAAATAATTTGACAAACTTACCCAGATTTCTCTGGTGGGAGGCTTCCTGAGGTTAAAACACGTTCAAACAAAACTCTTGTATTATTGTCCTCTAAAAAAAATAAAAATATATTAAGTCCAGTTCCAAATCTGTATCTGTTCAGAGAAATTTGTCATTCAAGTGAAAAATAAAAGATTGTTCCAACGATATGATGCTCTGACTTTATTTAATTTTCAATAAACCTTAATATACAGCTACAGCTGTATCAATATGCAAGTCAATCCTACTGTGGTGGTGTCAGGAAATGGGAAAACCTCCTTCATGGACCTCTCAATATTTTATAGATACTCACTGTGGTGGAAATGGAGTTGTTGTGTAACATATGAATACTGTATTGTGACCTGGTTACTGGGTTTTTCACAGTATGAGTATGTTGGTTTAGTTTAATACTAGGCTATTGGAAAAACAAGCAGGAAACAGGACAATAACTTGAGATAACCATCCATCTGGCAACAAGGTACAATGCAGAAGCCCTTTGCTTTGAAGGTCTATCTCTGCCTGCCTGCAGAGTTCCCCAAACTGGTTGTGGGCAGCAGGGTCCAAGTCTGAACTCAGGAGAACAAAAATCTAAACTAGTTTTAAAAGGACACCCCATCAAATGGGGGAAAACACAGTTAAGGGGAAACAGACTGATACCCAGACCAAGAGGTTTGGGTCTGGCTAGAGTCTCTGTAGGGATGGTATGGCTCTAGATAAGAAAGAGATGCATATAGACATACTGTTTTAAAATCCTTTTTCTCTTATGCTATGCTTTATTTCTACTGTTAAAATCAAACGATACTTTGCTTTGAAAAAGGCTGTCTGATCAGTGTTTGCACCACTGACCACAAACTCCTGAAGGAAAAAAACTGCAGATACTAAACCCACTTGGTCTTGCTGGATTCCAGGGCACAGTAGCCCAGACCCTGGTCCAAGAGTGGGATTCCACCGCAAAAGAGGTAAAGACTCAAGGCCTGACATCTGAAGGGGTGCACTTAGAGAGGAGTCAGGGGTGCAGATAGCCCAGTAACCATGACACCTGCTATCCTGTCCTGTTGGTGAAGTTCCAGCTGACACTGCGTGTAATGGTACATAGTAAATTCTTATCTATTAATCAGATTTCCCCCAAATCCCCTTATGCCAGCCAGATAGTTACTACAACAACAACAACAAAAGGGGGTGCTATTTTCAAAAATATTTAGTGTGAAGCTCTTTAGCACTAATATTACCTTTGTTCAGAAAAATCTCTTAAGTGAGCAGGTGGACTGTTTGCTAGTATGTGATGTCACAAAGTCTTTGCTTTTTTCCCTTTCTACATCTGCTCTTATGAGAATTTACACAAATATCCATTTTCTCAGAGGGATGTTAGGGGGAACTGGATTTTTATACAAACATCTCCTTGATTCAAGTCTGCCCCCTCTTCAAAATCTCTCTTAAATAGAGAAAATAAGTGTGCCAATTGAGCTATTAGATAATAACTAAGGGTTACACTGTATCATTTAAATACCAGTGCAGAGAAAGGAAAGTGGTGCAAGCATAGGCCCAAATGGGCCAGTATGCGTGGATGGAAAAACAACATCACCCACAGCTGTGGAAGCCCCTCCATGTGAGCTCAGCAGTTCGGGGATCTGATGAATCTTTAGAGAGCATGGCTGGGCAGGGAAGGAAACTAGGGAGTTAGGACAAGCCACTCTCCCGCCTCTTCTCTGAATCTGTGAAACACCACAGCAGCTACACACACAGCCTCCACTGCAACTCCATAGCTTTGCTTCAGACAGCTCCAGTTTCTTCTCTGTTCCATTAACTCCCACATTAACGAGTCCTGCAGTGGCAGAGCCCTGCTGCTAGCCACACAATGGGCACACTGACACTGCATACCTCCCTTTCCCCTTGCACATGTCTGGCTTTGTATGCCCCTCTTATCAATGGCCTTTGACAGCCATAGCCCCCTGCCCAGGAAACGCTAACTCTAAGTTGTCAGTTAATTCACAATACTACTTTGAATTTTGCTTTTCCCATCCACTGTTGGAGAATGAGTTTTATTTGTACTTGTGAAGGTCAGAAAACTGGACCCAGAATTCTGCAGTCACTACAGGAAAGGATCAATCCATCACTGCCGTTGAGTACTTCTGCAGACAGACTTTTTAACCCCCTGTGAATCTTTGTGCCCAAGGAGTTAGATTTTCCTAACACGTTTTCCACTGTCAACTACAGATGGAATGAAACTGCCACAGCGGAAAGTACTTAATGACTTGGAAAGCCCACTCTGTATAGCGATGAGACAATATGGGATCTCAATGTCAATTCACTTCTGGATCTTCACTGAGCAGAAAATGGCACTTTTTTGAAATCAATCACACAGGTTTTGTGAAGTAGATTATTGCCCTGTAGGAAAGAATTCAAACCAGTCTGCAAACCTGGACTGAAGCCAAACTCTGAGAGTGAAGGTTAATGTTTCATTAGTAGCCCTCCCAGTTCCCAAAGCTTACCATTAAGGTGAGACAGATAGTCAATGTATGCCAGTACATATTCTGGAATGTCTCCATATTTCTTCAGCCCCAACTCAAAAATCTTGAAGGCCACTGACTTGTCCTGCAAATGTTAAAATAGCATTATTAACTTCAAAAAGCAGCACAACTATTAACACTTCATTAATCCCAAAGAATATGTCTGAGTTTACCTTACTACAGTAATACTCCATCAAAGCTGCCGTAACATAGACATGATGGCGGGTCCGGGCATCCTCTCTCGCTTTCTTAAATATCATTCTTCCAGATTTGATGCCTTCTGCCCGTCTTGCAAATTTCATATATTGTATATATACCTAAAATACACATGATGATTTGTTCAGCACACAAGATGATATCCAAAATATAAAAGAATTCAGATATGAAAGAGATCCTTTGGTCATATCTAGAATCCACTCCAGCCACAAAATATAATAATTCGTAATAGAAACAACACGTTCAGATAAGGTAGCAACTAAGAGGCAGCATCATTGAATATATACTGTGCCACAGCTTTAACCTACCTATTTATTTTTGACATTAGGCCTGAGTAAAATTACAAGGATATTCAATATTAAAATTCTTGAGGCAGAAAAGGTGGTTAGGTGGGTATGAATTTACCTAGGCTATTGCCTTAAGGGAATTACAATTATACATAAGTCATCTGCTGTTTCTAAAAATGGCAAGTATCTTATAGCGATAACAGAGCACATACAGGAGGCCATAAGACCCATCACTGAAGAAGCATGCTAAAAGTCTGTTCCAACATTTACTAGTCGGTAACGAGATCTGAAATACCACTCATTCTCTCCTGTTGGACAGATATTTTTGATGTATCATCATGCAAATAGCAAACATATGGTAATTAATTCATCCTGTGGCTGATCTGTGGTGTGTATTCTCTATGGACTTGAGTCTCCTTTCACTTATTCTGGGTTAAATTAGGAGTAACAACATTGATTCAACTGGTGAGAGAGAGAGTCAGGCTCTGGGAGTTTTACAGAGATGCACTTGTACTTGAAGCTGCATTGTGATCTAGTAAACAGAGACTTGGACTGAAGTTAGAAGACCAGATTTCTGGCTCTGCCACCGCCCTGCTGTATGACCTTGGACTTGTCATTTTACCTCTCTGGACAGGACAGGACAGGAACTCTATCTCGCTATGCGTTTGTACAGTACTAGTACAATAGGGCACTATTGTAATACAAATAGTAATAATACAATTTTCTTTTTTTCCCCTCAAAGTGGCAGCGTAGTACTAATCATTGGTATTTATGCAGTGTACTTCATCCCAAAGTGCTTCATAAACTTTAAACATAAAGCACCACTGCATTGCATCATCCACTGGGGCAAAGAGTGGCAATCAATGGGTAAAAAGCACACAATTTAGGGAAGAGGAAGTGATATTTTGGTCAAACAGCAAATGCCTACTCTTACGAAGCATGTCATGGGATCTTTAACGTCCATTTGAATGGATATGGCTTGCTGTAGGTTTTTAAGGACATAGAAATTAAAGTGCATGGTACCTAATTTATCTACCTTGGAAGACTAAAGGGCAGAGTCACTGACCCTGATGGAATTTGAAACTGTGGTTTCCAAGAGTCTACATATTCTCAACCTAATGCTTAGTCCACTAGTCATCCACTCGAGCTATTAACTGATGAGAACGCTACCCATTCTTTGGGTGTACTGAGATCAATATTACTGGAAATGTGGAAAAACTGAATGGTATAGAATCATCTTACCAATGTGGGATCAATATCTTCAATAGCCAAGAGCCGGTTATATATGCTGTGCACCTTCTCATACTTCATTCGACTCTGAGGAAATAAAATAAAATTTAAAAAAATCACTAACATGCTTCATAATACTAGACACACTGAAGTTCCTGGAAGTCTCTCTCTGCCGCTTTCTGCCTCTACCTACTTGTTTGGAAGAAAAGAAAAAAAAATTAAAGAATTAAGTAGAAATCTGAATATTTCGAACATATTTTTGGAATTAATAATATAGAAATATTTTTCCATTATATTACTTTAGCCTAGAAAATATCAATGTAGACTGAGAAGTTTGGCAGAATTAATATTATGTTTATATAGTACAGGGGTAGGCAACCTATGGCACACGCGCCGAAGATGGCAAGCAAGCTGATTTTCAGTGGTATTCCCACTGCCCAGGTTCTGGCCACTGCTCTAGGGGGGCTCTGCATTTTAATTTAATTTTAAATGAAGCTTCTTAAGCATTCTAAAAACCTTATTTACTTTACATACAACACTAGTTTAGTTATATATTATAGACTTATAGAAAGAGACCTTCTAAAAACGTTAACATGTATTACTGGCACGCGAAACCTTAAATCAGAGTGAACAAATGAAGACTCAGCACACCACTTCTGAAAGGTTGCCAACCCCTGATATAGTACTTTTCAAGCAGATGAGATTTTGGAGAAAAGACATCTTGTCCCACTGGAGTTAGAGTCAGTACTGAAATCTTTATGCTCACCTCTTCATAGTCTGCATATGCAAAGTACAGAAGCATGTTCTTCTTTAGTAAAGTGCTGATCGCTCTTTCATAAATATTAGCAGCCTCATCACTGAACAGTTTAGCATTGTTCATGTCCTATGATAAACAAATATTGTAACAAAATTATTTAATACTGATGACACCGTAGACAAAATTAAGATCTGATCCGGCAGGCACTTGCGTACATGATTTTATTTATGCGAGTAGTCTCACTGACTTCAAATGGAGTATTCGCATGCTCATGTACATAAGCATTTGAACAGTCAGCATTTACAATGCTACTATATGTACTAACCATAAAAGTCTAAGATTTAAACTACTTAAAATATTTAATGTCAACATTATAATTGCATTTCATAAAACTCAAAAGTCTCTTAACTAAAATTAATTTTTAATATTATGGCATACTATTCAGAATTCCAAAATTTACGCACAGTTCAAAATGCTAAAAGTGTGTTTTCCCCTTTGGCCATATCCATTCCCTTACCCCTTTCTCAGCTAGCAGCTTACTGGATTGCTCAAGATACTGTGCAGCCTCGTACCAGATATCTGGATGATGCCCGAGGACCAACAGGCACTGCTCATAAGCAAACATAACTAGGGAAAAAAAGTCAAAGTGATAAATATGCCTAGCAAAAGAATTTGTATGACTGTATATTAATAATTTACATATGTAACTTAATTAACCATAGTATCAAACACAGAAGTATCAGATAATACAGTAGATTCTACTAATACCCAACGTGGCTTGTGGCCAGCCTGCCTCTCTTCAGGACACTACCCCAGTTGTAGTCAGTGGAGATACCCATGCAAGATCCCCTCAGTATAACAGAGAGGGGGTGACTGAAAAAGTCTTCTGCATATGGGCCTGACACCTCCCATCACGGTCTGAAATAGCCTATATTTGCAGATTTTCCAGGCCTGCTGTAGGTCATTTGCAGCCTGGCCTTTGAAGGGAATTAAGTCAGGTTGAAGTACTGACATAAGTGTTGCAGTGTTTGTATGTAGAGCCGGAATGGGGATTAATGAAGAAAAAACATGATTTGACCAACTTTGGGCATAGCAGGATCATTGTCAATGTTAAGATCACTTCATTTCTTCAGCTGATTCTCAACAATAATTCTAAACATGCTGCAGAGTATCTATGACTGATTCTGATGATATCTAATCATGTTACCTCTTTTTGTTATGAGAGTTTGGTCTTCTGTGCGCAGTGGATTACTTTTTTCCCACTGGATATATTTCTTCCACATGTCGACCTGCTGAGCCTCTTGGGGAGTATTCTGTGGGGGGACGGAGGGAGCATTGCGATCCAGACCTTTCATTACAGTCTCATATTCCTGAAGAAGAGGTAGATAATATTTTAAGTTGTAGAGAGAAATAGACATAATGAAAGTGACTGCTTAAGGTATGCTTAGCATTTTTGTCCTATGAAAATATCAATTCTATCAGCCTACTAAACAAGTAGCTTAACTAGGCTTAATGCTTTCTGGCTTTTATGGAATTAAACAATGTAAAAATTAAATGAACAGGAGTCTGTACCTTGGCCACACGTCTAGCATTCATATAATCTCTACTCCGATCTTCAATCATTTTTTTAGCTAAGTGAATATTGATTCCCTGGAGAAAAAAATGAACAGCAATTGAAAATACATTATTTTACAAATACAAACTACTGATTTTTATTTCGGAGAGAGGAAGGGCCCTGGAAGGGGATGTAAAACTATTTAAGAATGTTCAGCAGAAGTCTTTTAAAAGGTATGGACATCAGAAAACAACAAATATCTTCCAATAAATGTATGGTAAGTGGCCAAGTTAGGGAACAAATACAATCTGTGTTTGCCAATTCAGTTTTGGGAGTAAAATGTTTTAGTCATTTATATCACAAAATATTTGTGATTTTTCACTTCTAACACACATATGCCCTAAGCGATGTTTGACTGTGCATGAAGGATTCACATTTGGACTTCTAAACCATAAGAATAAACTTTACATACACATTATGGGACATGAGACTGAAATTTTGTACACATCATGGGACACGAGACTGAAATTTTGTCTTGCCCTGAATAATGATCAGTCCACAGTCAATCACAATTCCTTCCTTCTTTGCCCCTTGTCCTTTACCAAGTGAAGCTCAGCTCTGATGGCCAGCACATCACAGAGGTCAGAGTCAAGGCCCTGGCTACTCCCATCCCCTCCCTGCTCACCTATGAGGGGTTAAGAGTAACAGCTCCACAGAATCTGCTCTGCCCCACTAATACAGACTGGCAATCTGGGTACTCAAGCAGGTGAGTAGGCTTTGTGCACATTTATTCCCCTAGGTGGGCACATAAGACAAGTTATAATCTTGACCCTTAAATAGATATATTAATTTTAAATTTCTGAGAAAGATAATCATATTCTTTAAACTCATCATACTGTTCATTTAAATGAAATGAAACTCCCTCTGTATTTGCTACTTAAAATGCCTTATACACCAGATTATTAATTAAGGACATAAACTGGACTAGATCCTGCAAATTTTACTGTCTTCTGCAATTTGTTGAACACCATAAACTCCTACTGAATTCAAGCCATAAGGGAACTCTGTGGGGATATGGCACCTACTGAGTACAGATCAAACAACACCCTAAACACCAGCACACTTAGATGTTCAAAAGGCTCACGTTTTTCTTGACCTTTCACAATGGATATAAATATTATAAAAAAAATAAAATTGAGACTAAAATTCTCCAATACAGCAGACAGGAAACACATGACACTATATGAAAAGGGGAAAAAAAATTATGTTTATCCAGAACAAATAGTCTGTAAGTGAAGAAATATAAAAAAAACCAATTATCACGCACAGGAACCTACGTTGTGCCTGTAAAATTCTTGCATGGATGCACAAAGAACTCACCATTATACATGCAAAACATGCATTGCACTACCTTTTATCTGTTTGCACACATGTATTCAGGTGGACACAATCTGGGACCAACTTTTAGTAATTTTTAAGACAGGATTTTCTAAACAAACCTGAAATCACAAATAATTTTATTTTCTCAGTTACCTCTTCATATTTGTTATAATCTCTCCAGAGTTGTTCAATGTTGATCATTGGGTTCACGCAACCTCGCTGGTAAACCCTACGAACAGCTGTTATCCTCTGGTTTTCTGCATAAGATCCAACTGCCTCTCTAAATAGTGAAGTGAGACACTAACATGTCAGTAATTAAAACACTAACTTATATAAACATTAAAATTAGATGAATTAACTTTTAAAAAATACTTAAGTACTTACACGCCTTTCAAAAAATTGATGTAATCCACCCAGATCTATGTAAAAAAAAAAAGAACAGAAAAAAATCAAATCAACAAGCACTTAGTACACTAATCAGAAATAATTAGACAGATAACAAAACATACCTGGTATGACATGATTTCCATGCCGATTTTATCCAGAGCAAAGTCATATGCCTGAGCCATTTTTTCTCTGAAAAATGCCACAATATTGAAAACATTCAGAGCTGGGACTAGGTTTTATCCATTTTAATAAATAGTATTAATTTAAAAAATCTTTTAGCAACAAATTCTAAATATATATTTAAGTAAAAAAGGCTAGTGCCGTAAAATAGGCGTTTGGTTTCCTTAAATTCCTGGCATTCTGTATTCAGACAATTAGCACAAGCAAGGAAGTTAAAAGGAAAACTGTCTGGCTCAGTGCACTGATGGCAGTACATAATGCTCTCGTGTGCCTGGGCCTCTCTTTTTAGATGACTAGAGCTCACATATGCCATGTGCACCAGCAACAGAGAAGGTATGGCCAATTGCTCTATAAATATTCCTTGCTGACTGATTTACTAAGGCCTTGGCTACACTCACACTTTACAGTGCTGCAACTGGGGTGTGAAAAAACACCCCCGAGCGCTGCAAGATACAGCGCTGTAAAGCGTCAGTGTAATCAGGGCAGCAGCACTGGGAGCGCGGCTCCCAGCGCTGCACGCTATACCCGTAAGGGATGTGGTTTACATGCAGCGCTGGGAGAGCTCTCTCCCAGCGCTGCCGCTCTGACTACACTCACACTTCGCAGCGCTGCCGGGGCAGCGCTTTGAAATTCCAAATGTAGCCATACCCTTAGTGGGAATACCTGAAAGAGATTAGGAATCCCTGAGAAAAGCAACAAAAAGCAGTTAAGGGCTAAAAGGAGTGGTTTGCAATTAAAAAAAACGGAGTGGACCTGGTTTTACTTTGAAATGCCCTTCTTCCCCTCCCTCCATAAAAATGGCTTATTTTTAATAATCAAAAGATTCCATGGACATTTTTTTTTAAATCTTTCAGCCATCAACCCCTTGCCTCCCCTCCCCTCCCCTCCCCACCAAAAATTGTAATTTTGTTTTCACTCTCCCTTTTTCCATCTTCCCACCTCCCTTTTCACCCCCTTCCCCACACATTTTGCTACTGAAAAAAGGGTTAGGGAATTACAAGACAAAGGAAGGGGATGAACAAATACCAAGAAAAAGTGATTTCTCTTTTATTATTGATATTTTTAAAATAAAAATTTTGATTTTCTTCATGAAATTTATTTACCATTTTTAACAGCACTAGTAATGAGTATGTATAGCTAGGTTAAGTGATGACTGTGGAGAGAACATGACAACAACCTACCGCTATTTAAAGTGTAAACATTAAGGCTATGTCTGCACTACAGCAGCGCAGCTATGGCACTGCAGCTATGCTGCTTTAGTGCCACTGTGTAGACGCTTCCTGCGGCAACAGTTTTTCCATTGGTATCACTAATCCACCTCTCCAAGCAGCAGTAACTGGGTCAACAAAAGTATTCTGCAGTAACCTAGTCACATCTACATCAGGGGTTAAGTCAGCTTAATTTTGGTGCTTGGGGGTGTGAATTTTTCACACCTCTAAATGTTACCACTACATCGACCTAACTTGTAAATGTAGGCCAGGCCTTAGGATGAAGAGGAATTATTTAGTGCAGTACACAGGAGTATTAGGAGAAATGGGATGAAATTAAGGAATGAAAAGTTTAAGATTAATATCCAAAATTTCTTCCTGACACCATGATGTATTAGAATAGTCTTCCCAGGCCTTGTCAAAACTAGAGTTCTTCAATTGTTCCCACCTTGAATATTGTATCTTGATTAAAGCTAACACTTGAGCTGTTTTACTTGACCATCAATCCTGGTCTACAGAAGGCTTTTATTATTTGCACCCATTGACCAGGAAATTTAAAATTAGATTAGACCAGGCAAAAGAATGTATGATAGGGAACAATCCCTCATTAACAGGAAAATGGACAGGACAATTTACTTCTCTGGTTGTCTCAAAGAAGCAACTTTATCTGCTATTTTATATGGAGCATGAGCATGGCAACTGCCTACCAGAAAGAATCGAGGAGAAAATGTTTTTGGAACAGAGAACAGGCGATATCTTATAGATCCATTATGATCAGCTCTCCAGTCTCAGAGAGGTTTGTCAAGACAAAACCCCTGTTCAATGCCTTGTAAAGGAAAAGAGAATCACCATCAAAACTAAAGAATTTGGAACAAACCATTTTTACTTACTTGTAACTGGGTAGCTTTCCCTTGGTTTCACGTACATATGAAAGGTAACACTTCCATAAATCAATGTGTAGCACTTTCATAAGGCATCTCTGAAACAACTGTTAGCATGTGGAGAAAATGTGATCAGGAATTCAAGAACAGAAATTAGGTTTTTATATTATCTCTCAGAGCGCCTCAATCAAAACTTTCTCTGTTATTCTGAGCTGAAATTTATTGGAAAAAATAACCTAAATTACCAACTGATTTGGTAAGATTATCTTCATGTTCGGTAGTCAGACATGGAGAGTATAAAATGCAGGACAATTGTTCTGGTGACCCCACTGTTTACAGTGTGTGGACAGCAATAAAACCCACTTTCGTAATCATACTTCTAAGGTATCCTTGGATAAACTGGATAAAAGAAGAATGACTCAGATAAAATATTCAATGCAAGCTGCAGTTCTTTCCAATCTACTACCCCAGCCTAATGAGATGATACCTGGTCTCCTTATAAATATATGTTTCTTATGTAAGGTCCTTGGAATTTTTTTTGTTTAAAAAACAAAATCTTAAAAATTACATAAAGTATAGAATTTATTATTGGACTCACCTTTTCTACTTTGTCGTAATTTTTTGCTTTAATCTGCAGGGAAGCAGAAAAGAATAAATAAGTCGGAAAAATCCTATTTTTAAAGGTAAAAGTAAATTTTATATTTGCAGTGGTGAAATGGTTAATTTGTCTTTGTTTAGAGTAATAGTGAATTCTACTCCAGTGCTCTAGCCACTAGGCCACATTGCCTCCCAATATTTCAACACAAAATAATTGCAGTCAAATGGAGGTTTACTTCATTGACTTCCAACAGGACCAGAATTTTGGCCTTAATGAGCATCCTTTCTTGTATTCTGTATTGGAAGTCAAATTTTCTAAGTTGGACACTTACTTTAAGGTGTTAAATTGTGGACTTAAGTGCACAAAACAGATACTAGTTACCTCTGTGCCCATCTAATCATCCAGATCAGGTTCTGGGCACCTCACCTTAACCATCTTAGTTTGAATATTGAGCTAAATGGGTCATTTCTTTTATCAATCCACTATAACATTCGAATGTTATGTATGAATATGTTCCGTAACATATTGCTGGCAAACATTAATACATTATGCTGAAAAGTGTATGTGTTAAAATAAACCTCTTGAAATGTTCAAACAAGAGTTGGCTGAATAACAAAGTATTCTTGAGTAAATCCAGTAAATTCATCTCTCTCTCTCATTTGTGGTGTCATATTATTTATCATTTGCGGTGTCATATTATTTATCATTTGCAAGTATGTTCGCAAATTCTACAAATTTCAGCAAGAGCGATTATTCATTCCAACTCCATACCAGAAGAGCGTTATTTTCCTGTTAAAAGTTTCAGTCATTGAATTAGAAAGCAGAAATATCCAGGGATTTGACCAATCATTCACTAACTGAACCTGATTTCTGAGTAGTCAGAGTTAAGGCTACTTTTTAGTAATGGGTATTCTTAGTAAAAATCATGGACAGGTTACAGGCAGTAAACAAAATTTCACAGCCTGTGACCCGTCCATGACTTTTACTATATACCCCTAACTAAAACTTGGGCCAGTGTTTCTCTGTGGGAGGTCTGGGGTCCCCACGGGTGCTGGAGGAGAAGGCCCAGGTCCCCCACTGGTGCTGTGGTGGAGAGGCAGATGGCAGTGCATGGCCTGGGACCCCTGCTGGTGCTGGTAAGGGGAGGTTGATGGCAGCGTGCAGCCCAGGACCCCGATGGCTGGGGAGGGCTGGCAGGGCAGGCAGGCTCCCCACCCAGCTCCAATCAGCATGTCCCTGCAGCTCCTAGGGGGCTCCACGTGCTGCTCCCACCACAAGTGCCAGCTCTGCAGCTCTCATTGGCTGACAACTGTAGTCAATGGGAGCTGGGGGTAGGGGCGGTGCCTGCGGGCACGGACAGTGCACAGAGCCCCCTGGCTGGTCTGCCTGGGAGCTGCAGGGACACGCCAGTGGGAACTGGGAACCACTCCTCTAAAAGTAAGTGCTGCCCCGCACCCCAGCACCCTGCCCTGAGCCCCTTCCCACACACCCAAACTCCTGCAGGCAGCCCCTGAGCCAGCTGTACTGTCCACTGCAGAAGTCTCGGAAGTCACAGAAAGTCAGGAAACTTAGTCATAGTAAATAGTTTTCAAACAACCAAAAGGCTCAAACTTGTTTGGTTGGTTACATTATTCAGCTAATATTTACAAATAATAAATATATTAGAAAAATTAAGGATCAGTTTGTGAATGTTCACAAACAGGAAAACGGCTAAATTTGCCAACTACTTTTATGTGAAATAAGGAATTTGCTCTATAGTTCAGAACAAAATCCTGCTTTCCTATCAGTTACGGAACCAGTCTTACACTATGCGGAAATGACTGTAAACTGCCAAAAATGTAAGCCCAAACCAGTAGACCTCGGCTTTCAACCCATAAATGTTTATATTTTCACAGAGCACAGCAGTAATAGTGATCTCTATGTGAGGCTGCTAATGACCAGCCTTTGGTGTCACCTTAGACCATCTATTCCACTGGCCAGGAAACAAATAGTCCTGGACAAAATTTATGAAGTAAACCACAACAGAGTAAAGTGCAGTTCCCAAAAGCCCCAATCAGGATCAAGGCCCTACTGTGCTAGGTACTTGTCCAAACATATGAAGACCATGTTCCCTGCCCCAAAAAAAAGAGAGAAAAAAATTCTACCAAGAAGTCAGAGAAACACCTGTTGCTTTTCACTAGTAACATGGAGACCATCTGTAACCTCTAGTGGGATTTTGAAAAAGTTGATGTATGTATTATAAATAACTGACGGCCCTGGAATAAATACACAGTTAAAGTCTCAGAGACCTGCTTATAGCTTAACTGAACTGCAGCATTACAGTCTGTGACAAACAGATCCTCTCAAGTTTATTACAACCCTATATTTATGCTGTACACAATTAGTCCAAAATTACTACAAATATAAAATCAAAAGACAAAGGTCTCATCTAATTTTTAGCCCATTTGTTCCCACATAGTTCTGTGGTTGGAAGTTCATAAGGCTAATGAACAAACTAAGTTATGCCTGTAAGTCATCTCAATATCTTCATATAAAAGTTCAGCTTGATGCTAAGATTCCTTCCTATTACAGAAACCATCCCAAGAACTGCAGCCTCTAGTTAGCTTTATAGTCTTATCAAACTAATTGGGATAATGCATGAATCTGTGATTTTGGTTTTGTTTAAATAGTTGTCATTTCTGCATTCCAGCTTTATTTGCAGGAACACACTGAATGCATTTTTTGAATGTTCAGTTTAGTCCTTAAGTATCTAGCTGGATGGGTACTTTGTCTTCTCAGGACACTGAGGGCCTTATATTTTTACCACTTCCAGAACTGATTATTATACTACCCTTTCCCCTGGCTTACCAGAAAATTTATACAAAAGGTGGCTGCTAGCTTTTTTCTGAATCACGGATGGTTTTCCAAGCCAATCAGCCAAGTTTCTGCCATTTTTCTGACATTCAAAGACAAAGCTCACAAATCCCAGGAGAAACACAGAACTAGGAGAGGGATGCGAGAGCTCTTTTCCTTTAATTTATACAAACATCTCCACACGCAGAATGGAGCACTAAATACATTAACAAGCATCTTTGACTTATTTATGAATCTGGTAAAAAAGGGCAGCAGTACTATAAAATCCAAGGGACAGAATCACAATTCCACAAAGCTGACTGCTAATGAACAGTAACTGACAAACAGTATTATATCATCTTACGTAAGCCTGCCTTTAGCCCTGGACCTAAGTCTGATTAGACATGCAGATGAACTCTGTAGTTAAACTGAGGAGAACACATACAATAAATAATAAGTAACAGTGTCATCTTTCTAGGATTAAAGCTATGAAGGAACCTTCCCCATGAAAGAAAGGAGACGGGACATTAGCCACTTCCAGAATTCATCCTATAGGTCCCAATATATTTCCATGCATATTTAAACATTTACTAGAAACAAATGGGGCTGATCTATTGACACCAAGTAAACATTTTACTAAAGCCACCTCCAAAAGCTTGCCCATATCCCATGAACAAAACAAACTATTTTAACTGAGCATTACCAACTTCAGCAAACTTCCCGTGAATCATGCGCACCTTGTCAAAGACACACAAAACAAATTGGTTGCTTCAATATTAACACATACATTTCAACAGTAATATTTCTTTACCAATTTTACCTTAAAGTGTGAACTGCTTTCCTAACTTTTAAAGGCTATAAAGAAACATGAGATATTAAGGAGATCAATAAACCCTATATCTTACTCTTGATTTTCACAGGAGCCTTTGCAGTCTCAACATGGCACCTGCTCCCTGCTCAATAATGGATCCAACTTAAGGTCTTGATTTTTCAGAATTTCAGTGTGCAGAAACCCATCTATCATAGGACTGCCTCTCCTTCCTTGACCTGACCCTACCAGCAGCAGGGATGCTGGAGCTGACTCTACTGAAATTGAGATTTGCAAGCTCAGGAGACCTGCCTTCCTCAGTATCTGCCCCACAGCTCTGGAATGTCCTTTCTGCAAGATATCTGTTGATCATGGATCACATGACCTTACATTTCACTCTTAATACTGCTCTCATAACACTTTATTTCATCCAGTAACTGCCTAACAGACAGTGAAACACATACCCAAGTAGAAGGCTCACAGTGTTGCACAAATAAAGGATAGCAAATATAGCTTTATTGACAGCTTTAAGTAAATTTGTTACCTCTCATGACACAGATGAGCATGTAGTAGATAAAACAACAAGGAGTCCTCGTGGCACCTTGGAGACTAACAAATTTATTTGGGCATAGACTTTATTAGACTCTAATGCCACAAGGACTCCTCGTTGTTTTTGCTGATACAGACTAACATGACTACCACTCTGAAACCTGCCACTATGTGGTAGTTAAAATTGATTTTAAGGCTGCATTTTACAGGGCAGGTTGAGCTATGTTCAGGTCCACAGACTAGAAGACCTAACCACACTGGTACATATGGACTAAATTTGCATAAATATGCTAAGCTATTAGCAGTCACTCCTTAAAGTAGAAGGGAGAAAAAGTCTGCAAATGTAAGTTCCATCTGTACAAAAAAAAAAAAAATGCTTGCAGTCAAAAAAAAAATCCGTAAACCAAAAGGAATGGAAATTATTTAGCTTGAATAGCTATAAGAGTAAAGTACTCTGCTCCTGAATTTCAGGCTTAGTCAGAGCCAGCAATTTGGTTCTCTTTGACATTAAGGCCACTGCCCATCTAGGTTTATGAAAAGTATATATCATTATATCCTCATTTAATTAACGCTGTCTCATGTAGCAGTGCATATTTTAGACCCTTCTCATTTGATTTGTAATATATTCTTCATGGCTCTTGTTTAGTTATAGACATTAAACATTATGGAAGGGGTTCATACTTCAATGGAAAATTTGCAAAGATCCTATTTGCATTCTTTTATTCGTAACTGGAGAGAAAAGTGATGAGATATTTAAAAAAAAAAAAAAGGAAGTTTGCACTGTAAATCCTATTGCTCTTGTTTTTTTAGTGCTTTCAACATTTTTATCCTTTAGCTATGGAGCCACAGGATAAAAGCTCTTGGCCTTTTCTCATTCTCCATGAGGAGGCAGGAATCCATGAGGACACAGTGAGCAAGGTCTGTTTTAATATACTTTCTTATTATTCTAAAACACTAGGAAGATAGGTTTTAAAAGAGCTTGCAGAAAGCCTCAAACAAACATTACTATTTATACACTCTACTAGCTCCCATTCATTTAGCTTCCACAGACAGGGAAACAGTGATTTTGGATCAAGTATTGAAGGAAATATTATTTTGGGTTCTAAACTTTTAACCGCTGCATCAACGGTTCCAGTTACCCTTGCAGCCTCTTGCAATTCATCTGAATCACTCTCTCCTGCTGAATCTTCCTCTGAGCAGAACCCTACTTTCCATTTATTCTCCCTTGACTTGGAAAAGTTCTGTTCACATTTTTATTCGTATTTAGTGGCCAGTAGCACTTCAGGGACAAACCTTACCCAGAAGGTAACTTTTCCTGTCTTTTCTCACTCATTTGCAGAGAATAATTTCTTTTACAAGTGGGACAAGGGGCAGAAGTTGGACTAAAATACTTCCTACTCTATGTTGGTATAGGGACCCTAAGACAGATACTGTCTCGCAATATTCCTGTTCCTTTGATGGCTTCCCACATTCTCCGGCGACCTGATTCCCAGCCCCTTCATGCCTGAATATTTGGAAATAAATTCAGGAACAAAGAGTAATTTAAACTCTGAGAATTCAAATCATGAAAGAAATATTACAGAGGAAATCTAAGAAAGTAAAGACTGTGAACCTGATTCTGCACTGCCTTGAACCCTATGCAGTCGTTTACACCTGTGCAGTGAGTGTAACCATTAGAACAGGTGTATTTACAATCACTTTGCACGACATAAATGACTCCACAAAGTACCCATTAGTGGAAAATTAGACCCTATCATTCCACAAGAGTATGTTTTCACACACACAGTGCACAACATATACAGTACATCTCCCTTTCTACACTTCTATAGAGGATTGTGCATTACGATGCACCCAATAACTATGTAATAAAAAAAAGGAGCTGGCCTCAGAAGAAGGCATTTCCTGCTCTTACAAGCAATTTAATATTTAACAAAAGAAAATTTAAAAGTAGAGTGTCCCTGCTGCCACGGGACACCTATAACCTCTGTGATATGAGGCATCAGCTTTGCATACCTCCAGGTATGGAGTACTTATTTACTTCCACTTCTCACTGCTGCTTAATACAATTGGAACATTATAATGTTTGCATAACTTCTCTTAAAAATGCTTATCATGACACCTTACAATTATTTTAACAAAAGTCTCTTGTGGGATGCAAACTTTCATGAAGGGTTTGATTCCATCCTATTTTTTTAATTGCAGATGAAGGGGCATAACTGTCATTAGCTTTAAAATTCTCCATTGTTTGTAAGGTCTTGGAAGCCTGAAAAGGACATCTTTATGATTTGGGTCTAATCTTGCGAAGTGCTGAGCATCTCTAGGAAGTGAAGAGTGCCCCCAACTCCCATTAAAGACAATTGGAGGCGAGAGCTCTCAGCATCTCCAAGGAGGTCTTACAGGCTCACGTCCCTTGTCCTCTTCCATTGGGGTAATAGTGATTTTTGACTAATTTCTAATGTAGGAGAAGCCCATGGGCCTTGGTTCCATTTACTTCTACTAATTAATGTAGAATCTTCATTAAGCTCAGCAGAAATAAGACACAATTCATATGCTCAGCTCTAAAAATGAACTTTTGCCCCTGTTCCCCACACAACAGGGGGCACAAAGCATTTTTTCTCTAAAACCCACAAGGGATCTAAAAATTGAAATGTATATTTAAAAAAATAAATAACTCCTAACCTAGTCCACCCTTTGGTCACTGACTAATCAGAAACAAACACTAGTGTAGGACTAGCCCGATTTTCTGCATGCCCAAAATAATATAGGCAGCAAGGGGAGTTCAAGACAGATGCTGGTCAGCTGGATTCTGCCAACTGTGGAGAGCCGTGGAAACACTGTTTTGCAGGTCATCTGAGACTGAAACATATTGTCAACCAGAATAACCAGGCATGGTTGAAGGAACAATGGAGACAGTCTGCATATGTACCTGCCATGATCAAGGCAAGAGCCCAACCTGCAGCCCCGTAGACTCCTACATTCAGTATGAAGGGGGGCGGAGGGATGTGCGCGCTTGGGCCAATCTCAGCAACAATTAATGCTACAGCAACAGGTTATGGGGCACTATGCCTTAAAATATTTTTTAAAAGATAAAAGCAATACAAAGTTAGATTGTGCAAATGTATTCTGTTATGCATGTGTTACTGCTGTATGAAGGACCAAGGGAGCTCTCCACATAAGTTACAGCTGGTCACAGGAAGGCTGCCCCTATGATTAACATTCAGAGTCTAGTGCAATGTGAATACATCAGCAGAGCTGACAATTTTAGAAGAAAGCTACTCCTGTGTATTTCAGACGTATGTTGATTATATGGAAAAGTTACCAGATATTGTATCCGTCAAAAAAAAAAACTTTACTCTGTTTTTAATAAGTATTTGAGATGCTGCAACTGAATTCTCTCCTTGGGAAAAAATACCTGTGTCCATTACACTGGTCATCAGTTTATTAGACCATTAATACTAGATTGCTGTAACTGATTATAAAAAGCATAACAGGCACCAGATATTGCTCCCTTCTGCCTCAGTCAGCTTGCTTTGTGCCACTGGAAAGGTGGAGAGGGGGAATGGCCACATCATCTGTGCTGGAGCTTCCCTAATATGGTGCAGTCACCATAGCTACTAGAGATGGCATAGCCTTTTCCACACCCACATCCCACTTACAGTTCTTGGCTTCAGGGCCAGGTCAAGACTGGGGGACAGGACATAGCCTCATTCTAGCTACCCCAAGCAGGCAAAGTTTAGAGCAGGACCGAGGCTGCTCTAATCGTTGTCAGGTTAGGGATGGCATAAAACTAGGGTTACCAGACAGCACGTGTGAAAAATTGGGATGGGAGGGGGGGTTAATAGGAGCCTACATAAGACGACGATCCAAAAATTGGACTGCCCCTATAAAATCGGGACATCTGGTCACCCTACATAAAACCAACCTCAAGATCAGGGAGTCAAAACCAGCTCTCTGATCGCTTCCCGCAGGCTGTACTTAGAGACTGGGTGCAGGAGAGAATCCAGGTCTAATTTACTGTGTGAAAAAATTAACATGCTCATGAAGTCTAAAAACATACAACATAAAAGTTAAGACAAGTTTGTCACATTTCGGACCAGACAATACAAATCTCAAACAATTTCTTTCAAATGCTTTGTACTTCTATAATTATTTTTTAAGATAGAGGCAGCCCATTTTGCTTCAAGCAGCACTGGTTTACAAGTTTACAGCATGGGAATCCAACAGCTCCAATATTTATTTGTATTGCAAGATTTATTTATTTTTAAATCTGGGTGCTACTGAGAATGACAAATATGAGTAAAAGTGCGATAAAATTCATTCAGAAGAAAAAGTATTTTCAGAGTATACAAAAAAATTACAATTTTTCCTCAGTAGGAATATGAAATAATTAATAACAATCAACTAGACTTTTAGTACACGATTCTAACCTCACATCTACCTTACAGCAGTGTAACTATACTGAATTTCATCAGAGTTACTTCTGATTTACAAAGCTGAGAGATCAAAAGCAGGCCGTTTGGATGTATTAATTATTAGTGTGTTCTGGGTCTATTTTTCTCTCCAGGCTAAAATATGAAATCTTTAAAAAAAATAAAAATAAAGCTAGTGACAACTATTTCTGAGACAGTTGCATCTAGCCACCATCTTGCTGAACAAGGATCAATGTGCTGGACACCTAATATTTATTTATAATTCTCAGAGAGAGATTTAGGAGGTGATGTGTAGGCAAATTCTCTGAGATCCACTTACATCCACTACCATAAAAAGGACTCTGAGTTGGTGTGTAATTTACACGCTGAAGAGCCTAAAGAATTGAAGTAAGGAGAATGGTCTACTTTCACTTCCACCTCCTTATATCCTGTTTCATGCTTTCCTTAATACCTGTCTGTTTTCTTACTCCTCAGGACAAGTGACTTCTTTGAATTCTCAGATTCTTCAATGGACCAAAATACAAAGTGATGGATAAGAAGGGGTCTGATTCTAATAGGAGACTAATTTGATGCAACATACTTGTTTGGAGGGAGGCAGGGAAGAAGATAAACTGCAATTTAAACTCACCTCTAACTTTAATCCTTAACATTTAAAAAAATAAGTGTTCTTGGATGTAGCTAACACTGTAGACTATTTCATTTTTGATACCTGCAATCCTATTTTATCAAGGTAATACTCAGGTTAGGTTGAAATTAAATTTAAAAAACTGAGATCTGTTCCTCTACTGCAGCTGTGATGAAATGGGTTATATGAAACTAT
Source organism: Gopherus evgoodei (assembly GCF_007399415.2). Taxonomy (NCBI): domain Eukaryota; kingdom Metazoa; phylum Chordata; order Testudines; family Testudinidae; genus Gopherus; species Gopherus evgoodei. Next base: position 96,900,556 of record NC_044325.1, read on the forward strand.
TAAAGTAGGATTATATTTGGATATTAATATTTAACACTTTACAAATATTCACAAAATTAAATCTCATCACTTTTGTGAACTACATATTACCTCTATTTTACTGATAGGGAAATAGAGGTAAAGAAGTTAAGTGATTTGACCATGGACACAGGAATAGACATTGATAAAGTCAGGACTGGAATTTTAGGAATTCCTGATATAATAGTTCCTTTATTTTTATCCTTAAAAGACGACAAACCCTGCAAATTAAGCTAATCCTGGCTTTGTTACCATGTGTGTGCATAATTTTTATCTCTGACCTCCCAAGCTCTGTTACCTTCAATTGTTGTGTCTTGTCTTAGTCCAGATCATAAGTTCTTCAGGACAGGGAATGTCACTTTGTATTTCTACAGTTCTCAGAACTACAGAACCCCAGTCTGACTGGTGCACCTGAGTGCTTCTGTAATAAGTAATAGAAAGAGGAGTTCCTGGCTCTTAGTTCTGTGATCAGACCATCCATTATAATGGAAGATGGATTTCAGCTCTGTATTTCATATAGTCAATCATAAGTAATTCTTATTGTCCAGTTCAATTGTTACAAAATAAATGTATTATACCAGAGGTCCCCAACATGGTGAATGTGCCTGCGGCATGGCCGGCGGTCGAGCATCCGCTGCCATGGTCCTTCGCCTGCCAGACGAAAAGGTTGGGGACTACTGTATTATACTATAAGAACAAGAAGCTCATAGTAATCATTTTACAGTGACAGGAACAAAATTTGCCCTAATATGTGTTTGCGCAATTCCTACTACAAAATTAATGGCAAAATTTAGCCCATATATTATGATGCTGTAGTGCATGGATTTTAATTGGCTTCTAAAGGGGTTATTTATAGTATGCACAGGATAAGTTCTTACACTATGTTACCTATAGAATTAAATCTCAAGATTTATCAACAGTCAACAATTCTAAACAGAAGCATGAAGGATTTTGGTTGTTTTTAAGACAGGTTTTCAGTGTTCCATTTTCACACAATAGGACAGTAAGGTTTATCTACACTGGAAACTGAATGACAAAAAAACTTTTGTCATTCAGGGGTGTGAAAAAAAAAACACCCCCAAACGACAAGAGTTTTGCTGATGAAAAGCGCCGGCGCGAACAGCCCTTTGTCAGCAGGGGCGCTCTCCTGCCAACAAAGCTATCGCTGCTCATTGGGGGTGGAAGTTTTTTCTCCGTGGAAGAGCTCTCTCCTGTCAACAAACTGTGGCTACACTGTGCACCTTTTAGCAGCATGGCTGTAGCAGCACAGCTGTGGTGCTAAAAGGTGCTTCATGTACACAAAGCCAAATACAGCATCTGACCCCTAGAGGAAGAAACTTCCTCAACCCCTTCACCTCTACCCTACTCATGACTCCTCCTCCTCCCTGCCTCTACAATATGAGACCTCTCCTATTTCTCTAGCCCCCGTTCCTGCATGATTGCTGTACAAATTAGCCCCAAATTTCCCAAGCAGAAAGTCTAATTCTCCCAACCCCCCTTTCTAGTTCATCTCCCTGCAAGTGGCTATGCTGGAATCCATGCCAAAAAATTTTGCCCCCTTCCCCCACACCTCAGCCTGTGCCACTGCATGGGTGTATCCTGCTCCATGATGCTTTATGGGATGAAATGGCAGAGTGGATATTGAAAAGGGGGGATGGCAGTAGTCCCAAACAGACCTTGTCTTCCAGTGGCCACAAAGCATCCCATCACTCCAAAAGAGTGACCTCAACTAACAGGGGCGAGGGGAGAATCTTGAAAGCTATAGGGACTAGCTGGTTTCCTAATGGCTAATTTAAATATTGTATAGTGCTACAGCAGCAATACTATCCTGAAGTCAAATTTGCTATTGACTAAGTTCACAGTGACAAATGTCTTACATGTCTGAAGAAATGTTGTTCTTGCACAATGAAGTTACTGCAAAACATACTGCATATAAAATACCTTCTTTTTTTTTTTTAATATACCACATACCAACACATTTCAGTATGTGATTCTATAGGTACACACAAGAATATTTAAACTATGTATTTATTTGAATGAGCAGTAACTGCAGGTCTCAATTTTTCTTTATTCAAAAACAATTAGAGTTCCATGTTAAAACTCAACATTCGTGTAATTTATAGGAGAATTTAAATACACAAAAAATCAGAAGATTAAAAAAAAAAAGGTTTTAGCCCACGAAAACTTATGCCCAAATAAATTTGTTAGTCTCTAAGGTTCCACAAGTACTCCTCGTTCTTGCTGATACAGACTAACACAGCTACCACTCAGGAGATTTAAAGTTACCATTCCCAAAAGAAGATAATCTGGCTACACTGAATTCATCCACACATTCAACACACTTTTCTGTCTCATCTACTTGTGCATTTTTCACTGAAAAAAACCTAAGCTCTTTGGGTCAGGTATTGTCTTTTTACTGCCTAACTGTATATTGCCCAGCACGTTTCTCAAACTGGGGTCTGTGGACCCCTGGAGATCTGCCAAGGTACTCCAGAGTGTCTGCCAGCCCCGCTGATCAACTCAACTCCTCCCCTCTCACCCAGTGCTTCCTGCAGGCTGGGGAACAGCTGTTCAGCAGCATGCAGTAGGCACTAGGAGGGAGTGGGAGAAATGGGAATGGGACATGCTCAAGGGAGGAAAGAGGAGGGACAGAGTTGGACCGAGGTGGAAAGAGGTGGGGCGGTGTGGGGCTTTGGGGGAAAGGGCAGAGTGGGGGCAGGGTCTGGGGCTGAGCAGGGGGTCCCTGAAAAACTTTAAATCAAAATAAGGGTTGTTGGGTTCCTAATGTTTGAGAACCACTGACCTAGCACAATGGGGTCCCATTTCCTAACTGGGATGTCTAGGTCCTACTACAGTACAAATAGTAGTAGTAATAGCAGATGAACTAGTATTCAGCTTTGTTCAACGTTATGTTTGTAAAAATGCTGGGTGTGTTTAGAGAACTGATGTTCTCATTTTACCCACAAACAGGTACAGCCATTTCCTATGAGAACATCAGTTCTCTAGAGCCAATCCAGCATTTCTGAACTGCCAAGCTTCCCTACACTGACCACTAGTAAGTTTCATCCTTGACCCTGGGGGACCATTTGTAAAAACAGGTTAGTTTGTTCTTTATGCACAGTCAGTCTTTGTCCTGTCTGCTCAGACTGCCAATATGCCACTTACTACTAATTCTGGTATCTCATTGGGTAAGCACCTGAGATGACCAAACTCATTTCACGTGAGCCAGACAGCCACCACCCATTAACAACTTTGTTGTTACCAAGTTGGGGTCTGTTCAAATAAGTGATGTAGAGATGAAAGGCTCTACAGTGGCAACAGAACATAAATGTCTCATACAGTATCAAAAATATCTATATACAAGAGGGCTGATTTGATGGCTGTAATAAATATTTCTCAATTTTTGAATGTATACCATCTCAACCAATTTGTTGCATTTGGGGTTTTATAGATTCCAAATGTGTCAGATTTTTCAGGGATTAAATGATTTAAATGCAGGTTCCTTAATTTCTATATAATACCAGGACAAAAACTACAGCCTTAGAAGCCAAAGGCATGCAGTGCTCCTTTACTAGGACTTGTGTAATATACTCATGGAAGACAAACGACAGATTCAAATTCTGCAGCAGTTCTACATGCAAGTCAAACTCTAAATAACTGCAAAATATTAGCTGTAGTTTTGTCTCCCCATTACCCAAAATTTCACAATAAGACAAACTGAAGAATAATTAAGAGCTAAAACTTAAGAAATGAGAGGTGGTGTGGGGGTGGGGGGACAGATAAAGGAAAGAGTAAAGATAGACAGGAAGAAAAACCCCTTTTACATGGATCAAAGAAATATATTTTCCTTACAATTACAATAAAAGATTTCTTTACAAGTCTCATCATGTTACTGTAAATTTTCCCTTATTTCCATTGTTTTGTTCTGAAGTGAAATCTTGCTCTGAAAGTGACTCTAAAATGGCTTTGTTGGGTTTAAAAGTTCTTGTCCCTTTCCGATTCCAGATCAAATTAGTTCATCTTACATGTAAAAAGGTGTTTCTTGTGTTAATGCAAGAAGTTCAATTTAGGGTTATTTCTACTATTTCATGTACTTAGTTCTAAAGCATCTATCACTGTAGTATCCCATCAGCACCTGAAAGCCAAACTGTGTTCTTTTCAGCTATTACCAGAACAACACACCATCAGTCCCCTTGCTCTTTAGCTCTATTGGCTCTGCAGTGGTAAAAGAACAATCTGTTTTTTGTCATGCAAGACAGCAGCGGCTGTGACTCTGCATCTACATAGAAAACTGAGCTGTTGAGAGTAAAAAACTGCCATTATATAGTCACTCTTCTCATAATTATCCTTTAAGTTTCATAGTTTATTTTCCTGAAGAAAGTGTAAGATGGAGGTGTTTGAAATGAATGGAAGACCTTGCTTTGCCACATTCAGAAGATTTTTCTCAATCTAATGTGAATAGTCACATGTTCACAGTAAAGGCTATTTATAAGAGAAATGAAATATGAACACATTTTCTTTGAACATTCTCCAAAGAATGGAGAACGTTGTTTCAAATGAACTATAAAAGGATTATATGTCTATAGTCAATTTACCCAATGACTATACACACAAAAATTGCAATATAGAATTTGAAGAGTATTTAGTGAAATTAGGAACTTTTTACTTCCAAAATATGCACTTTATGTTACCTTCTGTTTTGTGTTATGAAAAGGAGAAAATGGCACTCAGAACCCCAATCTGAGCCTGCCTGGCGACAAAGGGAAATCTATTTGTCTTTGGAGAACAAAGAATTCAGTGGAAATTTGCTCATTAGTTACTGCTTCTTAGAATGGCAGAAAGCACCCCTCTGTGAGGAAGGAGAGATTTACATGAATGACAGCATTCCTCTTTAGGGAGCCCAGGGAAGGTGGGAAAAGAATAGCAATATAGATGGGGCAGGGCCTTTAGGAATGACCTGGTACATGCAAGGATGTCTTCTGCTTTTCTCATGGATTCTTGGAAACCTGCAGCCCTCTACAGCCTCAGCACTCCCCTCCCCCTAAGGGGGCAATCAAACTGGAGGGCAGCATATAGTAGCCCTTTCTGTCAGAGATCGTTTCCACAACCCATATTAATAAACTTTACACATCTTTTTCCTTAAAGCCAAAACAGCAGACTAAAGAGAGAAAGGCTTTCATATTGGTGTTTCCACCACCCAATTCTAATCACCAGAACCCTTAGTTGGAAACTCTGAAGTAAGTATATTATGCTCCACTGGAAGCTAAATTAAATCCTTCTAAGAAAGGCCTATGTAAGATTTTAATAAACAAAAACCAATTTGCAGATGACAAGTTTCTCTTTCTGCTCACAGAATCTACTGATTTGATCCAATATGCTACTTTAACTAAATCTCCAGTGTAAGATGGGAGGAATGAATTCAAGGTCACATTAAAATGCAAACTCCAGAAGTATATAAATCAAATCTGCATTCAAATATGACAGAGAAACACCAACACTCAGAATCTGGGTATATCCTAATTATCAAGCTTTAGGTGAAACATAGGCTGCTAGCTAACCTTCCTAATTACATCCCCTCAAGGAGAAAAGAAAAAGAAAAGGAGCATAACCACCTTCACTGAAACAGAAATGTCCATCCCCTAGCAGCTAAGAATATGCTTTTGAATACTAAGGGCTTTTCTGCACATTGGGTTATTCCTGAATAGCTCTTCAGGAGCAAGAGTGCATTGTTCCCATTTATCTTAATCCACTTTGAATGTGGATTATTTAAACAGAAATAAACATTCAAAAGTAAGAATGTCCACAACTGCTATTCAGGAATATTATTCGGGAGTTATTCAGGAACAGTTACTGCTCTTCAAATTCACAGTCTACCTTAATCCAAATTAATTTTAAAGTGCAGGAAAGCCTTAAGGACGGATTCATTTTTGAGCTTTCTTGGAAGAATTTAACAATTCACACCATGGTGTAATCTTGGTCACCACTGTAGCATTCTACTATAGACTTCAGACAACATATTTGTAGTTTGGTGCTTAAAACTGCAAGCTGCTGAATGCCTTCAATTTCTATGAAAGTTGAACAAAAATTAAGGGTGCTCAGCACTTTACAGAAAGAGGCCCACTTTTTATAGTGATTGTCTTAGAAGTTATCATACATTTAATGACCTCAGTCTACAGATACAAGTTAAGTCTTTATGGAGAAAAACTAATTTAACAAACAAACAAAAACAACAAAAATGAAGTGATTTTCTATTGTGGACTTTAGAAAACAAAATAACCAACAGGAAATGGCACTGGGTTGCTATTACTAATTAACTCACCCTTAAAAAGTTATTTCTCTTTGAAAACTCACTCCTCCTACCCACTATTTATGTTGGCTTTATTTATTTTTTTCTTTCAACTTGGATAATGAAAATAGACAAGTCAGTTTGTTAAGTTCATTCTTCTCCCTCTCTAGTCCATATTGGATTCCTCAGTCACTTCTTTTTTGAAGAATCCTATATATCTACTTCCTCCTCCAATTATCAACATGAGTTGTTGCTTGTTCTTTTTATTTCACCAGCATGGCCAGTTCCTTTCTTCCTCCTCTCACCTCTGAGTACATATTTTGAAGAGAAATGTATTTCTGATCTCAGGTAAGTATCATATACCAATTTAAAGGCAGCCCACACTCATAGGCCAGTGCACATCCCTACTTCCCTCACCAGTACCTAAATACAAAATAGTCCCTTGCAGTGTTAGATACTGCTTGACATGAGTAAGAATGGCAGATGCAGGCTCACAAACAAGATTTTGTTAGAAAAATGACAAACACCTTTCCATTTTCTCACCCTTTTAAAGTTACTTCTTTTTTAAATAGAACACTAGTTGTCCTCTTACCCCAAAAATAAAATAGTCAAATATAAAATAGAGTTGGAGTCTCTGTCATCCTCTTTCACTTCTCTTAATAGTTCCTCATAGTTTATTGCAATCAAGTTTTTTTACTATATGGGTAAAACTGGTATCTAGAAATCCAGAAGTTGTTAGCCCTTTCTTGAAAAAAACAAACTCATTAGTTCAGTCTTAAGTACTATTTGCCCTAATTAATTAAGTTATATCTTTCTTTGAATTGACCATGCTTAGAGGCAACAAGCCCCATCAGAATTCTTTTCATATCAACTTCCTTGTCGCATCTACTCTACATTTGTCTTTATTCTCAGCCATCTTTGTCAGCAGAACCAAATTTTTTTTTAATAACTAATATTCGTAGGTGATTATCTGTCCACCATGCTTCTTGCATTAGTCCAGTTACTTTTCTTTCCTTTGAAGATTATCTTCTCTGTTATTTTTTGTCCATTTCTTTACATTTAGTCTGTTCATATAGTCTTTTTAAGGAAAATGTGTCTTTGCCCTTTTTTTGCTACATTCCTCATGATGTGAGCTGTACCTACTACTTCACTTTCCACATTTTAAAAGAAGTCTTCGAAAGCCTGTCCAGTTTAGGAGGCTGATTCCCCATGCACACAGTGAAGAACTTCTATTTGTAACAGCTCCTTCTCTCAATACAAGGAATTTCTATTTCATTAAACCAAACTTTCTGAGCAACAGCCTTTAATCCAACAGTCTGTCTGCCTCTAGTTCTCTAGGCCTTGCCCACTCTTCAGTGTGGTTAACCTAATCATCTCTGTTTTGCTCCCCAAGTCACTGAACTTCTGCATGACACTATTGTCCTGCTTACTGCTTATGTCAATATTAATGTGAGCGACACTCTGCAACCATTCTTCCAAACTGTTGAAGCAATATACTGCTTTGTTCTCCTTATCCCTATTTTATGTTATCCAATCCCTCCTTTTTCCATACAAATACCCTGATCATGGTGATCTTTCACTCACTGAGCCACAACTTTCTTCAAGACTTTCTTAGATCAGTGCAGTTACCACACATTTCAACTTGGACACTGGTTTGCTCTATTTGTCCATTGTCAAATATAATGGAAGATAATACACTCTCTCTGGATGTATTCAGATGGAACAATCCATTTTATGAACACACAATATTTTCTTCTACCTTCCACTTCCCTCTACTCAGATTCAGTCCTCCCGTGTTTGAAATCTTCCTTAATTTCAGCTGCAAGCATCTCCTGCATAAAATGGCAGAAAAATCTTCAACGTTCCAGATGATATTGTTACACATCCAGCCTCAACTTCTATTTCAGCTTTCTAAACAGCTTATATTGCTTACCCATGTGCCACCTCCAGGTCAACAGCAAAGAATATAAACATTACACACTCACTGTAGCCTTTGCAAGAGTTATTTTATTTTTTCCCCATTTCTCTGCTCGCTTTTCTTAGTTCTATTCACTGTAGTTCCCATTTCACACTCCATATTTCTCAGGCTTTGTAATCTATTACGACAGTGAAAAAGTATTAAACACACATGGGAGTTGTTACAAGTCTATGAAAGAATTCATAGATATTAAGCATAATTCAATCAACAAACAGATCTACTGGTATCTCTCACACACATTCGCAATCCCTTTACAACCAGAACTAACACTGTAGTGCAGGGGTCAGCAACCTTTTGGAAGTGGTATGCTGAGTCTTCATTTATTCATTCTAATTTAAGGTTTCATGTGCCAGTAATACATTTTAACATTTTTAGAAGGTCTCTTTCTATAAGTTCATAATATATAATTAAACTACATTGTATGTAAAGTATATAAGGTTTTAAAAATGTTTAAGAAGTTTAATTTAAAATTAAATTAAAATGCAGAGCCCCCCGGAGCGGTGGCCAGGACCCGGGCAGTGTGAGCGCCACTGAAAATCAGCTCGTGTGCCGCCTTTGGCACACATGCCATAGGTTGCCTACCCGTGCTGTAGTGGCTCAGTTATCAATAGAAGGATGTGATTGACGTTACATTTTAATTTCAGTGGTAGTGTATCTATATCAATATAGCACATATGGAATGTAAAATCATTCCCTCAACATGCCAAGGTGCAATGGCATGAACTGAAGATTTTTTACCACTAAATGTTATTTGAAGTTAATTTTAAGGTTGTGGCACAAAAGCAAGGAAATTAAAAAATAAGATGGATACACTGTACTGATTTCATTGGGCCTAAGTAATGCAGGGGCCAGATTAGTGTAACAGGTAACTTAGTGCAACTTACTATGAAGTGTACACTCCTTATGCAGAAATATCTGGAAGAAAGGTGAAGAACCAAGTGCTAATTATCTAATTCAGTGTCATTATATAGATTTGTTTCACATCATGGTATTTTATGGTGGTTTTGCATATATATTTCTTGACTTGACTGAACACCGAAAAATCTTTTTGAATTAAAAAATACAAGGGGGAATAATGGTTTGTTTATAATACCAATTCTTCGCCAGTTAAGATTAAGCTGATCGCTCTGTTTTTTAATTAACAGTGTTACTAGAGTGCATCTTTTCAGATCCAAATACTAGTACCCATACAGTATATCAAGAACACAAATTAAAGTTTAGCCTATACAAACCTACTACAAGGTGGATGTACAACTGGTTGAAATAGCATACTTAGAGTAGTTATCAATGATTTACAATCAAGCTGGAAAGGCATATGGAGTGGGATCCCACAGGAATCTGTCCTTGGTCTCGTTCTAGTCAATATCTTCTTAAGTGATCTGGATGATAGAGCACACTTACAAAATTTGTGAATGATACCAAGCTGTGAAGGATTGCAAGTGCTTTGGAGGACAGAATTAGTATTTATGTTTTCTTGACAAATTGGAGAAATAGTCAGAAATAAGCAGGATAAAATTCAATGAGGAGAAATGCAAAGCATTACACTTAGGAAGGAATCATCAGTTGGGAAATGCCTGCCTAGGAAGAAGTACTGCAGAAAAGAATTTGGGAGTTATACAGGATCAAAAAATGAATAAGAGTCAACAATGTAATACTGTAGGGGGGGAAAAAAAAGAACCCCTCATGCTGGGCTGTATTAAGCTGGAATGTTGTAAGGAAGACACAAAAAGCAATTCTTCCACTCTACTCGGCACTGATAAGGCCTCAACTGGAGTACTGTATCCAGTTTTGGGCATCGTACTTTGGGAAAGATGTGGACAAACTGGAGAAAGTCCATAAATTAAAGGTCTAGGAAATATGACCTAGGAGGAAAATTTGAAAAAAAAATAAAATTATTTGGTCTGGAGAAGAGAAGATTGAGGGGGCAAATGATAACAGTTGTCATGTATGTTAGAGAGGAGGGTGATAAACCATCCTCCTTAAACATTAAGGACAGGACAAGAAGTAATGGTCTTAAACTGCAGAAAAGGAGATTTATGTTAGACATTAGGAAAAACTTGCTGTTAGGGTAGTTAAGCTCTGGAACAAAATTACCTAGGGAGATGTAGAATTACTGGAGGTTTTTAAGAATAGTTAATGCAACCACCTGTCAGGAATGGTCTAGATGGTACCCAGTCTTGCCTCAGAGCAGGGGACAGGACAAGATGACCTACTCAAGTCCTTTCCAGTAAATTTCCATTATATTACATGTAAGTAAATCACACTCATGTTTAGTTTTCTTAGTCTTATGCCCTTTCCACTCTAATTTCCTTCTGTGACTACATACAGTCCCATATAGTATCCCTTTCAAATGATACTATCAATAGAAAAGCCCAAATAAGCAAAGTATGTGCCTTGAGAAATATGGATTGCATGGTATTTTACAAATCTAATTAAGTACTAGACAAATATTTGTTGAATGAGGTTACCAAATGTTGCAGAATTTTGAAGACAGTGGAATGATTGTTCTGTGTTTATTTAAAGAATCACCAGGAAGATTATATGAAAAGGCAAGGTCAGAGACCAGCTGGCATCTGACCAAATTAAGATCTTCTTTTAAAGTGATATTTGAATCTAAAACACATTTAAGAGCAAGAAACAACCTAGAAAAGCACTAATTACTTCCATCAAGAACGGGTTTAACATGTCCTGGCTGACTTTAGCTAATCAGGAAGGAGAATGGTCCATACACATGAATGGTAGGACGGAACTATGAAGTCCTGTCATATCTCAAAGAGACAGTGTGTCAATTTTATCCGAAGACTGCGCATTCATCCCCTCACATGCTGACATGCTGCAACAGGGCTCTCTTCTCACAACGAAAAGAAAAGCCACCACAGTGAGCAATGGCTTAACCGGAAAGGGCCACAAGCAGATCAGACTGAGGAAACCATCACAACCCAAGAAGTAGTTCTGACAGACAATTTTTCACCGTATTGAGGAAACAAAGAAGCCTCCCTGGCTTCACACAGTATGCAAGTGCTTGATTGGACTCTGACTGTTGTCTTTTGCTAACATGCCAGGGTTCATTTCATAAAGATTAATTTACTGCATATAAAACCAATGTGAAACAAGAATGGTGCAAAAAGAAAGGAATGCTTAGGAGACATTTGGAGGATGGCATTGTACAGCAAATAACTCTACCACCTCACTAATTTATTGCAGGAATAGTCCAAAGACAAGACAAATAACAGCTCCTAACACTGTGACGGATCTCAACTAAAAAGGTCAAAAATTGGTAAACTACACTAATACTTGAAGCAACAAGCTAGATGTCAGATCAAAGGAAAAGAAGACTCTGAATCTGGAATTCCAAGACCAATTCAAAGAGCTCTCCACTTATCTCATTACACACTATGTAATGTTGCACTCAATTTCGTGTATGACAAAAGAAGTACTGCACTCCATGGAAAGGACAGTGACTAAAGCAGAACTCAAGAATACTGAACTATATTATAAGAAGGACGGCCTTGTGGTTAAAGTACTGGGATGCAGATCTGGCTTCGGTTCCCAACTCAGCCGTGGGTTTCCTGTGGAACCCTGAGCAAACACTTAATCTCTTTGTCTGTCAGCCATTTATGAACTAGGGGCAGTAATCCACCTCACACAGTACTGTGAGAACAAGTTGATGATTGTGACATTTTCAGATACTATAGTGATGGGGCAATATAAATACAGAAAAGGCCCCAGCTGATATGAAGTGATTTTTTTTCCTGCACATATATCCTCTGGAGTCCTAAGCTAACTCCCATCCAGGGCCAATCAGAAAACCAGGAACTTCTCCAGTGATTTCCACCACACTAACCAGAAAGATTCCCCAATATTCGTTATTGTAAGGTCATGTTTAATATCAAGAATTTGAAAATTACATAAGAAAGACGGCAGGTGTAGAACTTAGGTTTTCAGAAACATAGCAGAACAGTTAATTATGGAATACAAAATTAGCATCCAATGGAGAGAATGGTTTCAGATGAATTGTCACCATTTCTGAATTTTGCTGCTGAGTGTCTTCTCAATAATCAGTCGCCTCATGTACTGCAGGTTGGATACTCAGGGCTTGATCCAAAGCTATGAAAGACAACAGAAGTCTTTCCATTACTTCACTGGACTTTGGATTAAGCGCCTTATAAGGCTGAATTCATGACTTTCGGAAGTTCTGTCCTGGAATTTACTGGAATAGTATTTACACTGCAATTGTAAATAGTGCAGCTACTCAGGGTAGATTTAAAATATGAAAAAACTTTCACAATTCAATTACAGGATATTCAAGTCCTGAACTCCAGGACTGCTTCCTCCACTGAAAGCAGGAAGCAAAAAAAAGGAAAACAAGATGTTTACAGCTGTTTATTTTCTACCTCCGCCTGATGTGTAGGGAGGTTAAACTGGACCTTAAAAGGCAGCCCAGGTTGGGAATTAGAACAAATCATATTAGAATCAATTAAGCAGAAGAAAACGTAGAAAGACATGGTCAGAAGACGGCTATTATGGTAAACGTTATCTAATTTTTTAAAATAAAGGTTGTTCTCTGCTTTTCAAGTTAGAAAATGTGTTTGCATGGTTTGACAACATAGTAGCACTTGTCATACCACTAATTATTTTACATGTCATTTTATAGCTGGAGAATAGAACCCATGAGTTACTTTCAAACTAATAACTTGAGCACAACAATACTTAACACCATTAGGAAGAGCAAGTAATGGTTTATTAGGCTCAATTTGACAAAGACATGAAAAAGGAAAATGAAGGGACACTGTAAGAGTAGTTAGTCCAAAATTTCGGTTGAGGGATTATTTTTATTTTTGTAAACACAAAACCTAACAAACAGATGTTTCATAAAATTAAAAAAATTCAATCACTGATGTATGTACTTATTTGTATAAGAAAATTAAAGTATTAAAGAAAGGAAATGCAGCTTTTATCTTTACAAAACATCCACAGTCCATTTAATATATGGAAAAATTACATAATCAGTACTTTAAAAAGTTGTCAACACCACTTATGTTTTGACAAACCTTACTGTACTTTAAAAAAGGGCATATAAATATTTCTGTAACCTTCCAATCCTGGAAACATGTACAAGTTTACTCAGGTAAAGGGTCCCATTGGCTTTAATAAGGCTACTTGTGTCAGTAAAATAGCTCCTCTCATGCATAAAAGGTTGGAGAACCAGATCACAATACAGTTGTTTCCTATTTCCCAAGATTTTATTTACATTAGATTAATTTTTAAAACATATTATCCAAAAGAGCTATTGTAAAAAAGGAGGTTTTTTTAATAAAAAAAGTAGAAATGTTTAATTTAAATACATAATTTTAATAGATAGTTTTTGCAGCTATCCATTCTCAGTGCCCAAGAGCCTAAATGTTGGGCCTAAACTACTTAAAGATTCAATAAATGATGACATCTTGATCCCAAAGTATCTACAATATTTACAATAAAAAGTCTTCAAAATCATCAATTCAATTACAATTGTATTAAAACTAGTATTTAAGCAGACTTTACTGTGTGGGAATACATAATCAATATTCGGATTAATGCACTTAACGCGAATACAAGCTGGTAGCACAATAAAAGCTGATCTGGATCCAGGAAGCAGTCCCTGCTCTTGTTTTTTAATGAAACATCAGTCCTGTACTAGGACGTTTCACTCTTAAGCAGGTTACTTGTCCCGGGACACAGGCCAAAGGCACCATTCTCATTCTATGTTATATATAAATGAGAAAGGGTGGATAGAAGTTGCAGGAGAAATTGGCATCCCACAATAATAGTTTACCAACATTGCCAAGTTATACACCCTTGTTTCAGAACCAACATTAACCTAATGTTTTAGTGGAGAAACACCTGGGAAACTATAAGCCTACTGGCATAAAGTCTATATTCAGTGGATTACTTGTCTATGATGTGTTCTATTTATCTAATATATATTGAAACTGACCAGTTTAAGAGGAAGGAGAGAGAAAATTCCTAAGTTTTCAACAAGTTTGGGTTGGAATGGTTTTCCAAGATGCATGGCAACCAGATTTATTTAGCATTTACATTTTGGTCTATTCTATTGAAAGTGGTGGGATAAGTTAAGTGCAACTCTAATGCAACCAGTTTTCTATCCACTGTATTTACTATACGTCATAACTGTAATTAGCCATCCGTACATGACAAGAAGTCACTTCTCAATATAGGACTGCACATATTGGTAAGCATTCTTCATGAAAAAGTTATGATCTTTTACAATTTTTTGTACAGAAAACATACTAAAGAGAACATTTTCCCTAAAATTACTTCCTAAGTTTTTTTCCTCTCATCAAAAAAGAGGAAAGGGAAACAAGAATAAGCTGAAGTACTTGGGTTAATTATCTTTTGTACTACATATTTTATTGCTGTTTCTGGATTATAAAACTATTAAACTAAAAAGAACCCATGCTTCATGATCATATAACTTAAGAAATTTTTGAAGTTGTTTTCACATCCAAATCTAATTTTCTCAGTTGCTGATTTACGTCGGTATTTGTGTGTTTAGGTATTATGTGTAACAAATGAGAAACAATATATATACGGGCTGTTCTCTTATAAATCATGCCGTAGAGCTTTGTTAAAGAAAGCTTCTTGAATGACATTTCCACTGAGGCTGTTCTCTAGCTTGACACTGAAATCTTTTAAGGGATAGTAGACTTCAAAGTTACTCTCTATTCTAAAACTACAGAATACAGAACTGAAGACCAAAAACACAGCACATCTACACTCAATCAAGGTGGCAAAAGTTTTATTATAACAGTGAAGGAAATCCATATTTGTTACGATATTTGAAAAAATCACGATAACTGAATAGTAATAAGTTTAAACAGTGATAAGAAAGCACAGATTCCAAATAAATTCTACTGAACCAGTGTCAACAGAAACAACAGACAGGCCTACACAGCTCCACAGTTCAGATGACGGGGGTATAAACAGTTAATGCAAACTAGATACACTTTAGTGCATACTCGCAGGCTCCACAGAGGGCAGTAACAGCGCAGCATGCTTGTGTGCACTGCAATTCACATCACTGTCATGAATTGTGGGGCCATGTACATAATACTAAAGAATTAGACCCTGAGTTTTAGTCTTCTCAAGGTAAGACCCAAAACACCCTCTAAAGTCATATCCACATGAGAAAGTTGTACATGTTTAAGTTATTGTGTGAATTTAAACCAATTAAAATTGGCACAAATGCCTGAGTGGACACTTACATCAGCTTAAATGTCTCATATCTGTTTAGCTCAAGTCTAAAACAGGTATTTCAGTTTAACTGACAAGTGTCTTCTCAGGTGTTTGTACCGGTTTAAACTGGTTTTAATTCACACCTTAACCAGGTACAACTTTCTCACATAGACAAGCCCAAACACTGAGCTATTAAAAATATTCCTGGAATGGGCACAGGCTGTGGGAAACAGGATGGCAGGATGTTTGACTGTGTAGGTATAATTCTGTCACCTTTGGTAGGAGTGTGTATCAATTATTTAGTACTTTTGTGCTTGATGTATACTTTTATCCTTACACAATGATAAAGGAGCATATGCTCATTGACAAGGGTACTATTTAAAATACTCAGAAAATTGGAGAACCCAGAAATGGGGACAACAGATAAAAAGCCCAATTAAATACTCACTTCTTGTAGGCTCTGAGTTGCCCCATAATATTCTTTCTGAAAGAGCCGAAGTATGTAACAAACTTGGACATCTCTCCCTCTCTGAGCTGAAGCCATGGGAATAAAAATCTTCCAAGTATAGGAACTTTAGCTCACAATTATCAAGCGATTCAAAAAAAGAGCTTAATAAAAGACTGCTAATCTTGCATAACGGTGGGAACTTTGTAAGGATCTGAGGTGTTACTAGAAAATATCTGTCACTATACCTAACAATGAATTTGAAATGCAACAAAAACCTCATGAACTTAACGACAGAAGAAATTTTTACCTTCAGCAACTCATGAGAAACAAAGTTTAGTCACAATAGCTCTATGGACCAAGTGAAGTATGTAACTGAACAGCTTATTCAGAACAAGTAATGAGATTCACACTGGCACTCTTCACACTGGACAAGGTCTTTCCCAGCAAGAAGAACACAGACACCTGTTTAGACACACCAAGACCCTGTCAAGATCTCTTTTTTCAGAAATAAAACTGACAGGGGAGAGATTACAGGTTGAGCTGTAGACAGGTGTCCTGTATATGAGCAATCACATGTGACAAGATCCTTTTATGGGAATGGTTATGTGCAATAGCAGTGAGATCAGATCTGCCTTGGCTACTAAGGCGGCAATCAGGATCACAAAACCATTGTTTTTCAGAGGTTAGTGAGGATGTTTACTGTGAGAAAAGTGGAGGAATAGACATCCATGAAGTTTCTATCACAGGAAAGAAAAGATTACTACTCCTACCACAGAGGACAGTGAACACTGTGTACACATAAAACCAGTAGTAGTTCAGAAAAGATGCAAAAAGCAGAGTTTAGTCTTGGAATTCTGCCCCAGCAAAGATAAGCACCACTACTGTGGTCTCCCTATGAAGATTTCATTACACACAAGCTCACCCAGTTGGTTAATGCGTTTCCTTTCCATGCTAGGTAAATGGACTCTAGGAGTTATATGGATAAAGCCCAGTTTCATATCTACAACAGCTTCCCAATACAGGGGACATGTCTCTTCCTGATGATTAACATGGAACATGGTGGTATGATTTTTGTTTAAACCAGAACCATCTTTTATTAAGTGTAATATCACAGCACCTAAATAATCTAGGTCTCTGAAAGTTTGAAGAGTACACAGCACCATCTTCATTTCCAGTAACTTATGTGGAGATATGGGGGTCTGCAGAAACTAAGTTCCATGAATGTGAAACATCCCTTCTTTTCCGTATCTCGCAGATGATTAATCCATGGTTACAAGAATTTAAATGCCATATATTTGAAAGTATTCTCCATATTGCAAGGTGCTCCTAGAGGTCTACCAAATGTTTCACGAAGAGGGCACTGAATACATGCGTGGTCTGTGACCCACATAAACCTCAGTCTATTGAGATTGCCTCATGGAGATGAGCTATGGGTACAATGACCAGCTGTGGCTATTAGTCCCGATATCTCTAGCTTGTTCTTTATTGAAACTTGTTTAATTTGGCAAATTCTTCTTATGAGGTTTACAATTTCTTTGACTTGTGGGGAATGGAGAGAAGGCAGTGAGATAAGACGTGTTCATATGGTCTCATATATTCCAATAGTCTCAGTGGGAGAGAAACTGAGTCAGTTAATTATATTAAAGAGCTCCAGGGATTCCAGCACCCATTGGTGACATGGACAAATCCTCAGATTCCTTCAAGAAATGCTATTCTTAACATATTATCTTGAAATTGGAAAACACAAATTCCCATTTTCAGTCAGTATCCTGCTCTAACTGCTGAACACACCACCAATCCAAAAGGCAAAACTGAATTGGCAATACAGTTCAGTTATCAGAGACATACAGTAATAGGAGTTTGATGTAGGGTTTTATTTTAAAATTATATTTACTTTGATGCATTCCTGCAGGAGTGAAGCTGTGGACTCAATTTGTGGGGATTTGTTTTTCCAAAAATGAGTATTGTGCCTCTGCTTGACAATCCTGACGACCTATGTATATGCAATTAGGTGAGTCAGAAGGAAGCAAGCTCATATCTTCCTCTGACAGTGAGATCACACAGGGCAGACAGAAGCAGGTTAATTATTTGATCCAGAAATTTAAGAGGAAAAAAAAAAACATTTTGCTGCTTTGAAGTTAAAGGCATATTGCTGAGATCACGGTGGTAGATGTTTTCCAAATACAAAGACTCAGTCCCTGCCAAAATCAGTACACTGGGGATACTTGTTGTATTGGTGATAGCCTAAAGCCTCTCGCTGTCCGCTGTCTTTTTTCTCAGAAGAGGAAAATAAGATTATTTACTGAAGGAAACAAATTGTACCATGCCTTCCTCCATGTTCTTGAGACAGTCCTCCACATTATCTCTAAAGGGAGTAATGGTGTCACACAAGGTCCTCCAGCTACTATTGCTGTACCGCTTGGTTGAAAAGACAAATTTAATGCCATGTGTGTATACTGGATATTTTTCCCCACTGTCACATCATATAATACCAATACCTACTTACTGATGGACATTTCTAAAACTAAATTTATGATTGTTTTGGAAGTCCACATATTTATTCTTTGAGGCACAAATGGGCAAACCACCTTCTGAAGCTTAAACTATTTGCCCACGTGGGATTTGTAGCACTCATGAGCACCTAGATTCAAAGACACATATCTTCCCAGCTATAACACTGCAGTGCTTGTAATTGTGCTCCAGGCCCCCTGAACTGTGCAAACTGTTACAAAAGCCACAGGCAAACTGAGTAGGATGGCAGAAGTCATCAGCACCTCCTGATGTGCAAAGCACTTTACACCACCTATTCTGGAGACTGCAATTGTATTATACAGATTTTTAGCAGGCAGTTGAAGACTAGGTGGACTGACACTACTATCCATGTAAAGGAACATCACAAGGTTCTAAATCATCTCAATACTGAAATTCTGCTGGCATCTAATGCACAAGATCTAAAATGAGCATTTAAGCTCCTCAATCTGAGGGTCAAGGGTGCTATTTGCCTACAGATGTAGGGTGTGTCAGAGGCTCAGGCTCCTCTACGTAACACTTTGGTGTAGTCATCCCTAGTGTCCCATTTAATAGGTTCCGGTTCCTAAGGTAAGACAGATGGTAGGTTTATCACAGTAGGTGTTATATCAATGAACTGATCACAGGACATCCTAGCCCTTTAATCTCCAGAGGTTCTTGCATTAGCTCAATAGCTCACTTTGCCAGAAGATGTGATACATCTATCACGGCACGACAAACATTTTGATGAAACAAAAAGGATCAAACTGCAGCTAGAACATGAGTCTGGTCTATCATTGCCCAAAGTATTCAAACTCATAAAATCCAAGTCAACAGCAAAGGCAGACTAGCTGAACGGATAGAGCAAATTAATCTCCCCTCTCTCAGAACTTAGCCTGCCCTTTGAGAGAAATGTCGTCTCCAAGCTTTAAGCAGCACTAAGCACCATCGCAGGCATTGACAAACATTACAGCAAAGCTCCACAGCAGTCACAGACCTAACAGTGAACACCAGCAGGTAGACTGAATTTCTACTCAACCATTAACTGTATAAGAGAAGAGCAATTGGTAGATTAATGACCACTGTTTAATTGATCAGAGCAATACCCATCAACAGGAAGAGATGACTCAACTTATCTACATAAGAGCAAATGAAGAGAAATTCATTTCTAAGTGGGAAAGTCTAAAATTTCTCCAAACACACATGAAACACACTTGTTTTCAAGTGTAGAAATCAAAGATCATCAGTAAAAGAACACTGCATTAGTATGTAATACAGGACCAGATGTTATTAATCAAAAAGCTATTTTCAAACAATGAGATCTCTCTTACATGCACCGTAGTCTTCTGTGCTTTTCTCAGCACAGGAAAGAGCAGAGGGACTGGGTTGTTATGGAAGATTCACTTACCTGGATCTACCAATGCTACAGCAAAAATATTTGTGCGGAATAAAAATTGTATGCACTACGTTTAGAATTGTAAAGACTGTCATCTTTAATCAGCAAGTGCGCTATATCAGATTTGAAAAAAAAAGTGGCATATTGCCATAACATTAATTCTAATTTATGGCCTTCTACAGTCAAATTCTGTGTTCAGATTCAAAGACATTTTATGTCAGAAAACATTAATGAAGTTTTACATTCTAATGTAAGTAGCACATTCTGTTTAGCTGTATTCCTATATTAATGTAATGATTGTTTTCCATTGATAACTGCTCTTCTTGTAGACATTCAGGAATACTTTCAGTTCCTTTCAGTCTACCCACTCCATCATTCTATTTACATACTCCAGATTTAATACTATCAGGCTGAATTCTGAAGCCGACTCAAAGAAATATGAGATTGCCCCTTTCAGCATATGATTAGTTTTTTTCCTTCTTAAAAATAGTTCTGACATTGTCCAATGTTCAGGAAGACTAAGGATTAATTTTCAAAAGGTATTTAGGCATTTAAAGATCCAGGTAGGTACTCACTGAGATTTTTCAAAAGCCCCTAACCTACTTAGGTGCCTAAGATGGGAGTTAAGCATCTAACCTGCTTAGGCACTTTTAAAAATCCCACTAAGGCACTAATTTGTACCTACAGATGCCTAAATAATTGAACACTTGACTCTAGATTACCATCAGTTAAAGGCCAGATCATATGAACTTTTCTGGTTTTGACTATGATATTAATGTTTGTTCTTTAAAGCAGTCTCCCAATAATGGTCCTAATACCCCGATAAATATTTTTAGCCCTATTTTATAAATGGAAAGAGAGAGATTCTAAGTGATGTTAGAACTCTGAAATTCCCGGTCCTGGTCTAAGACCATGTCTCAATCTAAACTGTTATGAACTCGTTTTCCTTTTTGAATATGTAACACTGTCAATATTCTCAAAGTATACATACTTGTGAAAGTATTTTACCCATTTTCAAACAATGATATTGCGGAACCACCTATGCAAAATTCAAGAAAAGCAATCAACATACATCCAGGAGCAGGAAAGCTGTATGCAGAACTCCCACTTATATAATGTATCAATACAGTAATTGTCACTATACATATTCATTCATGGTAGCGCTGTTTTAAAGCATATTAACAAGCTACAAGGAATGCACAGCACTTTCAATTGGATAGCTGAAGGCCATAACTGAAGGCCAGGCTAGAGATGGTGAAAGGGAAACACTGAATAACCCATGATCTTTACAGGAGTGGAAAACAGAAAAAAAAAAAAAATCAGCAGATAAAAAAATAAAAAAAATCAGCACTTTCAATTGGATAGAAATCCATTTATTTTAATTTCCCTAGCACTTAAGAGCTCTAGTCATGGACCAGAACCCCATTGTGCTAGGAACTGTACAAACAGAACAAAAATACATTACCTGGTTTCTTCAGAAGAGTCAATGAAACCACTGGACGACTTATATCCCAAGATCCCCATACCATATTAAAGAAAACTGCCAATTTATCATTTCAGAATTACAGATGCTTCTTTCAGACAGTATGAAAGATCCTGGTGACAGTACAGTAGAACTTACTTCAGATTGTAAAGGCAAATTTAATTCCAAAACTCTAAAATTTCAAAATGCGCTATGAAGCAGTTAATGGGCCACATTGCACATTAGACTGCTGTTTATACCGCTAAATATGCATCTTCCTATATACGTAGTAGACCTACTTCTACCCTCACTAATACCACTACAATCTCACCAGCACCTATGAAGTTGCATAGATATAAATGAGCAGTATGTTAAATAGAACTGTGTTAACACTGGTGTAAGAACTTGATTCTTGGGGTTGGGGGCAAAGAGTTGCATTTCAATTTCCAGCCTTGGCACTGCATTATTAACTAAAAAATATACAGGAAAATTCAGAGGAAAAAAAAAATCAAGTTAAGAAATGCAGCCTCTACTGCTAGATGACCTTTTCGTTGGTGCTCAGAGAACACAGGGTTACAGACATATGAAATATCAAGGATACTCTGCCCAAAAGAAGAACTGGTAAGAGATGCTGCCTTCCAATCCTGTTTAACTGCAAAATCTCCACTTATCAAATCAATCTGGGAGAAACATGAACTCCAGAGTTATATCAGTTGCATTCATGCTTACCAAGATGCTTCTTACAAATTTCTCCAATTCTGCTTTTTCACAAAATATCTTGTAATAGGTGTTTGCACAAGATTTTAAACATGCAGGCATCACTTTTTTACAAATGCACAGATACAGAAATGGGAAAAGTTTTTCCTTATCTATAATTCTAAGAAGCACATTTATGCTGTATAGTGACTAGAACACATGAAAAGTTGCATACTATGCTCATACAAAAATGCAACCTTAAACCTCTAATTTTAAAATTACTAACATCTTCCTTCTACAATCTGGCTAGCTTCTATGCTATTTTAGTGAAAAAATTAGTAAGAAGAAGTTTTTGTATGTTTGCCTAAATCAAACAGCCATCTGTATTTTAGTGAGGGCCACCAAAATAATCTTCTCTGCAGAAGTGAATCCCAGGTGCCTATGCACAGCTGCAAATGTTTACAAGACTTTTACAAGGAACTGGACAAGTCACCCCCTTACTAAACATTGTGCGTCCATTCGAGTTAATTTTAGTACTTTATACTAATTTACTAGCATTAACTATTCTGTTACATCTCTATAATGTAGCCCCATTTTACAGACAGAAGCTAAGATGGAAAGGTTAAGTAACTTGATAGAGGCTGCAAAGGAAACCAAACTCAGAGCCAGGATCACAACACAGGAGTTCTGTGGTCTTAGTTCCATATTTTGTTTTCTATATCAGGTTTCTTCATGCTATTTACTTACACCTTCTTGCAGCCAAGGATTACATTGTCTGGTCAGCAGAGGATGCAGAACCAATAGAGGCACCCAGCAAGGAGGTAACTTGCAATAGCTGTAGCAACAGTAGTAGCCACTAGACAATAACCCTTCTATTCCCTACAAAAACCTTGAATTGACCTGTGGGTCTGACAAACCTGTAACTGAAGGCCAGGCTAGAGATGATGAAAGGGAAACACTGAATAACCCATGATCTTTACAGGAGTGGAAAACAGAAAAAAAAAAATCAGCAAATAAACTTTCAGTGCCGGCTATATGTTAGATTTGAAGATCTCTTCCTAAAGGAAATGGCAAGGAACTATTTTTTAAATGAAAATGAAATTAGTCCTGATATTTCTAAGCCCCCCAAAATCCTAATATATGGCAAGCATCTCAGGTGCCGACACTGGCTCTCAACTCACAAATCTGTGGTTCAGTCCAAGGACCATACCCTGGTTAGGAATCCTAGCACCTTCCCCTCTCTCAGCAGCTAATGGTAGGGAATAGGCAACATGAGGGTGCTGCTCTTCAGGTACACTAGGGCCCATCCCTCCAAATCAACAAAAGTTTTTCATAGGTTGCTTGTAATGTTTTTCAAACTCTGCCCGTGACCATGTAAAATATGAAAATTAACATTTTACAAGAATGCAGTCAAGACTGGATGACAAAGTAGGACAATCTAGTTCAGTCATTTCTTGCTTTGTATTCAGCTGTTTCCCTACATGCGCTTGAGTTGTATATAATGTTAATAGATTATTAATTTTAACCACTGGGGTATATAAAAGAAAATGGAATATAAAATGTGTCACTGAACTTTTTTATAAGCTTATTATGTGTAAAACCACCTAGATGGCATAGTTCATATACAAGCTTTACCCCAGAGAGATCATGATTAGATATGTTTGGTCTAGCCACCACTCCAAAAACATACACAATTGGAACTAATCTGTTGAACTATTTAAGGTTACAGGTTTGGTTGAAAGTTCTCATAAAAACCTATACAAAAGGTTGAGGACTGAAATCATGGTATGTTTTCACACTTCTGTTTCAAATCATTTGTAAGATCCAAGTAAGGGTAACAAAAAAAAATCTAGATGAGTTATCAGAATAATCAGGATTAAACTTTTATTTTGTCCATTTAAATCCATATATGAACCACACTATGTCTCCATATCCAGTAAATGGATTTACCTACACAGAAATCCAAAAAGATTCCTTAAGACTCCACAGAGGTAGCTCTTCTTTTTGCAGGATAGGGGCCAATGGAAGGTTGTTTTTTTCTGAACATACATACCCACAGCATATGCGCGCACGCGCGCACACACACACCCCCCTTAATAACCAGAAATTGAACTACATTTTGGGTAAGTACAAAAAGTGGAAAAAATAGTTCAACTCCTATTGGCTTCTTTATGTATAAAGACAGCCTTAATCCTCATCCCCAACTTTACTCAGGAAATATGGGGAGGACTGTTTACACCTTAGGAGTATTAGAAATGTAAATTCTTCACTGTGTTTCTGCTCGACTGTTTTAAATAGTTCTCAGCCCTTAACTGAAAGGACAGGGATGCTGAATCTTTAACAAAGAGCTATTCTAAAAGCAGTTTGAGTTAAATAGATGTTTACAAAATAAAAGTTTAGATGTCTGAATAAAAGCCACATCCTCTTGCAGATTGCACTTGCACAATTTCTCTGACCAACATATGCTCTCCGGGCACCCATTGTGCATTCCAAAATGGATAGTGTAGGTAAGATTTAATTTTTCTATTAAAAAATTAAGAAAATTGTTTTTGAAAAATAAAATCAAAGTAAGGCATAATCCTACTTTAAATTTAGTTCTCTCAAAAACTTCTATTATCATGTTCCTACTGTAGAAGAAAGTAAATCACCTGGTTTTCACTGCTGCTCTAGATTCAGTCAACCGTATAGGAGAAGCTTAACTCTCCCAACTGAGGATAAACATTCCCTGCACCCCACTGACTGTGACAGATTACTACCCATGTAATGCTTATACATAACAAGTCTGTTGGTTTGGGAGGAAGATAAGGGGAAGAAGTGCAAGGAGATGGGAGAAACAGAAAGGAAGCTGTGTTCGTGCCTTGCCTTTGGTAAAACAGAGAAAAGTTAGTTTCCTCCAAACCAAAGAGTATTAAAGTTTTATTTTAAGAGTCACTGAAAGTGTCCCTTTCAAGCAAGGGCCCAATCCTACAAATGCTTAAGCACATGCTTAACTTTATGCACGTAAGTATTCCTATTGAGCTCAATGAGATTACTTATCTGCATAAAGGTAAGCACACATTTATGTACTGGCAGGATTATATTCTTATACACATCCTTTAACTATTTTTAGGAACCACTAATGAGCCAGTCTCATTTTACAGAATTGTTGATTTTCTACAGTAACAAGAGAAGAATGTGACAGAACTTTACGAGTTTGAAATACTGTACTTCGAGAAGAGATATGAGTAAAGTTGTCCAAAACATAAAAGTGTGAGTAACCAAGCAACAAAGGAACTACAAAACCAGTTAGCAACATAAAGCCTTTCACAAACCTAACAAATTAACCCTTCACACTAAAATAATGTATCTTAAATTACTTTCCATATATATCTATATATTACAACAGATAAACTGGTGCCAAAGTCTCAGACTGTCTTTTACTACGTATTTTGTTCAATTAAGGGTTTACGTGAGAACCTTATTTAACAGCATTTTATAACTGAAGTTACTCCCCACCCCAATGAATGGAATTTTCTTTAAGTGAAGCAAAATGTGTTCCTGTAATAAGCTAGATTTCCACATTAAAATTTCCCAGTTTTTCATCTCATGAACTAAGAGGAGATATGAGGGAACTGATGAGAGACTGAATTGCACCGAATCAGGAAGCTAATTGTGCGAACAGATACTGCTTATTTAAGCTACTTGGAATTTACGTCAAACGGGAAACAAAAAAATTCAGCTCTTCAACAAGTCACGACACTGAACACTTAAGAAGATGTGTAATTTACTCAGAGGATCAGTTTTGGATTATTCATAATAAAACTGTCAGCCTAATGCAGATGGCTTGCACATGCTCCAGGATAAAAGTTTGTTGACAACACACTTGACCAAATTTCTGATGGCACAAGTAGCCGTACTGCACTCAAAGTGTGTTCATACTTACAAAAGTTAGCTAGTTCGATCAGAGACAAAGGTACTATAAGGCCCCAATCCAATTACCATAATGTAAATATTTATGGATAGATTGAGATCACTGTATTTTGCAAGAAATTTATAAAATATAATCAGCTCTTACATAAACACAAACTATGTTGATACATATAAAGATGTTTGCTTGCCTTTTCTATATAAACATGCACACATGTTCACTGCACACATACATTGCTACTTCTTCTCATGTAGGAGTTGCCTATAAAATATCTTTCATATATATATATATATATATATATAAAAAAATAAAAATTCTGACAAACAAATTACATTTTTATCTCATAATAGTACAATAAAATTATTTTTAATCAACTACCTGATACTTCACTGCAAACTTTTTACAAGCTGGCTGTCACTGGACATGGGACATCATGTGACACAAAAATTGGCAAAGCCTACTGTAGCTAGGGAAAAGATTCTAATGTCCAATTGTAAACAAACATGTATTCATATCCTACAATGAATGCCACAACTGAATACAGTAAATTCACATGACTGGTCGTAAGTTACTGGCACAGAGAAGCCACTGTGTTCCCTTCAACAGGTAATTTACAGTCTGCAAAAGGATCTGAGATATAAGAAAACATTCACTATTCTAGTATGTAATGGGGCTATTACCTACATACTTTTAGCACAACAGGTGTGCAAAGAAATAGTAATGACATACAGTAAGTTTTTTAAGTAGTTCAAGGAGTATGACTAGATATTTGACCAGTTGATAACTGGAGTGAGGTACAAAAATGAGGGCAAAGATAAGGTAAGAAGAAATTGGCTATAGTAGCCCCTTTGGTCCAGGTTCAAGTGACCCACCCATAAACACTGCAGGCCAGAGAAAGCTCTACACTATACTGAAAGTCTGTTGCCAATGGGAGCAGAAAGAGGCTTAACTTATACCTAACTATAGGAAAGAAAAGTCAGAAGTAGTATTAGCACATTGGTGTACCAAAAAAAAAAAAGTAGTAGTATAACAGCTAAAGTTTTCACTGTCTACACAAATTCTATAAGTGGGTCTTAGAAGCTTTTGAAAATTGTACCCAGTTAGGAAAGCTAAATGCTTGTGTTTTTCCTATTAAAATCAGAATAAAAGGATGAAGCTAATGGAGGCCAAAGGTTTCTAATGTAGTACGTTTGGTGCTCTCTAATTGATCTAGAATGTAGATACCTTTAGGAACAATGTTCAGCTAGCCAACCCTCATGAAGTGAACGTTTCCATTGCCACACCAAGTAGAAAGAATACTGTTAAGGCAGAATAGCGAACAACCCATTTCTTCATGTGAAAATGACAACATACTACAAAAGAAATCCACAGTGATTCTTTGATCATATCTTGTCCTTTCATCATTAATATTAGAAATATTGTCTATCCCCTTTTTCATGATTAAAATTAATGAACAGTTATGTATTAATTGATATATACGGAAGGCAGATAAATATACAGTCTTCCACTTCAATATTGTACATCTATTTTAAGTCAAACTATCAGTTGTGGTTGTGCGGAAGAGTATTTCTGATACTACACAACTAAAAACATGTTCTGTTCACTTTGCACACCCTTATATTTACATATTGGGCAGAAGGGACAGGAGACGGACAAACTGCATTTGATTCTAGTACAAGTCTACAATAATCACACAGACATAGAACAACATTTATTAACAAGAAAGGAACAAGTCCATAAGAATAAGAAAAGATCATAAGTAGTACAGTTGTAAAGATTAAAAGTTTGGACAGAAGTTTCCAATGTTTAGGATGTGCAGAAACTCTGTACAACATACTCTCTCAGCAACAAAAGTTGACCAAGAAAAATGCTTATGTAACTGGAGCAGCAACTTTTATATGGGTATATTTTTCAATTACTATAAGAATGTTTACATAAATTTAGCAAACAGTAGTTATTTCTAATTCAGTTAAGGTGTTGCCAATAAAGGACTACCAGCAGTGGAGAAGTCTACTTTGACTTTAGGACACATCAGTTTCGTCCTGACAGAAATGAGTTCAATTTTCCAAACAGAACACTAATTTTGAATGTATTCATTCACAATTTCCCTCTCCAGGCCCAAATCAAAGTATTAGAAGAAAGAAAATACTGTCAAGCAGAAAAAACATTTTAAACAAAACCAATCATTTTTCTAAATGATTTTATTAAAGTTACATTTTTTAATGTACAAATATATTGACATGATACATTCTGGCTAGTGTTCACACCAATTTGAATTACATGAGTTAAAGATACTCATGTATATGTTTATGTTGAAATGCAAAAGCCATCAATCCTAGCCTTTGGTTATATAGTTAAAGCCCTCTTCCTTCTCCCATTGTCCCATAAAAAGAATTATTGTACCACATCTCTTGCTATTAAACTACATTTAAAATAAACTATGTTCATATTAAAATTACAAATATTTCTATTCTATTTAAAGCTTTTTTTTCTTAAGTGCAAGCAATTACACACAATTCAAAACTTGAGAAATTTATAACAGTGAAAATACATATGAACAGCTCAAATACCTTACAGGCACATGGATTAGCTTTGCATTTATTAGTTTCTGGTTTTTTTACGTGTTTGTCAGAACTGTATTGTGGTTGTGATTTTTAAATATCTTGTTACAGCAAACTTTATCAACTCTCCCAACAGCAGAAAGAATGAACCAGGAGATACTGAAATAAGCCCATGAAAGAATGAAGATAGCATGGTATAAGCTTGCCCAGAGCATCCAAGGTCTATAGCATGGGATCCTAAAAGTTTTCAAAGATACCATTTCAAATGTCAAGATTGGAATAAGAGTAATAATACTACTGCTCAAGAATACTGTAAGTATAGATTATTTGTAACAAATTAATTAAAAGGATTTTCTGCGGATTCATTTTTCCACAGGAAACTAGGAATGCAGGGAAATTCCTGAAATTAAAAAGTTAACTACAAGTTTCATACAAGTGTCCATGGCTGAACTGTTCAAACATTTATGATACTGCCAACCATGTAAATTTGTCAAGTGCATCAAAAAGATTAAACTAATTCTAAAAATAAATATCTAAAAATAAGTGGGTCATCTAGCAGTCTCGATCAAAATCAGATCATGGATATACATTATTCATCTGGTTTCATGGGCCCACATAGTGTACTTCATCAGAATATCCATATTTTGTACTTCCATAGCACCTCGTTGTTCTATAAATAAGCCTCACAACAACCCTGTGAGGTAGGTAAGTACTATCCCCATCTTACTGGCAGGAAAGAGTTTAAATAACTTACCCAAGATGGCATACCAAGTCAGCTGGGCAGAAATGGAATCCAGATCACTGAACTATTAATTTAGCAAGTACAGCATATGTGGATGTTTGAGACTTGTAACGTGTTCCATTAAAACTGTAAACAGAGGCATTTTTGTGGATTTATGCAAGCAGGCTGGTGAGAGTGGCCTTTTTGCTGAAAAAAGGCATCAAGGGAATAGCCAACTATTTTAATGTTAGGCAACGGGAAAAAGATAAAATTACACAACACTACAGTGACTATTACTGTGCCATATAAATAATTTTCAAAAAAGATGCAGTATATATTAGCTAGCGACTTGTTTCTCAACTTGCTACAAAACAGGTTGTAGAGGATAGCCTACATAAAACCACTAAACAAAACCATATGGTCACAGATTGTAAGTGGTTCAACACTACAGCATGATAAAGTGTTTTGGAAAAGGAGTTATTTCTTCTATTGCTAATAACTGCCCCTCCCCTCCGGTCCCTCCCCCAACTGTTTCTTGAAGTCATTGTAGAAACAGGAACCAAGGTGGAAAGCAGGCTGTTTTCACTGCTACAGGTTTATATTTTTGTGTAGTAGTTTTGTCTCCCATCAGTGAAGGGAGTCAGAGAGGGAGTGTACTCAACTCAGATTCAGTCCAAATCTACGTTCAGATTCATTCACACACTACAAAGTCAGTAGTTTTCATAAAAAACCTTGAGTGTACCACAGCATCGTTCAGCATACCAAGAAATGGCATTGTAAAGTATCCAATTTACTGCAGCACACACTTATTTTCAAATTTGCTGGCAATAAATGTTATCACAGGTAAGTGATGAAAACTGCTTTATAAAATATGCTACTATAGTCCACCGGGGAACACACTCGAACAGCAAAAAGACGAGACAGCACTGCAAAAATATGTAATTCTGAAGTTAATAAAGGTAAATATTTTAGTAGGGTTTATAGCTTTCTCCAAAAATTGAGAGAAAAATGAAGTATGCGAGAAAAGGATTTGTCTATATCACAGGCTAAAATATCAATGCTGAGACTAATTTAAATTGCTTTCTACTCAAAGGTCTAAAAAGTGACTCAAAAAAGGTCAATTCCTGAAATCCGCTAAAGGGAGATAAAAAAATTCTTAATATTTAAGACACCTGAATTTTCATAAAGAAAATAGCTGAACGCAGCTATTCCACATTAACGCTAACAGATCCCAGAGGGTATTATCTTCACCCTAACTTATTTCCCTATGCAATACACAACACTTAAATATTTGGTTCCTAAGTTTCTTCCTATGTCATTCTGTCAAACTCTTAAGGGAAAGACTTTCACTACCGCTAAAGGTGAGAAAGCAAGAGAAATAATGATTTGTTACCCTCTTTGCTTCTCTGTGATGTATAAAAGATAACCATGAAAACGTGTGTTTTTCTCTGAGAGGAAAAAAATCTGTTTTCACATTAGAAATTGAGGTCTGGTCTTCCAAAAAAAGTGTAGACTATGGATGACTGAACAACTAATAGGTGTAGGATTTAAAATACCAAGGGAATGAAGCTCACTAAGAACTCGTCTTGATGAAGATTCAACATGTCCACCCACTCCTGTTAAGTGCTGTGAAATTCCCTATTCACATTTCTGGACCATCCAAGAAAAGCCTCGACCAAGGTAAGAAGACTAAATTTGATATTTCTGATATGTCTGAAGTAAAACAAGCAGAAAGGGTTTTCTTAGTACAATATAAAGCAACAATAAAAGAATCCACAAACCAATTCGTCTAGTCCCTATCTCAGGTCACCTTTAAAATGAGTTTGTATCAGTATTAATTTAGGTTCAACTACATTGTTATAAACATGTATAATTCTGCAGTTACTTTGAAGCTGTCTGTTCAAAGCATACATGATGCATTTTAAAGCAACATTTAGGCAGTATTGCCAAGTAATCCAATTTGTGTGTTCATTCTTGTCAGTGAAGTCAGAAGGGAAAAAAAGCAGCAGCAAATTAACTTCTTACACTGTTACTACAGAGAAAGTTACTAGAAGGGAATAAGTTCAAATTTAAGATAAAAATTTTGGTTTAAAAAATTAACTTTGATTTAAGAGAAATGAAGCTTAAAATGTAACATGCTCAAGACACCTCTGTCAAAATACTGAACCACATTTGTTTTTCTTCATCTTTTTAAAAGATTTAATTCCATCCTCCATTTATCCCTACAGGTCAAGAGTAATTAAACCCACTATATTCATGCCTACTGTTAACTCAATGTAGACTCATTCCCTCCCAAGTTATGATGTTACTGAAATATCACCTGAGGGGTAGCTGTATCCTAAACTGTTTATGCTTCAGTAGTATTTGTGCTTATATACACACACTACTAACTTGTTCATTGGTTAAAAGGTATGGCATAAAATAAATGACAAAGAAGAGTACTTCTGTCAGGCCTTCTTCAAAAGATCCAATACAGAAGTGGCTTGAGAATTCTTGCTTAAATACAAGAATGGCTCCTGGTGACCCAAAATGCAGCGCAGGTCAGCTCTCATGCGCCTTTTAAGTTAGGGGCATCTCCAGTGAATGATAACAGTTCTAAATAAGCACTAATGATCCCAGAGAGAGTTTTGACGATGAAGTCCAAAGACTAGGGTCTTGATCCTGCAACTCAGATCTGTATGGTTGCAGGAGGCAGAGGATAGACTTAGTTGCAAGATCTAACCTTAAGATTGGATAGGAGAGACCCACACATGAATGTATTAGAGTACACACACACACGTCCTATCAGCTGATACCACACTAACTTCTACATATGATGGGAAACGAAACAATGCCAATTATGGGATATGTAAGCAGAGTGAATATTTGAATTTATGTTGCATATTTTACACTTAAGTATAAGCAGTAATTCAAGTACAGTATGCAAGATTTTCAGTTACAATGGACTCCCTAGTTCTTTGCATTACTTTTAAAACTTATCTAGTGTCAGAACTAATTTGGACACAACTTATATGATATAGTAAGGATTAAGCAATGTGGTTTGACACTCAGATTCCTACTCACCAATCTGCAGGTATTTATTTATTTTGAGGGTAAACTAGGTCATTTATCATCTGAGGAACAGAAATCCCCTGCATTTGAGGAGTTTAACTAATAAAAGACTTGTCTACATTTATCAAAATTTATAGCCTAAGAATGCCAGTGAAAAGCATGTGTACCAGGATAACCTATCAATTACATACAAAAAGTTAAAAAAAAATATAATCAAAATACCCATACAAATAATTTCATGGCATGGCATGAAATAAAGACTGTTTAAATTGGTCTTTGGGCATAGCCAACTGGAACAAAAAACAACTACTATTTATACATATAAAAATAGTTATGTAAGTTAGTTGGACTTTTGATGGTTTAGTCAATACTTATGCGTAAACTATGCATTTTCAAGACACTTCACATCAGAAATAATATTCTTCCCACACCCTCCCTGGAAAAGACTTTCAAAGACACTCAAAATATCCTAGGAAGCAAAAATATTAAAGATTCAAACATTCGTATAAAGTATTTCAAATTAGTTTGTACATATGAGCAAAAAATGAGCTCTAAATAAATGACACAGGAGGCAATAAATTGACACGACAAGTAAATAAAAGGCTAAAGCACTCCAATACCATTGAAACTGTTTTAATGTTGTTGCAATTCCATAATGCAACAATCATCAGCTCATAAAAAGACCCAAATACTTGAGAATTCATTTTAATTACTCTTTTGCACCTATTTTACAAAATAAAGGCAAGATATGTTTAAAATCCTCCTTTACCTGGATTTGTTTATGTGCCTAACTTCAGTTTTGTTTATCATAGAATGTAAACGTAAATTCCTATTGTTATATAAGAAAGAATGTTAAAATATTAACCTCTGCTTCAATGTACAGTTTCCAGAATCTGCCAGAACTGGGGAACTGGGCAACAAGGCGTTCATAGGTCTTCCGTGCTTTGTCTATAGGCTGATTCTAAAAAATTGAAAACCAACAAACAGCATTTACAATATTATGATTTATGTAAATGTTTATATTGACTTCCAGAACCAAATAGTGTGAGTGGACCCATAGATAAGGAAATGTAATCCTATGTCACTAAACCTGTGCCTCTCGAATGAGAATGCTCCAAGCGTCAAGGTCATATGGATTCTCTTCTAATTTCTTTTCAGCCTTCTTCACTTTTTCTGGA
The DNA here is from genome assembly GCF_007399415.2 of Gopherus evgoodei. NCBI lineage: Eukaryota > Metazoa > Chordata > Testudines > Testudinidae > Gopherus > Gopherus evgoodei. The sequence goes on from NC_044325.1 coordinate 96,933,999, forward strand.
ACATATTCAGCAGCCTAGGAAAAAAACCAAGTAGAAGCGTAAGTGCCTATAAGCAGAGTCAGAAGAGTTCAATACTACCTATAGTATAAGTTTAATGTCTTTTGAAAATAAAGCATTTCACATCTTAGAATTTCTGATCTTAGCTGTTACATATAAACAACTGAAGTAAAATGATTTTAATGTAAACCAAGTTTTCCTACAGAAACATTAAAATGTATTTCTCAACACAAAACATTCAAAATGTGGTGGCTCATTGCCCAAACTAGAAGAAATAAGTTAAACAAATAATATGATAGTGTAAGGCTATGTCTACACTGCGCACCTTACAACAACACAGCTATGCTGCCGCAGCCGTGCCATTGTAAGGTGTGCCATGTAGCCACTCTATCACTAAGAGATACCACCTCCAAAGAGGGGCGGTAGCTTTGCCGCTGGGAGCACAGCTCCGCTTTTCGTTGTTAAAACTTTTGTCATTCAGAGGGGTGTTTCTTCACACTCCTGAGTGACAAAAGTGGCAATGTAGACATAGCCTAAGTCCATAAGAAACATCTTATATGTAAGCTTGCTAACAAGTGTTCTGTATTTGTAATTCTATTTAACTGATTTATCATGGTTCTTAAAATGCAAAAGAACATGAATTTGAAGTTTTACAAATACAACTTAAGTACCAAAAAATACAGTTAATTAAGTTAACCTTGCAAAAAATACATGGTCATATTGCAAATCCTGCAATTTTCCCTCTTTGCAAGTTCAGTAACAAACTTTCAAATTGTCATACCTATTTTAAGTCAAAGCCAGTAAACAAACCAACTTCTGTGAGGACCATTGTTATGTTAAACTACAAATTCAGCTGATTTTGAGACTGCTTTGTTCAAACAAGTGTGTTCAGAAGTTATTTCTTTTAACAGTAGGTAAGGTTCTCACCAGCACCACTCTTCAGTAACTCAAATTAGACTAAGTGATTTGCTCACATTTTCCAAAAACAGTTTAATTTCAGTCAGAAACAAAATATGGAAACTTTCAGCCTAAGCAGTGGATGTTTCAGTAAGTTATGTCTGTGAAAAAAAGGGGTTATGATAAACTGTTTTTCAATCATAACTATAATTAAAACTTGGTATTCTGTTGTGTTATTTCTTTTCAAAATTTAAGTCTAACTACATATTTTACAGCCTCAAGTACACCATACTAGGGACACTAGCGCTAGAAAAACTTTAAAGAACAAATGGGGATTTCCATTCTGAAGTTTACTTGGCATTAGATGGTTTAAAAAAAAAAACACAGACCTGCACAACCTAGGATTACAGTGAAAGGAAGACAGGCAGCAGACATAACACTTGGTTATGGAAAAACAGCAGTTATCAGCACGTCATACCATCATTCACACTTACTAAAGCAGAAGATGACAAAGCAGCTAAGAAGCATAACAAATACTGACAATACATTAAAAAACTAAATGTTGTTTGAGTGTAAGCCAGCCAATATCCATCCCTGTCACAGAGCTTGTCTACATCATGGGAAATGTTTTCTATGGGAGTGTGATTTCTAAAGCACACTACACTCTACCACACTGATTGGTCTGCGTAGACCTCGCTGGTGTGCACCAAAGGTTTTTTAGTGCATTTTAACATTAGAATCATTTAAAACAGCACACCAGCAGGGTCTGTGTGAACCAATTAATGCACAACATGTTAGTGACAAAGAGTCCTGTGGCACCTTATAGACCAGGGATCGGCAACCTTTCAGAAGCGGTGTGCCGAATCTTCATTTATTCACTCTAATTTAAGGTTTTGCGTGCCGGTAATACATTTTAACATTTTTAGAAGGTCTCTTTCTATAAGTCTACAATATATAACTAAACTACTGTTGTATGTAAGGTAAATAAGGTTTTTAAAATGTTTAAGAAGCTTCACTTAAAATTAAATTAAAATGCAGAGCCCCCTAGACCGGTGGCCAGGACCCAGGCAGTCTGAGTGCCACTGTAAATCAGCTCGTGTGCCACCTTCGGCACCCATGCCATAGGTTGCCTACCTCTGTTATAGACTAACAAAAGTATTGGAGCATAAATTTTCATGGGTGAATATCCACTTCGTCAGAGTCATGCACAAGCTTATGCTCCAATGTTTCCGTTAGTCTATAAGATGCTGCAGGACTCTGTCGCTTTTTACAGATCCAGACTAACACAGCTACCCCTCTGATACTTGACAACATGTTAGTGTGCTTTAGCAATCATACCCCCTTAAGAGGGCATTACCCCACTGAAGTCTCATTATTCCAAGAATATAAATCCAGTGAAATAATGGATGGACCCCCTTAGAAGACCACATTCTCAGGCCTGGAAAGGAACAAGAACTACTGTTAGGATAATTTGCATGAGATCTTAAAAACCTCAATGAAATACAAAATCCACCAAAAATGTGTTTTAATTAGAAATCCAAAAACAAAACAATTTATATATGCAACCAGGATGAGTTAATGCCAGTGCAGGAACCTTGGCTTTTTAATTTTTTCTTTTTTTTTTTTTTACTGTGCATTTCATACATATACTAAGGTTCCCAGGACCACCTGATCGCTTCAACATTTTAAAATGTTTCTATTCATTCAGTGCTACCAAGTTTCAAAATGCCACTTACATACTAACAATATATAATGTCTGAAATTCTTTAACTATATGAGCAAAATTTGATTTTCATTAAACTCTATGACATACTTATGGAGTACCAAAAATAAACAAAGAAAATGTCAGGGAAGACATACTGACACCAGGAAGGGGTCGGGGGGAGGAGAAGAATGGACAGTAGAGAAGAGAGAAGTCCGTGGTAGGTAGCACTACCAGCTTTACATACATATCTTTAATGTGAGTCTTCCCCAACATTAAGCCCTCCCTCCCCCAAATTCACAGCAATTAATTCTGGGATACAAAAACGAGAGCCCAAAACAGAATGAAAATGTACCTAAAACAGTTAATGTCATGAAACAATACCCATTTTAGTAGATAGTTTTTACAGTGCTGCGTATTTAATGGGAATCGCAAAGTTTCTATGAAAGGTCACCACGTAATTAGCTTGCTTTCTGCTTTAAATTTAAAAGTTCAGTTTTATAGCACTTCCAAATGGACTCCTTTTGGGAAAATATATACAAAGTTTGTTTATTTGGAATTTACAATGAAGTCACAAATCTCAAAGCTTAGTTCACAGACACCTGTTTTTTGTCTTAGTGAAGTTATGAAACAACATGATGGGAATACAATTTTGCTCCTGGCAACTACTGTTTATTTAGATGACACTACCGTTAACTTAAAACAAGTAAAATTTGTTAGTCTGACTATGCTATACAAGCACAAAAACAACGTGCTATTTTAGGAGGATTTAGTCTCTCTAAACCTGTCTGTAGAGAAATAGGGCACTTTTTAGGTTAGAGGATGGGCTGTATCACAGTAGTGCATCCTAACAATGACCCAATAGACTTATGTAACTCAAACAGCATGCTGCAGGATCACTGTGAAATTTGGAAGCAAGAAGAAAAATGACACGCTTCATTGTTCGCCTGATATTTTAACCCTATAAAAAAAATTATGTCAATTTCACCTCTCAAAATGGCAAACATTCACTCAGAGGAGTAACTGCTACACTAGCTCCCTATTTAGCTATAAAAGGCAACAAAGGAGGCAAATTGGTAATTGGTCTCTACTAACTGCAAATATGTAAGACCCATTTTACAATTTTTAAATTAAGTTATATTTTAAAGGTAAAAATTCTTCTATTCCCTATTCAGAACTGAAACTAATTCTCAGCTTTGTAACATTTGTAAATATATTTTTACTCAACGAGTGCTCTTAAATTGAAATCTATTTCCTATCTGATACTGTGGCAGAGTGGAAACTGGAAGCACTAGTGGTGCAAAAAAAAAAAAAAAAAAAAAAAAAAGAATCCTTCCCTCAAGCAGAGAAGACTTCCCCATTACCAGTGCATGGATTCTGCCAGAGCTCAGTTTGATGCTGTTTGATCTAAAAATTTGAAGTAAGACACCACCACCACCTACCCTGACAGGCAAGCTGAGTAAGCAGTTCCTGGGAAAGGCATTCTTGGGTAAGAGCAGCCCATTTCAGTGAGTAAGGTTAGAGGCAAATTAAAGCCCATACACTAATTCTGCAAAACTTAAGTCCATTAATTGATTTGTTCCTCTTTATTATACCAGTTTCGGTGCAAGTAAAGAGGTCCAAATGGTCACAGATCTATTGTATTTTTATATCATTAGGTAAAGGAGATTAAAGAAACTTCAATTTAAAGATCACTAGATCCCTGAAAAATATTTTTAGTTTAACTTCATGTGTTTGGCAGCACTTGTGTACAGTCATTTTCTCCTGTATAGTCAATGAAGCCCCTATGTCACAATCAGTTACACATATTTAACTTTACACACAAGTAATTCCACATAAGCAATGGAATTACTGCAGTGTGAAAAGTTAACCATAAACTTAACTGCTTGCAGTAAGAGCTTAAATCAATCAGTTTCTCCTTTTATTTGTGTGAAGGTGAATTTTTAAAAGAAAAAAAAATAGGAAAATCCCGCAAAGTCAAACACACTGATAGAAACAGTTGTACCTAAAACTAATTTTAGTTTTCAGATGACTCAATCTGAAGTTCATGAGGACCCTTTCAAAAGATGATCTAACGTTAATTCAAAATTGAGTTCACCCCAAAACAGGGGTCAAGTGCTCCTCTGACTCTGGTTCACATGGGGCAAAACAAGACATATTTCAGGGCTACACTTTACTTTGGCAAGTCATTTCAAGGAAAAATTCATTCATATCCATTTCTCCATTGCCATCAAGAGCATACTCAACAGTTTGACTCAACTTCCTGATTCAATGACATAGCAAACTTCAAAGTGCCTAACAATATCAAAACTCAAACAATTCATTCAACATTTAAGATCAATTTGCATTTACTCAAAGCTGTTTGGCAGGCAGTTTAAAACCTCCTCCTGTTCATGTGGTTTAAATATGCTTAAACTGGTTTCACGTGGACATCAGTTTAAACAGTCATTCACAACAGCTGATTTGAGCTTTTTTAAAAACCACTTAAGTAACTACTGTGAATAAGGTTAGGTCTGGCTTTAAGACTAAGCTTGATAAGTTTATGGAGGGGATGGATGGTATGATGGGATAGCCTAATTTTGGCAACTAATTGATCTTTGATTATTAGCAGGTAAATATGCCCAATGGTCTGTGATGGGATGTGAGATGAGGTGGGATCTGAGTTACTACAGAGAATTCTTTCCTGGGTGCTGGCTGGTGACTCTTGCCCACATGCTCAGGGTTTAACTAATTGCCATATTTGGAGTCAGGAAGGAATTTTCCTCCAGGGAAGATTGGCAGAGGCCCTGGAGGTTTTTCGCCTTCCTCTGCAGCGTGGGGCACAGGTCACTTGCTAGAGGATTCTCTGCACCTTGAGGTCTTCAAATCATGATTTAAGGACTTCAGTAACTCAGACATAGGTTAGGGGTTTGTTACAGGACTGGGTAGGTGAGATTCTGTGGCCTGAGTTGTGCAGGAGGTCAGACTACATGATCATAATGGTACCTTCTGACCTTAAAAGTCTATGTAGTCTAAACTCAAAAGTTGTCAGCCCAGCTATGTCGCTCAGGGATGTGAAAAATCCGCACACATGAGCAATGCAGTTAAGCTGACCATCTACTCCAACCTCTAACTGTACAAGTATGTTTGGAGTCCACTTTTTTTGAAAGCTTGAAGAAACTTAATTGTAAAGAAGCAAGTGAGGCTTACACCTCATCCCCCCACACCCCGCTTTTGAGGCTATTCCACAGATCTCAGCTTTTGGACCACTTTTTCTCCTTAATTTCTTCCCAGTACGCCAAGGGCTAATTGATAAATGCAACCAAACCAGGGAATTGATTACAAACAGTTACATGGGGACTGGAAATAACTGTCTGCAAAACCAGGTCAAAAACTTCAATAATCCACAGTTTTAGTCATACTTACTGTAACCAAGATCCCCACTTTATATATAAAGTGTTAACAAGCCCTTTGTGCCATCCTAAATATTTTCCCCTTGGTGTTTACCTTCCAAATACCTCTACACTTCTACCTGCTCTGCCTTCTGATCACTTTTAACACTGCAAAGTTGAAATTTCACTTCCCATGCTATATCACTCAAGACTAGACAGCTTTCTGTAATTTAACTGCTACCACACATTTTAAAAATTGCACTTATGCAAAATAAGATTTTATTTAACACTGCATATAGAATCTAGAAATGGAAGAGACAATATAAAGAAGTAGATTAATCCCTGCTGTAGTACATTTACTAGGGCTGTCCACTGACTTTTGTATCCAAAATAAATCAGCTAATGTATAACCCTGACTGTATAGTTGAAAGGGATCTAATTCTTTAACAAAAAAAAGGCAGAAAAACCTCTCTGCTGTTCAGTGGAGCTGAAAGGTCAGAGTCATGATTTCTTAAGCTTTTCTACGGTTCTCAATGCCATTGTATCAGAGCATCTCACATTCATTCTCAAAATGGGGAAGTAACCATGAAGAGAACAAATTACTTGCCCAGGCTCACATAGTTAGTTTGTGGCTGAGCTGGGAACAGAACCCAGATCCTCAAGTCAATCAGTTTCTTAACTCTAAGGCAATTCTTCCTCTTTGGGCTCCAATGGGCTAGGCTGTACAAATACACAGGAAGAAAATCTCTCCCCAAAGAGTTCACAAAAACAATTATAAGTGTGAAACAAAAGGATGAAGGAGGTAGGAGGAGTGTAACAGTAGTAAGAATCACACAATAGGAATCAGTTATGTAGGCTAACTACTGTACAACTTGGTAATGTTTAAATTAAAAAAAAAAACCTTCCATAATATCAGATATACCCAACTGCCCATGAATTTAGCCATCATTAGTAAGCCAATTGCTCTTAGGTGTCACAGGGGGGAGGGATAAGCTCAGTGGTTTGAGCATTGGCCTGCTAAACCCAGGATTGTGAGTTCAATCCTTGAGGGGGCCACCTAGGGATCTGGGGCAAAAAACAGTAATTGGTCCTGCTACTGGAGGGAGGGGGCTGGACTCAATGACCGTTCAAGGTCCCTTCCAGTTCTAGGAGATAGGATAACTCCATTAATTTATTTTTTTAATTTATTTTTTTTAGCAGAAGAGGGTCTCAAGGAGGCAAATGAATGAAGTGAAAGCAGAACAGGGTAGATAAAAATCATTTATTTAAGTTAAATAGGTTTATTTTTAAAAAAAGAAATGTATTTGAAATTGACAACAAAAATGAGGAAGTTAGTTAAGAGAAATTAAAACGTACAGTGCCAAAAAGTGAAAATATCTGCAAGATGCATGGAAACTTTTTAAAGAAACCATAATAGTGGCTCAACTTAAATGTTGATTCCAAATTAAAAAACATAGTAAGAGAACAAAAAAAAGTGCCACCGTGGCTAAACAAAGTAAAAGAAGCATTGAGACTCAAAAAGGCATCCTTTAAAAAGTTGAAATTAAATTTTAAAGAGGAAAACAGAAAGGAGCATAAACTCTGGCAAGTGAAGCATCAAAATAATTAGGAAGGCCAAAAAAGAATTTTAAGAACAAACTAGACAAAGACTCAAAGTAACAGCAAAAAAAATGTTAAGTACATCAGAAGCAGGAAGCCTGCTAAACAACCAGTGGGGCCACTGGATGATCAAGATGCTAAAGGAGCATTCAAGGATGATAAGGCCATCGAAGAGAAACTAAATAAATTATCTGCATTGGTCTTCATGGCTGAGGATCTGAGAGAGATTCCCAACCTGAACCATTGTTTTTAGGTGACAAATCTAAGGAACTGTCCCAGATTGAGGTGGTGTTAGAGGAGATTTTGGAACACACTGATCAACTCAACAGTAATAAGTCATCAGGACCAGATGGTATTCACCCAAGAGTTCTGAAGGAACTCAGATGTGAAACTGCAAGACTACTAACTGTAGTTTGTAACCTATCATTTCAATCAGCTTCTGTACCAAATGACTGGAGAATAGCTAATGTGACACCAATTTTTAAAAGGGGCGCTAGAAGTGATTCCGACAATTACAGGCCGGTAAGCCTGACTTAAGTACAGTACATACCCATTTACGCACATATGTCAGGAGTCAAGATGTCATGACCGCGTGTTAACAGACCAAGGGTTAAGAGGGCCATGCTGAAAAAAGTGTCCATGATTCACTTAGGAAAAAAAAAACTTATTTTCTGCTCTTTTATACTTGCATTTTTCCCCTTTTTTATGAAGTCTGCCATTCACTGCAGATTAATGATTTCAATATTTTCCATATTTTTGCTCTTCCATAAAACTTACAACAGTTTCTACAGCAGTAGGGGCTTCTGCGAGTGAAATTTTGACCTTTTCAATGACACCCTCATCGTCGTCATCATTGTCATTTAAGCCGGCGTTATTAGAATTCTCACCATCACTTTGCCAGTCTGACGTAGCCTCGCAGCCCGTTAATATTTCTTCATCAGACAGAAATTCTGAAGTCGGGCGGTCTTCATTCATCTCAAGCCCCCTGGTAATGATTTCCAGCAACGTATCCAAACTAAAATCTTTTATCATTTGAAAGAGAAGCCTTTATCCTCATCGCCGTGCTTGTTTGTAAGACGTCTTTTTCCAAAAATCCTTCAAAGTCTGGCTCTGAATTAGTGCCATTGCTGAGTTTTCTGAGTCTGAGCTGTCTTTGACAGAACAGGCATCAACGAGAGACTTCATCCAGCAGTTTTCAATGGACTTTTGTTTTACTCCATCCCAAGCTTTTTTAACTAAATAAATAATTTCCTTCATATTTAACTGTTTCAGGAATTCGGAAATGCCTGGAGACATGCATGACACGATCGCTGAAATCGGCTCCTGCCGATAACTGTTTTTAAAATTCTGAATAATGCCCTGGTCTAAAAGGTTGAATTTTTGATGTTGTGCTGAATGGTAGGTACAGCACTCGAATTTTTCCATCGCTCAATACCAGTGATTCAGCTGGAGGATGGGCTGGACAATTGTCAAGTAGCAAGAGTGCTTTGGCTTTGAGTTTCTTTTATCGCAGATGCTTACAAACAGCTGGAACAAAGATGTCGTGGAACCAGTTGTCGAAAATGTGTCTCGTCATCCAAGCATTTTTGCTGTTAGCGTATATCACTGGCAGTTTGGCTCTACTGAGGTAATTAAAGCAAGCGGCTAACAAGAAGAGAAGTAAACATATGCATGCCTGTCTTATTACTACAAACAAGAGTCACACGATCTTTTCTCTTTTTAAATCCAGCTGTTTTCTGTGTCTTGTAATTAAAGGCTAAAAACTTATCAGATAGCAGTTTCATCATAATTAAAAAGTTGTTCTTCGTGGTAGTCTTCATTATGTAAAATAGATTTTAACTCAGAGGGAAAAGCATTCGCGGCCAATTCATCCATTGGCTTTCTCCAGAAATTGATACCTGTGCTATGCCATGACCCTTTTTAAAACGACTTATAAAACCCTAGCTGGCTTGGAATGATTCATCCCTCGTTTAATTTCTAAATTTCATCGCTTGGGCTTGAAGAATTGGCCCACTTAGCAGCATTCCTTTCAGCCTATCCTGAGCAAAATATGTGCGCATGGCTTTGTCTATTGTGTGTTTTGCTGAATAGCGCACACATTTTCACTTAAGTCCCACAGCAGAATCAATATTTTGTACAAAGACATTCAGTTTAGATTTGTTTTTTAACCATCCTCGTAAAGTAGATTTGGCACTTCTAATATCTTTTGAAAATTTGGCCTGGGTTTCTCCACTATTTACTCGATTTATTGCAGCTACATTTTCTTCTACACAGTGTAGGAACGCTGATGCTTGCCTTCTGCCATTATAGTAGGCCTACAGTAAAAATTTTCTAAAGTAGTATATATACTACTATATAACTACAGTACTACTGTATATATTATATATCTCTAGCGTGACAATGACTAAATGTGCGTGATACATCTTTATCAATATCAGTAAAGACGTACAACACATTTCTGCTCAGCACTTCCTGTCAATTTCTGTCAGTGAGTTAGTGAGCAAATCTGTAGCACTACACAGCAAGTTCCTGTACCGCGTGTTAACGAGTCTCGCATGTTAAATAGGTAGCACTGAGAGGCATGGTGCTACTGTGTGTTAAGCGGATTCATGTGTAAACAGGTCACACGTAAACAGGGTCTGAACTGCACCAGGCAAACTGGTTGAAACTATAATAAAGAACAAAATTGTCAGACACATAGAAGAACATAATTTGTTGGGGGAAAGTCAACATGTTTTTTGTAAAGGGAAATCATGCCTCACCAATCTACTAGAATACTTGGGGGCGGGGGGGATCAGCAAGCATGCGGACAAGGGGGATACAGTGGATATAACGTATTTAGATTTTCAGAAACCCTTTGACAAGGTCCCTCACCAAAGGCTCTAAAGCAAAGTAAGCTGTCACGGGATAAGAGGGAAGGTCCTCTCATGGACTGATAACTGGTTAAAAGATAGGAAACAACACGTAGGAATAAATGGTCAGTATTCTGAATGGAGAGAGGTAAATAGTGGTGTCCCCCAGGAGTCTGTATCGGGACCAGTCCTATTCAATATATTCATAACGAAAAAGAGGTAAAACAGTGAGGTGGCAAAATTTGCAGATGATACAAAATTTCTCAAAATAGTTAAGTCCCAAGCAGACTGCGAAGAACTACTAAAGGATCTCACAAAACTGGACAGGGCAACAAAATGGCAGATGAAATTCAATGTTGATAAATGCAAAGTGATACACATTGAAAACCATAATCTCAACTATACATATGATGGTGTCTAAATTAGCTATTGACATTCAAGACGTTTTGGAGTCATTTTGGATAGTTTTCTGAAAACATCTACTCAATGTGCAGCAGTAGTCAAAAAAGCGAACAGAATGTTGTGAATCATTAAGAAAGGGATAGATAATAAGACAAAATATATATTGTCTATATAAACCCATTGTATGCCCATATCTTGAATACTGCATGCAGATGTGGTTAACGCATCTCAAAAAAGATATACTGGAATCGGAAAATTATTAGGGGTATAGAACACCTTCCATATGAGGAGAGATTTATAAGATTGGGACTTTTCATCTTTGGAAAGAGGCAACTAAGGAGGGATCTGATAGAGGTCTATAAAATCATGACTGGTGTGGAGAGAGTAAATGAGGAAGTATTTACTCCTTTTCATAACACACAAACTAGGAGTCATCAAATGAAATGGATATGCAGCACATTCAAAATAAACTCAAGGAAGTATTTTTTCCACACAACACAGAGTCAACCTGTGGAACTCCTTGCCAGAGGATATTGTGAATGCCAACCCTATAACAGTGTTTAAAGAAAAAAAAGAACTAAATAAGTTTATGGAGGCTAGGTCCATCAATGGCTATTAGCCAGGATGGGCAGGGGTAATGTCTCTAGCCTCTGTTTGCCAGAAGCTGGGAATGGGCGACAAGGGATGGATCACTTGTTGATTACCTCTTCTGTTCATTCCCTCTGGGGCACCTGGCATTGGCCACTGTCAGAAGACAGGATACTGAGCTAGAAGGACCTTTGGTCTGACTCAGTATGGCTGTTCTTATGTTCTATCCTAAGGCCTAAACTTACAATAACCTACTAAAATCATTTAAATTCAATAAATATTCAACCCATACATATTTGCTGCCAAAGTTTTAAGTGAAGTCAGACCACTGAACAAGAAGAAGTATGTGGCTAAGCACCTGGAACCAGATTTTGTTGAAGTGCTAAATCAGTTTTTGACAGTAGCTGCCTCTTACGATGATGAAAGGGGCATATTTTCTTCATCTAGTTCAGTTAAAAATAAAGAAACAGAGTGGGAATTAAAAACAGAAAAACTTGTTTTCCTCTTCATATCTATGACTAAAGAGGATGTGATCTACTACTTCTGAAATCTTGGTAACCAGAAACAATCAACTCAACTAATTACTAATGATACTTCCTGTTTAAGTAATCAGTTTTAAATGCAACACATTTTGATACACTTTCTTCTTACGCATCTCTAACACTTAAGGACGTTTTATTTAACTAAAAATTTTAAAATGCTTTTTTTGTGCATTTTTAATTGAATTCCAATTTCCATCCAAATAGTCTGAAACACCACAGGCAAAATAAAAAAATAAAAATCAATGTGTTAGTCACCATTTTCTAAAAACAAAAAAAGGAAACAAATTAAGCAACAGAATAAATATATTTATGCTACATAACTGCTTAAATGTGTACAGACACAGTATATGCTAACCTGAGGGATAAAGCACCAAGTATATGTAAAGGCCATAGTCTGTTGCAAAACATGTTTTGATGGTTACCAACCAATGAGAATCAACCTCTCTTTAGGAAAAGAACTGAAAAGTACAATATAAAACAAGACTAAAATCAAATATTTAAATCAAATATTTAAATCAATGTTTCCAGCTTGGTGATTTAAATCATTATCAAAATAATCCACCCTTGGGTAGTGGCTTTACAGATTAGATTAGCAATTAGATTAGTGTTGCTTATGTAAAAGCAGTGTGAAAGGAAGAGATATTTGTGGGAAAAAATGGACAAATGGATGTTCCGAGGCTAGCACTATTGATAAAGCAGATAAGAGGCAGGGACAGAAGCAAAAGATGACAAGCACAGAAAGATAGATATGCTGTGGTTTGAAGGTCACAAAGAGTGAGGGGGAAATGGGGAGTTAATGCAAAGATCAAGGAGAGAACAATACGGGTAAATGATCAAGTTTTCAGGCAAATATGACCTTGGATACACTGTATTTCATATGAAATGGAGGAAGATAATACGTCATGCAGATTAGAGTTGCAGTAAACAAAACAGGAGACATTGAGTATCTCGATGAGAGTTTCTAATGTCTGGATAAAGAGAAAGGTTCAGATCTGAGGGATGTGGAGAAAAAAGCAACAAGATTTAGACAAGAGGCTGGATGTGTGGGGCAACTTGTACGAAGAATTCAGAGATGACCTCAAGCTGAGTAGCCTGAGTGACCCAGAGGTTAACAAAAGAATGGACAGATTAGGATGAGCTTTGTGGGGGAAAAGTAAGGAGTTCTCTGGTAGACAATGCTGTATTCATTCCTTGAACCCATTACGGACCCTCCCAGTTGTATATGGACTTGGGCGGATAGATGGGGATTCTAGCTGTGTGGTCAGCTGTACCATCTCCTGCGCAGCCATCTGTATACGGGAACAAGCAGAGGCAGACCTGCATGCACTCTAGAAATCCCTAGCTGGTAGCTGGCCTTCAGAGGCATCTAAAGCTAAGGCATAGTTTAAAGCAGTACTTAAACTGCTCTAAACTATCTTGAAGTGGCATCCTGCAGGGAGGCAACCTGGCACCTAGATAACTCTCTGATTACGGGGCTGTCACATGTCCTTTGTTGCGCTCAGTGGTGACTGGGTGCAGCAGAGGATATTGAGTCTACTAAGTTTAAGTTAGCAGTGGGAAATCCAGGAGCGAGATAGGAGGGAGCATCCTAACAGCCACGGTAGAAATAAAAGACCTGGGAAAACAGGGCAAGGACAGTATTGCTGAAGCCATGGGAGTTCAAAAGGACATGTAACTGTATCAGCAGAACCAAAGAGGTCAAGGAGAATGTGAATGAAAAAAAGAGACTTTGAGATCTGGCCAGAAAGAGGTTGTGAAATACCTTGCTAAAAGTAGTTTCAGTGTAATGGAGGAGGGGAGTGAGTTGGAGAATTTATTTAATCATGTTATTCTCTGTGGTTTCATTTTTACCTTGAAAACCTTTTAATATTCAAGTGTATTCTGTTATCATTGAAATGGAAATCTCAGACATTTTACATTGATCTAGGGAACAAAACTGAAACCAATTACACTTGCATCCTGGTAAAATTCTTTACCAACTGCCCAGTCACATTTTTAGCAACTCAAAATAGTAGTACCCAGATAGTGTGCTATCCTTAACAAGCATTTCTAAACTTCATTCTGTTACAAATACTTTAGGTGTAGACATCTCAGTCACTTAGATTACTGGAAATTTTACCCCGTACCTTGAAGCAGCTGTGTCCTGATCCTCAGATTAGACCCACATGGTCAAAACCCTGTGTCTGCACAGAGCCCCACTGAAGTAAACTGGGTGGGAGTTCACCAGCATGGATATAGCTAAAGGATCATGGGATCAGTAAGAAACTGTGGCATGCATCCGACGAAGTGGGTACTGACCCACGAAAACTCATGCTCCAATTTGTTTGTTAGTCTATAAGGTGCCAAAGAACTCTTTGCTCCTTTCTTAATGATTCCCAGCATTGTTAGCTTTTTTGATTACCACAATTTTACATCAAAATTAGATAAGTATAGGAGCATCAGAATTCCTGTTGCAGTGAACTTTACAAGGAAGATGGCTGCCAAGAAGTAAACAGAAAATTGGTTTCAATGGGAAAAGCACTGAATTTTGAATATTTATTAGCTGAATTTTGCTATATATTTTCATTTAGCTTGTTTTAATTTCTTTTACTTTTCAGGCAGACAAGATTTGAGAGCTTTATGTTAAAATAATGAGATTCCCATTTCCCCCCCCACAAGAACCGGTGTTCCTTTGAAGTGTCTCCCTAGAACCTAGACACTCACTTCCCCCACTACTAAAGCCTAGGGCAAGAAGTGGGGGTGACAGTGCTCACAGGGAAACTTCTCTTAGCTCACACCTCCATTAAAAAATAAGTTCACTAAGAAGAGAAGAGCAGTACCATCAACTTGTATAAGCACTGTATATATGTGGTCTCCATCTCCTCTGAGCTTGTTTCCATCATTCCTCCCTGCTTCAGAAACTCTGGGTTTTCCCACAAAGTGAGAATGGACTTAAAATATAGCTCTGAGTGGCAGAGCAAGGTCTTCAATATCCAAAAGTAGAAAAAGACAGACAGACAGAGACAGAAAGAAAGAGCGCTGGTAAATAAAGAAAGAAAGCATTTCATAGTAACACCAGTTCTAAGGGGGGGTGATGTACAACACCAGATTGTATCTGCCTATAAAATAAACAAAAACAAGTTAATGAAAAGTTATTTTCCCACAACAACATATTAAACACACAATGAAGTTGATGTAAGAGTAATTAAAATGAGGTATTTGCCGCACAAAAAGTAACTGGGAAGAGATTCCCTCCATTACAAATCTGTTCAGGGGAAAAACAACCACCTCTGTTGAACAAGTACGTTTTAATATTTTCATTGTTAAATGTGTTGATTAAAAACATTTTAAAGTACATTACTCTAGTGATTTTTCTAAATTTCAGAAGAGTTTGTTTAAAGGGACACAATCTCTTAGTATAAGCTCAAAGCTTACATTTATTTTACAAAGGCGAATAAAATATTTTTATATAAACAGCTTAATTGGGTTTCAACTATCCTCTGAAGTCTGAAACAGAGATAGTACTAGTAGGGAATGGTATCCAGAAACTGAAACCGATTACACTTCCTATTGTCCAAGTTGACTCGAAAGAAAACGTGCTTGCCAACATGGACAGGGAAAGCGAATTTTTAAAAATGTCTTCGGTTTAACTAATCTAAAAAGCCAGCACCCACCGTGGCGCATGCTGTAGCTGGTTAAAAATGGAAGTCTGAGGTTTCGTACAATGTGTGTTGGGGGAAGGCGAGAACGGGCCCATTTTTTGATTGTGCCACCATCCTACGGTAAGGCTCTGCAGTTGGTCCAGGGAGCCTTAAGTCTAAAGGGGGGCGGGGGGGAGCCTGTGTTCCTAGCCTGTGCTCCGCGCCTCCCACCCACCTCCCCGCTGCTCCCGTGCACACGCCCAGCGGAGCCCTGCGGCTCGACTGCCCCCACCCCGAAAGAAGGCTCAGCCAAGCCGCTCAGCCAAGGCCTACACGGGCGCGGGTACCCCCTTCGCCGCCGCCCCGTACCGCGCTGCCCACCCCAGGCCGCTGCCCCTAGGGGAGCGGCCTCGGAGCTCCCGCTCACCTGGTCGCCAGCGGCTCCCTCTGCGGACATGGCGGGTTAAAACAGGGCCACGCAGCGGCCCCCTGACACAGATTAAAACCCTTTAAAAAGCGGCCAGCGCTGCGGCGGCTCCCAGGGTCCCGCCAGCCACACGGCCGCCGCCGCCAATTCCAGCGACCCAGGGTCCAGAGAACAAAATGGCCGCCCGGCCGCCCCCGATCGGCTTTCACGAGGGGCGGGGGGGAGGAGCGGCCCCGCGCGGGGGCTGCTGGGAGCCCGAGGGAGCAGAGTGTACGCGCGAGGACTGCAGAGAGCGACGACTAGCGGAAAAGGAGGAGACGGAGAGAACCACATGTCACGCGCACCCTCTGACCTCAGCACGCCGCAGCGAGGCGGAAGTGATTGATGTGTGTACGGTAGGTGGGATTGGTCTATGGAACGAGCAAAAGGAGGCTGCCTTGGGCGGGCCGAAGGGAGCAGCTGGCACTCTCCCGACCTGGTAGTGGTGCGCCCGTGCATTGTGATGTCAGCCTCAGCTTCCCCGCGCTAAGTGCTGGTGAAGAGCAGCTCCTTCAAAGCGCGTTGTGCCAAACTAATGGCGTGACTGTGGTGCGGGTCAGAGGAACCAGGGCCACACCTATAAGAAGTGGCTCTAGCTCCCTAACCAGAGGGAGATGAGAGAAAGCCTCTTTGAGGCCCTGCTGCCCTCTGATTGTTTCACACTAGCTGGAGAGCCAGCAGCACCTCTGGCTGAGGACCCCTGACAAGTGGTAAAACTTTGTGACTTGCTTTCCCTTGCCCTGAAGCACAAGAATACCAAGATGAGAGCGGCCCTCACAGTTCACAAGCGAGTGGCGATAGCCCTCTGGAACTTTGCAATGCCAGACAGCTACCAGTCAGTCGGGAATAAATTTGGAATGGGCAATTTACTGAGGGGGCTGCTGTGATCCAAGTAGCCAACGTGATCACTGAGCTGCTGCTATCAAGGGTAGCGACTCTGGGAAATGTTGCAGGTAATAATGCATGGCTTTGCTGCAATGGGATTTCCTAACTGTGTGGGGCGAGAGACGGAACCCATATCCCTATCTTGGGACCAGACCACCAAGACAGCCAGTACATAAACTGAAAGGGGTACTTTTCAATGGTGCTGCAATCACTGTGACTGATGGATTACAAGGGACGTTTCACCATCATCAATGCGGGATGGCCGGGAAAGGTACATGATGCTCACATCTTCAGGAACTCTGGTCTGTCCCCAAAATCTTTATCCCTGTTGCGTGAGAATCCATTGACGGGGCCCATGCACAGGGCTGGGGTAGTTGTAGGGGCACCCTCTAGAATGGCATGCAGCTCATCATAGAAGCGGCATGTCTGGGGCACTGACCCGGAGTGGCTGTTTGCCTCTCTGGTTTTTTGGTAGTCTTGCCTCAGCTCCTTAAGTTTCACGCGGCACTGCTGCAGGTCCCTGTTATAGCCTCTGTCTTTCATGACCTTGGAGATTTTTTCAAATGTTTTGGCATTTCGTCTTTTAGAACAGAGTTCTAATAGCATGGATTCGTCTCCCCATACAGCGATCAGATCCAGTACCTCCCGTTTGGTCCATGCTGGAGCTCTTTTGTGATTCTGGGACTCCATGAGCTGATTGCTTCTGTCAACGTGCATGGGCTGAAATTGTGTAAAAGCAGTATCACTTGCCCCATAACCTAAGCCGTGCTGAACACAATGCCATCAACAGCCTCAAGAACAACTATGCCATCATAATCAAAAAGGCTGACAAAGGTGGTGCTGTCATCATCATGAATAGGTCGGAATATGAACAAGAGGCTGCTAGGCAGTTCTCTAACTCCACATTCTACAGGCCATTACCCTCTGATCCCACTGATGATTACCAAAAGAGACTACACCATCTGCTCAAAAAACTCCCTGAGAAAGCACAGGAACAGCTCTGTGCAGACACACGCCTAGAACCCCAACCAGGTGTATTCTATTTGCTACCCAAGATCCATAAACCTGGAAATCCTGGATGCCCCATCATCTCAAGCATTGGCACCTTAACAGCAGGATTGTCTGGCTATGTGGACTCTCTCCTCAGGCCCTATGCTACCAGCACTCACAGCTATCTTTGAGACACCACTGACTTCCTGAGGAAACTACAATCCATCGGTGATCTTCCAGAAAACACCATCCTGGCCACTATGGATGTGGAAGCCCTCTACACCAACATTCCACACAAAGATGGACTACAAGCCATCAGGAATAGTATCCCCGATAATATCACGGCTAACCTAGTGGCTGAACTTTGTGACTTTGTCCTCACCCACAACTATTTCACATTTGGGGACAATATATACCTTCAAGTCAGTGGCCCTGCTATGGGTACCCGCATGGCCCCACCGTATGCCAACATCTTTGTGGCTGACTTAGAACGCTTCCTTAGCTCTCGTTCCCTAACGCCCCTACTCTACTTGCGCTACATTGATGACATCTTCCTCATCTGGACTCATGGAAAAGAAGCCCTCAAGGAATTCCACCATGATTTTAACAATTTCCATCCCACCATCAACCTCAGCCTAGACCAATCCACACAAGCGGTCCATTTCCTAGACACTACTGTGCTAATAAGCGATGGTCACATTAACACCACCCTATACCAGAAACCCACTGA
The DNA here is from genome assembly GCF_007399415.2 of Gopherus evgoodei. Taxonomy (NCBI): domain Eukaryota; kingdom Metazoa; phylum Chordata; order Testudines; family Testudinidae; genus Gopherus; species Gopherus evgoodei. Next base: position 96,952,640 of record NC_044325.1, read on the forward strand.
CCGCTATACTTAGCTACATGCATCCAGCTTCCATCCAGGACACACCACACGATCCATTGTCTACAGCCAAGCTCTAAGATACAACCGTATTTGCTCCAATCCCTCAGATAGAGATAAACACCTACAGGATCTCTATCAAGTATTCTTAAAACTACAATACCCACCTGCTGAAGTGAAAAAACAGATTGACAGAGCCAGAAGAGTACCCAGAAGCCACCTACTACAGGACAGGCCCAACAAAGAAAATAACAGAATGCCACTAGCCATCACCTACAGCCCCCAACTAAAACCTCTCCAGCGCATCATCAAAGATCTACAACCTCACTCTCACAGATCTCGGGAGACAGGCCAGTCCTCGCTTATAGACAGCCTCCCAACCTGAAGCAAATACTCACCAGCAACCGCACACCATACAACATAAACACTAACCCAGGAACCTATCCTTGCAACAAAGCCCGATGCCAGCTCTGTCCACATATCTATTCAAGTGACACCATCACAGGACCTAACCACATCAGCCACGCCATCAGGGGCTTGTTCACCTGCACATCTACCAATGTGATATATGCCATCATCTGCCAGCAATGCCCCTCTGCCATGTACATTGGCCAAACCGGACAGTCACTACACAAAAGAATAAATGGACACATCTGACATCAGGAATCATAACATTAAAAAATCAGTGGGAGAACACTTCAATCTCTCTAACCACTCAGTGACAGACTTGAAGGTGGCAATTTTGCAACAAAAAAACTTCAAAAACAAACTCCAAAGAGAGAATGCTGAACTCGTGTTAATATGCAAATTAGATACAATTAACTCAGGCCTAAACAGAGACTGGGAATGGTTGGGTCATTACACTAATTGAATCTATTTCCCTATGTTAAGTTCTCCTCACACCTTCCATGGGTCAACTTAATTATCACTTCAGAAGTTTTTTTTCTCCTGCTGATAGCTCATCTCAATTGATTAGACTCTTCCAGTTGGTATGCATACTTCCACCTTTTCATGTTCTCTGTATGTATAAATATCTCCTGTCTGTGTGTTCCATTCTATGCATCCGAAGATGTGAGCTATAGCTCACGAAAGCTCATGCTGAAATAAATTTGTTAGTCTGAAATAAATTTGTAAGTCTCTAAGGTGCCACAAGTACTCCTGTTCTTTTTGAGGATACAGACTAACACGGCTGCTACTCTGAAACATGAGCTGATGAGCTCTGCATGGTCACCTGTGTTGATCAACTCGCCACACTGGCCAAACAGGAAATGAAATTCAAAAGTTCACAGAGCTTTTCCTGTCTACCTGGCCAGTGCATCTGAGTTGAGGGTGCTGTCCAGAGCGGTCACAATGGAGCACTCTGTTAAGTTGACAAAAATGGCTTCATCGTGTGGATGGGTGCAGAGTTAAGTTGATCTAATGCTGCAAAATGCGACCTAAACTCGTAGTGTAGACCAGGGCTAAGTTACAGAAATAAAATTCCTTTAGAAAAATGCCTGTAGATGTTTTGGTTGTTGCAAGTTCTGGTTGAAGCTTTGAATTATTTTTCAATTACGTTTATTGGCTTTCATGGAAGTGTGATTGTAAAGGAATTTTATTTTATGTGTGGGAGGTGAAGTCTGTTACCTAACAAGAGTCAGCCCAAATGCATTTGCAAAGGCTGTGTTGTTTAAATTATAGATTGTGTTTGGAAATAACATGAAAAACAGTTTATAGATCTGAGCTTGCTTGTTACACAGAGCTTCTCTTAATTTTTTGAAAGGCTCACATAGTTAAAGCAACAAGACAATTTCTAATTTGAACTACACTGTAGTGATTCATGCTTTGTTCAGTAATAGGCATGAAGCTGAAGGGCAAATACACAACTAGGTGTGAATTATTTGAGTAATTCACTGTGGACTCCACTGCTCAATAACTGATTATGGCAGGAGTTATGCATCAATGGTTGAACACGAAGGAGTTTATGTATGGTACCAATATTTATAGCAGCTATTACTTTGGCACCTTAGGTGCTTCAATTACAAAAATTAAAGATACAAATTATATGCTGCTTGAAGAAACAACTAAAGTAGAATCAGTCAATCAAATGCTAAACAAGATAAATGGACTTTACATTACACCCTGAAGGTTGTGAATTTCAAACCCTGGCAGACCACAGTGGACCAAATTTCAAAGGCAGCTGCTCTCAGAGGTAGCCCAATCATTGGTTGCCCAGCTGATATTTAACTGCCACCTCAGAGTCTAGGGTAAGAGGTAATTGTTCAAATAACTGAATCTCAAGCCATTCAGAAGTTTCTTGCTGTCAAACATTCAGCCCACTTCATCTATGTGGCCCTCATGACATATTCCAATTGTCAGAATCTAGGCTATAGTGTTTTAAAAACATAAATTTTGAAGAAAACCTACTAAATGTGAACTGAGTGTAGTGGATAACTATGGGCTTGGCTACACTGGAGAGTTGCCGCGCTGGTAGTGGCTTTACAGCGCTGCAACTCACTCACTGTCCACACTTGCAAGGCACATACAGTGCTGTATCTCCCTGGCTACAGCGCTGGTTGTATTCCACCTTGGCCTGGGGAATAACGACTATAGCGCTGCTGATGCAGCGCTGCTCCACCAGTGTGGCCACCAAAAGCGCTATTATTGGCCTCCAGAGGTATTCGGAGGTATCCCAGAATGCCTGTTCAGCCACTCTGCTCATCAGTTCGAACTCTACTGCCCTGGCCTCAGGTGACCCACCCTTTAAATGCCCCGGGAATTTTAAAAATCCCCTTTTTGTTTGCTCAGCCATGTGTGGAGTGCAATCAGTGAATCTTTCCAGGTGACCATGGCTCCACGTGGCAAACGAGTCCCAGCATGGAGCAATGGTGAGTTGCTGGACCTCGTCAGTGTTTGGGGGGAGGAAGCTGTGCAGTCCCAGCTGCGCTCCAGCCGTAGGAATTACGATACCTTTGGGCAGGTGTCATAACATATTCCCAGATTTGGACCTTAATGTCCAAAATATGGGTGTTAGCATGAAAACCTCCAAGCTTAGTTACCAGCTTGGACCTGGTAAAGCTGCCACCACCCAAAAAATTAGAGTGTTTTGGGGCACTCTGGTCCCCCCAACAACATTCCCTGGGGACCCCAAGACCCAAATTCCTTGAGTCTTATAACAAAGGGGAATTAAACCATTTCCACCCCCTTCTCCCTTCCAGGTGTTCCCTCCCTGGGTTCCTGGAGAGATACACAGAAGCAAGCTCCATGAATCTAAACAGAGGGACTCCACCCTCCCCACCTCCAGTCCTGGAAAACAGAAGCACCGAGAGCCAATCTCTCTTCCCCCCTCACCCAGAGGGAATGTAAAGTCAGGCTAGTGAATCTAACACACACAGATTTCCCCCTGACCTCTTCCTCCCACCAATTCCCTGGTGAGCACAGACTCAATTCCCTGGAGTTCCCCACTAAAGAAAAACTCCAACAGGTCTTAAAAAGAAAGCTTTATGTAAAAAGAAAGAAAAATACATAAAAACAGTCCCTCTGTATTAAGGTGACAAATACAGGGTCAATTGCTTAAAAGAAATATGAATAAACGGCCTTATCCACAAAGAATACAATTTAACACATTCCAGCAACTACACACATGTAAATACAAAAAAACAAACCTATGGTCTTCCTATCTTTGTACTTACAACTTGGAAACAGAAGATTAGAAAAGCAGGAGGCAGAAAAATCCTCTCATAGCCGAGAGAGTACAGGCAGAAGACAAGAACAAAGGACTCACACACAAACTTCCCTCTACTCAGATTTGAAAAAGTCTTGTTTCCTGATTGGTCCTCTGGTCAGGTGTTTCAGGTTACTCCTTTCCAGGTGAAAGAGACATTAACCCTTAGCTACTGCCCTGGCCTCAGGTGACCCACCCTTTAAATGCCCCGGGAATTTTAAAAATCCCCTTCCTGTTTGCTCAGCCATGTGTGGAGTGCAATCAGTGAATCTTTCCAGGTGACCATGGCTCCACGTGGCAAATGAGTCCCAGCATGGAGCAATGGCGAGTTGCTGGACCTCGTCAGTGTTTGAGGGGAGGAAGCTGTGCAGTCCCAGCTGCGCTCCAGCCGTAGGAATTACGATACCTTTGGGCAGGTATCAAGGGCCATGCTGGAAAGGGGCCATGACCGGGACATGCTGCAGTGCAGGGTTAAAGTGGAGGAGCTGCGGAGTGCCTATTGCAAAGCCCGCGAGGGAAACCGCTGCTCCGGCTCTGCCCCCACGACCTGCCGTTTTTACAAAGAGCTGGACGCAATACTTGGGGGTGACCCCACCACCAATCCGAGGACCCCGATGGACACTTCAGAGTGGGGGGTGGAGGAGGAGCGGGGTGAGGAGGAAACTGAGAGTGAGAGTACTGGGGCGGGGGGAGACACCCCAGAGTCTCTGGAGGCATGCAGCCAGGAGCTCTTCTCAAGCCAGGAGGAGGGTAGCCAGTCACAGCAGCCAGTACTTGGTGGAGGACAAACAGAGAAGCAGGTTCCCGGTAAGCAGCTTTTATTTTCAGGATGGAAATGTTTCGGGAGAGGAGGGGGGTTTAGGGCTGCATGCCTGCATGCCTAGATGTGGAATAGGCCATTGATGTGGTCTGTCATGTTGCGGTAATCAGCCTCGGTAATCTCTTCAAAAGTTTCAGCCAGAGCGTGGGCAATGCGCTTGCGCAAGTTTATTGGGAGAGCCACTGTGGTCCTTGTCCCAGTCAGGCTAACTCATCTGCGCCACTGTGCCGCGAGGGGTGGGGGGACCATTGCTGCACACAGGCAAGCTGCATAGGGGCCAGGGCGGAATCCGCATCGCTGTAGAAGACCTTCCCAGGTGACCCGCAGCAGCAAGATATCTTCCAGGATCAACTCCTGTGGAAAATGTTGGGAGAGTGTTCAGTGTAGATTCCCCCTGCAGCTGTCTGCTTTCCCCAATGCACAGAAACCCTGAGGACAGTAGAGCCCTGAAGCAATCAGTCCCCCTTACTCACCATTTTTGGGGCTCTCGTGGGTTATCTGCACTCTCTTTGGGATGGGAAAATTATGCTATTGTGAAGACTGTTACACTCCTTAACTGTGTGGGAATGACTGTCTGGTATAAACAATGCTGCCTTTGTTAAGTGTTGCATTTTTTGCCTTTACAGAAGTAACCTTGAGATCTCAGCTGCCCGTGTTATCAACATCTCAAAGACTACAAAACCTCCAGAAGAAGCCGCGAAAAAGCAAAGAAGACATGCTGCAAGCAGTTATGCAGCACTCCGTCACAGAGAATCAAAAAGTGCAGGACTGGAGGGAAAGGGAAAGCAGGATCCACCAGAAAAACACAGAGGACAGGAAGAAAAGCACAAAGCAGCTGATAGGCATCCTGGCGCGCCAAGTGGACTCTATCCAGGCGCTCGTAGCCATGCAGGCAGAGCACTATCGCGCCCGCCCGCCCCCGTCCCAAAGCTCTTTCCCTTGTGCCCCAATGTCAGCTCAAACCCCCCGTCCCCCAGCATCCAGGTTCTTACCACCACCAGCTGCCTCCAACACCTGTACGTTCACCAACCAGCCCTGAGAACTACAACTCTTACCCTCTGCACTCAACCCCCATCACCATGCAGTATAGCCAATCTGAAGTGCAGCAGTCATTGCACAGCACTCCAGACAGGACATATTCAAACCTGTGACTGTACAGTTCCCCACCCCACCCCCCTGCCCTTTTAGGTTCCCAAAAAGTTGTGTGTCTGTCAAGAAAGTTATTTTCTTTTCAATAAATGAATTCTTGGCTTTGAAAACAGTCTTTATTATTGCAGAAAGTCAAAGATACCTTAGCCCAGGAAAGAAACAGGCATTGCAAATCAGCTTAGGAAACACAGATTCCTACTAACATTGTAACCACTGCACTTCACTCCCGTGCAAGGCACCAAACCTTACTGTTGGTTTTCAGCCTCAAATTCCTCCCTCAAGGCATCCCTAATCCTTGCAGCCCTGTGCTGGGCCTCTCTAGTAGCCCTGCTCTCTGGCTGTGCAAATTCAGCCTCCAGACGTTGAAACTCGGAGGTCCATGCCTGACTGAATCTTTCACCCTTCCCTTCACAAATATTATGGAGGGTACAGCATGCGGCTATAACCACGGGGATGCTGCTTTCCCCCAAGTCTAGCTTCCCATACAGAGATCGCCAGCGCCCCTTTAAACAGCCAAAAGCACACTCCACAGTCATTCAGCACCGGCTCTGCCTGTAGTTGAACCGGTCCTTGCTCCTGTCAAGGTTCCCTGTATATGGTTTCATAAGCCACGGCATTAACAGGTAAGCAGGGTCTCCAAGGATCACAATGGGCATTTCGACTTCCCCTAATGTGATCTTCCGGTCTGGGAAAAAAGTGCCAGCCTGCAGCTTCCTGAAGAGGCCAGTGTTTCGAAAGATGCGTGCATCATGCATCTTTCTGGGCCAGCCTGTGTTAATGTCAATGAAACGCCTACAGTGATCCACAAGCACCTGGAGAACCATGGAGAAATTCCCCTTCCAATTAACATACTCTGATGCTAGGTGGGGTGGTGCCAGAATAGGAATATGCATCCCATCTATTGCCCCTCCACAGTTAGGGAAACCCATTTGTGCAAAGCCATCCACAATGTCCTGCACGTTCCCCAGAGTCACAGTTCTTCTTAGCAGAATGCAATTAATGGCCCTGCAAACTTGCATCAACACGATTCCAATGGTCGAATTTCCCACTCCAAACTGGTTCCCGACTGATCGGTAGCTGTCTGGAGTTGCCAGCTTCCAGATTGCAATAGCCACCCGCTTCTCCACCGGCAGGGCAGCTCTCAATCTTGTGTCCTTGCACCGCAGGGTGGGGGTGAGCCCAGCATACAGTCTCATGAAAGTGGCTTTTCTCATCCGAAAGTTCTGCAGCCACTGCTCATCATCCCAGACTTCCATGACAATGTGATCCCACCACTCAGTGCTTGTTTCCCGAGCCCAAAAGCGGCATTTCATGGTGCTGAGCATTTCCGTGAATGCCACAAGCAATTTCGTGTCGTACACGTCGGGCGACTCGCTATCATTGTCAGACTCCTCATCACCTTGGATCTTAATTAATAGCTCAACTGCCAAATGTGATGTGCTGGCGAGACTCGTCAGCATACTCCTCAGCAGTTCGGGCTCCATTTCCCACAGAAATCACGCTCAACAGAAACCGTTGAGAGAATCAAGGTGGCACCAAACGTGGATGGAAAAACAGGGATTGCTGGGATGTGAAGCGATGCATCAGGGGCGTTGGGACAGGAAGCAGAATGACCCGCCCCCTTCCCACAACCCACAGCGCCAGAATGGGAAGAGGTGCTCTGTGGAATAGCTGCCCATAATGCACCACTCCCAACACCGCTGCAAAGGTGGCCACACTGCAGCGCTGGTAGCTGCCAGTGTGGCCACATTGCAACACTTTGACTACACAGCTGTATGAAGACAGCTTTAACTCCCAGCGCTGCACACCTGCAAGTGTAGCCAAACTCTATGTCTTCCTGAGTCTAGAGACATCCTGAGGCTAGTTCCTCACTAGAAATGGTGATACAGAAGCATAGTTGCTGCTGCACTGCTGTAGCACTGTAGTGTAGCCCCTACAGTGATGGAAGAGGTTCTTTCATCATCAGCAAATCCACCTCTCTGGGCTTGGCTACACTTGCAGATGTAGAGCGCTGGGAGTTAAACCAGCCTTCGGAGTCTGCAGCAGGGAAAACACTGCCACGTGTTTACACTGTCAGCTGTAAGCGCACTGGCATGGCCACATTAGCAGCTCTTGCAACACCACAAAGAGCAGTGCATTGTGGTAGCTATTAGGTGGCTGCAACGTGCTTTTCAAATGGGGGGAGGTGGAGTGTGACAGGGAATGTATTGTGTGTAAGTGGAGGGAGAGACAGTGTGTTTTGGGGGGGCTGAAAGTGTGTCAGCATGCTGTCTTGTAAGTTCAGACAGCTGCAGACTCCTCCTCCCCCTGCCTCTCTCTCTCACACACACTCACAACAGCAGCATTCCACACTAATGGTTTGCTTTGTCCTGGAGCAGATAAGCAGTCAGAAACGGAGCTTTGAAAGGGGATATCCGCATGCCTGCAGCCAATTTCAAAACAATGAGAAGAGTGGCCACTTGACTTCAGGGGATTATGAGATGTTTCTGGAGGCCAATCTCAGCACAGTAATGCAACACCTTGTCTACACTGATGCGTGGGTGTTTCAGCCGGTGCATGGCAAGCTTTATGCTTCTCATGGAAGTGGATTATCAGGAGCGCTCCAGCTGCAGAGTCCAGGTGCTCTATGTGCCTTGCCAGTGTGGACACTTCAGGAGTTAGGGCGCCGAGGGCTGCTTTAATGCTTTCTATCTTGCAAATGTAGCAAAGCCCTGAGAGGTGGAAATAGGTTAATGGAAGAATTCTTCTATCGACCTAATGCTGTCTACACTAAGGCTTAGACTAGCTTAATTATGTAGCTCAGAAGTGTGAATTTTTCACATCCTTGAGTGACGTAGCTAGGTCAACTTAAATTTTAAGCATAGAGCAGGCCTGAAACAAAGTCTCTAAGAGGTGTGAACTGTCCTGTTCAATTCTTATGGGATATGTCTGAAACCCAGAGCTCTTCATCTCATCAGAGGGCTCTGTGGGAAGCCTTTACTCTTCCCATTCCATCACAGTTCTTCTGGGGTAGTGGGGTAGTGCAGAGTATACCAAACAAAGTCTTTTACTGGGTAGGATGGACTGTTGCTTGCCTGAAGACAAGGAAGCATTGGTCGGAGGTTGTGGGGGGAAGGAGTCTACTTAGGGAAAAGTGGTGGTGGGCCCCACCATCAGGTCAACAGATATCTTGTGTGGGTGGCTCATTACTACATGAAGGCTATATTCTACCCTTGAACTTTGTACGATCTTCCCATTGATTTCAATGGGTGTTCTTTGGTTTGAAGGGAGAATGTAGTCCAAAATGCATACCTCATCTCCACAGACCATAATTAAAAAATTGAATTCATCTGACACTCCACATTACACTATAAGTGCAGAGAACCTAACTGTATTTCAAGAATCATGGACACCTTTGATATAGCCACCTTTTGCCAAAATAATTCAGCTGAGCTGTACTATTGGCTTTGTTACTGCTCCCAGACTCTCAGATACAGTGAGGGTCCCTTTTATCATCTATAATGGCCAGAAGACTATAGTTATTTCTGATTTAAATTGCAGCAAGGAAGATTTAAGTTAGACATTAGTAAAAACTTCCTAGCTGTAAGGAGTGCACTGGAACAAATTACCTAGAGCAGATGTTCTCAAACTGGGGAGTGCAGAATGTATTCTGGGGAGCCTGAGAAGCTTTAAGGAAAAAAAGTTCACTATGCACATTCAGAGCTGGGCAGCTAGAGAGTGATGGCTGCTGGATGGCTGCCCAGCTGTGAAAGAAGTACCACCACCAGCAGCAGCTCAGAAGTAAGGGTGGCAATACCATGCCATGCCACTCTTACTTCTGTGTTGCTTCTCGCGGTGGCACTGCCTTTAGAGCTGGGTGCCTGGCCAGCAGCTGCCACTCTGCTCTGCCTTCAGAGCTGGGTGGCCAGAGAGTGGCGACTGCTGGCCAAGGTCCAGGAGGGTGTAAACTACCTCAGACACCAAGAAGGGGGCATGATCAAATAAGTTTGAGAACCACTGACCTGGAGAGTTTATGGAATCTCCATCATTGGAGATTTTGAAGAACAGGTTAGTTAGACAAACCCCTGTCAGGGATAATCTAAGATAATACTTAGTCTTGCATCAGTGCAGGGGACTGGACTAGATGACCTGTCGAGGTCCTTTCCACTCCTACATTTCTATGATTCTTTCTGATTCATGCACTCCTTTCTCATCATCAGTCTTGAGTATGGCAGGTATCCTCATGTACCTAGGATAGCTTAAAAGATCAGCCAGCAGCTTCATTTGATGCAGGATGCCTTCTGAGCAGAATGGGCAATTGCAGGCATCTAAAGTGTGCTCAAGTCTTTGTGATCATAGCTTGTTCACTACCAAGTGCAATTCAAGGTGTTAGTGATTATCATTGGTCTTGTCAGCATTACAAATGAGTGAAGTTCTATGGCTTATGTTATGGAGAAAATTAGACTAGATGATCATAATGGTACCTTGTGGCTTTAAAACCTATGAATCTATGAAATACTTCTGTCAGAGGACCCAGATACTATGTGAATAAAAGATGGTTCCATTTTGCAGAGTAGACAGGAACTTCTCTTGTTTTAACACTAGTACACAAAAGCATGTGGAAGATGCTTAGAGATTCAGAATATTAGAAGTAGTCAGAGATGGCTTAGCGGACAGAGTGCAGGAAGGGGTGAAATGTGTAAATTAAATGTAGTTTAGCACAATAATATAAACTAAGGAATGTATTGATTTTTGTCACTGACTTCAATGTGGCCAGGATTTCACCCTGGTTGTGTGTTTTAGCACAATACTGAAATAAAAATGAACATCCTTAGAAATATTTGGGTCAGCTTTCCAGGAAATGTATACAATTCACCCATATTTAGATTTATTTCTCTCTCCCTAATTCCTGTTCCTTTTTTACTTGACTACTCTTCTCCACTCAATCACTTATTTCTTCCTTTCTTATACAAATATTAGTCAACTTTTAGTATTTAATAATTATTTATTTACATTGTTCTTGTAAACCTTTTTGGAAACTTAATGAGCCGGAATCTATGGCTGCAGGTCTTTCTATTAGCACTTTATTTTCAGGGTTCACTTTTTAACTGAAGATGGACTGCTAAACATCAGGAACAGCATGACATCCACTTAAAGCCAACAATTATATATTCTGGCTCTCAAATGAAATCTTTAGGAGTGAAATGGAGTCTATACAAAAAAGAATTATATAATGTTTTTCAGCTAATTTGAGGGCAGAGAGCAATCCTCTTTTGTATTAGTAATTTAAGGCACAATCCTGTGAACTCTTATGTTTGTTCTTACCTTTAAGCCAGTGAGTAGTCTCATTTGCCTCAGTGGGAATGCTCACATGCTTAAAGTTAAGCATAGACATATATGTTTGCAAGATTGTAGCCTAATTGTGTGCCCCACATTTTCTAGGTTCAACCTGAAACACGTAGGGCCTCCTTTTCAGAGGAGCTGAGCACTCACCACTGAAGCCGGAGATACAGCTCAGCACCTCTGAAAAACCAGGCTCTGCATGTCTCAAACTGGGCACCCAAAATGTGTGGATACTTTTGACAATGTTGGCTTTAATCTCTCTGTGATTCAGTTACCCTAGCTCCTAGTGGGGTTGTAAAGATAAATTAATTAACATTTGTGAGGCATTATGAACTTACTAGAAAAGGTCATGAGGAAATTAATACGTATTCAGTGAAAGCTTTGGATGATGTGCAGTAAATAAGGCATCACGTGATGAAATCCAAAAGAAATATTGATCAACACTATCTTACCTGTGCACCGAAAGAAGGGAATAGTATGTGAACATGTAATAAGAACTATGTATACTCACAAAGGTACATAATTAAGGTTGCACAGACAACCTTAGTTCTGGCATTTGCAAACTTTTGGGTGCTAGACTTTGCAACTTAAATAACATTCTTTTAACATAGTCATTTTTGTGTGTAATTAAAACATATCTTTACCACCACCAAGTGATAACCAAATTTTTCTTTCAGTGTTATTCACTAGATGGCAGAATAACACAACGCCAGCAAAAACTCTTTAATTCTGGAAAGCATGTGGTCATGAGACTCAGCTCATTCCTGGCAATAGTCCAACAGGAAAAATGGAATCTCTGTAATTTCTGGAGGTTTTATATCTAGATTCCAGAACTCTATCCTCTCACATTCCTATGTCACATCGAATGTGGCTTTCTATGACTCCCCTCCAGGACACTCGTCCTGCAGTGACGGGTCACTTTTTAAGTATTCAAACTATGCCTTATTTCAGAAGGATAGTTCTAAAGCTGTTTGCACTCAAGGTAGAGATAAAAGTAGCAAGCATGGGGATGTGGGAGGGAGGAAGCAGATGTTAAAGGTTGAATGGCACTCAGAGAGGGAACAGCTCCTAATATTGAGGCTATGTCTATATTACACAGCTTTTAGCCATATGGGTGTGTTGCTACAGCCGTGCCACTAAAAGTTGTGCAGTGTATCCGCTGTTTGTCGGCTCTCCTGCCAACAAAAAACTTCCACCCCCAATGAGTGGCATTTGTGTTGTCAGCAGGACGCACTGTTCACACTGGCGCTTGTTGCGGCAAAACTTTTGCCTTTCATGATTTTTTTTAACACCTCTGAAAGACAAAAGTTTTGTCGTTCAATTGCCAGTGTAAACAAGCCTTAGAATAGTTTGAGCAGTGATTAATATCCAGTCATTAAAAAAAGAAAATAAAGCTCGAGGTGGGGCAAAGCATATTTGTCTTTGTGTATCACATGTTTGGGTATCAAGTATCTGCCTTGAATGGTCCTTTAGAATATGTGCTAACTACTTATGCTATACAATCTGTTCACCTTACATTTAGTTCTGAGACTTTTAGTATCTTTCCTCAACCCGAAGAAGAGCTCTGTGTGGCTTGAAAGCTTGTCTCTTTCACCAACAGAAATTGGTCCAATAAAAGGTTGCAATTAACATTTTCTGTCAGATGGCAGTTCCCCCAGCCATCCTCCCGGAGCTGAGCTTGTGGTTTAAGGCACCTGCAGGGTTTTAACCAGCTTCATCTGGGACCCCTTCTCCCTCTACTGCTCCTGGTGGCTGCCTTGTTGGAGGGAGGAGACAGCATATATGCTGCTCCCTATCTGTAGAAGGGGCACTCTCACCTCCTGAGTGCCCCCTGGCAGTAGAGTATGACTCTGTGTCCTGCCTTGGGTGCCCTCACTTACTTAGGTAACAATGAGGCCACATAAACAGCCCAATGAAGGAGAAATCAAACACTCTACAGCAGTATCTCTCCCTTTAATAAAGACTTATGCAAGTGTTTAAAGGCTCTTGCCTCAGAGCCCAAATAAAACTTAAAAAATCCCCCCACATCTCTGTGTTCCAGCAGCAGCAGTTTCTTCTACTGTAAGGCCTCAGGCTTCTCTGCTGCCTGGTGAGCTCTGCAGCCTCTCCCAGACCTCCCTGCCAGGCTGGGCATCTGAATCCCTTACAGGGCCAGTCCTGTGACACCCTCCTAAAGCTCATTCCAGCCCTATCCAACCCACTCTTCAAGGCTCCTGGTTCATGGCCCTTAGAGAAACGGTGATGGGATTCTTCCCAAACACTAATTACTGGGAGAGACGAAGTAGACCCAGGAATATCTGCTTGGTCTTTGTATTTCAGACCTCCCAAAATCTTAAAGGGGCCATGCTACCTGCTAGCCATGACTACTCTTAAGCAGTCAGTTCATCCCATCATAGGCAGCCACTAATATACATCAGAGGGGTAGCCGTGTTTGTCTGGATCTGTAAAAAGCGACAAAGAGTCCTGTGGCACTTTATAGACTAATAGAAGTATTGGAGTATAAGCTTTTGTACGTGAATACCCACTTTGTCAGATGCATGTGATGGAAATTTCCAGAGGCGGGTATAAATATGCAGGCAAGAATCAGTCTAGAGATAATGAGGTTAGTTCAATCAGGGAATCTTTGTTTAATCCTGAGCTGCTGGTGTCAAATTTGTAAATGAACTGAAGTTCAGCAGTTTCTCTTTGGAGTCTGGTCCTGAAGTTTTTTTTGCTGCAGGATGGCTACCTTTGAATCTGCTATTGCGTGTCCAGGGAGGCTGAAGTGTTCTCCTTTTAGGTAGGGATTGTCCAGTTTGGACAATGTGCATAGAAGAGGGTCATTGCTGGCACATGATGGCATATATTACATTGGTGGACGTGCAAGTGAATGAACTGGTGATGTTGTGGCTGATCTGGTTAGGTCCTGTGATGGTGTCTCTGGTGTAAATATGTGGGCAGAGTTGGCATCGAAGTTCGTTGCATGGATTGGTTCCTGAGTTAGAGTTACTATGGTGCGGTGTGTGGTTGCTGGTGAGAATATGCTTAAGGTTGGCGGGTTGTCTGTGGGCGAGGACTGACAATCCACTGTCTACAGCCAAGCGCTGAGGTATAGCCACATTTGCTCCAACCCCTTAGACAGAGACCAACACCTACAAGATCTTCACCAAACGTTCTCAAAACTACAATATCCCCACGAGGAAAAGAGGAAACAAATTGACAGAGCTTGACATGTACCCAGAAGCCTCCTGCTGCAAGACAAGCCCAAGAAAGAAACCAGCAGAACACCACTGGTCATCACCTACAGTCCTCAACTAAAACCTCTCCAATGCATCATCAGGGATCTACAACCCATCCTGGACAACGATCTCTCACTTTCACAAGCCTTGGGAGGCAGGCCAGTCCTCACCCATAGGCAACCCGCCAACCTTAAGTACATTCTGCCCATATATTTACACCAGCGACACCATCACCATCACCATCTGTGCAGTTCCCATGTACTTAGCCTGTTTGCTTAGGCTGTAGGCAAAAATCAGCATTTGGCCCAAAGAACATGGTTTTCTCCAGTGGCTGTAATGAGATTCTGTAGTAAAAGGCACAGGAGCTGAATGCCAGAAAAAAAATTGTATGTGGGCCATGTGACTGTAGAGGATCCAGGTACAGCCATGAGTTCGAAGCAGAGGTGCATGTGTTAACCCAGTGCATAGAGGTTACTACTGAGTGACTACAGGCTGCCCGGTCTTCACTTTGGAGCAAAATCAAGAGTAAAGAGGAAAACAGAGGTGTGGGCAGAGGGGTGCTAACCATAGTTTGGCAGGGGGAGGTGTCTGCTTTGGGGGACACAAAGTTCTTGATCTGCATAGGACCTGTTGAGCCTCCAAACTTCTTGCAGGAATCTAATCCTCTCCTGTAGATGTGTATATAATTGCATGTTTAAATTAAATAAGAGGTCAGTGCATCAATAAAAGAAAACACCTCACAATGTGCTATGATGTGTATATATGTTCCCAAGAGCTCAGAACATAATCCTCAAATCCCCTTTGTGTAGGCTGTGTATAAAGAGGGACAGATTTTACATGGGGCATCAAAATGACTTCCTTCTCTATCCAGTATTTTTTGAACAAACAGTTGCAAGACCCAAGTACCTGTATATGCAGATTTTAGTGCAGGGGTCAGCAACCTTTCAGAAGTGGTGTGCCGAGTCTTCATTTATTCACTCTAATTTACGGTTTAACGTGCCAGTAATACATTTTAGCGTTTTTAGAAGGGCTCTTTCTATAAGTCTATAATATATAACTAAACTATTGTTGTATGTAAAGTAAATAAGCTTTTAAAAATGTTTAAGAAGCTTCATTTAAAATTAAATTAAAATGCAGAGCCCCCTGGGCCGCTGGCCAGGACCCAGGGAGTGTGAGTGCCACTGGAAATCAGCTCGTGTGCCGCCTTCGGCACCCGTGCCATAGGTTGCCTACCCCTGTTTTAGTGTATCAACACACATGAAACGGTGGAGGCTAGGGCCTGAAAAATAAGTATCAAGTTCCTGTTTGTGACAGATAAGATAATATCCTTTCTGAATTAAGCATAGGTACTTTAGGAGTTAATTTTATTAAAAATATAAATGCAGTATTTATGAACTATTGTGGGATTATATGTAATTCCATGGGGAAGGGGGACCACAGATCTCCAGGAACTAAGAACAGTGGTGGGGTGGTTAGGCAAATTCACTGAGGTTGTAACACTTCCAGAGAGCTACCAGCGCCTGGAAAGGTTCACGTATACTGGTTTGAACTAGATTTTCAAGGAACCAACAGAAAAAGAAAGGACTTTTGTTAAATAGCTTGAGTTTAAACTAATTCAGGGTCTTCTTTCTGATCCAGCAAATGGGCAGGTCCTCTGGTCTAAGGGTGGCCCCCACCCTTAGGAAAGGGTTTGAAGGTCTTTGGCCTACTGAATCCCAATAAGATTTGGTGCTTGTTCTAAGCTAAAGCTATGATGAACTTGTGACCACAAGAAAAACTCCTGTGTGGAGTTTGAAGGACTAATCACAAGCACCAATTGTTGAAATATAAGAATGGCCATACTGGGTCAGACCAATGGCCCATCTAACCCAGTATCTTTTCTTCTGCAAGGGCTGGTGCCAGATGCTTGAGAGGGAATGAACAGAACAGGGTAATTTATTAAGCAATCCATGCCCTGTCCCTAATTCCAGCTTCTGGCAGTCAGGTTTAGGGACACCCAAAGCATGGGGTTCCATCCCTGATCATCACAGCTAACAGCCATTGATGGACCTGTCTTCAATGAACTTATCTGTTTCTTTTTTGAACCCAGTTATACTTTTGACCTTCATAACACCCCCTGGCAAAAAAGTTCAACATGTTGTCTAGGTGTTGTGTGAAGAAGTATACTGCTACCTCGATATAATGCCACCCAATATAACACAAATTTGGATATAACACGGGAAAGCAGTGCTCTGGGGAGGCGGTGCTGCGCAGTCCAGTTGATCAAAGCAAGTTCAGTATAACATGGTTTCACCTATAATGCAGTATAAATTTTTGGCTCCCAAGGACAGCGTTATATTGAGGTCAAGGTGTACTTCCTGATGTTTGTTTTAACTTTGCTGCCTATTAATTTCATAGGGTGACCCCCGGTTCTTGTGTTATGTGAAGGGATAAATAACACTTGCTTATTCACTTTCTCCACACCATGCATGGTTTTATAAATCTCTAACAACACCCCCCTTAGCTGTAGCTTTGCTAAACTGAACTATCCCAGTCTTTTTAATCTCTCTTCAAATAGAAGTTGATCCATACCCCTAATAATTTTTGTTGCCCGTCTCTGTATTTTTTTCATTTTAACTCAAACAACTAGTAATGTTTATTTCTCAAGGAAGATGTTCTAATGTTTAGAGTGGGGAGCGAGAGTCTAGATTCCCAGGCCTGATCTGCACAAAAAAGTTGCACTAGTTTAAACTAAATCAGTTCAAAACTCATACCTTTAGTTAAACCAGGCCTGAGATTCTATGTCCCACCAACTTGCTATGTGACTTTAGCCACTTGGGGGATAGTTCAAGACTTTGGAACAAACTCCCAGAGGAGTCAAGGCCATCCCATCACAAACCTCACCACTTCCCGCAATAGGTGCAAGGTGCACTTCTCCAACTTTGCCTTCTCTGAACACACAGCAGCCTGTGCATTAACCAACCCCCCCTCCAAAAAAAAACCCAAACAAAACAAATCCCCAAACCTACCAAAATAAATACTCGACTGCACACAAAATTCTCCTCCTGGGAATAGGATGGGAGAATAAACCACATGTGACAGATGTTAGTCACATCACTTAATGCACTACTGGAAGGCACCCGGATCCTATGGTGATGAATGTAGTATAAGAACGTAAATATACTAAAATATCACTTAACCTTAGTCCCCATGTCTGTAAAATGTGCATAATAATACCTCTGTTTCTTCACAGGGTTCCTTGATCCTGAACCCCCTGAAGTCAATGGTAAAGTTCTTATTGACCTCAGTGAGCTAGTATCGGACACTATCATCTACAGGTTCTCTATAAATTAGGGCTGTCAAGTGATTAAAAAAATTAATTGCGATTAATCATGCGATTAAAAAAATTGCAATTAATAGTGCGATTAATCGCACCGTTAAACAATAATAGAATACCATTTATTTAAATATTTTTGGATGTTTTCTACATTTTCAAATATATTGATTTCAATTACAACACAGAATACAAACTGTACAGTGCTCACTTTATATTATTTTTGATTACAAATATTTGCATTGTAAAAAAACAAAAATAGTCTATTTCAATTCACCTAATACAAGTACTGTAGTGCAATCTCTTTATAATGAAAGTTGAACTTACAAATGTAGAATTATATGCAAAAAATAACTGCATCCAAAAATAAAACAATGTAAAACTTTAGAACCTACGAGTCCATTCAGTCCTACTTCAGCCAATTGCGCAGACAAACAAGTTTGGTTACAATTTGCAGGGGCAGGAGATAATGCTGCCCATGTCTTGTTTACAATGTCACCTGAAAGTGAGAACAGGCATTCACATGGCACTGTTGTAGCTGGCATCGCAAGATTTTATGGGACAGATGCACTAAAGATTCATATGGCTTCAACCACCATTCCAGAATATATGCATCCATGCTGATGACGGGTTCTTCTAGATAACGATCCAAAGCAGAGTGGACTGACACATCTTTATTTTCATCCTCTGAGTCAGATGCCACCTGCAGAAGGTTTATTTTCTTTTTTCAGTGGTTCGGGTACTGTAGTTTCCCCATTGAAGTGTTGCTCTTTTAAGACATATGAACGCATTCTCCACACTTCGTCCCTCTCAGCTTTTGGAAGGCACTTCAGATTCTTAAACCTTGGGTCGAATGCTGTATCTATCCTTAGAATGCTCATATTGGTACCTTCTTTGCGTTTTGTCAAATCTGCTGTGAAAATTTTCTTAAAATGAACATGTGCTGGGTCATCATCTGAGACTGCTAGAACATGAAATATATGGCTGAATGCAGGTAAAACAGAACAGGAGACATACAATTCTCCCCCAAGGAGTTCAGTCACAAATTTAATTAATGCATCATCAGCATGAAAGCATGTCCTCTGGAATGGTGGCTGAAGCATGAAGGGGTATATGAATGTGCCATGTGAATGACTGTTTTCACTTTCAGGTGACATTGTATATAAGAAGCAATCAGCAGTATTTCCCATAAATGTAAATATACTTGTTTGTCTTAGCAATTGGCTGAACAAAAAGTAGGACTGAGTGGACTTGTAAGCTCTAATGTTTTACATTGTTTTGTTTTTGAGTGAAGTTATATAACAAAAAAAATCTACATTTGTAAATTCCACTTTCATGATAAAGAGATTGCACTATGGTACTTGTATGAGGTAAATTAAAAAATATTATTTTATCATTTTTAAAGTGCAAATATTTGTAATAAAAATATTATAAATTGAGCACTGTACACTTTCTATTCTGTGTTGTAATAGAAATCAGTATATTTGAAAATGTAGAAAAATATCCAAAATATTTAATAAATTTTAATTGGTATTCTATTGTTTAACAGTGCAATTAAATCAGAATTCATTTTTTTAATTGCAGTCAATTTTTTGAGTTTATCTCATGAGTTAACTGTGATTAATCGACAGCCCTACTATAAATACTTAAAATACATAGATTCATATTTGTAAAATGCTTTGAAATACTTGGTAAAAAGATGCCTTACAAGTATCCTTATTATATGCAGATTAGGCACACCTCATTGGGTTGTGGAAAACTACCTGTCACAAAACCTGGAAACCCTGGGGAGGAATCATCTGCTCCCAAATGAGCTCTTGTAGTCCAAAAAATGGGCAGGGAATTGACTGTGATGTAATTTTTATTGCCATTTCATATTGTATTTACAGTATTTAAAATACATTGACGTAGCTTTTATAACCCGTAACAGAAGTACAAGCACTGTTACTTCAAATGATCTGTTAATCATTCCGAGATATATAAAAATTACAGCAAAAACATAATGAATATTTTAAAAAAACATAAGTAGATTAAAATATTCTAGGGTTGGTTCTATGCAAGGCTGAGCAGCTTCATTTCCCACTGACTTCAGTGGGAGTTGAGGACACTCAGGACCCTGCAGGTTGGGCTATAAACCATTAAAACATTACAAGAAAGACAATACAATAGAGTGTGTAAACCATTCTACCTGATGGGCCTTCAACTGGAGATCAGTTTAAATTGAGCTGACTGTTTTCACTGCATGATGTGCAACATGAATCTGTATATCCTTTTACAATAATGAAGGCTAATGAATGAATAGAAGATAAACATACAAAACCCTCTCAAACAAAAACAACACATAAATAATTGTGGTTCAGCTGAGGAGTTGGAAGGGCAAGGTCCTTTCTGTTAATTAAAACTGATCACAGATTAGATAAGGCAATGGCTGTGCTCTTCAAACAGACCTGATAGAGTAAAAAGAAGATTACAGCATTAATAATAATTCTGCAGTACAGCAGAGTAGCATGAATGGCAGGAGGTTTGGACGTCTACCTAAGCCGCTGAATCACCACTGTTCGGGGGCCTCTGTTCAGGAAGTTCCCAGGACTTTAGACTAGTCAGTAATGCTGTACATTGGCAGAGCTTTGAGGGGAAGCTGCATGGTGTCTGTTCACATCATGCCTGGCTCCAGCAAGTGGTGTTATTTTCTCATTTGCATCAGTGCTATCTTTCATTCAAATTAATTGCAAAATCAAATAGAGTTTAATGGATACATAAAAGTGAGTTAGTACCTTGCTCCCCAATTTAAGGCTAGTTTGTGCCCGGCTCTTGTGTGAACGTACAAGGGGAAGAGGACAAAGAGAGCATGCCCCACCAATTGTGTGCTCCACAGTAGGGCCAGACAACCACAGTTCTGCTCTTGGGGAAGAGCAGGAGCTTCTCCCTCCATTGACCCCAAAGGACAAACATTGCCACAAAAGAGGTGGGGACATAGAATCCTAGAATTGTAGGGCTGGAAGGGACCTTAAGAGGTCATCTAGTCCAGTCCCCTGCACTCATGGCAGAACTAAATATTATCTAGACCAGTGGTTCTCAAACTTTCTTTTTTGCAGACCACTTGAAAATTGCTGAGGGTCTCAGCGGACCACTTAATGATTTTTACAAATGTTGTTTGTACCATTAGCTAACTATTGTAAAGTGCTTTAGGGTGCAGGCTCTGAGTGGCACTTACCTCAAGCAGCTCCCAGAAGCAGCGGCATGTCCCTTCTCCAGCTTTTATGCTGAGGCACAGACAGGCAGCTCTGCACGCTGCCCCATCTGCAAGCACCGCCCCTGCAGCTCCCATTGGAGCACCAGAGGGGGCCACTGGAGTGCATAGGAGCCAGAGCGGGGCCATGCTGAAGCTTCCAGGAGCTGTGTGGTATGGCCCCCAACTTTGCACCCCAGCTGAAGCGGGGACAGCCCCAGACCCTGCTCCCCAGCAGGAGCTTGTGGGACAGTTTAAAATGGCTCACGGGCTGGATCTGGCCCGCAGCCTGTAGTTTGCTCACCCCTGCTCTATAGGCTCAAAACCCAGAAGCCAAGTAAAAGGAACCCACAACTGATTATTTTAATTTAGTGAGGTTTAAGTCATTGTTATGATTTTTTTGGTATGGGCACTATTGATAGTGCAACTTTCATACACCCAGGGACTCAGGAAAGGAGCTGTGCACCTGCTCACTGCTGCAGTGTAAAGGGACTTCTGTGTAAATGATAATCAGGGTTGATAAAATTCAATGTTTAAAAAAAAATAAGATTTTTTTGATAAAATGCTTTTTGAGGAAAAAACCTATCTAAAGATAGTTTCAATCAAGATTCATTATAGCTCAAAGATATCACATCATGAAATAGGGATTATAAATTCTAATTCTATGGTAGGAGACAATATATTCATGTAATGTTTAAGAAAATTTTGTAAATGAATTCCAATAGTTCATGGATTAAGGACCCAATCTTATGGGGCTCCAGGGGCTTCTGTATAGATTATTTAGGTTAATCTTTCTATCTACGCACTGGGACTCAATGCTCAGTCTAGAAGATACCATCAGAGATGCTTAGTTTTGCAGTTCTCAGGCTGTGGATTTATGTCTCCAGAGATAACAGTCTTGTTAAGAGGAAAAAATGTTTTAAAATAAATAAATAATATATAGGTGAGAAATAACAGACCTCAATGTCTGTCCCTCTGCAAATTTGTATACACAGAGTCAATCCCTTACCTTTCTTTAAAAGTGCAAAGTTTCAAAAAGTTCAATGAATAGAAGATTATTGGGGGCAGAATAGATTGGAACGAGGAGAAGTCTGAAGATAAATGTGAAAAGGGAGGGACAGGTAGTAGAAACAGAAGTGAAACTGTTTGAGCAGCATATTCCAGAAGACTTGAGGTCTTTCTGAGTGTAGCCTTCACTGATTTGAGATCTACCATACCATTCTGTCACTAGAAGGGAAAACCCATAATGGCAGCAGGCCGTAAAAGAGACCCAGTTTCGGAATATTTTAATGACGTTCCTCTAAACTGGAGGTAAGACAGGAATGCATGCAAAATGCAAACAGTGCAACAAAGAAATGCAAGGCCTGGTTTCCCAAATGAAACAACATCATGAGAAATGTTCCTTCTCAGGAGGAAGCTGCACTGAAGATGATGAAAAGAACATGTCTGAACATGCAGGATCTTCAGGTTGGTAAACTTTTTTATTTCATACGTCTTTCTTGAGGACTGCCTGTCTTCCTTCTGGACTATTCTTGAATTCTCATGTTTGAGCAAAAAATATAGTTGTTACTCTATGGTACTATCATTTTAGATGCAGTTGTTCTAAAAATAAATAGCTGAAATAGGCAGGTCTTCCTTTTACAATTTCACCATTAAAATTGTACTGAGTATCAGTGAATGCAATGAGTAATACTAAATGAGCAGTATGCTAACAATAATTAAATAACTGCATACAGGATTCTGAAGACTATCCACTTTCAAGATCACCACCATTTTCTATAGTTTCAGAGTTATCTGCCAATGATAGTGTTTCAGTCACATCATGTATGTCACACAGCCACAGTATATCACCTGTAGCAAAAAGAAAAAAAAATCTCCATCATCCAGAAACAACCATAGATAAGTTTGTGATAAGAACCAGGAGATTGCAAAAAGGTAATTGATTAAAAGATTGCCTGGTTTGTTTATGTAACAAACTCTCCTTTCTGTATGATTGAGAACCCACACTTCATTAACATGGTTCAGTCATTAAGACCAGGATACAGTCCACCCAACAGAGCAGATGTCGCAGGCAAATTGCTAGATAAAGTATATGAAAGAGAAATTGAGCACTGTGCAAAAGGTTTAGAGGGTGAAATTGTTAACCCGAGTCTTGATGGGTGGAGCAATGTCCACAATGATCCTGTTGTATGCGCTTGTGTGACAACGGAAGAAGGGAATGTCTTCCTTACAGAAATAATTGATACATCAGGAAATGCACACTCAGCAGAATACTTACAAGAAATAGCAGTAAAAGCTATAACAAAACGTGAAAAAAAATTCAAATGTCTAGTATGCAGCTTGGTCACAGACCATGCTGCAAATGTATCCAAGATGAGAAGAAATTTAGAAGAGAGTGAAGAGAATCCCAAGCTAACAACATATGGTTGGAGTGCTCATTTGAGGCACCTCATAGCCAAAGACTTCCGTGTTCCAGAAATAAAGTCTAATGTTGTTGAAATTGCAAAATACTTCCATAACAACCACTTTGCAGCAGCTGCTCTGAAAAAAGTGGGAGGAACCAAGCTAACTCTCCCACAAGACGTGCGATGGAACTCATTGGTGGACTGTTTTGAGCACTATATCAAGAACTGGCCTAATTGAATGACAGTTTGTGAACAAAATCTTGAAAAAATAGATGGCACTGTCACAGCCTAAATTCTCAACATTGGGCTTAAGAGAAATGTTGAACACATGCTGAGTACCCTGAAGCCTATTTCTCTAGCCTCGAACAAAATGCAGGGAAATAGCTGTTTTATTGCTGACGCTGTTGAAATTTGGAAGGAACTGAGTGAGATCTTAAGAAGAGAGAGTTAAATTACAAGCATTAAAAAAGCAGATGAGATATGCACTATCTCCAGCTCATTTTCTTTCAAATATTCTCAATACTCAGTACCAGGATCAAACCTTAACTGCTGAAGAAGCGGAGTTGGCTATAACATGGACATCCAGCAATCATCCGTCCATAATACCAACTATAATAAACTTCAGAGCTAAGGGTGAACCATTCAAGAAATATAAGTTTGCTGATGATGTTTTAAAGGAAGTCCCACCAGTTCACTGGTGGGAGTCACTTAAGCACTTGGATTCAGATACTGTTGAAGTGATAATCTCACTTATAACAGCAGTAGTTTCTTCTGCCAGTGTAGAAAGAATATTTTCTTCCTTTGGACTAATTCATTCCAAATTGAGAAATCGTTTGGGACCTGAAAGAACAGGTAAGCTTGTTTTTCTTTTCCAGGTTATGAACAAACAGGAAAATGAAGGTGAAGATGACTGAGTTAGCTGCAGAAGCCAACATTTTAAGTTTCTCATGTTGACCTGACTGACACAGCCGATTTAATTTTTGTTTTTTTATACAAATATTTCATTTAACTATTTTAGTTAAAACCAATTTTAACAAACACAAACCTGATTTTAAAAAGACTTTAATGTTTAATTAAATTCAAAAATTCATACATTTGTTTTGTTAAAATATATGTTTGCTGTTGAAGAAAAAAATCCAGAATACATAATGTTGTTTTAGTTAAATAAAACAATTTAAATGTCTGTCTGGTGATGTTCTCCTCCTAATACAACATGGCAAGAAAATCCCCCAAATATTAATAATTAATCTGTTGAATTGGAGATAGTTCAACTCCCAAGGACTTCATAAATATCTGCTTCAAATTATCTTTGGTAAATTAAATAACCAAACAATCATTCATTTTCTGATATAGCTGTCAACCTAATCTGAAAAGTTTTTAAAAGAAATCACTTTAAAAATGCATAGTGTGTATCTTCTAAAAATGAAACCTACATCTATCTCTGAGTTGTGAAGAATGTATATTAAGGTTATCACAGCCAACAAGAATGCACTTTTATGTAGAAAGCTATGATTAAATTGAGTCTTCCTGACCAGTGATGTAAATCGTGATTTAAATCAATTTGTTTTAAGTAAAATCCACCCTGATGATAATCAAGCCCAGAATGTCTATCACACAATCCTGATGCCACAGTTCCTTACTCACATCACACTTAAACAGGAATACTCATGTAAGGATTATTCTTGTTGGTGTTTTTATGATTGGGCCCTAGATGATATGCCCACTTACTATACATTTTTTGAGCTCCATGGATTTCTGCAATAAAGCTTTCCAAGTTATCTAATTGTTGATACAATGTGTTTATCATTTACTGGCCTCTCTCAGAGCAGGCCTCCTATATTCCCTGCTATTTTCTTGTTGCATGACAGTTCTTATTTTCCTACTTTCAAAATCCTTAATCATGCAGAAGGAATTTTTTAATCTGAATTTTAATTTCAGGTTCTTATTACCTGGTTGGTAAAGTTGTACCACCAACCTTGGATCCTCTCTAGGTTACAATCTGTGCTTCAGTAGTTTGTTCATATTGCACCTATAAAATACTCTCCAAATGAGATCAACAAATGCTTTGCAAAAGATAAAACTAGATTAAATGAGCATTAACATGAATCATGAAAAACAATGACAAACATGTAAGACTCAAGATATTTAACTATAAAGTGAGAAACAGACTGGGAAGACAAAACTTGTTTCACATAGTCAACAGAACACAGTAGCTCAATTTTTAAAGATTCTTTTCCTTTTTACACAGTAAATAATCTTTTTCCACCAGGTTTCAGAAGTATTTTTAGTTTATGCTCTCTGAAGAGCCAAGGTGCTATTGAAGACTGTTTCTGGAGTCAATACTATGCCAACTGATCAGGATTCTGTTTATTCTTTCTTTTGTAGTCATGAGGCTTCCCTCACACATGAGAGCCTTTGCATCTTTAGTCGCTTCTAAATGTCTTCAGCTGTTTGTCTCTCCCCCTCCTGCTGACTTATTTAATCCACCCCCAATAAGCGGCTGTAGCTATGCTGGCGGGAGAAGCTCCCCCAACGACAGTGTTGTTCACACTGGTGCATAGGTTGGTGTAACTTATGTCGCTCAGAAAGGTGGCTTATTCACACCCCCGAGTGACATAAACTATACTAAAATAAGTGATAATGTAGACATAATCTTAGTCTATTACTGTTACTTGGAAATGGAGCATCTCAATCCACCTATATTACACCCTCCCAAGAGCATCACTAACCTCCAAAACATCACAGTTACTTAGACACCCCTCTGAGAACTCCACCCCAAAAAGAAGTGAAGCCTCTGGTTTATAGTTTAACTCCCTCAGGGACCCACAGCAATTGTGAAGCATATAACAAACTTTGCAGAGTCTAACACATTAATGTACTTTTGTATATCCCTGCCTCAGGTTCCTTACCACTGCAGGGTACTTTTTGAGTCGGAGTCTGAGTTTCTTGAGTTGTCTAGAATTCTTAGAGCAATTTGGGATAAAAAAGGCAGGCAGGACATCCCCCCACCCCCCATTAGGTTGCTATATGCTGGGAAACCTCTCTCTCCTGCCTAATGCTTTCTCTGCTTGTCTGGGAATTCTATTCCTGTATAGCTTTATAACAGGGTAGCTCACCCATTAAAGGAAATAGGGCTCAGATTGCTCTCCAGTTCCAGTGGAGGTGTGCACTAGTTTAGTGTAATCAGGAGGGTGATGTTATAAGTTAGAGCTCAAAAGGCTGAAAGGGGAATTTACAGACATACCAACTCTTGCAAATTCCTTGTGAGTGATGCGATTTCTAAGTAAAAGTATGCCTGACACATGATCGCGCGATACCAGTCTCAAATGTCAGGATCTGTTTTTTGGGTTTTTTTATCCTGACATTTGAGAGTTCTAGCCCCAGAATATGATTGATTCATTATTAACTTTACATAAAAATCACTAGAGGGCTCCTGCTGTCATCCAGCTCCGGTCTGCCGGGCCTCCCACTGTCAGTCAGCCCCAGTCCACACTTCTGCTGTCAGCTGCCCAGGGGCTGAGCGCAGGATCCCCTCCTAAAAGGGCAGGCTGACAGCCGGAGCACCTGCTACTGCAAGAAGAGGCTCCGGCTGTCAGCCAGCCCTGGTCCATGCTCCTGCTCTCAGCGGCCTGGGGTGCAGGGCATCAGGGCCAGGTTCCAGCTATCAAGCCTCGAGTATGGTAGGGCTAGGCCCTGTTGTCAAGCCCCAGGTGTGGGGCACCAAAGGCTCCCACTGTCAGCCCTGGGTGGCTGCTCCCATGCTAGCCTGGGAAGTAGGAGAGGGGACCTCACTGCATTTCCCCCTAGGCCTGGGGAGAATGAAGAACGCGAAGGAACAGAGGTGAGGCTGGAGGGCTGAACTATGGCCTAGGAGCTGCAGGAGGGCTGAAGTGAAGAGGGTGGGGGCTGATGGGTTAGGGGGGCTGTATGATGGGGGGTTCTGAGCAGGTGGAGTGAATGCTGCGAGAGTGAATTGAGGGCAACGGGAGTTGCTGGAATGGGGGGCTAAACTGATTGGGTTGTGATGATGGGGGCTGAGGGGACTGAACTGAGGAGGGGGCTGAATTGATGGGGGTTGGATGGGGACAGAACTGATGGGAGACTGGGGATAGGATTATTTTCTGGCCAGATGTAGGGTGAGAGCTCCTGCAGCGGGGGCCAAAATCACCTTACCTAGTACATGGGAGAGTGGGCAACACAAATTGTCACATGCAAACACCCTGGGTGTGGGCTGGGGGAGTTCAAAAATCAGGATACTCACCTAAAACACATTATAATCTTGTTTAAAAATGTCATGATTTTGGGAGGTCCGACTCATGATTTTTGATCTCTTGAAGTTGGCAATACTGAATTTAGAACCCAGAGACCCGAATCCTGACACAGGGATTAGAGCAGGGGTGTGCAAACTTTTTGGCCCGAGGGCCATATCAGGGTTGTGAAATGGTATGGAGGGCTAGATAGGGAAGGATGTGCCTCCCCAAATAGTCTGGCACCCACCCCCTCCCACTTGCTGCCCCCTGACTGCCCCCCTCAGTACTCTCAACCCATCCAACCCCCCTGCTCCTTGTCCCCTGACCACCCCCATCCCAGGACCGCCCCCCCCAGGACCCTGCTCCCTATCCAACCGCCCCCTGCGCTCCCTGTTCCCTGACTGCCCCAACCCCTATCCACACCCCCACCCCCTCACAGGCCCCACGTCTATCCAATCCCCCCGTTCCCCATCCCCTGATCGCTCCCCCCAAAACCTCCACCCCATTCAACTGCCCCCTGCTCCCTGTCCCCTGACTGCCCCCAGGACCTCTTGCTCCTTATCCAACCCCCCTGCTCCCCGCCCCCTTACCATGCCACTCAGAGTGGCTGGACTGGCTTATTGGAAAGCCTGGGAGGTGAGTAGGCCCAGCAAGAGCAGGCCAGAGTGTTGCCAGCATGGCTGTGGGGGTGAGGAGTAGCAGGGGAGAGGCTGGGGGCCAGTCTCCCTGGCTGGGAGCTATGGGGCTAGGCAGGATGGTCCCGCAGGCCATAGTTTGCCCACCTCTGGATTAGGGGAGAGTTTAGAATTTAGAAAATGAGAGAGTCCAGCTGAGAGTCAAAAAGAGAAAGTGAAAGTCAGTTTTAAGTTTGGTGTTCCTGAAAATGCTGCTTCAGCCACCAAGGAATCCAGCTGTTTATCAGAAAGTAGTGCCTTGAGTCAATCTTTGAGCCTGCTTGGAAAGAGACAGGCTGGAGTCTGGGAATTTCCCTCAAGGGCAGAAGCCCACAAAGGCTCCAGCCCAAGTGTATTTACCCAGAGGCCTTTCTGCCCTTGAATACTCCCCTTCCACTCTCTTGTCTTGCAGAGTCCTTGTAACCCCAACAAGGCTGGGCCCAGGATTTGGGGGGGGGAGGCTTGACCCCCAACCCTGCTGTGGTTACCTAGGACTGGGGTGAGGGTGTTCCCACACCAGGGTACTCTCTCTGCACTGGCACCTCCCTAACACAATGATTATTCCATACAATTTAAAGCAAATACAAGTTGTTTACTTAACAATTAATTTAAAGAAAAGAATAAGGAAAAATGGGGAAGGTGAAAGGAAGACACATCCCCTACTCTGTGGCAAGGGACATTACATATAGTGTCTCTGGACATCAAGGCACTTTGCAGTTTGTTCCTTGTAAGTCCCAGATCGTCTTCTTAGGCCCTGGCTGTGCTGCAGGTATGCTGCGGGTTAGACACTTGCTCTGGTGGTGGCCACACACCTCTGGGCTTTGGGTGGTGGGACCCTTCTTCCCAACATCAGCCCCCTGTCAGGTTAAGATCCCCCTCCCAGTCTGGCCTGCAAGGACCCTGTGCTGGGCGCTTTGCCCAAGGTCCCTCCTTGGCTGGCCGCAGTTGCCCACTGCACTCAGCTCTGTGGCTGCAGCTCTGCTTTCAGCACAGGATCTGCTCTCCCTAGGCTGTGTCTCTGGTTCTGTGGCTGCAGCTCTGCTCCCAGCACAGGATCCGCTCTCCCTGGGCTGTCTCTGGCTCTGTGACCACTTTTCTGGACTCTCTGGAACTGGCAGACTTCTGCTTCTGAGCTCAGCTTCAGCCCCTGCTTTCTCCTTAGCTCGGCCCATTCTGTCTGACCCAGGCAATTTTAAGTCACATGGAGGACAGAACCCACCCTGGCCTCCTGACTACCTGATTAGCCTGCCCACCCTGTCAATCAGGCTGACCTGGAGCATTGGCCTCTCGCCATTGTTCCTGGGGACAGTCAGTCTCAGGGTCCTGATTTCCCATCGACCCCTCCCGTTTTAGTGCTGAGAGCTAGCAATCAAAACACCTCCACTAAATGTTAATAAGGGGGCAATAGTTCCCTTACACAATGTTATGCTTCCTGTGAAGCTCAAGGTTTTGGCTGCATGATCATCAGGGTGATGCAAGGCACAGTTTGCAAAGTAACCCCCCTTTTTATTAAACAGAAAGAGTGCTTCCTCTGCAATTAATTCATTGCTCCATGGCCTGCAGGACACCAAGCAAGTTGCAGTAAGCATTGAAAAGCCAGAAATCCCCTGTGACAATAATACCTCTCTTCTGCATTCCCCTATGTAAATACCAAACGCCCCTGCACCAATCACATCAAATAAACTGCATTTCTCCAAATCAAAAACCAGATAGTCCCCCATGTTAGAGTGGAACCGTCCAGAAATGCAGAGTTCAAGTCCCAGTCCTGGGCTGACTGACTCCAGGATAGCACTGTCCTGGATTCTCTGCAGTGCCACTCTGTGCCTACTTGAGTCTCAGGGGCAGCACCAGCCTCTTCCTAGTTGGGGAGGCTGAGGTGAGCCTTAGCCCCCCTCATCACTATGAGACCCCACCCCCTGCTTCTCCTCTCCCTGCTGAGGCCCTGCCCCCTGGCCAGGCTGGAAGCCAACCAGGGCCAGGCAGTAGTAAGAGCTGCCCAGATAGTCCAAGCTGCTGTGGGGAGCCTTGGAGCCTCTCTGGCAAAGTGGGACTGTTCTTAATGTTTTCTCTGTATACTGTGTGGGTGCCTCAGTTTCCCCTATGCATTTCTTAATTATCTAGGTGGGGGGATAAGGGTGTGTGATTGTTGCAGAGCCCTTGAGGGCCTGTCTGAGGCTGTCTGTACAGAGAACGGCCAACGCCCTGTCTCCTGGCAACTGATGGCCTGGGCCCGTCCCCTGCAAATGCCAACTGAAGGTATTGGAGAACAAAGAGATCAGGTGGCCTCCTGGCCTGGGATAGAGACAAAGGCCAGAGGAGGGGCTGGAGAGTTTCAGTTTAGAGCTGGCTGGGGAAATGGAAGGAGGCCCAGATGGGGCTCTGGCCTCCCTGCCCCCCAAGATGGACCTGACTGAGGGGTCCTGGTCTCTGTACCTACAAGCTCTGTTTTAGATCATGTTCCTGTTGTCTAATAAACCTTCTGTTTTACTGGCTGGCTGAGAGTCACATCTGACTGTGGAGTTGGGTGCAGGGCCCCCTGGCTTCCCCAGGAGCCCCGCCTGCGTGGACTCACTGTGGGAAGCACCCGGTGTGGAAGGGGATGCTGAATGCTCCAAGGTCAGACCCAGGAAGGCTGAATCTGTGTAAGCTCTTGCCCTGGAGACAGAATGCTCACAGAGAGGAGGCATGCTCCCCCCGAGTCCTGACTGGCTTCATATGGAGTAGTTCCAGAGCATCGCCCAGTGACTCCATGACACCCTCCAGGACTCCCCACAGTGGCCCAAGCCCACTGGGTGGTTCTTACCAGGGCCTGACTCTGCCTTCCAGCCTGTCCAACATGCAGGGCCTTAGAGGGGAAGGGAGAGGAGGAGCAGGGGGCAGGGCCAGGGCTCCTGAATGTGTCCCCCTTTTGCCTTTTGAAAAGGTGGTCACTATACCACATGTGGTTTCCCTATTGTAATCAACCACCTCCCAGTTCCTGGGCCACTGCTTTTTGAAGTATATACCGTGCCTTTAAGAGCAGAGCACAAGCTAATGAGAACTGGTTGGAAGCAGTCTAGCAGCAGCTTGATCAGATACACAGCTAGGAGTACATAGTTCTCCTACATAACTGTTTTGGCTCTAACAGAGCCTTACTTCTAAGAGTCCAGATTGTGCTTCCTTCTTATGACTCCACAAGACAACACAGGGACCTGACTCCACACTTTCCCTGCCCCTGCCTTGCTCCCATTCCAATCTCTTCCCCAAAGTCCCTGCCCCAGTTCTGCCCCCACCCTGCCCCTATTCGACCCCTCCCCAAATCCCTGCCCCAGCCCTGCCTCTTCCCCGAGCTGCTGCATTCCCATTCCCCCTCCCTCCCAGCACTTGCCACATGAAATAGCTGTTTTGCAGTGCAAGTGCTGGGAGCTAGGGGGAAATAGTGGCACGCTCAGGGGAGGAGGCAGAGTGGAGTGGAGGCAAAGGTGAGCTGGGGTCGGGCAGGAAGCTGCCGGTGGGTGCAGAGCACCTACCAGTTTTTCCCGTGGGTGCTCTAGCCCTGGGGCATCCACAGAGTGAGCACCTATGCTAGAACACCAAGTTCCTGCTTCATTCCTACTTGCTACTTAGCCCCTCAGGCTAGATTTTGCAGTTTAGTGCCAGTCCAGTATGCCTTGGTACACAGTGGATGCACACCTGCTACTGTGCCAGGGTGTAACTTTCCCTTAAGTTGTATAGTTCATTGATCTGCTGGAGCTGTCTCAGTTTTTCTCAGGAACATACACAACAGATCTCTCTGTCTAAGTTTTTTTCCTCAAAGAGATTGCTGAGCTCCATAGTTTTACCCTTTTTTGAATTTAGCAAGTATTCAGGTCTTGTGGTTCATTTCTGTTAGAATAAAAATGTCAGGTATGTCGGTGCTGCAATCCTCTTCACTTACAAAGAATATGCCAAAAGCCTGGTTCACTGCATGCAGTAGGATCAAACAGGAAATAGTTTCCTTGATCACAATACCTTTCCAGCCATCACTCTTTCCAAACCACAGCCAATGAGAGCTGTGGGGGCAGTGCCTATGTGCGCAGGCAGCGCACGG
The DNA here is from genome assembly GCF_007399415.2 of Gopherus evgoodei. Lineage (NCBI taxonomy): Eukaryota > Metazoa > Chordata > Testudines > Testudinidae > Gopherus > Gopherus evgoodei. The sequence goes on from NC_044325.1 coordinate 96,984,789, forward strand.
AGCCTCCCTGGCCCTCTGTACACCTAGGGGCCACAGGGACCTGCCGGCCGCTTCCTGGGAGCCACTTTTGGTAAGCGCCACCCAGACCCCACACTCCGCACTCCTTCTTGCATCCCGAGCCCCTCAGCTCCAGCTGGGAGCCCCTCCTGTACCCCAACCACCCCCCAGCCACCGCTCCACATCAGTCTCCACACCCCCACCTGGAGCCCTCCCCTCCCCCCCACACACCCAACCCCCTGGCCCAATCCTGTGCCCCCTTCCATGTCTGTACCCCCCCCCGCACTCCAAACTCTTTGGCCTCAGCCTGGAGCTCTCTTGTCCACCCCAAACCACTCATCCCGAGCCCCACCCCAGAGCCTGCACCCCCAGCTGGAACCCTCATGACCCCCTGCATTCTAACCCTCTGCCCCATCCCTGAGCCCCCTTCTGAACCCCAAACCTCTCATCCCCAGTCCCATCCAATAGCCTGCACCCCCACCCAGAGCCCTCACCTTATCCCGCACCCAGGGCTGGCTCTAGCATTTTTGCTGCCCCAAGCAGGAAAAAAAAAAAGCATTCACGATCGGCGGCAGCTCTACCGCCACTTCTTCTACGGCGGCAATTCACTGGCAGATCCTTCGATCCAAGAGGGAGTGACACCCCACCGACAAATTGCCGCTGAACAGCCGCACGTGCCACCCCTCTCTTCATTGGCTGCCCCAGGCACCTGCTTGATATGCTGGTGCCTGGAGCCACCCCTGTCTGCAGTCCAGCTCTCTGAAAGCGAGTGAGGGGGGAGAGGAGATGGAGTGATCGGGGCAGGGCCTTTGAGAAGGGGTGGGGCAGGGGCAGGGCCTCGGGAAGGGGCAGGGGGTGGGACAGAGGTGTTCAGTTTTGTGCCATTAGAAAATTGGCAACCCTAGGGCTTGTCTACACTTAAAATGCTGCAATGGTGCAGCTGCACTGCTGTAGCATTTCAGTGAAGACACACCCTATGTTGATTGGAGGTCTTCTGCACTGAAGGGAGGGCTTCTGCATCCACATGCAGGCTCTGTAGGGGAGGCATACTGCATTAAGGTTATATATGGTTTATGTATCACTTTGGATCATGGGGAAGATTTCCACAGTTCCTCCATGAACTATAAACAGTCGACAGACAAGGGGGTTTAATATCAAAAGGCTGTGTTTTAACTGACTCAGGCCTTCCTGAGGAACATGTGGTGAGGGAGACTTTTCTTTGAATTCACTTAACTTGTTAAGTCAGGTGTTAGTTGCATTTTACGTTTTATTTCCTTGTAACCAATTCTGACTTTTATGCCTCATTACTTGTAATCACTTAAAATCTATGCTTCTGTACTTAATAAACTTGTTTTATTGTTTTATCAACACCAGTGTGCTTGGACTGAAGAGTTTGGGAAACTCCATTTGGTATAACAGGATTTGTCCATATTTTCTATTAATAAAATGATGGACTTTATATGAGCTTGTGTTGTGCAAGAGGATGCTGGACAGTACGAGATGCACATTTCTTGGGACAACTGTGGGACTGGGTATTTGCGGTGTTGCTCTGCAGTGTAACTAAACAGTGGTTGGCCATAGCACTCACACAGTATATTTGGGAGTGATTTACATGCTGGAGGCTGTGTGTGAGCAGACCAGGAGTGGTTGCTTTCACAGTAAATCAGGGTAAAAGGCACCTCAGGCTGAAGGATTGAGGGGATACAACCATTCAACAGTTTAGACTGTACCCTGGGTAAAGTCACAGTCTCTTATTAAAATATTGGGGGTCATAACACAGTGATAAGGCAGTTCTTATTTTATCCTAACTAGCTGGCTAACCCCCAACAAAACATTGAGTTTATACAAGCAGCTAGACACTTTTGGGACTGTACAAACAATACATGATTACTACTATTATTTATGTTAGTAATACTAACCAACTCGCATGTTTGTGTCTTCCTTCATATCTCCTCATGTGTTTAGTGCATCATCTGGCAGTCTCAGTTATCATAAATTGTAGCATGTTTCAACAAACTGTATGTTAACCAGAGAATAGTTAGTAATGTCTCTTCATTAGGCACAGAGACAGCTGAACAAAAAGAATTCTGATTCCTCCTTTTTAACTAAAATAAACTACAGTCATGCACTTGCTACTCATTCCATTAATAATGTTCTTATTATGAGATACATTTCTCAGAAAAGCCAGGGCTGATTCTTCTGGTGTTTTGAACGCTTCGTTCCCTATGTATATGATTAGATAAAACACCTTTACATACTGAACAGTCCATTTAAATCACTTACACCAATACCAAATACCAACAGAATATTGGAAGACTGTAAGTATTAAAAAAAGCAGTGCTCATCCACAAAGTCTGTTTTACGTCTTTAGAACTTGGCTAAAGGAGATTCTAGGGAGGTGATATGGGGGCATACGGATCTAAGAAGAAGATCTTGAATGAAGAAAGAGGCAGAGAAAAGCCTTCAAGCTATTTTGCGTTTAAAGCAATTTTTTTTTTAGGCCAAACTTCCCCAGTTGGGGATACACCCAAAGAAACCCTGATGGGAAGTTCTTGATTCTTCATAACAGAAGCCCTGTGGAAAGGGGTTTGAGAAAACCTGAAGAAGCCAGATACCTTTGCATCCTAGCTGCTAGGAACAAAACTTACCTTCTGCTTTAAGGTTGCCTATGGAGTGGTTTGTACTGAAAAATAGTTTTACTTTAAGCTGATAGAAGCCTATACTTTTGTGGTTCAGACTCTTGATAATCCTACAGTGTCACTGCAGCTATTCTGTTCATATTATAACATGACTAGCGGCTGCACCAACTCGCTCTATTTTAATACCTCACCCTGATTTGCAGGAATCTGTGGATTGGTGGTTCAGCCTTGTCACAGAGTCAACAGGGCAATGCTCTGGAATTACTTCATATGAAGTCAACCAGGACTCTGGGGGAGCATGCCTCCTCTTTCTGACCATACTGTCACCAGGGCAAGAAGCTTACACAGCTTCAACCTTCCTGGGTCTGACCTCAGAGTACTCAGCATCCCCTTCCACATCATGTGCTTCCTGCATCGAGTCCACCTGGGCGGGGCTCCTGGGTAAGCCAGAGGGCCCTGTTCCCCAACTCTGCAGTCAGACATGACTCTCAGCCAGCGTAAAATGGAATGTTTATTAGTCTACAGAAACACAGCGGAGAACAGAACTTGTTAGCACAGAAATCAGTGACTTTTAGCTAAGTCCATCTTGGGGAGTCCTGGGCCAGACAGCCTGGACTCTCCCCCTTCCAGTCCCCTCAAGCAGATTGCCAGCTTCCAGCAACTCGACCTCAGACACCCTCGCTGCTCCTTCTCCTTCTCTTTGTCTCACTTCCTGGGTCAAAGAGCCACCTGGTCATCACCTGGTTGCATCCCCCTCCTGGGTCTCAGGTTACGAAGGGCACAGGTCATAGCATATGTGCAGGCAGCTGGAGCAGCTTTCCCTGCCCCAGAGGTCTCAGCCAAACTCACATACTCCTATTCCCACCACTGAGATTTTGGTGCAGCACACAGGAAAACTGAGGCACACATTGTATTCATGCAAAACAGTAAAACTCACATAGGCTCAACGGTAAGACTCACATACAACATAACAAGGGAAAATCCCCACTTCATCACAAGCCTCCATTTACTTTTTGGCCTTGCTGCTCAGACAGATATGAACCTATTCACTGGGAACTGGACTGAGACCACCAACTAATTTTATACAATAAATCTTGCAAGCATGACTTTTGGTAGCTACCAGCCGGGATCAGAGCTGACTTGGTGACCTGAAAGGGAAGATTTGGTATCCCTTTGTAAGCGGAGTCAGGATGAGCTCTACCCTGACATCTGGTGGTGAATTGTGGTGAGTTGTGCAAAAGAACTTCAGGGGCTGATCTTGTTTGCATAGGCACACCTACCCCTACCCCACCTAACATGAGCCCACAGCTGCCCAAATGGTCACTTTGGCTGCTGTGGGATCCCCAGTTTCTCTGTTATTGGGGCAGGAAGAATAAAGTGTTGTTACCCCAATTATGTGAATCAAGGCCAGTGGAACTGTTTTATGACAGAGGGACGCACCATCAACTAAGAAGCACTCACTAGACAAGGGACATGGGTTCCAAAACCCCATGAATTGAAAGAAGTTAGGAATAGGCATTTATAATTGGTGGTGTGGGTTCCCTTTTGAGGGGCTGAAACACCAATTGCACTGCTACTTTACTCCATTGTTGAATATGAGAGTTAATTTTATATTGTGTTAGGAATCTAGTTACAGGCTGCTAAACTAAATTCACTTTGGGCCTATGGTGCACTCAGGCTCCTCTACTATAAGCTGAAATTACTAAGAGCTGTGATTAATGAGTGCTGTGCTAACTAGTTGGGGGGGGCTGAAGATATATTACTAAGTGGCTGGCAGAGCAGCTGGTGGGGCAGAGCAGAGCACCATGGTGAGGTGGGGCAGTTGGCCTTGGACCATATAAGGTTCCCTTAACACTCTGTGCCCCCTCCCCCCATTTCTACCCAAGCTGGAGGGGTAAATCTCTGCAGATAAACTTTTGAACTCGGGGGCTGCACTGATCAGGGACAGACACTTTTGGGTTGTTGGACTTTTGGGACTCTGGTTGATTTTTGGGTTGCTGGACTCAAGAACCAAAGGAAAAGGACACAGCCCAATTTGCTGGGGTGGGTCTTTGCTCATGGTTTGGTCTATGAATTCTAGTTGTGGTGTTTTCCCAATTTAATGCTGATGTCATCTACCACGTTATTTAAAATTTTCTGCTACACCGAGACTCTGTCCTTGCGAGAGGGTAAGTATTGCCTCTTTGAGGCACCTAGGGGTGTGTGTAAGATTTTCCCAGGTCACTGGGTGGGGGCTTGAGCTGGTTTTGCGCTATGTTGTTGGGAGGGGACCCCTATACTGAACCCAGTCCTTGCTACTATCAACTTGGCCTGGCAGAAGGGTTACACTTTCGTATATCCTCTGGGCCATGCAGCCCTCCATTAAGTTATTCTTAAGCACAGATTTTGCCCAGTTTTGTCTGCCACTTGACTCATGGAAATAATGAAATTCATGGGTGGTGGGTCCCATAGGCTGGGGGAGGCTGTGCCTTCCCAAACAGCCAGGCATGGCCCCACCCACACTCTGCCATGCCCAGGCCCCTCATTCCTGCTTACCACCGTTCTATGTGTGTGTGGCGCCAACTTCCAGTCCCCCTGTGCTCTGGCCAGGGCTGAAGGGGCTGCAGCAGCACCACCTGTCTGCCCTCCTGATGCTCTGGGGCTGGGGATTTGGGGGGGCTGGGGCCCCATGCCACCCACTTTCCTACACTCTGGGGCTGGGGGGGCTAGCCTGGAGTGGGGCTTGGGGCCAGTAGCAGCAGTGAGGAGGGCTCTGGGGCTGCGGGGTTAGAAGGGATGAGGCCTTAGACAGAAGGGGCAAGACTGGGGCTAGCCTCCCCCAGCCATTGGTTCACACACTACCCATGATGTAATTCTACATTGTACATCTCATCTGACTGGATAGCAGGCTCATTCAATGGCACAGAGCTCCTGCTGCTGCTCAGCAGGGAGGGAACTCAGTGGGGAACTAGATTTAAAATAGGTTCAGGTAAAATAAATTTTCCCCCAAGGTAGATGGACCAATGACTCAGCAACAGGCACCTTGCGAAAGGATGGTGGTTCTCCCAGTTGGAAATTGATGTTAGACTCTTGCAGGGGGAACAACACACTTCAGTCATGCATCAAGCTATTTTCTTTCCCAGTAAGATGGCAGGCCCACTGCATCCAGAGGATTTCCTCTCTCTCAGTAGGGCCAATTTCACTATTTTGGCTGGTTTCACCATTTTGTTTTGCCTGAGTTGTTTGCCCTCCATGTTAGTCCCCTTTCTTTATCATCCAGTTGGCGCTCTTTCTGAAGTTTGGTGGGAACTTGTATCCGGAAATAGTCACATGACTTGTAACAATCCGCCCGGCAATGGGAGGTTGCAAAAGGACTGTGCGCCCAGCACCAAGTGCTGTCCAGCTGAATGGCAGCCCAATCTAGAATACCACAGTTGGGCTGGAGAGGGCTGAAGGCTGAGAGCTGAAGAGGGAGATGCCTGCTGGCTATCTGAGCTAGAGACCTAAAGATGGAGGACTAGAGAGGGTTGAAGGCTGGGAATGATGGAAGGCTAAGCTGGCAGATGTCTCCAGGCAAGAGCTGCCTGGCATCATAACTGGGAAGGAAACAGGGTGGTGAAAGATCCCAGGTATAGGAGCTGGGGTGAGCCGTGATGAGAGATACCTCAGCTGAGATGAGCCATGGTGAGAGAGATGCCAGAACTGTACCGAAGATGGGGTTTGGTGAGAGATGTTGGATGTGGGGATGAATGTTCTGTTTGGATTGTACTGGGGGCGGGGGGGATTAGGGTGACTAGATGTCCTGATTCTATAGGGACAGTCCCGATATTTGAGGCTTTTTCTTATATAGATGCCTATTACCCCCCATCCCGTCCTGATTTTTCACACTTGCTATCTGGTCACCCTAGGGGGGATTCTGGTTTATGGTAGTGGTAGTTTTGGTAAAAAAGGGCTTCTCTAGAAAGGGCTGTTCATGTACTCTGAAGGCTGTTCTGAGTTCATGCCAGGAATTGAGGGAAACTGAGACAAGGGCCCACTTGCAGGCCGCCCTGAGAGCATGTGTTTACTTACTATCTAACATCCTCCCCCAACTCCCCTGTCCCAGCTTCCTTTGTTCTGTCTTTTAAATAACTTTCCACCATTCCTGCCTTTTCCACCCTTTCAGAGGATTTAGCCTAAAGCCGGTTTTCTAAGGATGGAGCTCACCCATTGTTTATTAGTCCTAAGCACCACTCCAGTGTCTCTCTCTTTGTGTACTGTACAGGACCTGTCAGCAATAGTGGATCCACATACATATAGGCATTCACGACACAGCAGTTTTTCACAGTACCAACCAGAATTCATTAATTGCATAGATATAGCCCCAATTCATCATAAAGCATAGAATTATAAGACTATATTAACATTAAAAAGCTTTTAAAAGCTATTTGTAGTGCATCTGGCATGAAAACTAAGAATTTCTAGGAGGAAGGGGGGAGAAAATAGAGTAATCTTTGAGGTAAATTTGATGGTGGAAGATGGGACAAAACATGAGACACTTAGACTAATTTAATTAATGCCCTGGTGAATTTAAGAATATAGCATCCTCCATGAGCATAAACTCAGATCAGCTGAATTAAGGAGCTGAATTAAGGAAGCACTATTAGACTGCACCTGTTGGGTTTCAAACTGAATTCAGGCCTTGTTTCAGTATTCCAGTTGGGACTGGCAGTTGCTGTAGGGATTAAATTATTTAAAGCCTTCAGCTGGCTAGTGTAGGCAAGGTTATAAAACACTTAATCTATTTTTTAAAATCTCTTCATATGGTTGCTTTACTTAGATTGTAAAAGTATACATGGCACACATCTGCCACATTCTGAAACTTCTTTGTAAGATATTTAAAATTTATAAAAAAAAAAGTTCTTTAAACATTAACCATTTGCTTTTTTCTTTCTCTTACAAAATACTTTTTGTGAGATTGTCTTCAGCAAATGATGTAACAATGTAAAGGAAAAAACAAAACAACCAAGAAAAACCTGACCACAGTTTAAATTTCTTTTATAAGGGTTAGATTTTGCAACTGTCTGTCCCAGACAATCTAGCCTTCTGATAGTTAACTATTGTTTTCTTTCACAATTTCTTTAAAGAAAACAGGTAATAGTATAAAAAATTACTCTCAAAATTATTATTTTTCTTCACTTTTAATTTGGACTATGATTAAGAATGATTGCAAAATTACTGAAATTCTGGAAATATTTTGACTGTACAGTAGCAGTATTGGGGACTACCTGTGCAGTAGAACAATAAAGCAGTTCAAAAATAGGTAATGTAGTTTTCCTTGTTGCAAGATGTTTTACTTCTTTCTAGAAAGCTAACAGTAAGTAACAAATAATTACACATGGAGTAGACTGAGAAGCAAACTGGATAGCTCTGCAACACAGGATTAATTAGGTAAATCTTCTTAGGATGATTAGCCATTACTTAGATCTCCAGTTTATTTTTTCATTGCTTGCTCCTTTTTCCTGTCAGAGTTGATTACTCTGGTTTCAGTTCTGCATCATTGCTTTTTCTGCATCATAATGAAGCACAATAGATTAAATGTACATCCTCTTAAAGCAAAGAACAATAATACATCTAACTTATATTACTTGCACTCACTATTAGCTCTTTTTCATCAAGGGGATTTTTGTATGCATAATTTAAGATAAAAGAAGTATTGCATTTTGGGCATGAATACAAAGTAACAGTACAAGAATATATAGTCTTCTCATGGTGTGAGGATTTGGATTCCTATCTGGTAACAAAGATGGGTAAATCACCATCCATGGAAATAAGATCACTTCCACAGTATACTGTTTATAGAGTATGTATTGTACTTTTGGTAACCTTTGTTCATTTTCCCCTATTTTCCATTCAACTGAGATAGTATAGAGGGCATCAGGCAGGGAAGTAGGAAAGTTGTGTTCTATTCTGAGTAACCCTCTGACTTGCTGTGTGACTTCTGGCAAATCATTTTATTACTCTGGTCCTCAGATTCCCCATGTGAAAACGAGAATCAGAAATTTACCTCACTTGTAACTGCTTTGAGATATATGGATGAAGAGCAGTATGTCAGAGATGAATATTACTACTGAATTTTAGTAAAATTAGTTTTGTGATTTATCCACTGCAAAGTGATAAATCCAATTAATCTGTTCTGGATTTTGTTTAGCTAACATACAGCATATACTTTTAAAATGTTTAAGTCTGATTCAATAAAGCCCTTTTCTGTCTTAAATTCCTCTTCCTTACTTGAGAATATGATCACTTCAGGTGTACACGAGAATAAACTCAGAAGTTATCATGGAAGGAATGGTGGTGGATTATCATAGAAGGGAATGACCAGCACAGAGAGGGATACATGGTTTGTGACAGATCACTAGGAGGTCAGTTGCTGAGTGTTGGAAGTTAGCAATGGATTGAGAAGGCTTTCGAAAATTCTGCTATGATGCCACAATATTCAGAAACAAATACATGAATTTTACTTACATTGTACTCGAGAAGATGGGGAAAACATAACTTAAGGTGAAAATACATATGAGCAGAAACAGTGAGAGGTAAAGCAACCTTTTGCAAAATAGCCACATTAAGATTGCAGCTGCTTAGCTCTGCAAAATGTAAAGGGTCAAGCCCACTAAGGAATGCAGGGAAGAGAAGCGTAGAGGCTCAAAGGTATTTAGGCTTTCTACTTCCATTGATTTTAATGGAAGTTAGGAGCCAGAGTTCCTAAAGGAGAGCAATCCATGTCTAGCTGTCATTGCAGTAAAAATACCAATGACTGGTCAACAAACTGCCTCCCACCTTTTTCCAGTATGTGTCTCAGCCTTGGTAGAGTTCTCTGAGCTGGAGTTGAACTCTTGCTAGGCTGCTGTGGTTGGGTCCCACCCAGGGCCGTCCCTAGCCATTTTGGTGCCCTATGGGCTGGGGAGGAGTAGGGGTGGGGGGAAGAGGCGAAGGGCTGGGGCGGATCAGGGGTGGGGGCCATGGGGAAGAGGTGGAACAGGGTCTGGAGCATTATGCAGCTGCGCAGGGCACCAGAAAATGTGGTGTCCCAAATTCCCTGGTGCCCTATGCAGCTGCACACTTTGCATATGGGTAAGGACAGCCCTGGTTACTATACTGGGTCTGTGTGCCCTTCAGCTTCCCTCGTTCTGAATGGAATGCAGCACTGTCTCATTCCTTGGCCTCTGTGGCACACTTTTTTTTTAAATGAAAGCATAGATTAGGTACAACAAAGTTTGTAACACTTTCCAACTTTCTCAGAGAAGTTGTAAGTACAGCTGGCTGGAAATGTTCCAAATTTCCAAAACAAAGATTTTCAAATTTTTTTTGTGGGGAACTTCAAAATTTTTATATATATTATAATCCCTACACAGATTGTTTCTAATAACTATAAGTTTTTACACTCCGATCTGTCCTCTGTGCACCATTAAGGATTAGTGTGAAAAACAAGGTTAACTTTGTTAAGCTAAATCAATTTTGCGTTGAGTTAAACAAAAAAGGTAGAAAAATGTTCAAAAAGTGAAAACACATCCCTTTATGAAACCCCATAATCCCAAAATGGTTTATCCAATTAACCTGAAATTTAAAAAAAAAATTCTACCAGGGAAGAAACTACATAAGAAATATTATGGAAAGTTAGCTTTTTCAGAAAGTCAGAGGGAAGAGTGTCAAAAATTGCCCCATAATGGAAGCTAATAATTTCAATTCTGGAATCATTCAGTGAGTATCGATACTATAATTATATTATTATAACTACACACTGAAAAGCTACAGTAAAAGAACATTACTAAGATTGCAAAAGCAAGCACTCAAAAGTTAAGAAATTCCACTCTGTAGATCTCTTTGCTAGATCAGGATCTTATGCTGAAAACATTTTTAAAACAAGGAGACAAGTACTTATATCTAGGTAACAGCTTAAATATGAGGCAATGGGAGAGTAGTAATATTCATTCATTAACAATACAAATATGTCTGCAAACAACTACCCTGACACTGATAAAATTATTTTTAAAGTACCAGGAACATAACTAAAAAGTACACATTTGTAAGCATTAAATATGCATTTCCCCACTATATTCGAATTAAAACATAGTATTTTGAGGTTGCAACTGAAGTAGGAAGGTGGTAAAGTAGCTACTGCTAAACATTAACTAGAGCTTTTCAACATCATCCCCTCAGCAATATGCTATTCTAATTTAAAAACCTATTAATTAGCAGATAAATCAACCTTTCCCACAGTATGTAATAGATACAACTATTTCATAAAAGATGGATGAAAAAACACATGCCCTGCTGTGAAGTAGTTTTTAGTTTCTAATACAGTAGATGAATTCTCTCTGTGAGTATTGAAGAAATGCAATTAAATACTCAGAATAACATTTGATAAGATAGGTAAGAGTAATTATTAGCAAAGATTTTTGTATTTTAAAAGAAAAATCTTTTATACTCTTTCTAAACGCACAAGTCAGTTGTTGTCATAATGCAAATTTGGAGAGAGTTTCATGTTTTTGGTGTCCGCTAAAGGGGAAACATTGAGTCTACCCTATTAAATGCAGCTGGGATCCCAATCAGGTATTTGTAGTTGCAATTTCAGAAATCGTGTATGTTTAAATTATTTTTCTTATTTCTTTTGTAGGTCTGCAGAATTACTGCCTACTGGCTGCCAGCTTAGTGCTTCTGCCAACCATCTGAATGTGTATGGAACTGTTGGCATTAGTAACAGCCTACTTGTAGGTGGAGGGTAGCTGTTAGGGGCCATCATTTTATACTTTGGTTAGTGAGTTTAGTTCTCAGGGTTGTGGGTGTCTGGTATATTTTTCAAGCATTTACCTATGATCAGTGTCAGAATGGAAAGTCTGTTTATGGAGAAAAAGGAGGCAACAGGTGAAATCCTGACTCCATTGAAATCAATGGCAAAACTCCCATTGATGTCAGTGCAAGTTTTTTCCTCCAGTGTTTTCTGCAGTGTTGCACATTTCTCTAAGGTTCTCAGTGTTTTTATTTCATCATTCAGGGACGGAAAAAAATTAGAGATCCATAAAATACTAAATAACCCTGGAGCATACAAACCCTGGAGCAAACTACCTTCTGGTCTTAAGGACTTGTGAGACAGGGTGCTGGTGCGCTGATACCAGAATTACCTATTATGCTGACCAGCACTGTCTCATTGATTCATTCCTTGTACTCCTCCATCTGTCTTCCTGTATCCATCTCTTGTCTTATACTTAAATTGTAAGCTCTTTGGAGGCAGGGACCATCTTTTTGTACAACACCTAGCACCATAGAGTCCTTGTCTATGACTGGGATTCCTAGGTGCTATGTTTATACAAATAAATAATAATAAACATATAATTAATATTGCCGGGTTATTTATATTGTGAACAGCTATCTATTAACCCCCTTTTGTAGACAGATAATGTTACTGTCTCATCTCAGAAAGTAAGAGACTTGAGTTATCATAGGATCATAGAAATGTAGGGCTGGAATGCACCTTGAGAGGTCATCTAGTTCAGCCCCTTATGGTGATATTGGCCCAAGTATATTTAGACCCTCCCTAAAAGGTGTTTGTCTAACCTGTTCTTAAAAACCTCAAGTGACAAAAATTCCAGAATCTCCCGTGGAAGCCTATTCCAGTTTAGTTAGGAAGTTTTTTCCAATATCTAACCTAAATCTCTCTTGCTGCAGATTAAGTTGATTACCACTTGTCCTACCTTCAGTGGACATGGAGAAAACTTGATCATTGTCCTCTTTGTAACAACCCTTAACATATTTGAAGACTTGTCAGTCCCCTCACCACCATCTTTTCGCTGGAGGAAACATCCAGTTTTTTCAACCTTTCCTCAAAGGTTAGGTTTTCTAAACCTTTTGTCATTTTTGTTGCTCTCCTCTGGACTCTCTCTAATTTGTCCACTTCTTTCTTGAAGTGTGACCGCCCAGAAATGGACAAAGTACTCCATCTGAGGCCGCACCAGTAACAAGTAGAGCAGGACAATTGCCTCCTAGGTCTTACATACAACACACCTGTTAATACACCCTGGAATGATATTAGTCTTTTTTTTTTTTTTTGCAAGTGCATCATCTTGTTGACTCCCATTCAATTTGTGATCCAATAAAACCTTCAGATCCTTTTAATCTAGCCAGTTATTCATCATTTTGTAGTTAAACATTTGATTTTTTTCTTCCTAAGTGTAGTACTTTGCACTTGTCTTTATTGAATTTCATCATGTTGATTTCAGACCAATTCTCCAATTGTCAAGGGTTGCTCTGAATTCTAATCCTGTCCTCTGAAGTGTTTACAATCCTGCCCAATTTGATGTCATCTGCAGATTTTATAAGCATGCTCTCCACTCCATTATCCAAGTCATTAATGAAAATATTGAATATTTTCCTAGAACTGACCTTTGTGAGGTTCTCCCAGTTTAACTGAAAATCATTGATAACTACCTGAGTAGGGTCTCTGAACCACTTTTTCACCCACCTTATAGTTATTTCATCTAGCCCACATTTCCCTAGTTTGCTTATGGGAATGTTATGTGGGACTATGTGAAAAGCCTTATTAAAATCAAGATACAAGTTATACCTGAACTTGGTTCAAACCACATGACTGTTAATCCACTGGCTTGTTCTCAAATCTATAGTTAATGGATAATAATGTTGTTAAAGATAACAGTAATCCTTGTTGCATCATTAAAAACCTATCAGGAAACAGGATGTCTAGAGGGATTGTATGAAAAGTGTAAAGAGAAGAGAAGAAATGGCAAATAAGAAAAAAGATTCCCTGTGTCACATATTGGGCACATTGACAATTCTCTGCTGTATGTAGTATTATGTGTGCATTGCTCACAGCTGTTGCCATGGAAACTGCTGAAAACTGACCCATTGTATCAATGTGGTACATCTGTAGTATGGGGAAACCTTCAGTACTTTCAGATGCAAATCTCCCACTGAGGCCACTCTCCAAGTGATGTTTCCACTTACTAACTAAATTCAGTTAAGCCTCCTTACATGACCCTGCCTTTTAAAAAAATGTGTTGCATCAATTTTTAATATATTAATTTAACATATAAAATAAACTAATAAAGTCAATACTAAAACCTTATGTACATGTATACCAAATGTTTGTAATGCTCCAAAACAAATTAAATAATAGTTTAAAATCTTCAAGCAGGTGATACGTTACTTTAAATGTATAAGAAGCAATAGATTGGAAAGTCCACAACTACTGTGTTAATAATGTTTCTCTCCTGTCCAAATGCGTGGGCAGGGAAGACCCAGGGATTTGAAGCTGTTCTCTGAAACTACTCCTTTGAGTTACTTAAGACATTCCAATGTATTTCACGTACATGGCTGTTAAGATATCATGTCTTCTTTTGATCTCTTCTCTCTTGATATCATACATAACCTTTTCCATCAGACAACAGGGGCATTTTGAAGAAATATCCAGACGTGTAAAATGCTATTTTATGAGAAATGGTATACATGTTGTTGTGAAGGACCTAGTGTACTACATACAGTGTCTAACATTTGTGAAATTGTACTGAATGCCAAAGCAGCTTAATGTTCCAGGCCTTTGACTCTTGGATGTGTATTTTTGTTACTGATTTAGAATCTGGTTTAGAGAGAAATCTGTAAATCTGAAAGTGCATGTTAGTTATTTAATTTGGTAAAGGACAAAATTAGTTTTCAGTTACTGAGTGGCAGTCCATGTTTTTTCCCACTCTTAGTCCAGGAGAGCTACATTATTTTTGTAATAGCTTACATTGTTGTATTATTATGGAAGCAATCTTTTTTGAGGAGAGAACTGTAACTGGTCTGATGTCTAAGCATAAATATTTGAAGGTCAATTTGGCAGCATTTGTGGCTTTAAATAGTATCTTTGCAATAATCCCAATTTTTCTGTTTTTTTATTTTTTTCAAAACTATAACTCTATATCACATATAAACTGAAGATAATTTTATGGGAATGCTCTTGTGCTTCTGTCTCCTGACGTTAATTTTCCAGTTGTTTCCCATCCCCTCTCACAAGAAGCAGCAGTAGGATGATTTGATTGTTATTGTGGAGTGTTGAGATTGATAATCAAAGTTGTTGCATGTATAATTTAAATAAAATCCCACTATAGCCTCTTACATAGCCTTCACTGTTGTATCCAATGTACATTCATTTCCTCACCTATTGTAACCTATTCTCATTTATTTTAGCATTGAGCATCAAGTAACATCAAACTAAATGGTTACTTATGAATACAAATTTGCCATTTTACTTTTCACTGCTGCTTTGCTATCTTGTGTTAGAGTCAAACACCACATACTGTACATACGATGTGGCACACACTTTATAAATGCCAGATAGCGAGCACTAATTAAATCAAAGTATAAAAAAGAAAGGCACCCAACCATATTTCCTGACTCTGCCATAAAAATTTAGATTGTGTTACATGGATATAACATTGCTTTCACAGATACCACTAAATGGTGGTGTTATGATCTTCTAATATATTTTAAAAATTAGTTGTTTAGTCCAGAAAGTGTTTCTGTACATCTAAATCTATGTTAAAAAAAAAAGAGTTAAGCAGTTACGTGTTACTATTAACAGGATGTAAAAAATTATCAGCAACTTCAAAAATACTACTTGAATTAATTCTTCCCCAAAAGTAGTGAAATCCCTCTACACTTTATAAACCTAAAATATTAGGGAAAAAATCAGTTAGCCAAGGAAGAAATGTAATCCTAGCTTCCCCTCCATTGTTTAAAGGGATATGGCATAGAGGTTAAAGAATTTTGTGGACTGTCATGACAATCTGCTGCTATTGTTCTTGTGATGTGATACTTTTTGCCAAATGTCTCATTACTAAGAGTGGACATGGTGTATTTCACTCTGTCAAAACAATTCATTAAACTGCTGTTGAACATCATGTTTCCCCTTGGAATGGAATCAGACTCTTGTTGGTTTGGAACATGAACATTATTAACAAAACATAAACACAAGCCCGTTCTGTGAATCTTGTCTGGTATCTTGTAACATATTGGAAAAATGTATTTTAAAAACATTTGTAACTCAGAATAAACAAGAATTTAGAGGAAAATATGCTCGTTACTATAAATAGAAATGTTTTTCTTTTAAGCATTTGCAAGTCAGTCTCCTGGCTTCATAACTTGTGTGATTAAATCTTTCCTGTTTTTGCTTCTGCCAAAAGGAGAGTCTACAGAATTGTAATGGGAAGCCCTAGCAGTTTTCTTTAACTAATATTTCATTAATGACATCTCATTGGAAAAAAGGTGGGTGAATTTGAGGTAGCTTTTACATAGCCTTTCAAAATTATAAAAACAAGTCAATACATAGAATAGTGTTATGTAATATATAGTAATATATTCTACCACTAGTAAGGAGTTCAGCATCTTGGGAACATCAAGTACATTAGAAAACTTGGTGTAAGTAGTCTCAAACAGAACTGCTGAACAAGAAGGGCCTGTGTCAACACAGCAAAATTTACTGTCAGGGCCCTAACATATTATAGCAGGGGTATTTTGTGTGTGGGAATGGTGTTGAACTATTGTAATCATGTTATAGCACCAGATCCTCAGTTACTCTCAGGGCATACATTAGGAGGGAAAGGGACATGAGGGGTTTCTCAATCCAATGGGAGGTTTGGGATTGGTTCAGCCCCTGGCAGAAGTTAACCTCAGAAGTAATCTAACTTGTCCCAGGAGCAAAGGCCTTGTATCACTGGAACGCAGAATGCTCTGGCTGTTTGGTGGGGCAGGAGCAGATTGTTTAGAGCTGGTTAGACTGTCTTTATACCACCCAGAGATTCACCACCATTGGGGAATCCTTCAACTGCCCCTTTTGGATTTGCTTCCTTGTCTGTACAAGTAAAGGCAATAACAGTTTGGCATACCCCAAATATGTTGTAAAATTGGATCACACCCTTTCATATTAAAAACACGGGGCCTCAACATGGAAAACTTTGCTGGGCAGATAGATCCAAATGCTAAGATACACATGAGAATGAGGGGACTGATGATAAAGTAAAAAGGTCAGAATAAAAGAAAAAGGAACAGAGAATGTTAGACCAGATGCCATTTCCTGTTCCTAAAATGTTCTGAGATAAGAAAGTATATATTTCCCCATTCTCAAATGTATCCATAGAGATAGGTTCATAGAGATATTACATATTTTGGTTTGCAATGTATCAATTTAGCCCCATTTTCCCTCCAAAATAAATTTACATGACTTATGTGCCCGGAATACGCACTATTCTAGTATCTATTCTAATGCTGTAATGTGCTTATATTGTAAAACCAGTTACCAAGGGGCACTGAAGAGTGACTCATACCCAGTGAGGATTAAGTGCCTTACATCACTGTTTTGCTACCAGACCAACAGGTTACAAGATCTGCCCAAACTAGGTTTTCCACATGGCAAAGGACAGTGCTTCCTAAGGACCTGATTCCCTTTTACTTCAGTGGACTTTGGATCAGGCCTAAGAGCCCACTCTTGGAAACTGTTACTCACATGAGTAGTTTCATTGAAGTCAGTGAAACTACTCACTAGTAGTCAGGACTACTCACTAAAAACTACTCACGTGAATAACATTTTACATGATCAGGCTCTAACTGAAAAATTTGACTGGCCTATGCCAGCTACTTTAATGACATTCACATTCAGGAACAATACATTTAGGAAAGTGAGGTCAGTTGGAACAGTTGTGGTGTTCACCTGTCTCCTTGTTGGGATCTTGCTATGGGTCAGTAACTAAAAAAAGAATGTGATCAGTCAATGAGTAAAAAAAAGAGGGTCAGTAATATTACTGGAGAGCACTCCTATTTATAGTCATGTTTTGTGTGACATGCAGAAGACACTTCCAGATAGCATTAATTACAATTATTTCTATAAAAAATAATTGCAAAAGCAACAATGATGTTATACTAAAATTTCTTTACATTTGATTTAATCATTCAGTTTTCTCTCCTGCTTAGAAAAAAGTCTCATGTACTTTTCTAGCTTGCTTTTTGAGGTAAAAATATTTTCATCCAACTTTGTAATATTTCTCAGAGTCGATTTTCTTACTGATTATATTTAAACAACAAACTCCGTACTTCATAGAATCATAGAATATCAGGGTTGGAAGGGCTCAGGAGGGCATCTAGTCCAAACCCCTGCTCAAAGCAGGCCCAATCCCCAGACAGATTTTTGCCTCAGATCCCTAAATGACCCCCTCAAGGATTGAACTCATAACCCTCCCTGGGTTTAGTAGACCAATGCTCAAAGCACTAGTTAGTGTGTAAAACAAAGTCTCATATTTCATATGAGTAGGTAAATAGCTGTATTTTTTGTTTTTTAAAGTGGCAATATGGTCTGTAGAACCTGAGTTCTAAACCTGACTCTCTCATTGCACTGCCTTGGGTTACTTCTCCTTTCTATCTCTGTTTCTTCACATACAAAATGGGCATAATTCCTGTTTACCTACCTCACAGCTGTGTTGTAAGACTATGTGTCTGTACAGTACTATGAAGTTGCAAAATACTGTACAAGTGCTGAGTAGTAGTAGTATTTAAATTTGTTCTTATCTGAGGTGCTAATTTTTTTCTTGCATTAATTTTTGAATTGTTTTGAGTTAGCTGAATGCTCATGAAAGATATGACCTATCTTTTCTGTACTATTTTCTGCTAAAGAAATAACAGTGTAGGCTTTTCCATATTGTCCCACCAGTGAGCCTCCGTTCTGTTCTGGAGGCACCACTGTCAGGGTGATAGTGTAGTTCAAGCTCCATTACTTTGTCCTTATTCTCTTTGCTTTAACTACCAGAAAAGTAGACTTTAGTGCCAACTGTGATGGCTTTATTGTAATGTGAACACAGTCGGTGTGACATTATCTAATTAAAATATGACCATGCAAATCATTGTTGCTACTGTTATATAATTGCAACAAATCTTATACAAATGTGACATGTGCCCTGAAAAGGCTAAGTATTCTGCAGGATAAATGACCCAGATTCAATCTTTAGAGACATGTTAGAAAAGTATATGAATGGTAATTAGGGCCATTCCATGGTAGATAGGCTAGAACTTTGAAATGCAAACCTATGTTGTTAGAAATTAAAAGGGATACTAATTGCATGTGTGTACTCATATCTTGTTGAATGTTAGCCATGTAAACAGACAGTTCCTGTTTGTCACTAAAGCTAGTGATTCAAAATCAAAAGGTAATATTAACATGTAGATTAATCTTAGGTGAAATAATGTCATTGTCTATATGTCTCTTTAAAGTTTGTGATAGACTGCCTAATGGATAAACTGCCTTATAATAATTTGTGTAGCTAATTACTGGTGAAGCTTAGGAAATACATCTACTTCAAAATCCCCGTAATCGCCTATTGTTCATCTAAGGATTCTGATTTGTCAAAGAACACCTCGAGCTGTATAAAAGACCCTTGGGTCCTGATCTTTTTTATCTCAGATCTGCTTGATGCTTCATACATGGGAAGCTGAAGTTATAAAGCTGAGATCTCCAGTCTTGACTGGATCTCTCTGAATATGAACTTTGGACTATAACCTATGGACTATTGCTAAAAGAACTCTTTGCAACTACAAAGTGCAGCGTCTCTACTATTAATCTAATCTCAAGAACTGTACTTATGTCTGTATGTACACTGATCTTTTAACCAATACACACACTCTCTCTCTCTCTCCTCTTTTTTTAATAAATTTAGTTTAATTAATAAGAATTGGCATAAGCATGTATTTGGGTAAGATCTGGAATATTCATTAACCTGGGAGGTAATGTGTCCGATTCTTTGGAATTGGTAGAACTTTCTTATATGATGAATAAGATTTTCAGTAATCCTCGTAATATTTGACTTGGGTATCTGGGCGGAGGCCTAAGGCTGGCTTACTTTAAGGGAACGGTGTTGTTGGCTTTTGGGTAACCAGTGAGGTATTATAGAAGCAGTTTTGTGCTGGTTTGGTAAATCTAAGTATTGGAATATCCACCAGCTTTGGGGATTGTCTACCCCATTCTTTGCAGTTCACCCTAACTGAGTGACCTCAGTTGGCTCCCTTGGGACTCTGGTCACAGTAGGAAATGGACTATTTTTGTTCAAAATGTTATTTGAGTGTTTTATGCTGTGGTGTCGTAGCTGTTGGTCCCAGGATATTAGATAAGATAGGTAAGGTAATATCTTTTATTAGACCAACTTCTGTTGGTGAGAGAGACAATGTTTTGTCATCCCCATTTATTTTTTTTACTAAAACATTTTTTTCTGCATTGTTTAGCAGAGTAAAAATAATAAAAAGGAATGGTAATACCTAGGAAGTCTTTCTTTCTATCTGCTCCTTATGGCCCTCATTACCATAGTATCAGAATGCCTCACAAATATTTATGGGTTTAGCTTCACAACACCAGTGTAAGATAGGTAAGTGTTATCTCGTGTACAGTCGGGCAACAGACATAGATTAAGGGCCTGATGCAGGGTTCATTGACCTCAATAGGCTCTGGATCCTAAAAATCTAGATACATAGATACCACAAAAAGGCTTTAAATAAAAAAGTTTAAAGTAGCAAGTTACAAAATTAGATAATCAGTTTATACTTGGTCAAGTCAAAGCATTTAAGCAGCTCTAAATAATTCTGGGTCACTGTGAGTGGCCTGCTATTTTCAACAGCCCCGATGTATGTGTGCTCAAATCACAAAAAACAATTTTAAAACACAAAACATGCGAAGTCAGTACTCATTGTTGTTATATTAACACAAGATACAGATGCATAGAAATAAAATTTCTACAATATTCCAGTGTGAAATATGCTGTAACATTTGGCAAGGTGCCAATCGCCTATTTGAAATGTTGTTGTCCCACTGGGCATTTTCAACGACTCTGGTCCTCAACAGTTAAAAGAATAGGGATATTGAAAAGGCAAATGTCTAAGAAATACACATCTGAGGAAGTTATTTTTGTAGTGATTGCTTTTGTAATACAAAAGAAATCTTTGACATCAATGCTTAACACTTCATTCAAGTTCCTCATTTTCTGCATGCTTGCTGTTGCTTGATAGACAACTATGACAAAAACATTATAGACTACAATTGTGTTGTCTTTCCATAATGCTGTTTTTGAAAACAAGGAAACATTAGTAATTCCCAGTACATTTTCCTTTCCAACAGATAAACACCACCCTATGAGATCTTCAAGGTTATTTTCTGATATACTGTTTATTTACCAACCTTCCTAGCAAATGTCTCCAGTGTAGACACTACAGTAATGGGACAAACTAATGTATGCAGCCTTGTATTTTCCAAATAACTTTAATGCTAAGATACCTTAAGAAAATAAATTATGTAATTTCTTAATTAAGAATGCACAGTGCTTTCCCTACATGCATAGCAACAGAATGTATGCACCTAGAATTTTGGACGTGTATGGAAAATGAATCTGCAATGGAGTGCACTTTGAAGTAAGTTTAGTAGGGCCCAACTCATAATGCAACCCTACGCCCACTTTACTTGCACTTACTGGTGGATGTTCAATGTAATGGAATGCTATTTCTGCAAGTTTTGAGCATGACTGATTTTAGTTGTCTCTGTGGTGCAGAATTAAGGTTGTAGTTATCTGAGAATGATTGTGGATTACTTTGGAAGTGCAACCTTAGTTTAAAATGTCCTGCTTTTTTATTTATTTGTTTTACCATTCCTGAATGGTACAGTAATATACAGGCAATACACTGATGTGTCTGCAACCTCAATTTCAGCATAATGAAGGGAGGGATTTTCAAAAGTCATTACCATTGGCCCAACTCAACAACCTTTGAAGTCAAATTTCAGCAGGAATTAGGCCCTTATAAAACTTAATTCAAAGTGCACACCATTGCAGATTAACTTTCCATACTTTAATTCAGACTTTCCATATTTTAAGGCAGTTAGGCCAGTGCTAAACACTTCTGAAAATCTCACAAAGTCTTGTTCATAGGAATTTATTTATTTAAATATACTAAGGCATCTACCATAACTCTAAATACCTGTAACAATTCTGAAAGCACAAGAGAATACATAACCTAGACACAAAATGCTTTAGCCCATGTAACCACACAGTAAACCACTCTAACAATTAATTAAAATCTGACCATTAATAATCCCCTGTAACAATCACTCCAAGTCTCTCAATCTACTTCTCTTAGGGAAGCCCCAAACAGATAAACCTTAAGATGAGCACTGAGCTTGATGCTTCAGCTTCCCAATAACACTTAAGAGAACTCTCAGGAAGCCTGTGTCTTGAATTTATGTTCAGCTGTCCCAAGTATGATATTTGCACTGTACACAAGGAGGCCTTTAGTCATAACACAGCATATCCTTTACATGATAAAGTTAAAAAAAACAATTGAAGGAGTATTGCATATACTTTACACAATAAATGTTTTTAAAAAAAACAATTGAAGAAGGTTTCAGAGGGACTTGACAGATTACTTACTCATGATTATACTGTTGTAGTTTGAGTGGAAATATGGCATGATTTAATTAACAAAAATCTGGAACAACATAAGGACAACATTGAAAAACAATGCAGAGAAGCTTTGGAAACTTTCCATTACTTAGCCAAAATCACTGATCCAAAATTCAAAGGTAAGCCCAGAGCTTTATAATCCTGAGTTCCTTCCTTCTCTTCTAGTATTTAAAATTCAGATTTTGACTCCAAATCTGTTTATGTAGGATGTCATGTCACAATGAGTGGCATCAAAATGGTGGAAAACTGAGGTTAAAAAAAAAACAGTGAACTCAGGATAGCTGAACTCAGAATACTATAAATTTTTAGAAGATCTGCACTCAGCCAATTCAGCTTCAATCAAGCGTTAGCACATTCACACTGAGTCGGTCAAAAAGTTTTAATAAATCAGGTGCTCAAAAAGTAAGTAAATTACTAAAAATGTGTCAGTACTTAAGGGCAGATTCAAAAGCCTATGTAGTTAATATGTAGTTAATGTAGTTAATATGTGGGAGCTTGGCTTTGCATTCTTGTGTTTTTTATCTACAGCTTTCAAGTTCTTCATTTTCAACAACAGGTGTACCTTTCTGAAAAATAAATATGCATGAGGGTGTTGCAAATAAAATGGAGTGTGTTGTGGGGAGAAGACAAGAGTAAAAGGATATGCATGTTTGCATAGACTAGTTACATGTATAGATTGCAGGTTATATTAAATGAAAAAAGGGAACATAAGTATGTAAAACTCAGTTACTTGCTCTAATCCAAGATTTACCTTGGGGTTAGCTGTTATTTGGAGGAACACTGGCCCCTTCTTACTGCCTCTTCGCCCTGTGTGGACTGAGTGTTACCACCAGAGTCAAGAATCCAATTTGCAGCAGTTGGCTAGTCCTGCAGCCAGCCACTGATATTTTCAAGGAATTGTGGTATGAGGGATAAAATAGCCCTCCTGCATGCATTCCTGTGATTGTGTCAGGAACTGTGAGAGCAAGGAAAAAATGCTGCTGTTGTCATGTGGGGCCTGGTCTACACTACGCGTTTAAAACGAATTTAGCAGCGTTAAACCGATTTAACCCTGCACCCGTCCACACAACAAGGCCCTTTATATCGATATAAAGGGTTCTTTAAACCGATTTCTGTACTCCTCCCTGACGAGAGGAGTAGCGCTGAAATTGGCATTGCCATGTCGGATTAGGGTTAGTGTGGCTGCCAATTGACGGTACTGGCCTCCGGGCAGTATCCCACAGTGCACCATTGTGACCGCTCTGGAAAGCCATCTGAACTCGGATGCACTGGCCAGGTAGACAGGAAAAGCCCCGCGAACTTTTGAATTTCATTTCCTGTTTGCCCAGCGTGGAGCTCTGATCAACACGGGTGGCGATGCAGTCCCAAATCCAAAAAGAGTTCCAGCATGGACCGTACGGGAGATACTGGATCTGATCGCTGTATGGGGAGACAAATCTGTTCTATCAGAGCTCCATTACAGAAGACGAAATGACAAAGCATTTGAAAAAATCTCTAGGCTATGACAGACAGAGGCCACAGCAGGCATTCAGCACAGTGCTGCTTGACAAGCATAATGGAAAGTCAAAGAATCACATGGACGCTCATGGAGGGAGGGAGGGGGGACTGAGGACTCCAGCTATCCCACAGTCCCTGCAGTCTCCGAAAAGCATTTGCAATCTTGGCTGAGCTCCCAATGCCTGAAGGGTCAAAAACATTGTCCGGGGTGGTTCAGGTGGTTACCCCTCCCTCTCCCCCCCATGAAAGAAAAGGGAAAAAATCATTTATTGCCATTTTTCAATGTCACCGTATGTCTACTGCATGCTGCTGGTAGACACGGTGCTGCGGCGCTGAACAGCAGCATCTCCTCCCCTTCCTTTCCTGATGGCAGACGGTGGAAAACCGCCATCAGCCCGTGAGTGCTCCTGGTTGGCCTCGGTGAGGTTGGCCGGGGGCGCCTGGCCTCGGTGAGGTTGGCCGGGGGCGCCTGGGTAAAAATGGAAATGACTTCCTGTCATTCCTGGCAGATGGTACAAAATGCTGGGTAACTGTCCTCATCATAGCAGCTGGAGCCTGAGCTCCATTAACCCCTCCCCCCATTTCGTATCTAAAGAAAAGATTCTGCGCTTCTCTCCCCCGCACCCTTTAATGTCCTGCATGGACTATCATAGCAGCTGAAGGTTGCCTCCCCCTCATTTTATCTCCCTAAAAAGTCAGTGTTTCTTATTCCTGCATTCTTTATTACTTCATCACACAAATGAGGGGACACTGCCACGGTAGCCCATGAGGGTTATGGAAGGAGGGAAGCAACGGGTGGGGTTGTTGCAGGGGCACCCCCTAGAATGGCATACAGCTCATCATTTCTGCGGGATCTGTGGGGCTCTGACCCGGAGCGGCTGTACTCTCTGGCTCTCTAGTAGACTTGCCCCATAGTCTAGGCAGGACTGACTATTTTTAGACAAAACATAAAAAGGGAATGACCTGGGGAGTCATTCCCATTTTTGTCCATGTGCCCTTGGCTAACCTCAGCGAGGCCAGCCAGGAGCACCCATGACAGCAGCAGACGGTACAAAATGATTGATAACCGTCATCGCCACTTTCCAACTGCAAACAGTACAAAATGATTGATAACTGTCATCTCATCGCTAATTTACAATGGCAGACGGTGCAATAGGGATGGTAACCATCTCTGCTACCTTGCAAAGGCAAATGAATGCTGCTGTGTAGCACTGCAGTACCACCTCTGTCAGCAGCATCCAGTACGTATATGGTGACAGTGACAAAAGGCAAAACAGGCTCCATGGTTGCCATGCTATGGCGTCTGCCAGGGCAATCCAGGGAATAAGGGCGTGAAATGATTGTCTGCTGTTGCTTTCATGGAGGAAGAATTGAGTGACGACATTTACCCAGAATTACCTGCGACACTGTTTTTGCACCATCATGCATTGGGATCTCAACTCAGAATTCCAATGGGCGGGGGAGACTGCGGGAACTATGGGATAGCTACCCACAGTGCAACGCTCCAGAAATCGTCGCTAGCCTCAGTACATGGACGCACACCACCAAATTAATGTGCTTAGTGTGGCTGCGTGCCCTCGACTTTATACAATCTGTTTTACAAAACCGGTTTACGTAAAATTGGAATAATCCCGTAGTGCAGACATACCCTGGGAAAAATATTGCTTTGCTCTCACCTGTGAATGTTTTGGTGATGTTACTTTAACAGTGGGATCAGTAGGTTCTTCTAGTGCTGGTCTCTATGTATATTCCACAGTGTTTTATGCATGCATTCCATGTGCCTGACATTGAACTAGCACGAGTAGTGTGGGGATGGTAGCATGGGTAGCAGAGACATGGCTTAGCTGACAATGTACCTGCCTGAACCTGAAACCTGTAGCTAGTAGTGTAGTCAGCATAAAAGACTCAACAGCAACCTTCCTGTTTCTTGGGTATATATATCAGCATTGAGGTGGAAATATCACAAGCAGTCCCAAACATTTACAAAGGTATTCTCAGTAGAGGCAGCATGTGTCTGTTGCAACAGTCTTTCCTTACATAGACAACTGATCCTTGATAGGCAAGTTCTGGTCAAAAGTTCTGACATCAACTTAATCTCTGCTGAGTCTTCTGGCATCACTGGGAATCTGTGTGAATTTAGAAAAGTCTATCTTGTCTGCAACACAAACTATAGAATTCATCAGAGCAACTCTGGACTCTTATCAGGGAAAAAACTTATCTTCCCTTAGACAGATTCCAGTCAATGAACAATTTAATCAACCAAGAAGAGTCCACAGACATCAGTTTGTTTCTGCCTTATCCTCTTGGGTCACATAGGGTATGTATACACTACGAAATTAGGTCAATTTAATAGAAGTTGATATTTTCGAAATCGATTTGATACAGTCGACTGTGTGTCCCCATTAAGTGCATAAAGTTGGTGGTGTGCGTCCACAGTACCAAGGCTAGCGTCGACTTTCAGAGCATTGCACTGTCGTAGCTATCCTACAGTTCCTGCAGTTTCCACCGCCCATTAGAATTCTGGGTTGAGCTCCCAATGCCTGATGGGGCAAAAACATTGTCGCGGGTGGTTCTTGGTACATGTCATCAGAAACCCCCTCCCTCCATGAAAGCAACAGCAAAACATTGTTTCTCGCCTTTTTTCCTGGGTTACCCATGCAGACAACATACCACAGGAAGCATGGAGCCCGCTCAGCTCACTGTCACCGTATGTCTCCTGGGTGCTGTTGGCATATGCGGTACTGCAGTGTTACACAGCAGCATCCTCTTGCCTTGCCTTGCGGATGGCAGACGGTGCAATACAACTGCTAGCCGTTGTCATTGTCCTGTGGGTGCTCCTGGTCTACCTCAGTTAGATTGGTTGGGGGTGCCTGGGCAGACATGGATGCTCCTGGCCAGCTTCGGTGAGATTGGTCGGGGGCGCCTGGACAAAAATAGGAAGACGTCTCTTCTTTAAGTTTCATCTAATGGAGATTTAGTCCTGCCTGGAATATCATACCGGCTGGAGGCTTCTGCCTCAGGCTGCTCTCCCAGTCGGCAGCACCACGCGATCGCACCTACCCCAGCCTACCCCTTGCTCCCATGGCTCATGAAGCCTGAACAGTATTAAGGAGCAGTTCAACTATAGGCTGAGCAAGTGCATAATGGTGGTAGAATGTGCCTTTGGACATTTAAAAGTTCACTGGCGCAGTTTAGAGACTTGGTTAGACCTCAGCGAAACCAATATTCCCATTGTTCTTACTGCTTGCTGTGTGCGCCACAATATCTGTGAGAGTAAGGGGGAGACAATTATGGTGGGGTGGGAAGTTAAGGAAAATCGACTGGCCGCTGATTACATGCAGCCAGACACCAGGGCAGTTAGAAGAGCACAGCAGGGCACGTTGCGCATAAAAGAAGCTTTGAAAACCAGTTTCATGACTGGCCAGGCTACAGTGTAAAAATTCTGTTTGTTTCTCCTTGATGAAAACCCGCCCCCTTGATTCACTCTACTTCTCTGTAAGCCAACCACCCTCCCCTCCCCATTTTGATCTCTGCTTGCAGAGGCAATAAAGTCATTGTTGTTTCAAATTCTTGCACTCTTTATTAATTCGTCACACAAATGGGGGGATAACTGCCAAGGTAGCCTGGGTGGGGTGAGGGAGGAGGGAAACACAGGGGTGGGGTAGTTGTAGGGGCACCCCCTAGAATGGCATACAGCTCATCATAGAAGTGGCATGTCTGGGATTCTGACCTGGAGCGGCTGTTTGCCTCTCTGGTTCTTTGGTAGGCTTCATGCGGCACTGCTGTGGGTCCCGGTTATAACCTCTGTCCTTCATGCCCTTGGAGATTTTTTCAAATATTCTGGCATTTCGTCTTTTGGAACAGAGTTCGGATAGCACGGATTCATCTCCCCATACATCGATCAGAAGCAGTACCTCTCAGTCGGTCTATGCTGGAGCTCTTTTGCGATTCTGGGACTCCATGGTCACCTGTGCTGATCAGCTTGCCATGCTGGGCAAACAGGAAATGAGATTCAAAAGTTTGTGGGGCTTTTCCTGTCTATTTGGCCAGTGCATCTGAGTTGAGAGTGCTGTCCAGAGCAGTCACAATGGAGCATTCTGGGATAGCTCCAGGAGGCCAATACCGTCGAATTGCATCCACACTACCCCAAATTCGACCGAGCAGGGTTGATTTCAGCACTAATCCCCTCGTCAGAGAGAAGTACAGAAATCGATTTCAAGAGCCCTTTAAGTCGACAACAATGGCTTCGTTGTGTGGACGGGTGCCGGGTTAAATCGATCTAACGCTGCTAAATTCGACCTAAACTCATAGTGTAGACCAGGGCACAGTGCCACGCACCCACGTGACATCTTTTGCAAGGTTTCATCTCTGTTATCTATAAACTTGGCTTCAAACAGATTGTGTGCCAAGAAAACACAGAATGGACACAGTAGTAATGACTCCCTCCAGACTGAAGGGTTCTCTAAAGTGGTAGATGAACAACGAATGTGTGTGTGTGGGGGGGTCCCCTTCCTCCCTCCCACACTAAAGAAAATGCTGAACACAGATGAATTCCTACTTTTTACGGTGCCCATCTGGATACAGCACAAAGCATATGGACTTCTCAGGAGGCTAGAATGTATATAAACCTAGTAGAAGTGAGAGCTGTCCAGAAAGGCTGCAAAGCTTTTTTGCCAGTTATACGATCCCATCATATTCTAGTGATGCTGGATAACAGGACTACAGTGTTCTACATCAAACAGCAGGAAAGGGTAAGATCCACTCCCCTCTACATAGAAGTAGTCAGTCTGTGAACCTGGGGCATTCAACATGAGACTACCCTATCAGCAGTTCACTTCTGGGAAAACACAGTTCTCAGCAGATAGCCTCGCTGGACATTTATTGACCGACCATGAGAGGATGTTACACAGTTTAGTGAAGAGCCCTGTATTAGGACCTCTTTGCATCCCAAGCGATCAGGAAATGCGAAAGGTACTGCTCCAGAGGGACTCTGGGTCAGGGCTTTAGGGGCATTGCCCTGCTAATCTCATGGATACCTTTCCACTCATTCCACTCTTTTCTCAAGTCCTATAGAAGATCCACAGAATACAGCAATAATCATTCTCGTGACTCCCATTTTCCAGCCTTCTTCACCTGTCAATCTGTCAGCATCCAATTCTTTCCAGAGTCCTTGACCCAGGACATGGCAAGGTCCAACATCCCCCATGCTCTCCACTTCATAGCTGGTATTTGGATGGACATCAAACCTAGAACAGAGATGTTCAGAAGACAAGTCATCCTCACCATGGCAGGAAAGAATCCACCAGAAAATGCTATATAGCAAAGTGGAAGAGATTCTCCATTTGGGCTAAGCATCATTACATGTCCCCAGAGAAAGTGGGGATTTTTGCTATCATGGATTATTTCCTCACCCTCAAGTCTGCTGGCCTTTCCCTTAGCTTGCTGCAAGTTCAGATGGCAGCAATCAGTGTCTGACACCCTTCAATTAACAACCACACTATCTTCACCCACATGGCGATGGTATGTTTTCTCAAAGGTGTAATTAGAACCTTACCGCCAATAACCAAACCAACTCCAACCTGGGATCTTATCTTGGTATTCTTAACATTAATTAGACCACTGTTTGAACTATTAGGAATGTGTTTGTCTCATTTATTGATGACAATCACCAATTTTAATGGCCATCACTTCTGCCAGAAGCATAGAAAAACTTAGACTGCTGATAGGTGACCCATTGTATACTGTATTTCATAAGGAGAAGGTCTCATAGGAATTGGACCCTGTAACAGGGTATACTGTTAAGAGTGGAAGGGTCAGAATACCTTGTTCCAGGGAGTTTGAATGAACAAGATCCCAGGAAATGCCCTGATAGTGGAAGAGAGGAAGTGGTCAGATGGGGAAAACCACCAAGGCACTGTTCCTTTAAAGGCTCAGGATCAGGAGCCATGTAGCATAGGATAGGGTAGGGCCTCCCCTGTCTTCCAGCTGATCAGGAGGAGCTCTCTGGAGGAAGGCAGTATATAGACTGTCTTTTCGCTCAGAACAGGGGATACACTGGTAAGAGAAGGAAGTTAGAGGCTAGAAGGCTAAACTCCAGGGAGACATAGCTATGAAACATGACCCTGTGAAGAGTAGGCTCGTAGAAGAGCTTAGTATGGATGGCAGAACCTCTAATAATCAGTATGAACCTTTGGATTGCAGTGATGGACTTAATTGGTAGGACTGTGTGAAACGGTTTGCGGGCACTAAACCAGCCCCCAGTGAAGGGCAACAGGACTTCTAAAAAGACACTGGAGAGTCTCTAAAGGTATGTCTACAGTGCAATTAAACGCTCGCAGCTGGGGCATACCAGCTGATTTGGGCTTGTGAGGCTGTTTAATTGCAGTGTAGTCATGTGGATTTGGGTTGGATCCCAATCTCTGAGACCCTCCTCCTCACAGGGTCCCAGAGTGCAGGCTCCAGCCTGAGCCTGAATGTGTATGCTGCAGTTAAACAGCCCCATAGCCTGAGTCTGAGTCAGCTGGCACGGGCCAGCTGTTGATTTTTAATTGCAGTATAGACATAAGGGGCACTGAAGAAAAAGAGAGTGAAGAGAAGGAGGTAGCTGCATAGGGAACTCTGGCCATGAGGGACTGCTCAGGAAGCAGGGGCCCTGTTATTCATCAAAAACTAACTCCTAAAATAATTTCACGTAAATCAGATAAGACAACTACCTCCAATATACCCCCCACCAAAAGTCTCATCCCAGTATTGAGGATAAGAGACTCCATTCCTTGCTGTGCATCGGCCTTTTACCAGCAAACAACAAAATCTATCTGGAAGTCACATGGACTATTTGTTTCCCTAGTGGAATGAATGAGAGGTCAAACAATCTCCTGTCAGAGACTTTCTAAGTGGATTTCAAGTTACATCCTGCTCTGATATCAGTTGCCACATCTTCCTCCTGCACAGGGGGTGAGAATCCATTCTACCAGACCACAAGCACCTTCAGTAGCATTGCTTCAAGCATCATCACTCCTTGATATAAGCCAAGTGACTACATGGCGTTCCATTCAGACCTTCATGAGACACTATGCTATAGTACAAGCCTCCACAGCGGACATCCTTTGTGCTCGTCAGTCACCCATAGTGGAATGAACATAGACACTGCACTAAAAAAAGAAAAAGAAGTTCCTTACCTTATAGTAACTGAAGTAGTTTGAGGTGCGTGGTCTCTATCTGTATTCTGCTACCTCTCTTCCTTCCCCTCTGCCTTGGTTCGTGGTGGTGAAGGAATTGGAGAAGGGGTCTGTCCATGCTGCCCCTCATACTCTTGGTTTGCAACACGAGAAGGATGTAGGTGCAGATTAATAGACACTGCTAGTAAGAATCTTCCAGTCTCAGGTGCCTAGAGCACGCGCACATCCACATCCACCAGTGGAATACAGACAGCGACCGCACATCTCAGAGAACTCTAGATGCTACAATGTAAGTAACTTCTCTTTCTCTGGCCATCAGGGATCTATTTAACTAGGAAGGGATGGAATAGTGCAGCCAGAAGGTTCCAGGGCAGTTGGTGATTGGCAGTGGACCCTCCTGGCTGCTGAGAGCTGCTTTCTATAGGAAGTCTCTGACAGAACATGAACGCTTGAAGCTTATAAAGCAGCACTGCTGGTTTAAACAAATCAGGAACACCCTTCTGTTAATTGCATCTTCTTCCTGTCTGAGCTTGTAAGTTGCAAGAATCCATCCCTTGTCCTTACCACCATCTGCAGGGCCATTCCTGTTAGGTGTCCTGCCACGGTCTGTGCGTATGGACCAGACATTAAGTAATTCTACTGATGCTTCCTGCTTTAACCAAATGTATCATTTTGATGTAAATGAAGTTACAACAAAAAACTTCCCCCCAGCCAAAAATCAGTGGGTTCCTTGCCCCAGTTTTATTTCTGTGAGCTAGAGGAGTGGGAATGGAAAGGTGCCAGAGTTAGGACTGTGGTAAAGGGGAAGGTACCCAGATTTGTCAGGGGCTTCTTAAAGAGTTCACAGGCAACACAAATTTGTCCTCCTCCACCCCACAGCAGTCTGGACATGAACAGTAGATATCAGACTGGCATTTCAGCCTGTCCTGTGTGACCTACTTCAAAGAGCACAGGACTGTAACCAGGAGACTTGTGTGCTAATCCTGGCTCCATCACTGACCTGACACACAAATTCAGGAAAGTCATTGCATTTTCCCGTGCCTCAGTTTCCTCATCTATAAAATGGAGCCAGTGATGTTTACTCCCCTTTGTGAAGTGGTTTAATGGCACCAGCTAGCTAGAAAGTGCGATAGATTAGAAGATGTAGGCCTTACTGCGTCGGGGGAGGGCCCTGGCTGAACCTGGGAGTTTGATTTTGCGCTTCCCCTGCAGGCAAGGGCTCACCGGCGGCTGCAGAGGGAGCAAGGGGCTCACCGGCGGCTGCAGAGGGAGCAAGGGGCTCTCGAAGAGGTGAAAAGGGAAAGATTCAACCGTCTCCTAGGGGCGGGAGCAAGGGCCTCTTCCCTGGGCTCCAGCGAGGAGCCTGGCAGAGGGGTTGGCGCGGAAGAAGGGAACTGGGGCAGCAGGCGAGGAGGCTGATCCCCCGGCGGGGCTGAGCGGGGGTCAGGGCCGGCGCTCTGGGCAGCAGCTCCGATTGCGGCGGCAGGCAGGGCCCGGGCGGGGGCGCTGCCGCTGCGGCGGAGGCCTAGAGCTCGCCCAGTCTCCGCTCGGGAGGGCCCAGCTATGTCCAAGCGGGACTGACGTGCAGCGAGTCCCGCGGGCCCCTCCGCGTGCACCATGGGCCCCAGCGCCTAGGCCGCCGGCGGAGAGAGGAGCGGCCGGGGGAGGGCCGGGTCCCTCCCCGGGAAGATGAGGCGGAGGCCTGGGGAACTAAGCAGGCTGAGCTGGGGCTCCTTCCTCTCAGCCGCCAGGACAAGATGGCAGCGTCCGAGGCGCCGGCGGCAGCCGCAGGAGCAGCAGCCGCGAAGAGCTAAGCCCGGCTTGGGAGGCGCCTCCCCGTGACTCTCCCGGACATGCCCAGGGCGGCGGCGGCAGCTCGGACACTCGCGCTGCCCAACCCGTGAAGGTGAGGGGGAGACCCGGCTCCTGTTCTCTGCCTGGGGCCGGGGCCGGGCCCGGGCCCGGGCCGAGCCCCCCGCATGCCCCGCTGGGGGTGGGGCTGTGGCAGCTGAGAGTCTGGACCAGAGAGGACGCGCGTGCTTCTTGCCCCGTCTCTGGGGAGTGGTAGCAGCTCGGAGCCTGCTGCTCCCGAAGGCGCCTCCTGCCGGGGAGCAGCTGAGTCAGGGAGGGGGGTGACGACGCTGGCGCTAACAAACTTTGAGCCATGGACTGAGCTGCTCCTACCCTTATAGCTTCTTCCCCAGGCCGTGGGACGGGGGCAGGCGGTGCCCCACCTCGCACACGCACTGCGCAGTTCCCCTTCCAGCTCCCCGGGCACTGAAGTTTGCCTAGGGAGGTGACGCTCCCTCGAAAAATGTAGTGGTAAACAAGCAGTTTGGTCCTACACCGAGTCTCCCTTCTGTTTTCCCGTTGTTCCACTTTTATCATCCCTTCCCTATCTCTTACGCCCAAAAGCTTCCCCTTCCTTTATTCCTTTCCCTGGCTTTGCCCCATTCTGCAATTTCCCTTTGGATGGGTTTGTCTGACGTGTGTAAAACTAACCGGAGGATCTGTATGTGATTGTTGTTGTGATCGAAGAAATGCGATACCCTCCCTTTGCAACTTGTCAGGCCAGCAGGAAGGCGTGGCTGCCGAGCTTCTCTTGTTACAGCGATTACTGCTTCCCTTTGGGATACAGAGGTAATTTGCAAATGTAGTTTGGGAAGGAGTATGTCTATTTCCATTTCCGAGGGGGAAAAGAATAATTTAAAATGGTATGTGGGACTGATGACAATTCAGTGGAGCTCCTTTGGAACTTACGTTGCTGCGGTTTCTTCCCCCTTCTTCTCCCCCAACCATGATTAGTAATAAGTGTTAGTTTAGTCCTTGTATGGTGTTCTCAAACTCTGTGAAATGCTGCTGCTGTTCCCAGGTGACGGTATATTTATTCTGTTTATTATGAAGAGTTCGTTTCGAAAATGCATATTTGTTGTTGTGTTGGCTCTTTAACAGTTTTGTTTTTAAATATCTATTCTTTGGCTGTTATAATCAGTCGAAATAGGAGCTGGACAAAAATTAGATAGGATATGCTGCTGCTTTGTACTTTAAACATTTGATTAGAGAGTGGCCAAAACTAGCAATTCTCAGGGTTTCAGATGCTTTTTATTTTATGTTGACATATCACAAAGGCACTTATTTTTAAAGGGGAATGTTTATCAATCATTTGATTTTAAAGTACTGGTAGGCTAATAATGTCTTCTTGTATTTATAATTTGACAATTCAAAAACAACAACCAGTTTCTTGTTTGAACAAAACTTGAGCAGACTCCACAGTTACTTTTTATAACTTTTCCCCCCCATGGAGTCATTTCTGTATCCCAGCTCCATTTTGGTTTTAGGTGCTGAGTGTCTTATCATCCTTGTACCATATAAAATCAGCTACTGCATATGGATTAGTTAACTTTGTAATATAAATATTGATAACTCCTTTTATATCAAGCCCTAAATGAGCTAGAAATGCTATAGATAGTGTTTTAAAATGATTTTTGTAGAGGTTCTTTTGCTATTAGATGGAAAATATCTAATTTGTAAAATGAGAAAGCCAGAAACTAATGTATACTGCTTCCATCTTATGGTCAGCAGGTTATTCTTAGAACATTTTGATTTAGCTAAGACTTCTGAATTTACTTAACAGATCTTAAATGTTTTTTAAATACCATTTTTAAAATGTGTTTTTGCTTTGATCATTAGCTTTAAATGCAGGCTAAGTACGTTGTTAGTGTGGGGGTAACAGATGTTAAAGTTGCAGGTCACTAGTAACAAGACTTAGAGTTAAATATAGTTTTGTATTCTCTCAATATTACTTTCACGTGCCATTACACCAGTTGCACACAGTGTCTGTTCAAACAGAGCAGCTGATTTGAGAGCAAAATAAAAATATTGGCTAGTCTCCAGAGGTTTGGTTTATAGAGACCTTTGGCAAATTAATATTGTTACAGGAGGAACTATGTTTGAAATACACACTGTAACTAAAAACTGTCTTAACTTTAACAAGCGTGTCAGCCAGCAGAGTAATTAAGCAGCTGAAAAATAGGTCAGGACTGTATTATGAAGTGGCACGATGAGGTTGCAAATAAAGAGTACAGCAATATGTAAATTTTTTGTAGATGACTTAAATGGAGAAAATTGATATGATATTGATGACTGTATTATCTCAGCATATATTAAACATGCCAGTGAGTATATGGTAAATCAGATTTATCTAATCATGTAGAAGAATTTGCTGGACTAGTTATACTTGTTTACTATGCTAAATGTTGGAGACTTCAATTGTAATGCTATTTTGCTTTCCACCCATGGCATGGTGTTATGTTGGTAAATTATTTCTTCATAGATTTATTTGAGTAGAAGTTATGACTGGTGCTTTGTGGTATTAATATGATTCTGTATATTTGCAAACATTTTAGAATTAGATAGACTCTATTACCTTGAAATCTGGTTAATTTAGAAAAAAAAAAAGTGGTTTGAGGAGCTACATCTGCCTTGAGCCCCTCCACCAACTTCTGTGGTTTCTTATATTTGGATGTCATCTTCTGTCATCTTTCTTTTGTGAGAGACCCCCCCCCACACAAACAGGGAAAACAAAGTTATATCAAATATACAAAGTAAATAAACTGAGGAGGCAAAATCATAGTTATAATAGGATTTGAGAATTTTTAGACAAGTGTGTTTGTTTTGTTTTACTAGACTGCTTTAAAGGAACAACATATGATGACTTAGAGGTGTGATTAGTGTGTGGACTTGATACCATTCTCATTAAAGTCTATAGGAGTTTTACCAGTTAGGCCAATGCTGAGTGGTTCTGAAAATCCCACCCTAGACGTATTGTGAACTTAGGATCTGATTCTTCAAACTTATGTTCATAGGGGTCCACCTGCATGTATTAGCTTGTGGGTTTGGGGCCTTAATATGTTAGTGTAGAGAATAAAAATCAAAATACAATTTTCTTTTTTCATGCTATCACTATATTGATAAATTATAAAATGTTTTTATTTATTCTGACAGACTTTTGAAGTTTTTTTAAAAAATTACAAGTTTGCCCTCACTTGTAGAGTTCTCAGTTGATGAGTCTTTCTGCCAGGGACAATGATATGATTACACTTGGCTGGGCATATTTTTTCTGAACTTCAGAAGTAATGTGAAATGCAGATTGAAAAACTTCAGTTTCAGAAATCTGGTACTATTTAACTTTCAGCTAATATATTGATTAATAGCTGTAACTATTGGTGGTTGTGTGTGTACACGCTCCATCAGGCATGGAGGGTATGCAGTTTGGATGAAAAATACTACCAAACACAAAATAAAGTTAAATTGTATAAATTTAAAAGTCCTCTACATTTTAATCTGCACTGTTTTGTCAAACAGTCTACAAGTTACGGGGTGTGCGTGTGTGAGTTTATCAACCTTATTTTTCCTGATGTGTGTTTATACTACTACAGTAAATGTAGTAAAGGTAGATAGAATAGTCTAATGAGCAAACATGAAAAAATGAAACATGGCAATGACTATTAATCTTCTTCAATGATGTACTTCATGTTGAGATTAATAAAATTGCACTCATATTTCAGTGTAAGAAAGTGTTTCTAGTCATCTGTATGTTTGTAATCCCCCTTAAGATGAATTCACTGAGGAGCTCTTGTTGTGACTGCTGCACAGTTACAAGAGAATTTAAGATTATTGCCCTAAAGTTAATTTATCGAAGAATGTGTTCTGATATGTACTGTTTCTTCACCTTGGTTTGTGGTGGTCATTTAGATGGGTAATGTGGTCTGCAGAAGGTCAGGCTACTAATTTCTGACTGTTCTAAATATTAACTCTACTGCTATTTTAAAAATGTGGAAACAGCTGTAGATTGCACTTGGTGCTACAGTATTTTTAAAACTCTTTTTGTGTGGAAGCAAATGCACTTGTTTCCAAAACAAATTTAAGTTTTTACTTCTAAAAAACTTTTGTACTGAAAACTAGGAAGATGCAATTAGTTAAGGGTGCCTTCACTAACACCTAAAGGATTTATGTTACTTGAGGGACGAGCTGGGGGAACACCATTTCTATATTGATGAAGTATGAAAGCTATTCTAAATTAGGAAGGATTACAGACCACGTTTTATTCTAGTATGTGAACTTTTGGGCAAGAAGTAGTACAAGGTGAACTGGAAAGAAAAGAAAATAGGAAGTGTATGTTCAGTAGCTGAAATGAGCCGCTTGCACGAGACCAAAGTTCAAGAAAACAAGTTGTGAAATATTATAGGAAAGAATTTTGGGCAGTTTTAGAGAGAAGATGAGTAGGCCACATATACCTGGTAACAAGAGTCAAAACAGTTTTTAACAGTTCAGTATTCCATTATATATTACAGGACTTCAACTTGCATATCTGTATTTTCAAGCTTTTTCTTGCTATTTCTGCAGCTAGCACAACTTGTTAGCAATGCCCTCCATATTTTTTCCCCACAGGAAGAGAAATTACCAACAAAAAAACATTCAAATTGCATTATCAGCTTTAGCCCGTCTTAAACTGCTTTCCCTGTAGCATAAGAGGAGGTAGACAAAAGCAGACCTGGACTGGAGCATATGGTTTGAAAAATCCTACTGCTCATTTGTCTATAGACAAATCTTAATTTAAAACCTGTTTTTTGTCTTAGTCTTTATCACAAGGCTGTACTTTCCTTTTGGGGCATTAACTTTTCAGAAGCAAATAAGAAAAATATAAAGATGGAGTTCAAAGTGAATGTTCTGATATTCCTGGCTAGTCTCCTCATTATCTTTTATGTTATATTGTATGGGTGCAGTTTGTTTATTTTTTAAAAGCTTAGTCCGATCCACCAGGTGTTCATTTGAAAAAGCTTTTATTTCTACATATACTTTAAGCTTGTTCTTTTAAAAGCATTCTTCTAACAAGGCTACTGTACAATTTATTGAGAAAATAGTCAAATTGAATGAAGATTTGCTTTTTGACATCTTGCAGAAATTTCTCAAGATGTGATCTCTCAACTTGAGGTTGAGGGCAGGTAGGGAACATTTAAGTTTTGTTTTATACTATTCTGAAGGGTCATAGTAATATGAAGTAATTCATCTTTCTGTATAAAGCCAATCATGTTAAACCCTATTCTGGGAATAGGAGGGCCTGTTCTACATTAGGAAATTAGGTCAGTATAACTGTTGCTCAAGGGTGTGAAAAATCCACATCCCTGAGCGATGAAGTTAAACCCTCCAACCCTGGTGTAGGCACTTAGCCAGTTCTACAAGAGAATTCTCCCATAGATCTATCACATCTCAGGAAGGTGGAGTACCTATGCTGACTGAGGAACCCCTCCCATTGATGTAGGTAGTGTCTTCACTGAAGCGCTACAGTGGCGCAGCTGCAGTGTTTTAAGTGTAGAAAAACCCAAGAAATAACATTTTGTGACCTGTCATGACTTGTGTGCTGCACTCTTTAGTTCTGAAAGTTAATTTCTAATTTACTATTTTGCTTTAAAAGTGGAAGAGAAAATAATTTATTTTTTTAAAAACAAAACCTTAAATCAGTCAGCAATTTTATTATGAAATATTTCTGGCTATTAAAGGCTTTTAGATTAAACATTTGACCTGACTTCTACACTGCTGAAAACTTATGTGGAACATTCTCTAACTTCTTAATTAGAACTACATATTTCGAGTACACCCATAATCGTGTGTGTATATAAACCCTCTCTATTTCAGAGATTATTTAAAATGACTTACTGTTATGCGATCTACTAAAATATAGTTGTGATAGGGTTGCCAGGGTGCAATCTGAACGGTGGGACTATGGAACCCTCTATCCCATCCCATCAACCTGGGCAAGCTATAAACAGACATCTACAGTCAGGGACACCTCCAAGTGAGTTACAGGAATGCTTCTCCCAGCCAATCATGAACCAGCAATAGAGAGGCTCCAGCCATGTCCCCCCAGCTTCCCAGCCTTGCACCACAGAGCTGTACCATTTTTCCCTGGTCAGAAGCCTGATCGGTGTAAGTTCATTATCCAGTCTGTCCCTCCCTTAATGTGGAGAGGACAGACACTAGCCTTTGTAAACTGAGCTGAGATTTCCCAGTCAATTCAACCAAAGCACACTGAGGTAAAATATAAAACAGATTTATTGACTACAGAAAGATATATTTTAAGTGATTATAAGTAGCAAGTGTAGAGATCAACGTTGGTTACCTAAGAAATAAAATAAAATGTCAGTCTGAGTTCTATAAATTAAACAAGCAGTGGCTTACCCTTCAGTAGACAGGCTGAAACTTTCTTCCAGCCTGGGGCCACCTTCCCCCAGTTTAAAGTCTTTGTTCTTCAGATATGCTTCTAGGTGTTGAGTTGTTGCAGAGTGAGGCCAAATCATGATGTCACTTCCTCTCTTTATAGTTTCTTCTAGCTTGCTGGAAAGATCTATGCTTGTGACGTGGGGGTTCCACCCCTATTGGTTAAGCATTCTCCATTGTCTATATACTATCTCTGAGAAGTCTTCTGGGATGGTTGTTGGGAAAGTGGATTCTCTTTACTGGAGCATCAGCCTGTCTGGCTATTCCATTGTTGTACCTGAAAGGCCGGTTGTGGGTTTTCCCAACCTTACAACATATTTGAGTAACACACACAGCAAAACTTCATAACTTTGCATACAATGATAGCATATACAATCCAATGGAATGTTCATGTTCAACAGATTAAGACTTTAAAAATGATACCTCACAAGGCATACTTTATACATGACATATCCTAATTATATGACAGTGGTGAATATGGGGTTACAGGGTGCTGCTTTGAGGAACAGAGTGCCACAGTAGCGTATCGTGTTCCCTTTCTGGCTTGACTGAATGTTTGTGTGTGTGTGTGTGTGTGTGTGTATATGTGTATATATATATATATATAATCAGACATTCTCGCATGGGCTTATCTGATGTTCATAGCCAATTTCAGGATTTTTGGGGTGGCATAGAAAGGATTCTTTAGGGCTCTGCAAAACTGGGCAATGTATGGCTACAGAATCCACAGGCATCAAAAATAAACTCTGTGTATGTATGTCTGGTGATACTGAATAACCAGGGATTGTTAGGAAAAATTACCATGACATACTTCCAAACTTAGTGAACATTTTCCATATTTAAGGCTATTTTAGCAAATAAAAGGATTAGAAAAATAGCCTTATAAAAATAAGGTTATGATTAGTATTGTTGTTAAAATTTGCTCCACAATTGCGGGACTCACTTTGGCTCTCAACCCCCCCAATTCCGTGGTGTCCAAAAATATTTGGGCATAATAAGGTGCTGTGTAAATTGTCGTTGGGGCTAAACAAAACAGCTATGTTAATTTTGGCTTCCTTCAAATCACAGCAATAATATAGTTGCTGGTAAAATGGATTAGAACAAAATTAGTTGGGGAAAATATTATTTTTTAGTTTCTAAGGAGATTGTGTAATCATATCTATAAAAATATGAATGCCCGTTTTAAAATTAAAGCAATGAGGTAGAATGGTTCATAAATGGTAAATTTCTCTGCAATGGGTAACCTATAGAATACTCATTGCTAGAATTGGATATATTGCTAAACCCTTCCTCAGGAAACAATTCTTAATTTAAAATGTAAACTTCTTAAACTGAGCATATCTCAGTCTCTCATCCATTTAGTGATACCAAAATAAATCAATAGTTTTGGAAAAGAATATCTTCATTGTGTGGTGTCACAGCTTTCAAACAATTAATGATTTCCCGTTTAGTACCTCTTAAATTACTTTTAATTGAATGCGTGGTTTAACTTAATTTTCTATTTTGATTTATTTCTTTTCCATACACTATAGGCTACTTGTTAGAGAATAGAAAAGATACGTTTCCATAAATATAACTTACCGGGTACACACACAAAAGCAATAACTAGTTATCCAAAATATATAGTAGAAATGTTATTGTCATGGAACTAAATATTTTCTGAAATGTTCATGGTTTTGAGGCAAACAAATTATGGAATTTGGTGTTTTACAGACCTTGTCTTGTGTCGTCACAAGGGTTTTTATCTTGGTAGTAATGTTATAAAGAACATGAACTGTAAAATGGGTGCTGATTTCATTTGTACAGTGCTCATTATTAGGGATGATAAAGATACTCTTGCAATTAATGTCCAGGTTCTAGTATTGAAAAAGCTTGACATAGAACAAAGAATAGATAAACTCAAGTTTTATAAAACGTTTATAGTGGTAAATAACCATGCTTCACATGTGGTAGAATCTTTTTATTGCAGAGATGTTTTCTTTTTATATTGGAATCAGAGAAATCACTAGGGCCTTGTTGATCCTACAAACTCATGCACATAGACAGAACTCATTAGGCCTACACAGAGCTCTATTGAAGCCAGTGATGATCTGCAGGGGAACAGGTATCTGTACATACGTAGGAGTTTACTCATTTTAGGCCCTGATCCTATATGTTGTCATATAAAATGCAACTGTTGCAGTGAAATTTGACTCAACAAATGCAAATAAAAATGAAAATAAATTTTAGTTATTGGGAAAGTAATACATATCAACATTTTAAATCCAAAATGAAATAAAAAAAATCCCCATTGTAGGAACACAATAACCATTAACTATAAGAAATCAATAAAAAGACTGGATAGAGTTTATTATAAAGTTATAACCTAAAATCTCAAAACAATTAAACTGTCATTAAATCTAAGCAGAAATTTATGAACACCTTTATCAGTGTCCTACATAGTCTGTACTGTACAGGTTTTAATCTTGGTTTTTTATTAGAATTTAAATTTACCCAACACCTGTTATTTTAAGGATTGAGCCAGCTAGCCTACTCGAAAACGTGTGTCATTTCCCTCTCCCTTCATGCTATGCATGTTTAACTTATATTAAGACTTCTCCACCTTTACTCCTGGGGGAATTCTGCACCAAAAAAATAAAACTTCTGTGCACAGTATTTTAAAACTCTGCAAATTTTATTTGTCAAAATAACACTACATAATCACGCCAGTTTCAGTTATTTTGGTAATTTATTTCAAAATACCTGTCAACAAGAATGTCTGTAACAATACAGACACACACAAAAATTCCCCCAGGAGTAGAGAGTTAAAGAAACCCTTATGACAACCCAGTTCCTGTTTCTCTGCCCCCACCCCCCCTGCAGAGCCCAGCTGGGGGGCCAGATACCAACAATTCCTGCTCCCCCCCAGAGCCCAGCCATGGGGCCCCCTCTTGCCCAGTTACCCACACTTCTTCAGAACCCAGCTGGAGAGCCCCCCCCCCACCAGCCCAGACACCTGCCCCCCTACCTCTCAGCCCAGGGATCCAGAGGGGGAAACAGCCTGATGCTTGGTCCCAGGCTTGCGTGGAGTTTCCTGTGTACTCCTGTCTCCTTCCCTCAGGGGGTGCAGGGAACTGCAGCTGCTGGGAACCCTCCAGCTCCTCCTCCCCCACCTCTGGCAGTGTCTTCTAGGTGCAAGATGGGCTCTTCCAGGTCCAGCAGCCCCTAGTGGTGGCCAGCAGCACTGCAGCCCATTTCTGTGGGGGGAAAGGAAATTCTGCATGCACAACATTGATTTCTGGAAGACTTTGCATTGCACAGTGATGCAGAATTACCCCAGGAGTACACCCTCAGTACACACCCTTCAGAAACCTCTTTGCAAGGCTTCCTTTTTCCTGAGCTGAGAAGTTACTACTGCTTCTCTCCATAGCTTGGACAAGTTTTCCTGCCTGTCAGCTACTCTCTCCAATCACTCTGCTCCCTGTCTTCCTTTTTTCTGTGAAAGAGTCAGTAGCTCTTAAGACCACTTGCTAGTCCACATTTTCTATTTGTTTTGGTTGAGATTTTTCCAAGCCTCGTTCCTAACCATGTAAGCTATTTTCTTAAGATGAAATTCACCCATATAGGAGGGGACCCACACAAGGTTCTCTCCAGTCATTTGAGAATTTTTTATTTCAGTAGATCTGCTGTTTGAGGCTAATGAAGGATAAATTAATTTTTAAAAAAGAGATCAGACTGATAGGTCTGCGTGTAGATGCTCAAGCTAGTTTAGATCTGCTGTTTGTATTGAGGATAGCCTATGCTGATTCAGAGCTGGTGGCAGATATTTCATTTTTCTCACTGTGCATACTAATTTATTGCTTGTGAGCAAAGGTGGAAAAAAATACATTCATCCCATTTGTGTTTGTCACTAAAATCGTATTGGAATCACAAAGTTTAGCTTTTGATGTGTGTACAGTATGAATATAATGATTATGCCTTTGTGCCTTCTTTAATATTACTGTTGGTATAAATGACTTTCAGAAATAATTTAGGATACCACTAAGTCGTGAAAATTTCCTTTTTATATTTTATTAGTCTAACGCTTGTTATATTTAAAAAAAAATGGAGTTCTGACCAATTTCATTTGAACTTCAGTTGTCAGTAATTGAAATACTTTAGTCTACTTCAAAATGTAAATGTTTAATCTTTTTCCTATGAACTGAAAATCACATGATAGGAATGGCTCAAATCATTCTCCACCTATTGGTTTTGAATTCTAATTCTGTTAATAAATATTTACCTAACCAATGGGGAAACTGAGGTTGTGTCTTGTCCGTTTCCCCATAACAAGTCTGTTGCAAAGTTGAGAAGAGAGCCCAGAATTCCTTATTCTCATTCTGTGCCTTCTCCTGATTACTTATCAGTTTTTGCCTACCAAATATTAGAATTTAATATTGAGATAAGTGCAATATATCAT
Source organism: Gopherus evgoodei (assembly GCF_007399415.2). NCBI lineage: Eukaryota > Metazoa > Chordata > Testudines > Testudinidae > Gopherus > Gopherus evgoodei. The sequence goes on from NC_044325.1 coordinate 97,028,305, forward strand.
CTGTGCAGTCCTACTCTTGAGCTTGAAATGATGTTGGTCCCTAAGAGATTAATATTGGATAGCTGTGCGAACCAGTACCCCTCCCTCCTCCAACTTGTGGTTGCATGCCACCTCCTCTCATTCTTAGCTTGCCCTACTTATAATCTTCCAGTCAGTTATTTCAATGAATGAGCTTTCTGTAGGAGCTTTATCTCTTCACCTGCTCTTCTGGCTCTTTTACCTACTCAGTGCTTATCCTGCATTGAGTATCCTTTTATGTCTCTCCCTGCATTCCAGTCAGGTAGGAGTGTATGTGCTAAAGTATTTCCTGACCCTGGAGCTTTTTCAGGCTGTTCAGCACCACCAAAGGCTTGTCTACACTATGCAGCTTTTGGCAACAAGGCTGTGTTGACCTAAAAGTCAGCAAGTGTGAACGCTTTTTTGCGGTATTTTTTTGGCACTTTTGCCAACAAAATACTTCCAGCCCCGCGAGCGACATAAGCTTTGTTGGCAGGAGAGTGTTTCTGCCGACAAAGCTGTGTTCACACTGTTGCTTGCATCGGCAAAACTTTTGTCTTTTGCAGGCGGGTAGGGGTTTAAGTACCCGCGAAAGACAAACGTTTTGGCGACAACTGTGCATTGTAGACATACCCTAATATGCCGGTCTTCATGGACTTGGCAGGAAACTGGACTTTATAGCCTTTGATTTGACTCCAGATATTTATTTGCCCTTGTCTCAGAAGCTCAAAGTGCCTCTATCGAGGTAGAGAAATGATAGGGTTGGATAAATGACAGCACAAAGGCAGATCTCCCTGGGATGGGATCTGTTGTGTCCCTTTACCATTCCACAAATAGAAATAGAGGGTATAATATGGTCCATTTGTTTTACAGTGTCTCAGTATTCTTCCATCCATCTCTTTCTTTCATGAGTGTGGGAATTCACCTTCATGTACGTCTTCTTTCAGTTTGGGGCAGAAGCTGAATATTTTTATTAGTTAAAACTTAAGAGAATTTAAAGTACGATAGAAGTATAAGTGAATATAATCCCCTTTATTCATTTGCATAACTACTGTTATCTTGAATAGCCAGCAGGCTTGCATGCAGAGGAGGATGTATACAGAAGCCCAGTATTTCTTCAACTTAAATATACTTTATATCAGTGGGTCTCAAACTTTAGTAACCCGAGGACACTCATTTTGATTTACAATTTTTCACAGGCCCCCAAATTCCCTGCTCAGCCCCAAGCCCTTCCCCCACTCCACCCCTTCCTCCAAGGCCCCACCTCTGCCCCTCCTCTTCCCTGCTTCTGTGCACCCCCTCCCTGCTCCTCCCCTCCCTCCCAGTGCCTCCCGCACACTGCTGAACAGCTGTTCCATGGCATGCAGGAGGCACTGGGAGGGGCAGTTGATGATCAGCGGGGCTGATGGCCCCAGACATGACTTGTGAAGTCCCAGAGTAGTCCCCGGACCCCAGTTTGAGAAACTCTGCTTTATATAACATTGTGACCAATACCACTCCTACTCAATGTCTTGCTTGGTCTTTTGGTTTCCCCCTTGTGTTACCGTCTGACTGTGGCAGGTGAACATGTCTGTGAGATGACACATCCGTTCATGCCCCTTGACCAAGAATCAGAGGATGGTGTAGTTTCTGGAAAGTGTTTACTCTTCAGTACTTCTCCTTGCAGGTTACAAGGTTCTCTTCTATTTGGGGACCTCTGCATGAAATTACCCATACAACAGTAATCTTAAAAGTAAGATTGATTAAAAACAGGAAATAACTATTTACTTTCTATCTGGGTTTGCATCTTCCATAAGCTAAACTTAACTAAGGCATTTTAAGGTAGGTACAGAGAGAAAAGAAAAATATGGAACTCCTTACCTGAGGAGGTTGTGAAGGCTAGGATTATAACAGCGTTTAAAAGAGAACTGGATAAATTCATGGTGTTTAAGTCCATAAATTGCTATTAGCCAGGGTGGGTAAGGAATGGTGTCCCTAGCCTCTGTTTGTCAGAGGATGGAGATGGATGGCAGGAGAGAGATAACTTGATCATTGCCTGTTAGGTTCACTCCCTCTGGGGCACCTGGTGTTGGCCACTGTCGGCAGACATATACTGGGCTAGATAGACCTTTTGGTCTGACTCGGTACTGCTGTTCTTATGTTCTTATGAATAACATACATCTCTTGAAAGCAATCTGCTCTCTGATCCCTCTTTTGGTCAGGTTGTCATGATTGCTTGATGTCCAGAGACAAATTTCTCATGCTGTGTCCAGACATCTTTTAGGATTTGTCACATTTTGTTTTTGTATCAATTTAATTCTGTCAGTTTGGAAACAGATCAAGTTAAATCAGTGCAATTCTTTAGCGTAGAGAGTTATACCAGTATGTGGGGGGCTCATGTCGTCATGGCTTATTTTCATAAACTTGTGAAATAGGCAATACTTCTATCAGCATCTTTCTACCAGTATAACTGTGTTTATACTAGGGATCACACTGATTTATCTATTTGGAAACCACTCATATTAAAAGGTAGAACTGAATTATGCCTTTGGAAACTTTGAAGTGACTTTAAGATGGGGGATAACATACTAGGTTGGTGTCTTGTGCAGTGTGTTTTAAAATATAATGTAACAGTAAGCTGTCAGTAATGGTAATTGGAACCTTGTATTTGTTAGCAAATGTAGTATCTGGGAAAATCTGTTTAGGTAATGCACAGCAAAATGGTTTTAACAATTATGATTTAGAATTAGATGCTCACTAATAAAAAATGGTCCGAAAGACATTAGAAAACAAGTTTTTGTTAAAGTATAACTACTGTTTTAGCTTTGTAGCATGTGGTTAAGCTTTGCATATTATTATGGTTTCTGCCACAGCAACAGTAACTTGTACCTGATTATTACTGTAACAGTATATTAAGTAACTGTTTATACTTTAGTCAAAGCAGTTCTAAAATTGTGTGAACAGTTTCTTGAATATAAGTGCATAATTTTCAGCAATATAAGTTTTTTTTTTTTTTTTTTTTCTGGGATGGGGAAGTCAAATGTCATTAAGAAGTTAATAATTAGTGTTGTAAAACTTGGAACAGTCCATGCTTTTCAAGGTTGTCACAAAGACTGCCAAGTTTGCCGTGCTTACAAACTTTCTAAGCCTTTTGGAAGACTGCAAAAATAATTGTAATAAACTTTGGGATCCTCTGAACTTCCCTACAACATTTAATAGAGAAGCTAATAATGTAATGTATTCCATTTCATAGTGTAAAAAGTTGGAGAGTTGCATGTAAAATTCTACAGAAACTTCAAACTTGTGAGGTGTGAGAACTGTGTACTATTCTACCTTCTGTTTCTCTCTTTTTGTTAATTTGTAAACCTGGAGAGAATTCCTCCTGTGCTCCTGAACAGAACATATGTGAACATGTGACTCTCCCAGTTGATTTGTTCCAAAACAGTCTATATGTTCAGTGTATGGTCAAAACTCATTGCCTTCCTGTGGTTTAACTATTTGTTTAGTAGCATGACCAGTCCAACCCTTTCCTGTAGGTTTGGCTGCTCAGCCGGCACCTCTCTGCTTTATACCCAAAATTCTTCTGTCAGGAAGACCCAGTTCTGAAGCCTGCTTTCTTTTGTTTTATTTCCTTCAGTTAGAGGCCCTCCCTCCAGACTTATTGTTTCTGGCAGGGACAGGATAAATGTTAGCTCCTGTTTCCAGGAGAGATCATTAACTCTTTTCTGCCTTGCTCCAGTGTGAACTTGTCCTATCCTATTACATTTGAACCTGAAGATGAACTGTGGAGATTAATTCAGTTTGTGCATGCCAATGCCGCAAGAGATGATCTGTGTGCTGGAATATAGGTATGATTCTCTTCTTTTAGCAGGGGAGGAAAACTATACAAATGTGAAAGAGCAGAGGTGAATGAGGCATACACACAGAAGGAAGAGTAATAAAAACAGCAGGGAAGGGGCAAACAGACTGAGAAGAGAAGCAGCTCTGTTGTCTTAGCCCTCGTCCAGACTAACCCGCGGCATCGGCGGGTTAAAATCGATTGCTCGGGGATCGATATATCGCGTCTAGTCTGGACGCGGTGTATCGATCCCCGAGCGCGCTTACATCGATTCCGGAACTCCATCAATCCGAACGGAGTTCCGGAATCGACACGGAGAGCCGCGGACATCGATGCGGCGCCGTCCAGACTGGTGAGTACCTCGATTTTAGAAATTCGACTTCAGCTACGTTATTCTCGTAGCTGAAGTTGCGTATCTAAAATCGATTTTAATTCCTAGTCTGGACGTGGCCTTAGTGACAGTTAATGAGAACTGTTGGGTTTGAGAGTGATGTGGAAGAAGCAAAATCAGCTTCTCTAGTAACCCAAAACTTCGGGTAGCTGATGAGGGTATCTGAGCAAGGGAAGTATCAGAGGGGTAGCTGTGTTAGTCTGGATCTGTAAAAGCAGCAAAAAGTCCTGTGGCACCTTATAGACTAACAGAAGTTTTGGAACATGAACTTTCGTGGGTGAATACCGACTTCATCAGATGCAAAGGGAAGGGGTTCCAAAAAAGGGTGGATGCTAGCTTAAATAACTGTGCGGGAAGAGACACACGTGCAAAGGCTTAAGGAAACTCTTCTATAAAGAGGATAAAAATGGACTAACTCCATGTAGGAGGAAGTGTATTCTAGTGTTTAGAGAAGAAACAAAGAAGTCATTGCTCCTGTTAGTAGTCTCAGCAAGAAGGTCCACACGAATGTGAGTCTGAGTCCTGCAACAGGCTGATGTGGGCATTGTACGCAATTCTACTAACAGTTCTTTCCCTTACTCTATCTTGTCCAGAGGTGCATAGGTATGGCCTTTTTGGTCAGCATCTGAACCAAATTCTTTTTTACCATACTCTACTGACTGTGTAGGTTATGGTTCAAGATTTCAAGTAGTGCTACTGTTTTCAAAGCAGTTTTCTCCCACCTTGTGTTTTGGCTGACATTACTTTTCCTTGATAAAATAGATTTGAATGACAAAGGCTGTGGTTGAGTTATTGCTGGGTGCTTAATGGCTCCCAAGTTAGTCTAGAGTTTCTCAGTATGGATTGATTTAAATCACCAAGTGGAAAACTTCGATTTAAATAATCAATTTTAATCAACTTTTCCATTTGTACTTCACTTTTTTTAGAGAGAGGTGTTTTCTCAATGGTTGAGAGAACCATTAAAACATACTGATTTACAACTAAATAGAGCCTTTACGTTAGATATGGTACATCTTTTTGTTACCTAGGAGGGTACTGTATCGCTATATACATTTATTTAAGCAATTATAGTTTAGTATTTTCAGATACATATTAATTGTACATTTTTAGTATGTTAGAAAATGGTGAATGATGTATTTCTTATTTATACTATTGTGCCATATTTATAAAGGTTGACCTCCAAATTTAGATGTTTTTCCCCTGATTTTTTTCTATCTATAGAAAATCAGCCTTTAACTCTAATGTTTTTGATAGAGGCTAATGAATTCAGCATATTTATTTTTTTACTTAAATGTTCTAAGAGATTTTAATAAGTTTAGGCCTTAATATATATTATATTAAATTCAGATCCCATTTTTAAGAAGTTTATTTTTAAAAAGAAAAACATAATTTAACAATTAAAAATCCAGTTTTTATTCACCTTGCTGTTGCTGCATTATCACTCTCTAATCTGCTCCTTTGTGGAGCAGTTTGGGGATCGTAGGATATGATTAGTTAGTTTGTGTTAGTGCCTTCTGTTTTCAAAACACTGTACAATGTAAGTACTAAGTTTTATAATAAAATAATTACTTTGATATGTTTGTAGGGAAGGTGCCGAATAAATGTTATGATGGAAGCTTGTAATGAAAACTAAAATCTGTTCTATACTGACCCCATAAAGGTGACTTGCAGAAGAAACACAGGTTTATGCTGTGTGTGTGTGTATGTCTGTTTTAAATATAATCATTTGCTTTCTGATGTATAAAGAAGGCCTAACATTTTTAAAACCTTTTTTTTCCCCCTGCTTGACTTTTATCCTAGGGACAGGACTTAACATTCTTGAGGATTTTCAGGTTAAAAAAAACTTGCAACGTTCAGACTTTCTTTATATATCACAAAGAAAGAGGGGGAAAGAGTAGAACAAACAATTTTTTCTCTTTCCTTCACAGGGCACTTTTCAATTTCTAGTTTACAAGCATGCTTAAATAGTTGCATTTATGAAAAATCTTAATTCTTTCTACAACGCTCTTCTATTTTTTATTTAACAGATTATGGTATTTAATATATTTTTAAATTATTAAGATAATTTTTCTCCACTTTATAATTAATTTACCTCATAGTCATGCTACCTATTTAAGTCAGCCTTTATTGTATGAAATATTTGTGGAAAAATTAGTTGTATTTATAACACTGTTTTCTGACTCATATTTTGTACTGATTGCATTACACATTCCAGCAACTATAACAGAAAATCCAATATCTTATTTACTGTTCAAACTTTTAAATATTTTTCTAAGTTATATGAATCTATTTAACAGTGAGCCGTGATGATATCTTTAGTCAGTATGTTCTCTATATTCAGTTACAGTACAGCTGGAAAGTTAAACAGACTTTTGCATACATATGAGGGTGACAACTAAACCTAATGAAAAGTCAAGTTAGTAAATTTTATACTGAATTTTTTAAAATATGCACACCTGCATACAGGGAATACTGAGGATTTTAGTAACTATTAATGGATTGATGAAAGGAGTCTACAAAGGCCACCACTCAAGCCCCACTCACAGGAATGGCCATATTGGGTCAGACCAAAAGTCCATCTAGTCCAGTATCCTGTCTTCCAAGAGGTGGCCAATGCCAGGTGCTCTAGAGGGAATGAACAGGTAATCATCAAGTGATCCATTTCCTGTCGCTCATTCCCAGCTTCTGGCAAACAGACAAGGGACACCATCGCTCCTGCAAACATTTATGCCTGTGTATGGACTAGGGCCAAAGCTATATTTTAAGTTTTATGGTTTAGCATAATTTCACCAGTAAATTTATTTTCTGGAACAGTTCCTCTACTTTTATTATTTAAACAATTTTGGAATACGTTGTAGCATCAGCAAAACCCTGCAGCAACCCTGAGTTGCTACTAAAATCCAGTACACTGTTACGTGGACTGCTGAAAAAGACACTTATCTCAACAGCTTTGGAGTTGATATAGGCTGAAAAGAACAGAGCTTCACATGAGGAATAACGTAGAGTACATATAGCCAACTTTTGCTTAAGTAGTGTCTTCCTTGGATGCAGATTTGAGACACAGGTTTCTTCCGATTGATTTGGACCAATTACAATAGAAACTTGCAAAAGAGAATACAGGGATCTTCAGTGCTTTTACCATGGAGGGTGGTAGTGTTGTCATTTTTTAATTCCCTGTCTGCTTATTATTTATCGCAGGTGTCCTCCGGAGGGGTGAATGGATTAATATATTTGCAAAAGGAAAGTCATTCTATTTATAATTTTGGGTTCTCAAAATTAAAACCTCCATCAGTCCCTTGCACTGGGTGACTTAATCTGCTACTTTCATGTTAATCAAGAAAAGATACTATGGGTGAAGGATACCATCTCCGTGCATTTGGGAAGAGGGTTTACAAGGGTGCCTTCACATTAGTACTTTCGTAACAAAAATTAAATCCAAACTTTAGTCAAAAACTTGATGTTATTAGCCTCAAATGGCTGGAGCATGGCCGCTCCTAGCAATCTGGAAGTCTGTCCACAGATGATCACTTAGACCCAGGGTATTACCGTCGGGAATCCCTCTTCCTACTGGCGTGTCTTTTTGGTAGATAGAGCATTAGAGGCGTGGTGTTTGAGGAGATGTATGAAGTCATTTTAGTGTCTCAAAAGGAGACCCTCAGACTTAGTTTGGGTGGGAGAAGCTTGTGTTTTGGTGCAAAAAGGTTTGTGTGGATTTTTTTTAGATACATCATGCACAGAAACTGCGTAACTACCACCTTCACTCTTCTAAGATAAACATGACATTTTCTTAATGGATAGTTAGCTATTTCAGTCTCTCATGAATGCACCAAAAGTATATCAGATTATCTGCAATCCCTTATAACATGCTTTGTGTACGGCTTGATGCATTAAACATTTACCAAAAAAAAATCCCCACACACATCGTATGACAAAAAGTATTGAAAATGCTTTTTGAGCAGTTTGAGAGATCAAGTTTTGCACATCTCGATTTTTTTTTTCTAGAGGCACTGTTTTGAGTCCACAGAGTGGTGAACTTCAGGCTGTAATGACTGGTGCACCTTGCACTATTGTCTACAAGGTTAAGATGATGCTAGACCTGTTTTGAAGGGCTGGGTTCTCCAACTGAGCTGTTTGACACTAGACTGAAAGGGAAGTGGAAAGAGTGAGTTTGTGTCCCCTTGATACTCCTGGGCTGGTTTTCTTTTGCAGTTTACAGCAGCTCATGTTGCTCAGAATTGTGCTGGGTGCCAGTGGACCACAGGAATCAGTGTGACTGTAGAGATTTGACAAGCGTTTGGGGTTCCCTAGAAACATTCCCTGTATTGGGATCAGTATGTATGTAGTTATGGCAGCTATAGACTATTCAAAGATTCCACTATGTTAGGGGAATCCTCCACTGGCTTGATCTTTGCCCTAATATACCAGAAAGAGTGTTGGCCACCATTTCTTCCAAAGTTGACAATAAACTTGCATCGTAGTAAGCTAATTGCCATGCCATTGTTTTTTTTTCCACCCACCAGCATGCCTGTGTTGGCAAATTGCTTTTCCACAAGCTTGATGTGACAAGGTTTATAGTTTTTATCTGGAATATATTAGAGCCCTTAGATTGTCCTCCTCCCTCCTTCCCTGCTCTCTTTCACTTCAACCCAATGCAGTAGTTTCTGCTATTAATCAGCAAACCTGGTCTAAATGACTGCCTATCTTTGTTTCTCATTGTTACAGTTTGACAGGTCTGTAGCTTGATGGTCATGTCCAGGCTTATCCCATTTGGGGCAGAGCAGCTTGGGTGGCTAGTCAGGACTGTTTCTATCCAGGAGATTAGCAGAACAGCTTCATGGTTATATCTGTTCATGTTTATAAAGAATTATTGCTTAGATTAGTAATCTAAGCAAGAATCCAGGTTTGATATTAGTATTAGAGAACATATTCCACCTTGAGGGATGCTCAAATTCTTCCAACACCAAACACCTTTTAGAATTATCTAAAGGCAGCTCAAGAATGTAGGTGGTGGGTGCATGTTGAGAAGTGGGATAGTAGCGAAATGGAGCTGAGTTGTATGAGAGAGGATGGAGAAATGAAGTTTGAAGGTGGGGGTGCACTGAGGACCTACACTGAGAGAAGCAAAGCAGAGAGGAGCTCTGTCTTTATGAATTTGAGGTTGTTCACCAAAGATCTCTGCTGGTGTGTTGAACTGGAATGGAGTACTACTTCAACTTGAGGCTTCCCCTGCCCACACATGTATAGCTTCAACATTCCCTTCCATCCACTCCTCATTCCTGCTCAGGTCCCCCAGTTTATTGTACATGGCTGCTCATCCTGCCCACTTTGACTCCGTATGGTGTTGCTGGGGTTTGAGCAGCTGTGGTGTTGGTGGGTGGGATTACTGTGGGTGTGGAGGACAGGGACAGAAAGTGGGGATGTATGGGGGCAGGGATTCATCCATGCCCCTCCCCCCTTCAGCTCTGGAAGAAGTATTCATCTTCTTCACATGTAGTCCACAGGTTGTTCACCAGTGGTAAAAGGGGTCTGGTGGCAAGGGGAGTCTAAAGTCTTCGTAGGCATCTGTGTCTCCTAGCTTCTTCATGCGGGGAAGTCTTTCAAGCACTGGTGCTTTATGCTGAGGCACTTTGCTACTGCCTGAGTTTGCCAAGGAGCCAAGGCAGCAGTGCTTTTGGAGGCCTTCACATACTGATTTGTTAGTGAAAAGAGACAGAGATCCCTTTCTACACCAGCTTTGTCTCATTCCCAGCCTAGGGCCCTCATATCCTTCAGACTCCCACTCCTATCCCGCTATGGCTCAACAAGCTATGTGCAGAGCACAGCTGGTGAGCTAGCATGACTAAGTGCTTGTCTACCCTGGCAGTTAACAACGCTACAACTTTCTCACTCGGGTGTGAAAAAACACCCCCCTGAGCGCAGCAAGTTGCAGCTCTGTAAAGCACCAGTGTAAACAGTGCCCTAGCACTGGGAGCTGCCCCCCTCTTCGAGGTGGATTTTTTAGAGAGCTGGGAGAGCTCTTTCCTAGCGCTGCGCTGTGACCACACAAGGCATGTTCAAGTGCTGCCAGTGTAGACTAGCCCAAAGAGTGTTGAATCTGAGCAGGTCTGTGAGCAAATCTTAGTGAAACTCAGGTTATCCTGAATTAGAAAGACAACTTTTGTGCTTAATTACGAAACTTCAAAGTGGCTGGTGTGACAGATTGTCAATGTCCTGCAATACTTTGAATGAACTTTATTGAATTGTTGTACCCTATTGAAGTAGGGTTAATATCTTTGTGGTACATTGTGTCAAATGCAACCTGTATATGTTGTTGTGACATTATTTGTACCTTCTTTAGTAGAAAAGAGGAATGATAAAGTACTTCCTCTGTTATCATCCCTTTGAAGCCACCCCACTGGAGAGGCAAGCATATACTAGTTCAAATTGGATTTTCCATGGACCAAAAGACAGAGAGGTTTTTTTGATAAATAATCTGGTCCAAACTGGCTGATGGCTTTTTTTCCTGATCCAGCAAATGGATAGGACCTCCGGTACATGGAGGACCCCAATCCTTGTTCTGAGCTGGAGCTGTGATGAATTTGTGACTGCACAGGAAGCCACTTCAGTGGGACATTGAAGGACTGCTCCTGCGAGAATCTATATTAGAGCTGGGGTTAATTCTGGTAAGCTTATTAACACGCATGTAGGTTTTCATTGTTTTTGATATGTTTTCTCTTTTTTTTTTTCTCCTTAAGAATAAAGTAGGCTTGCATAGGACATGCTATGTGGTTTTACCTGTGTAACTAGCAATTACACCTGTTAACCGCCTCTGAAGAGAAAGAAAGCAGGTGTCCTAAGGCAATCAGTCTATGTTGAGAAATACACAGAGAAAGCAGGGAACTGTGCAGCACAGAAATAACCCTGTCAGACGGGGGACAGATGCATGTCTACACCCAAGAGAGGCAACAGCTGAGGACCTGGAAGCCTTGCTTGGCTACTGAACTGAAATACAAGTGCAGTGGCCCTGAACTATGATGACTGGTTTGTGATATTACCTATCTGGGTGAGAGAGAGAGGGAAGTTTCGCGTTTGTGGGGACTCTAGTTGTTTAGCTAGAGGAACCAAAGAAGTATAAGGGAAACATTAAAAAAGGGAACTCCTTTAAAATGTATAATTCGCAAAATTTAATAAATATTGTAGTAAAACTACCTAGAAAATTCTGTTGTCATGGGAATTAGTGTGCTGAATTTGCAGACTAAATTAAATCTCTAAATTGTGATGCTGGGATTTTAGATTTGCTTTATGGTAATTGTTGCTACGGAAACCTCCATAGCTAGTTGAATACATTGAAATATATGTACTGTGACAGACCCAGACCAGTGGAGTACAGGAGTCTGGTAGAGGGCAAATATACTGGTCACTGGATGAGTAGTTTTCTGTTCCCTGAGTGACCAGAGCAGGGGCTGCACTAGAGTAAACAGGAACCTGCTAGAACCAATTCAGGCAGACAGGCTGATTATAACACCTGCATCCAATCAAGGCAGGCTAATCAGGGAACCTGGGTTTAAAAAGGAGCTCACTCCAGTCAGCGGGAGGGAGCTAGAGGAGAGGAAGTGTGTGTGAAGAGCTGAGAGCAAGAGGCGCAAGGAGCTGAGAGTGAGAGAGTGTGCTTCTGGAGGATTAAGGAGTACAAGCATTATCAGACACCAGGAGGAAGGTCCTGTGATGAGGAAAAAGAAGGTGTTTGGAGGAGGCCATGGGGAAGTAGCCCAGGGAAGTGTAGCTGTCATGCAGCTGTAACAGGAGGCACTATAGACAGCTGCAATCCACAAGGCCCTGGGCTGGAACCCAGAGTAGAGAGTGGGCCCGGGTTCCCCCCAAACCTCCCAACTCCTGATCAGACACAGGAGAAGTTGACCCAGACTGTGGGGAAGATCACTGAGGTGAGCAAATCTGCCAATAAGCGTAGAACCCACCAAGGTAGAGGAGGAACTTTGTCACAGTACATCCTCAGGTGCCTAATGGCAACCGGTTTTGAAGCTCTAGCTACTCCAGAAGGAATAAAATGAGAACTCAATGAAACAATAAAACTGTAGTATAACAAAGACATAGGCCCTTATTCAGTAAAACGCAAAATATGTGCTTAATTTGTAAGGGGTAGTGGCTCTCAGTTTTTACTAATACTCATGGGAGAATAGATTCTTTCCTAATATTTTAAAGAAATAAAGTAACAAAGCAGCATCACCACCTACCTGGTTGATGATCAAAGCCAAAATATTCTGTCCATCTATGGTGGATTGCAAAACAGACACAGCTGTTACATACAACACTTTTCTTGATTACCTCTGAGTGCTTATGGATCTAGGCCAGGGGTGGGCAAATGTTTTGGCCGGAGGGCCACATTTGGGTATGGAAATGGTATGGTGGACCATGAATTATCATGACATTCAGGGTTGGGGTGCAGGATGGTGGCGAGGGCTACGGGTGGGGTGCGGGCTCTGGAGTGGGTCTGGGGCTGGGAGGGGTGCTGGAGGGTACTCTGGGCTGCAACTGAGGGGTTTGGAGGGCAGGAGGGGGATCAGGGGTGCAGGTGGTGCTTACCTCAAGCAGCTCTTGGAAGCATCGGCAAGTCCTCCCTCCGGCTTCTACACAGGGGAGCAGCCAAGTGGCTCTGTGCACTGCCCCATCCGTAGGCACCGCCCCTGCCGCTCCCATTGGCCGTGGTTCCAGGCCAATGGGAGCTGCAAAGGTGGCACTTGGGGCTGGGGCAGTGTGCAGAGACCTCTGGCTGCCCCTATGCGTAGGAGCTGGAGTGGGGACATGCCTCTGCTTCCAGGAGCAGCGCAGAACCACAGCACATGCAGAGCGGGACAAAATCCCGACCCTGCTCCCCGGCTGGAGTGGGGCAAGCCCTGGATCCTGCTTCCTGGTGGGAGCTCAAGGGCTGAATTAAAACATCAGAAGGGCCGGATGTGGCCCCCGGGCCGTAGTTTGTTCACCCTTGATCTAGGCCTTGAATCAGCAAAGTATTTAAGCATGTGCATAGTCCTGTGTGTTCAAGAACCTTGGTGAATCAGTTTTATGGTGGTGACGGTGTTCTGTCTTCTGAGTATTTTCACAGTATGCTGTTGTGTTAGTTCCCTTGCTCAACACAACAAGGTTGGGCAAGGAAGGTTTCCTACAAGTGAAGAAAGTTTCATAACCATGGTACACTTAAAACTTGTTGTGAAAGGACTGAATGGCTTATATAAAATAAAGAATTTGTGTATTTTTATTAATATTTTACACTTCCTAAGTAATATATTGGATCAATTTCTCTTTGTGATCTGTTTCATAATTTCAAGTTTTTGTATTGTGATAGGATTACAGTATTGTACTGAGCTATAACTTTCCAATATTAAGGTAGTTTAATTTTTACATGAATGTGATCATTTTAATAGAATCCAACAATCAAATTGTAACTTTGTCTTATGTACAGTTGTAGTTGAAAAGAAGCAAATCTCTGCTTTTGACATTTTTTTTCTTTTTGAGACTTTCAGTAGAACTTCTATGTGATTAGTATAACAACTGTAGATATTTTTTAAATTGAATGTAAAGGTTTAAAAAAATATAAAGTAAAAATATAAATTCAGAAGGTACCACGGTCATATTAAAGGTGTAAATTTCTGATCTGTGATACGGTGTTACATTGTAGGAGAGCCTCTTTTCAAATGAAGTGAGGTGGTAGGCTAAGTCTTTTGAGGGAGAGTGGTTGTTTTTTTTGGTTATTAACTGTTGGTCCAAAGTAGGTAAATGTGTAGGGGTTTAAAAGGATTGTTTACATTTCTGTTCCAAATATTTGTGTCTTTACTCACATCATTGTGTATTAGAAACAGTTGCTACGTGGGCCTTTAAAACAAATGCACTGGACTAAAGGCTGTTACTACCTTGCTTTTGATAGTGTTGTATTACATTCTTTTGTCCTATATGAACCTTCGTTTGTATATCTATGCTTTCTACTGGTAAAGGCATAGGTTTTGAATGAACAGTTTTTATTTAATATACCTGTTGAAATAAATTACAGAAAAGGGATATTTTCCTGTTCGCCAGTGGTAATATAAAGGTCAGCAATTACAAATTGGCCTCCAAAAATGGATCTGTAGATTTAATAGAGGCAGCAATTTGCATACTCAGAACCTGAAAAAACTGGGTGGTTGTGTGGCATTTTTGGAGAGCATTTAATAAAAAATTGTCTCAAAATACCAACTTCAGCTTTGTCAAATATGGCAGGGGTGCTAAAAACATAAATTAGAGACCTGGAGATGATTTCTTGTTGTAGCTGTGTACTAGATAACAAGTAAGATATTACTGTCCATTTTTAAGAACTAAGTATATTGTCAAAAATGAAACTTTCTGATGCAATGAAAATTCTGTGTACAATTTTTAATATCTGAACAGTTGTATTCCACTGCAATAATTATTAAAATATTTTCTTACAGTAAACACATGATGCTTTTCATAAATCAAAGTATAACTTTAGAGTTGCTATCAATTTTACAATTCATAAAATAAAACATTGCTATTTCTCATTTCTACTGGCTTCAGAAATGGAGTATGTATACAGTCAGAATGAATGATACAAATTAGAATACTTCTGTGCAAAAACGAGGAAGTTAGTTGAACAGAATTTAAAGGGTACAGTGCTAAAAGTGAAATCCCTGCAAGCTGCATGAAACTTTTAAAAGACACCATAATAGAAGCTCAATTTAAATGTATACCCCAAACTGAAAAACACAGAAGACCAAAAAACTGTCACTGTGGCTAAACGATAAAGTAAAGTAAGCAGTTAGAGGCAGAAAGACATCCTTAAAAAAGTGGAAGTTAAATCCTAGTGAGGAAAATAGAAATGAGCATAAACTCTGGCAAATTAAATGTAAAAATATAATTAGGAAGGCCAAAAAAGAATTTGAAGAACAGCTAGCCAAAGACTCAAAGTAGCAACAACAATTTTTTAAAAGTATATCAGAAGCAGGAACCTGCCAAACAAACCAGCGGGGCCATTGGATGATGGAGATGCTAAAGGAGCACTCAGAGAGGACAAGGCTATTTCAGAGGGACTAAATGAATTATTTGCATTGGTCTTCACAGCTGAGGATGTGAGAGAGATTCCCAAACCTTAGCCATTCTTTCTGGGTGACAGATCTGAGGAACTGTCCCAGATTGAGGTGTCGGTAGAGGAGGTTTTGGAACACACAGATAAATTAAACAGTAATAAGTCACCAGGACCAGATGGTTTTCACACAAGAGTTCTGAAGGAACTCAAATGTGAAATTGCAGAACTACTAACTGTGGTATGTAATCTATCATTTAAATCCACTTCTGTTCCAGATGACCAGAGGATTGCTAATGTGATGCCAATTTTTAAAAAAGGTTCCAGTGGCTATCCCAGCAATTATAGGCCAGAAAGCCTAACTTCAGTACTAGTCAAATTGGTTGAAACTATAGTAAAGAACAGAATTATCAGACACATAAATGAACATGATTTACTGGGGAAGAGTCAACTTGGTTTTTGTAAAGGGAAATCATGTGTTACCAATCCACTAGAATTCTTTGAGGAGGTCAACAAGCACATGGACAGTGGTGGTCCAGTGGCTACAGTGTACTTATGTTTTCACAAAGCCTTCGGCAAGGTCCCTCACCAAAGGCTCTTAAGCAAAATAAACTGTCGTGGGATAAGAGGGTAGGTCCTCTCATGGATCAGCATCTGGTTAAAAGATAGGACACAAAGGGTATGAATAAAGGGTCAGTTTTCAGAACGGAGAGAGGTAAATAGTGGTGTCCACCAAGGGTCTGTACTGGGTTGTGCACTGTTCAACATATCTGTAAATAATCTGGAACAAGGGGTAAAGAGTGAGGTGGCAAAATTTACAGACGATACAAAACTGCTCAAGATAGTTAAGTCCAAAGCAGACTGTGAAGAGTTAGAAAGGGATCTCATAAAACCGTGTGGGCAACAAAATAGCAGATGAAATTCAATGTTGATAAATGCAAAGTAATACACATTGGAAAACATCACAACTCTACATATAAAATGATAGAATCCAAATTAGCTGTTACCACTCAAGAAAGAGATCTTAAAGTCATTGTGGATAGTTCTCTGAAATCATCTGCTCAATGTGCAGCGGCAGTCAAAAAAGCCAACAGAATGTTGGGAATCATTAGGAAAGGCATAGATAATAGGACAGAAAATCTCATATTGTCTCTCTATAAATCCATGATATGCCCACATCTTGAATACTGCATGCAGATGTGATTGCCACATCTCAAAAAAGATATATTGGAATTAGAAGAGATTCAGAAAAGGGCAAGAAAAATGATTAGGGGTGTGGAACGGCTTCTGTATGAGGAGAGATTAATAAGATTGGGGCTTGTTATCTTGGAAAAGAGACAGCCAACGGGGGATATGATAGAGGGCTATAAAAATCATGACTGGTGTGGAGAAGGTAAATGAGGAAGTGTTGTTATTTACTCCTGCTCATAACACAAGAACTGGGGGTCATCAAATGAAATTAATAGGCAGCAGGTTTAAAACAAAAGGAAGTATTTGTTCACACAATGCATGATCAACTTGTGGAACTCTTTGCAAGAGGATGTTGTGAAGGCCAAGACCATAACAGGGTTCAAAAAAGAACTAAATTTCATTTTGGATAGGTCCATCAAGGGCTATTAGCCTGGAGGGGCAGGGATGCAAAATCATGCTCTGAAATGTCCCTAGTCTCTGTTTGCCAGATGCTGGCAATGGGCGATGGGATGGATCACTTGATGATGTTCATTACCTCTTAACCAGTTGGTACTGGCCACTGTCGGAAGACAGTATGTAGTAACTCTGCACTTAACGTCCTCTTGCTTAACCTTGTTTCGATCTTATGTCCCTGCTCAATTACAGAACATGCTCCATTTAAAGTTGTATAATGCTTCTCTATAACGTTGTTTGGCTGCCTGCTTTGTTCACAGCTGGCAGAACTGCTATTGTATCCCCTACACCCGCCCCCTCCAGTGCCTCCCGCCTGTCGGCAGACCCCGCACATCAGCACTTTCCCCCTCCTCCCCCGCCTCCTGCCCATGGCAATCAGCTGGCTTGTGGTGTTCAGGAGGGAGGGGGGAGGAGCGAGGACTCAGAGCGCAGGCTTCCCCTCCCTACCCTACCTCCTGAATGTCGCAAACCAGTTGATTGCCGCTGGCAGGAGGCAGGGGAGGGAGGGGGATCCTGTGTGCCGAGTCCTCACTCTTCCCCCCTCCCTCCTGCCCCTGAACGTCGCAAGCCAGCTGATTGCCGCGGGCAGGAGGGAAGAGGGAGAAGCGAGGATGTGACGTGCGGCGTAAAGGGGGAAGAGGTGGGGGAAGAGGAAGCAGATGGAGGCTTAGGAGAAGGGGTGGTGTGGGCGGGCTGAGGATTGAGTCCCTTGCCCCTGTGCTTGCAGAGTAGGAGAAGCTGTTGCTGCTGCTGCACAACATGCTTCTCCTAGCCTATAACACCTTCAGCCTCCTTGCTGTGTCTATGTGGAGTAAGGCAGAGGCACCTCCTACCTATAGCTCTGTACTGTATGGCATAAAAAAAATTCCCTGGATCCTAACCCCGCCCATTTACATTCATTCTTATGGGGAAATTGGATTCGCTTAACATCGTTCACTTAAAGTAGCATTTTTCAGGAACATAACTACAGTGTTAAGTGAGGAGTTACTATACAGGGCTATATGGACCATTGGTCTGAACCAATATGGCCATTCTTATGAACTTTCAGTATACCACTTCAGAAGAATGAGCTATTCTTGTTTTACCTTGATAGATATGTATTGCTGTCTGTTGTATCCAATGATGGCATCACAACAGCTTGTGTGTTCTCTTGTGGCTGTATAAACCAATCTGTGAGGAGCAAGGTTTTGAACAGATCTCATATAGGAATGTGTAGGCTCTCACTGAAGACTTGGCATTATTCTCTGCCCTTTTATCATTCAGTTTTTCATGCCTGTCTTTCAATAAAGACTGTTAACTCTTTGAGGCAGTGCTGTCCACTCAGGTCTGTCTGTTGCTCTGTTTTAGAAATTATCAATATTTATGCCTCATGAGTTAAGATTTGGGTGTCTTTGAAGCATTTACATTGCCTGCCCTTCCTGTGCTTTCTGAGTTTCAGCGCACCATTGAGGACTACTTTCAGGAGTCTATAATCATCCATTCTGATAAAGTGACCTGTCCATCGAAGCTGAGCTTTGATAATCATTGCCTTGATGCTGGTTGTATTTTCTCTTTCAAGGATATTAATGTTTAATACTTTGTCTTGGTAGTGGACCTTCAGAATAGAGCAAAGACAGTACAAGTACAAGTTGTTATGTCTAAGGTAAACTGTCTATGTTTCACACTCATGTAAAAGGGATGCTTGCGCTACTGCATTGTATATCACTTTTGTTGACAGTTTGATAGCATGCTGGTTGAAAGAACAGGAGTACGTGTGGCACCTTCGAGACTAACAAATTTATTTGAGCATAAGCTTTTGTGGGCTACAGTTTATGCTCAAATAAATTTGTTAGTCTCTAAGGTGCCACAAGTACTCCTGTTCTTTTTGCGGATACAGACTAACACGGCTGCTACTCTGAAACATTCTGGTTGAGTATCCTATGGCAAAGTCTTCCGAAAGCCTGGCTTGCCTTTCATATTCTGTTTGATATTTCTTGATATTTTTTGATCCAGGCAACCATCACTTCAAATGGTAGTGCCAAGGTGGTAAAGTTACTCATGTTCTGTAGTTTCGTTGATGGGGCTATATGGATGATTACTTCAGTTTTTTTCAGGCTAATGGTGAGTCCAGACTGTTTAGTTGCCTCTCAGAACCTGTGAAGGATAAACTGAAGGCCACTTTGACTAAGTAAAACACAATGATTTGCATGAAGGGGATCACATATGAGTTCCTCAAGGGCTTTTACCTTTGCAGTAAGATAGACATGGTCTCTGCCAACAGATTATTATGCCTGCCAGAATTATTCTGTCTCCCGTAGGCTTTTTGCCTTACACTTCTTTCTTCTACACACTGCAGTCAGTTTTGATTCCTGCTACTAATATTTACCTTCTTTCTAATCCAAATTTTAATTCTTCACAAGCAGGACCGAGCATAAGGGACAAAAATTGTTAATGCAAACTGCCCTTGCAATCAATCATATCCAGGTCAATTTGTGTTGTTAATTAGGAAGCTGTTGTTTATCCTGGAGGTGAGAAAATGGAGACGTGGTCCTTGTCTGATGTAGGAAATAGTGGCATGTTGTCACAGCAATAAAGGCGTGGAAGAAAGCAAATTTTGCTCTCTCATGACTTCTCGTCGCTATAGTCATGAGTTTAGGAACAGGAACACTAATAATCCAGGATTTTTAGTATTAAAATCAGAACTAAATTAGAATCTTTCTTCTCCCTTGATTAGTAGCCATATAGTGTGATCATATAGTGTATACAACTCCTGATTAAAAAAAAAAAAAACAATCACTTCAAGGATCCCAGACTATGGGGATTAATTTTACTATAAAATGAACTTTTTGGAGTAAAGAAGGCACATAGACAATACAAGGGACAGTCTTCTTAGAAGGGGAAGATATTTTGTCACACTTCTTGGAGGCCCTCCCCATCGCGTGAAGTAAAGTGAGAGATGTGACTAAATATTAGGGCTGTTGCATAATTAAACAATGATAGAATACCATTTGTTTAAAGTATTTTTGGATGTTTTCTATATTCTCAAATATATGGATTTCAATTATAACACAAAATACAAAGTGTACAGTCCTCACTTCATATTTATTTTTGATTATAAATATTTGCACTGTAAAAAACAAAAAAAATAGTATATTTCAATTCACCTAAAACAAGTACTGTAGTGCAATCTCTTTATCATGAAATTTGAACTTACCAGTGTAAAATTATATAAAAAAAAATTCATTCAAAAATAAAATCTGAAACTTTAGAGTCTATGAGTCCACTCAATCCTATTGCTTGGTCAGCCAATCGCTAAGGCAAACAAGTTTGTTTACATTTGCAGGAGATAATGCTGCCCGCTTCTAATTTACAGTGTCACCTGAAAGTGAGAACAGGTGTTCTCATAGTACTGTTGTAGCCAGCATTGCAATATATTTACTTGCCAGATGCGCTAAAAATTCATATGTTCCTTCATTCTAGAGGACATGCATCCATCATTCTAGAGGACATGCATCCATGCTGATGATGGGTTCTGCTCGATAACAATCCAAAGCAGTGCGGCCCGACCAGTGTTCGTTTTCATCATCTGAGTCAGAGGCCACCAACAGAAGGTTGTTTTTCTTTTTTGGTGGTTCAGGTTTTGTAGTTTCCACATTGGAGTGTTGCTCTTTTAAGGTTTCCCAGATGCTGCACACCTTGTCCCTCTCAGATTTTGGAAGGCAGTTCAGATTTTTAAACCTTGGGTTGAGTGCTGTAGCTATGTTTAGAAATCTCACATTGGTATCTTCTTTGCATTTTGTCAGATCTGCAGGGAAAGTGTTCTTAAAATGAACAACATGTGCTGGGTTGTCATCTGAGACTGCTATAACATGAAATATATGACAGAATGCGAGTAAAACACTGAGCAGGAGACATACAGTTCTCCCCCAAGAAGTTCAGTCACAAATTTAATTAACACATTATTTTTTAATGAGTGTCATCAGCATGGAAGCATGTCCTCTGGAATGGTGGCCGAAGCATGAAGGGGCAGAGGAATGTTTGTCATATCTGGTACATAAATACCTTGCAATGCCAGCTACAAAGATCCCATGCGAACACCTGTTCTCACTTTCAGGTGACATAAATAGAAATGGGCAGCATTATCTCCTGTAAATGTAAACAAACTTGTTTGTCTTAGTAATTAGCTGAATGAGAAGTAGGGCTGAGTGGGCTTGTAGGCTCCAAAATTTTGCTTTTTTTTTTGTTTCTGTTTTTGAGTACAGCTATGTACCCCTTTCAGGAGCTGATTAGTCTTGCATACCCCAAGATTCACCTCACTTACTAGCTTAGAAAATCAGACATAAAAATACAAAAGTGTCACAGTACACTATTGCTGAAAAATTACTTATTTTTCTCATTTTTACTATATACCAGTAATTATAAAATAAATCGCAACACCGAGGTTGAGAAAAACAGATACATTATAAACAAATCATTGTCTCTATGAAATTGTAGTTTGTACTGACTTTGCTACTGCATTTCATATAGCCTGTTGTAAACCTAGGCAAATATCTAGCTAAATTGATGTACCCCCTGGAAGACCTCACTCCTGGAAGGGTACAGTAGTCTCAAACAGTTGAGAACCACTGTTGTACAGCACCAAGCACGCTACTGACATATACAGTAGTACATTAATTTGTAAGCTCTTTGAGGACAGAGGTTCTCTTTTAATACGTGTTTCAGTACAGTGCATAGGCAAAATGGAGTCCTGATCCTGAATGGGGCTTCTCGGCAGGACTGTAATACAAAAACAATGATGGTTTTAGTCTGATATGCTAACATTAGTAGAAATTCGTGTTTTATTTGATCATAGGATTCTGACATATCAATACACAAATTCTGAGCTTACCATCTAGTTGAGAACCTGGTTGAGAACCACTGCTGTACAAGATAAAACATATACAGTATGTACCCTGATGAGTTTGAACAGTGCAGACCTAGAATGGATGAGATGCTGGAAAACTCTATAAAGGGAGTGACTAGGAGTCCTAGTTGACTCACTATTGGCAAGTGTCATTGACATGAGTCTTTAGGAGGGAATTGAATGGAAATGCTGGTGGCTTGATGGACTATATTTGGGAAAGGATGGATTGATTTAAATTTTCGGTTTTAATCATTATTTAAATCAACAAGCAGAAAGCATTGATTCAAGTAATCAATTTTAATTTTGTTCTGCATTTGTACTTCTTAGGTAGTTTCCTGAAGAGAGGTTCATTTCTCATTGGTTGGTATCTATTGTTACACTGAATCTGTTGCTTCCCTTTGCTACCTAGGAGGATACACTAGATCTGTTCACATTTGTTTAAGCAATTATATTGCTTAATTTACATTGATTCAGATTATTAATTTTTACATTTTTATTGTTAGCAAATAGTGAATGATGCATTTATTTATTCACTATATTAATTTTTATTTGTATCTAGCACTATTTCCATGGAAATTAGAACTCAGTTAAAAATGTACAAAACCAGCATTTGTTTTTTATTAGTTACATAAAATTACCTTAAATGTGCCAGACATATATGAAAAAGTTTATCAAAACAAGTTTTGCATTTAGAACAGATTGATTATACAAAAGTAGTATTCTCTGTAGTTAGTGAGTTGAATTGATTGTTTCAGTTTACCATGTTCAAGATTTTAGAAATAGTAGATCTCATTGTTTCACACTTAGTTTTTGTTCACAGATTGGAAAACAAAAATAAGCTTTCTGCTTTTTTTTCAACTTCTAATCAGTTTCTCAACTTTGAATGAACTAATCATTGAACTGAATTAGTTGAATAAACACAAATGAAGGAAATAGTCCCTCTGCACCTGCACAAAAGGTTACTGTTGTGTAAAGCAAGTTTAGCGCTTCAGCCAATTCTGCTTCTGTTTCCTAGACCTTGACTTCCATCAGTTCAGTGGCTTGACTTTCTTTATAACTTTGGCAGCAAATGTGTACTGCTTAATATTTAATTTAATTTAAATAATTTAATAATTTATGGTAAATTTAAACCTTAACAGATAGGTTGTCATACTTTAAAATTTAATTTTAAATAGGTTTATTTAAAAAAAAAAAGACACAATTTAAATTTAAAAAATGTTATTTTAAACCCCACATTTATTTGTATCCACCCTGATTGAGGAAGGCCATGTTAGGCCTCGTCCAGACTAGGGGAGGAAAATCGATCTTAGATACGCAACTTCAGGTACGTGAATAACGTAGCTGAAGTCGAATATCTAAGATCGAATTACTAACCCATCCAGACGGCGCGGGATCGATGTCAGCGGCTCTCCATGTCGATTCTGGAACTCCGTTCGGGTTGATGGAGTTCCGGAATCGATGTAAGCGCGCTCGGGGATCGATATATCGCGTCTAGACTAGACTAGACTAGACTAGTCTGGACGTGGGCTTATAAACAAGGAGGTTGTTGTGGAAGAAACAGATGAATGAGGCATTGAGGCTGGTATCCTTTACAGAGGAGAGGGGATGGTGTTCTGGGATGTCATAAGAGACAAAGCTAGAGATATGGACTAGGATGGTATTATTTAAGGCAGGGGCAGGCAAACTTTTTGGACTGAGGGCCACATGAGGTTTTGGAAATTATATGGGGAGCTCGTTAGGGGAGGCTGTGCCTCCCCAAACAAACAGGCTGGCCCGGCCCTGCCCCCTATCCGACCCCCACTGCTTTTTGCTCCCTGATGGCCTCCCCCAACTCCTGCCCCATCCAACCCCCCTGTTCTCTGACGGCCCCCCAAAGACCCCTCCCCCAACTACCCCCCCGCTCCTGTCCCCTGACAGCCCCCAGAACCCCCTCCCCTGACTGCCTCCCGTCACCCCATCTAACCCCTCGTCTCATTCCTGACTGCCCCCCTATAACCCCTGTTCCCTGCTTTCTGACTGCCCTGAGCCCTATCCACACCCCTACTCCTTGACCACCACCCCAAACTCCCCTTCCCTCTATCCAACCCCCCCCCCCGCTGCCCCCTTACCATGCTGCCTGGAGCACCGGTGGCTGGCAGCGCTACAGTGGCACTGCCCGACTGGAGCCAGCCACGCCATGATGCAGCACAGAGCACTGGGTCAGGCCGGGCTCTGCAGCTGTGCTGCCCCAGGAGCTTGCAACCCCACAGCCACCGGCGCAATGAGCTTATGCTGCGGGGGAGGGGGAACAGCAGGGAAGGGGCCGGGGGCTAGCCTCCTGGGCCAGGAACTCAGGGGCCAGGCAGGAGGGTCCTGCAGGCTGGATGTGGCCCATGGGACGTAGTTTGCCCACCTCCGATTTAGGGCCTTGATAACAGGACAGATTTAACTTGATGCAGCGTATATGTAAATCAGATCTTTTTTTCATTGTACAGTACCTTTGTGTCAGTGTAAAGCTACCTCCCATGGAATTTCTTGGAAATGTTGGGTTATAAAGTACATTTAAATGTTTTATGTGCTCTGTATTTTTAGGGTACACCTAAATAGATAGTACTGTAAGATTAATTATATATTTTATCTACACAACAAATATCTGGAATTTTCAGTTTGCTATACGATCAATTTTGTGTGTACAGTTCAGAGGTATAGTAAGCATCTACATTTTGTAATAGGATTAGATGGTACATTTATAAATTATACATTGGTTTGAGAATATTTAATTTGTGTGTGTGTATGTGTATATATACACAGAGAGAGTGAGTGCACTGCAAGTCCTGGACACAAAGCCCATGTTTCACTTACTAGACACATCAAAAAAAGATACTATTTACAGCGAGTTGTGCAGGTCTTCATAATAGAATTCACCTCTTGTGTGCTCTGATTGCAGTGATGTTAGCTGATCATCCGTCTTTTATATATGCTTTTATCATAGTGAAATGGTAGCAAAGTTGACGTTTTAAATTAACCAGTTTCTGAGTTAATACTTCAGGATATTAGCAGCAGCGGCTCCAGGCACCACCGCTCCAAGCGCATGACTGGGGCGACAAGCCCCGGGGGGGCACCCTGCCGGTCCCTGTGAAGCCGCAGGATTGGCGGACCTCCCACAGCTGTGCTGCCGCAGGCAACCTGTCTGCCGTGCTTGGAGTGGCAAACAAGCTAGAGCCCCCCCTGGATATTAGGATATGTTCACACCCAGAGCTGTTGTTGCAGGCTATCTGTAGACTCAGGTAGACATCACTGCATCAGGTTGTTCTCTGTTCATAACTGGAAGATTATCTCCACAGCCATGAGAGCTAGGTTCTTTTAACTAAACCTTAGATTCTGTAGTGCAAGAAGATTACCTTCCCTTTCCCAAAAAAGGATGTTGTTATTGAGCTGCTGCAAACCATTCCAGCGCCACCCTGTACAACCAGTCGAAAATGTTCAGTAGCTATGACTCTAAACTCCTGAAATGTTAACGGTAGAAGTGTATGCATTACTCACACTGGCGAAGAATGGAGGCAGTGTGAAACCAGGCTAAACCTTAATGGCGCTGCCATCTCATACACTGGTGAACAGGGCCGAGCCTCATGGGACAAGAGCTGCAGCTTCAGGGTGTATGTGAGGCGGGCTCGTTCTCTAACCTTGCTCCACACTGGGTTAGAATTAGGGTTGCAGTGCCAGGGCAGAGCACGCTGCCACGTGTGGTTAGTGCCCCTTCAGAGAGGTGAGGAGGGAGATGATGCTGGCCTATGATGAATTTGGACTCTGGGTGGGTTGCCAAAATAGACAAAATGGAGTTGGTAGGTCTCCTTGGTGTAAAAAAAAAAAAAGAAAAATTGGGAGCCACTGACTTGGGTAATTTAAGTATCAAACCATTTAATGGCAAACTGAAGTGGTTAATTTGAGTGTTCTGATTTCTCAGGGGAAGAAATTGCTACAAACTTTAAATTGTGATTTGTTCTTTTTTCCCCTCCTACTCCCCAACTTCCTTCTTCAGGTATGGCCTCACAAGTCTTGGTCTATCCACCATATGTTTATCAAACCCAGTCAAGTGCCTTTTGTAGTGTGAAGAAACTCAAAGTAGAGCCAAGCAGTTGTGTGTACCACGAAAGAATCTACCCACGGATCTATGTGAATGGTAAAAACTTTGGAATTGCTCATTCTCCCAACAGGGTTAGTACTTATTTTCAGACTAAGAACCCATTTGACAGACCCCGAGGAGAGAACTTTTTGTTGCAGACAAGTGCTGTTGCTTTAAAAAATACTGTAGGTGCTACAAATGTATTAGCAGCGCAGGCGCAACAACCTCAAGTTGAGGCACCTCAGACAGGTACACAGGGAACCCGGTTAGATTTAGTGGATGGATCCCAGCGATGTGGATTGAAGCGTAAGAGTGAAGAGTTGAATAATCAAAGTAGCGCAATGCAGATCGTTGATGAACTGTCTATATTACCTGCGATGTTGCAAGCAAATATGGGAAACCCAGTGACCGTTGTGACAACTACTGCAACTTCAAAACAGAGTGGTGGAGATGGAGATTATCAATTAGTACAGCATGAGGTGTTGTGCTCTGTGAAAAATACTTATGAGGTCCTGGATTTCCTTGGGCGAGGGACCTTTGGACAAGTAGTAAAATGTTGGACAAGAGGAACAAATGAGATTGTTGCAATCAAAATTTT
The DNA here is from genome assembly GCF_007399415.2 of Gopherus evgoodei. Classification (NCBI taxonomy): domain Eukaryota; kingdom Metazoa; phylum Chordata; order Testudines; family Testudinidae; genus Gopherus; species Gopherus evgoodei. Next base: position 97,054,804 of record NC_044325.1, read on the forward strand.
GAAGAATCATCCTTCTTATGCACGCCAAGGACAAATAGAAGTGAGCATATTAGCAAGACTAAGTACTGAAAATGCAGATGAGTTTAATTTTGTGAGAGCTTATGAATGCTTTCAGCATCGTAACCATACTTGCTTGGTGTTTGAGATGTTGGAACAGAATTTATATGACTTTCTGAAGCAAAACAAATTCAGCCCTCTACAGCTAAAAGTAATACGGCCTATTCTGCAACAGGTGGCCACTGCACTGAAAAAACTAAAAAGTCTTGGTTTAATCCATGCTGACCTCAAACCGGAGAACATTATGTTGGTGGATCCTGTCCGGCAGCCATACCGGGTTAAAGTAATAGACTTTGGGTCTGCCAGCCACGTGTCAAAGACTGTTTGTTCAACCTATTTACAGTCTCGGTATTACAGGTAGGTGCTTATTCTATTTTTTTGCTTTGTTTTTTCTTTTTAATGAATATTAAAATTCTCCTCCATGAAAAATAATGCCGAAGTGTTTTGAAAGTACAACTTTTAAGACAGTCAATAGTAATTTGATTCAAATTGACCATGTAATCATTTCATTAATTGTAAAATAAAATAGTTGATAATGATTTTAGATATAATTTGCTGGCTTTACAAGTATTTACTGCACTGGCAGTAGGTTTGTTTTGTACATTACAGCGAGTTCCCTCCAGAATTGTTTTGAATGTTGCATTCTCTCCTAATGCACCATGCAAATATCTCTGATTTGTCAAGCAGAGACTTTCTAAAAGAGAGCTTTTTTTTTTTTTTAAACTTCATGGTGTATATTTTTTGTTAGATTAAAAGCCATTAAAACAAAAGTCTATGTATCAATTACACGTAACTTCCTGTGCAGAGTGCCTTTTTCCTTGTCTAACCTAATATACAAATTTCTCTCTTTAAGCAGCTGGAAATAATGTGGCATTCGTAGTGGTATCTTCTATAGAAGAGATTATAGATACCCTTTCTTTATATTTTCTCTACCATGTATGTACACTTACGCTAGATACTATGTGCCCTCAATTCCAATCAGTTTCAGTGAACTTCAGGGACTAGTGAAGTGAATCCTGTACTTATGACTCATAGAGGTCCCAGAGCCTGGCCTCCAGCCTGAACCTGAACATTTACACTGCTACTTTATAGCCCGTATAGAATCTGAGGGTACGTCTACATTATGGGATTATTCCGATTTTACATAAACCGGTTTTATAAAACAGATTGTATAAAGTCGAGTGCACGCGGCCACACTAAGCACATTAATTTGGCAGTGTGCGTCCATGTTCCGAGGCGAGCGTCGATTTTTGGAGCGTTGCACTGTGAGTAGCTATTCTGTAGCTATCCCATAGTTCCCGCAGTCTCCCCCAGCCCTTGGAATTCTAAGTTGAGATCCCAATGCCTTATGGGGCAAAAATCATTGTCGCGGGTGGTTCTGGGTAAATGTCGTCACTCATTCCTTCCTCCGGGAAAACAACGGCAGACAATCATTTCGCACCCTTTTTCCCTTGATTGCCCTGGCAGACGCCATAGCACGGCAACCATGGAGCCCATTCAGCTTTTTTTTTTTACTGTCACCGTATGTGTACTGGATGCCGCTAACAGAGGCATTACTGCAGCGCTACACAGCAGCATTCGTTTGCTTTTGCATGATAGCAGAGACGATTATCAGTTGTTCTGTACTGTCTGCTGCCATTGTAAATTGGCAATAAGATGACGCTTATCTGTCGTTCTGTACTGTCTGCTGCTATCATGGGTGCCCCTGGCAAAGGCAAAACTGGGAATGACTCCCCGAGTCAATCCCTCCTTTATGGTTTCTAAAAATAGAGTCAGTCCTGCCTAGAATATGGGGCAAGTGTGCTAGAGAACCAGTGCATCAGAGAGCACAGCTGCTCCGTGTCAGATCCCACAGAAATGATGAGCTACATGCCATTCATGGGGGGTGCCCCTGCAACAACCCCACCCGTTGCTTCCCTCCTCCCCCAACCTTCCTGGGCTACCGTGGCAGTGTCCCCCCCATTTGTGTCATGAAGTTATAAAGAATGCAGGAATAAGAAACAGTGACTTGTTAGTGAGATAAAATGAGGGGGAGGCAGCCTCCCAGTGCTATGACAGTCCAGACATGACATTAAGCGGTGCGGAGGAGAGGAGCCTAGCATGCCGCTGCTATGATAGTCCAGGCGGGACAGAATCTTTTCTTTATACATGAAAGGGAGGGGGCTGATAGAGCTCAGCCCCCAGTTGCTGTGATGAGGACGGTTACCAGCCGTTCTGTACCATCTACTAGGAATGACCAGGAATCATTCCCATTTTTACCCAGGCGCTCCCTGAGGTAAGCCAGGAGCACTCACGGGCTGATGGTGACGATGGATATCAGTCATATTGTACTGTCTGGCACCAGGGAGGGGAGAGGAGCGGATACTGCTCTTCACTGCTGCAGCATCGCGTCTACCACCAGCATTCAGTAGACGTAGGGTGACACTGAAAAAAGTCAAGAAACGATTTCTTTCCCTTTTCTTTCACGTGGTGGGGGGAAGGAGTAAATTGTCGAGCTATACCCTGAACCACACTGGACAATGTGTTTGAACCTACAGGCACTGGGAACTCAGCCAAGAATGCAAATAGTTTTTGGAGACTGCTGTGGACTGTGGGATAGCTGGAGTCCTCAGTACCCCCTCCCTCCCTCCATGAGCATCCATTTGATTCTTTGGCTTTCCGTTACGCTTGTCACGCAGCACTGTGTAGCCTGGAGATTTTTTTCCAAACGCTTTGGCATTTTGTCTTCTGTAACGGAGTTCTGATAGAACAGATTTGTCTCCCCACACAGCTATCAGATCCAGTATCTCCTGTATGGTCTATGCTGGAGCTCTTTTTGGATTTGGGACTGCATCGCCACCTGTGCTGATCAGAGCTGATCAGAGCTCCACGCTGGGCAAACAGGAAATGTAATTCAAAAGTTTGTGGGGCTTTTCCTGTTTACCTGGCCACTGCATCCAAGTTCAGATTGCTGTCCAGAGCGGTCACAGTGGTGCACTGTGGGATACTGCCCGGAGACCAATACCATCGACTTGCTGCCACACTAACCCTAATCCGATATGGTAATACCGATTTTAGCGCTACTCCTCTCGTCGGGGAGGAGTAGAGAAACCGATTTAAAGAGCCCTTTATATCGATATGAAGGGCCTCGTAGTGTGGACGGGTGCGGCGTTAAATCGGTTTAACGCTGCTAAAATCGGTTTAAATGCGTAGTGTAGACCAGGCCTGAGTCAATTGACATAGGCCAACCGCAGGTGTTTTATTGAAGCGCAGACATACCCAAAACCTTCTCAGTAAGGCTCCTACAACAGAGAGAGGCTCATGCACAGCTGCTGTTGTCCTTTAGCAGTTCCACTTCTGTCTCCCAGTTCCCCCGTTGCTTAATCACTGACCCCAGTTAAGCACTAAAAAAACCCCAAATATCTGCACACACATCTTCAATTGGAAGCAGTTAAGAATTGCTACACACACACACATAATGTTCCTGCCACAAACTCATAAAAGAGAGGAAATGAAAAATTAAGTGACCTAAGCATGCCCTTTATTGTTCCCCAATTCAATTCCTGGCAGCCTTCAGGATTGGAAGAGGGTAAAGGTACCAGTCACCTGGTACCTGCTAGGAGTGCCAGTCCCCAGGTGGCATGCCTGGGTCTCAGGCTCTTAACATTTAGATGTCTAGCATAGCTAAGAGCACAATTCAATAGGGTATTGTCTAATCCTGCAAGATGTTGAATAGCTAGCTCCCTACTTAGAGATTTTATTAGCTCTGATGTTGGCTAGAATATTATAGTTTTGGCTATTGATGTATTATTTTTTGTGCTTTGAAAAGTGATGCACCCAGACTGTATGACCCTACTGAAACTTGTATAGATCTACTACTAAGTCATTTTTCTGCTTCTGATTCAGGTTGTACATCAGGCATTGACAGTTGTACAGCATTGTTGTGTTGGTGCAATTATTCTGCTCCCTATTAAACATTTTAGTCTTGTATTTATTTTCTTTGTGGTTACATCAACCAATTGATAGTCAGTTTTTATATAATTTTCGTGTACTCATTGAAATTTACTCGCTGTGTTCTTACCATAGAGAGAATGTGGACTGTGGAAAGTTCTTATCAGAATAGCATTTTTTTTCTAGCTTTCTTTAAATATGAAAAAAATACAGCATGTAAAACAAGGAAAGGTCAGACTGTCATAAATATTTATTTTCATGGCATAGAATTTGGACACATTCATCACATGGAGCAAGTCTGTACATTGGAAAACCGACATGTAACCTCTTACCCAGATTATAATTTAGATATTTGTTCTGTTGTATAGTACTGTACCTTGCATGTATAGTTCTTGTTGAATACATGCATTTAAAAAGTATTTCTATGTAGGAAAAAGTAATATCTCTAAATTAAGAGTGCTCAGATTTTGTAAGTGTATGATTTTTTGTGTGCCTACAGTGTCAGGTCACTTTAAGAATTTCTCACAGAGAGAAGGCTTTAGCCTCATGTCAAAGAATTATGAGGGACAAATGCATGTAGGTGCACATGCTGTAATTTAATTGTAAGGTGCCTTGTAAGTAGTCTGTTTGGTAGAAGATTATATTATTTACTTCCCAGAGTTTTTTAAAATTGTGTAAAGCTACGTTTAAAAACATTAAAAAAATTTTTTTTTTCAGAAATAGTAAGTGTGATCTGCTGATCTTGCAGCCTTCACGCTTTGAACACAAGTCCACCCACATGGAGCAGCTTGCAGGATTGGGGTCGAAATGAATTATAACAGATCTATACTGTGTTGTAACTCATAGCTATATCTATATTTGAAATATATTGAGAATTGAACTTTTTTTGGCGGGGGAGGGACCCCCAAACCTGTAAATGCTGATACTATTCTAAAACTATTGTGTTAATCCTCCAGCCAGAAACCTAACCTTTGGAAAGAGACTTGAAATTTTTTACTTTGAATTTTCTGTCTGGTTCCAGTAACTGCAGTTTCATTTCAGTAAGTTGGGTTGCATTGCGGGTGCATAGCACTATAGACATTGAGCAGTTCAGATTCTTTTTGGGTAGCTTGGCATGCTGTTTGACGAAGGGCATTGCTGTCTAAAGCTAATAACACCGCTATAACCCTTGATTCTATACAAGCACTTAGATAATGTTACTAATGTTAGACGATAATGGTTAGGTCTTGTAAGTTGCTGAGCACCCTCAACTCCCACTGACTTGAATGGGAACCAAGTGTGCTCATCGCCTCACAGAACTGAGCTCTAATAAGGAATTTGGAGCGGAGAACAGCAAGGAAGTAGAGGGGAGAGACATGCAGTTCAGAGACTATATAGCATAAGAGAGCACATAAATGGGGAGAGGGTTAGGGAGGAGTAGAGAGACAATTTATTTCACAATAAACAGTGCCTCTTGCCATCCAGGCCAAGATCTACATCTTTAATAAATAAATGAATAGTGTAGCCTTCTCTAAATGTTAGATCCTTTTATTTCCTCCATCAAATGTATAGCACTGTTAAATTTACATTGAAAAACATAATATATTCAATTTTAATAGAGATGTAATTGGATTTGATAGAGATTAGCTCTCTTTTTATAAGAGGTTCTATTTAATGAAATGTCCATCAGGAGTAATTTGAAAATAAAGATTTTGTTTAATAGTTTAATCCCTCTTTTCTCCTCACATTCTCATTTGCTGTGTTTACTGTGATCATGTTGATTATACATTGGTGCAAAGTCTTCATCACTTGCTAATCTTTTCATTTGCTGTCATGAGTTCTATGTTTAATTCTCACTGGGGAGAATTTTATTGTACAGCTGCCCAACAGGGCAAGCAGGGGAAGAGATTCTGGATTCAACCCAGATACTTTTCTCACAAACATATTTTACCAAGAAAATAACTGTACAAATATTAGTGTAGTGAGAGTGTTTTTTTTAAAGTATATTTTGAACTATAGATGCAGTCGGTACTGTAAGAGGTTTATGATATAAATGTAGGAACAGACTTGCCCCATTTTCTCAGCAAAGCACATAAAATCTTGATGCATAGTTATTTTTGAAAATAGGACTTAAGATCCTAAGTCACTTAGACGTTGGTGAAAACTTTGTCCATATGCTATTTTTAAAGTTGTATGGTTTTGGAATTATTATTAATAATGATAATAAGAATACGTTATTACCATGACACCAATTTATCCAAACCCTTTATTAAATCTAAAGTCTGAATGGTATTTGTATAATTGTTCTTAACATATCCAAAAACTTAAGCAATAAGCAGTTTTTATACCCATACAGTAACGAACATTTATAAGCCTTAGATCAGAATACTCACAAAAGAATCATTCCCAGGAATAATTCCGTCACCCCGGTTAGCTCCAGTATTGTCAGGTAGGATCTGATAAATACCCCTGAGAGCTTGGTTCCTTTATACAATGCAGCAAATAAATGATGTCATATTGACACTTATCCTAGCTAAAAGATTGACTGTTTTGTGCAGTTCGGAGTTGACCCCCCTCCTTAAGCCTGGAGTAGACAAGATTTTTACAAGTTTAACATCCTTCCTAAAACTTTGGTTGTTAGATGCCACATTTCTCCTAGTTTTTGAGCATACTATTTTCAAGGCCTTGTTACATTTTGCTAACCACCTACATATTATATAAGCTACAAAGCACATATATTTTCTTAGCCAAGCTAAACTGATTAATCCTTTATATACCTTTTTAATCCTACATGTGTGCTTTACTGATGAAAGTGGGGCTAATCTGTTTCTACATTTTGCCCATGTATTAGGAAATGTGCCTGCTTGAATTCTTTAAGTTTGCTTGCTCAGCCTTTTAGGAGTAACAGTGCAACCAATGTAGGGATTTATGCTGCTGCTTTGAGTGGTTGCAGACACATATTCCATTCACTTATGTGTGTTCCCAGCACACCAAAGACGTAAAACTTTGCCTAGTGGTACTCTTAGGAGTGGTGCCCTTAGCCCCACCCCAGTCACCTTCAGTCCCTTCTCCCCCAACCCAGTGCTTGAGTTGGAGCATTTTTGTGGTATTTTACTTCACAGTTCTCTGTCATTATTTTCTGTGCTTTTGTGTATAAAGTTAATTAGTTGTATTAGTACCTTAGAATTAGCTTAGTAGAAATTAGGCTGTTCTGATGCCTTGACCAGGTTTTATACATAGCCATTTGTGTGGGGTGGCTGTTCCTGGTGACCTCCATTCTTGATGTTTGTTTGTGCTTGGGGAAGAACACATTAAAGAAAGGTGCTCCATCAATAAGGCTTTCAAGAAGAGGATGCAAGTGGCAAGAGATTTGAGTTTGAGGCTGCATTTTCTCAAGTAGGCCATGAGGCCTGTTTTGGCACCAGACACATCCACTGATTGTTAGGCCTGCCACAGGGTGTCTGAACCAGAATGGACTGTTGTTTAACCAGATTCGGATTCCTTTCCCAGGAGGAAGAGAGATCATTCTTCTTTGTCTGGTTCTTCTAGGAAAAGGACTCATAAAACAGACTGAGGCCATTCCAGAGCTAGGAAAAATTCCTCCTTTTCTAAGGGGAGTATGGGCTGGGACTGTGTTTCCTCCAGTACGCGGGATAGAATAGGACTGTCCACCTGCTCTCCTGTCCTGAGGCAAGAGCAATTGGACTCCATACCATTGAGTTCTGTACCATTCATGGGGCATTTGTTGAGTCTGGTACCAGTGAAGTCAGTGTCATCATCGACTGTTTCCACCCAGTGGGCTTGCTTTGCCTGTCTTCCATGACTCTTTTCACTAATTCAGGATCATTTAGCTTTGATGACTTCTTCATCAATGTCCTTGGCCCTAATAAGGGCCTTTCTACAGAATGAATGATTTCAAACAATTTTTTGCCTGATCCTGTCTCTCTGCTGTCACCTTCAGCTAGAATTTGTGTATGCCTAAAGTTACTAGGCTATATGGCGTCATGTACGAACTTAGTCCAGTACACAAGATTGTGTCTTTGTCCCCTTCAGGGCTGGTTGAAGTTGATATATTGCATGAATCATCAATCCTTGGATGGCCTAGTGGAAAGTGCTACGTCACATCCTGGAATTCCTAGAGTAGTGGATGGATCAGTGTGTGTGCCAAGGTCTTCCCTTTGCCCGTCTTCTTCCAATCAAGACCATAGTTATTGATGTCTCCACAGTAGGTTGCGGAGTGCATCTGAGGACACTGAAGAGCCAAGGTTTGTCCTTCATGTGACTGTCCTGGAGCTTCAGGCCATTTACGATGCATGCAGAACTTTTTAGATGCAGATTGAAGACACAGCAGTTCATATGATCACCAGCAACACCACTGCAATGTGTTAAGTGAACAAGCAGGGAGGAGCTGCTTCAAGCAGTTTTGTCAGGAAGCAATAAAGTTTTGGTAGTTCTCCATCAAGGAGAACGTCATTCCCACAGCTGCTCCAGAATCATTTGATCAATAATCTCAGCAGGAATTTTTTCCAGAATCATGAGTGGTCTCTGAAGAACAGTGTGCTAAGCTCCATCTTTGTAGATGGGGGCATTCTGACCATCAATCTGTTTGTCAGAAAAGACAACAAGAAGTGTCTTCCGTTTTCTTCTCAAGTGGGTCTCAGTACCAGCTCCTTAACCTTCCATCTCAGTTGGGGATTTTGATGTATGCGTTTTCCCCCAGTCCTACTCATTTCTTGGGTTATTCTCAAATTGAAGCTGAATCATGCCAAAATTCATGCTCAAACTGAGATTAAATTCTGATTCCACCAGGTTGGCCAGTACAGTGTTGATTTTTCTAATCTTATCAAAAACTGAATTTGAGGACTTTTTAGAACTCCGCTTCTAACTAATTTTATCTGTTTTGCAAATTTCCTAGCAAATTGTCAAAGAAACATCACTTAATTTTAAGGGATGTTTTAAGCCACTGTATTTAAAGTTGTGATTCATTTTCTTAATTAGACAAAGTAATTTTAGCCAAGAGAGATTATACCCCATCTCTTCTCGACCCACTGACTCAACACCATGGTCAGATTTGGCATCCAGTGCTGAGTAGTCTGGATCTCACAGCATGGATGCTGCATTAAGAGATGAAGAAGAGGAATGCTGTTTGAACGCTGCCAGACAGGTGCTACTCAGTAGTAGAAAACTCTGTCAGAATTATCTGCTGGGTCAAGTGGAAGTGGTTTTTGATTTGTTCTTTAGCCCATAGGATTCAACCAATGCTAGCCTGCATTCAGAACATTTTGGAGTGTCTGTTACCTCTTCAGTCTTCTGGTCTCCCTTATTCACTGAGGACTGATTCAGCAAGGCACATGATCATTCTTTGAGCCATATTGCACAGGGCTTAATTTAAGGAAGTTTACAACATAAACTGGTTTTCAGTGCAGTCTTTCACCAAGCACTATAAAATAGATCGCTGTCTCATCAGATGAAAGATCTGTCAGTCTTTAATACATTTTTCCTGCATAAAAACCTTCAAAGATGTCTGTCTGTCTGTCTGTCTCTCTTGCTCTCTCTTTCACTGTTTCTCTTGGCTCTGTTTCTTTAAAGTTTGTTTCCTTGCCTAGAAGGGAGAAAGATAGATAGTTTTTTTGTTTTTGTTTTTTTACTATGGTTTTATCCTTTTTCAAATGGATTCTATTCAGCTTTGCCTAATTTGTTTTTATTTCAAGTCAGGGGTTCAGATTTACAGAGAGAAGTGAGATATCTTAATCATTTTCTTTCTCTTCCTCCCACCCCTTAGGGAACATTTATTGTAGAGAGGAAGATTTCCTCTTATTGAAAAGAAAATAGAAGAGAACAAGGGATTCTGCCTAGAAATGAATAATCTTTCACAAGTCAGTTAATAAGAATTTACAGTGTGTCTTTTCAGCTATGGCAGTTGATTGGGGCAGTTGGCGATGCACGCAGTATTCTGAGCAGCTCCCCCTGCTAGCACAATATTAAGGAAGTGGGAGGAAAGAAAATTAGGAGGCACCTCAGTGCTTGGAAGATTGGGGAGAATCAATTGTATTGAATCATGGGGCAACAGGTGCCCACTTTAGAAATTATGATAAGAAAGTAAACGTCACCTTTTCTGAAGGTGGAGTCTGCCTTTTTTGTTAATGTATAGTTTAAATATGCCTAAAGGTTGTTGGACAGCACTTACAAATCTCAAAATACATCAACATTGCTGGCGTTCTCAGTAGAGAGGCCAAAGATTGAATGGGCAGGGTGTTGGAGCTGCTTTCTCACTTGTCTATCTTCCTGGTTCGGGCTGGCAGAATAGTATGTGGAAACTTGCTCTGCTGCTGCCAATACTGTACCTATTGTAGGTAAAGAGGACTTCCTTTCCCACCTTTCTTAGAATCATCATGCTCCTTAATGTGTTAATGGGGGAAAATGCTCTATAATAATTGTACTGAGCTGTTTGAAAATATTACTGTAACAATACAGTAGACAAAATTTTTTCAGCTAGACTGTTTTCTACTACAGTTTGAGAATGTAATGGATAAAGATATAAAAATGTTTCTTCCATTGACATAAATAATAAAATACTCTTGACAAGTGAATACAATAGATATTAACTGAAAAGAAGAATGAATAATGAAAAAAATGAGATCTTGGCAGCAGAGGCGGATTATGGTTTTGTGAGGCCCTGGGCCAGAGCAAGTAGGGGCCCTTCCCCACCCCTTCCACCTGCAGTATCCCCTGCCCTCCCCTGGAGCTCCTACTATGGAAATGGGGTCGGGCGTGGAGGCTTGCCCTGCCCCCCTACTTCGCGGTCCTGCTGGGGAGTAGGGTCGGGGCGTGGGGGCTTGCCCCGCTCCGCCTGCCTGGCGCTCCTTCCGGGGAGCGGGGTGAGGGCATGGGGCCTTGCCCCTCTCTGCTCGCCTGGTGCTCCTGCTAGGGACTGCGGGTGGGGCACGAGGGCTCCCATATTTCCAGGGCCCCCCAAATGACTGGGGACACTGGGCACGGGCCTGTTTGCCCAGTGGCTACTCTGCCACTGCTTGGCAGTAATATACTTTCAACCTTGTACATGATGGCCATAAGCTTTCAATGTGACCATTGGGAAGTTACTACCTTTTAAAATCCAGACATTGTGTCATACATTGTTTTGTTCCAAATATGCCTTATATGAAAATATTCTATGCTTGATTATTTGTTCACATTTCATGGTCTTCTGTATTCTGTGAACAAAAAGTAATTTTTGGATTTTGCAATGTAAACAGGAAGTGAAGCTCTGTTCTTAAATCAGGTTTTGCTTTTTATAAGTAAGGGAAGCACAATATGAGAACAAACCCAAAATTCCACTGTAAACAACTTGCATTTGAACATGGTAGCAGATGTTATTCTATCACTTTGAACTGTGCATCACTGAAATGTAGTGGGGATATCTTAAAATAGTCAGGAGTGGTGGCCAGAGACTGTTGACTACTATAGATGGTGAGGCTGTTTCGCTGTTGCAGTGAAATAAGCCAGAAGTACATACTGCTAAGGGCGTTCATTTGCTCAAGGTCAGCATGCTCAAAGTCAGCTGTTGTATTTGTGAGCATGGTTACTGTCAGGAATATATAGGGCTTCAGTATGAATAAAGGGTACTGGTAACATGAGTTTGAAGAGAGGTTCACAGTTCTAAGAATTTTCTCTAAAGCTGCAAATGTGGGGCTGGAAGTATAGATATATACAAATTGCTTTATCATAAGAAACTGCTGTAACATTTAACTGCTGAACAATTTCTGTAATTGCCTGGCAGTCTTCTTATTTTGTTCTTTGTGCTTTGTTCATCAATCTGTTTTAACTGGCTCTATAATTTAAATTTTTATTTAACGGTTGGCAGGTCATAAGCAAAGTCTTTAGCTGTCTCCTAGCACTAGGAACCTTAATTCATCACAGCTGAAGCAGTTCAGTTAATTTGTCAATTTTCATCCCAATGTCATACAGTCTCTGCCAAATCCAAGAATGGGGTCCATCCTCTCTCTATGTATAGAGGAATAAATGCAATTGATCTTTCTGTGTGATGTGGAAGGGGGAGGAAGTTACAAGTCTGCAGTGTCTCTTCCCCTGTCTGAGATGGCACATTAATCTTCCCCATCAGGGATGGGTGGATGAAGCAGGGCCCAAGCTCTCGTTCTGTGGCATTGTCTCTTTCTTATCCAGTGGATTTCCAAATGGAATTTAGATACTTCAAGGAGCATTAACTTGTGCTGTTTCCTTCATGGCTGCTACTGCCCACCTGCTGGGGGTTTCAGTGCATGTCACCATAGATTCTGAATTACCAGTGTTATTGGGATTAGATTTGTGAATCAGAATTCATGGGAGGATTTTCTTGGTTTACAGAGTGATACAGTTTAAATGTGTAGTGGAATGCATTTCCTTTGACTTCGGAGTTCTTTGTTCTGCATATACATCATTGCTAGGCTGACCATGATTTATCTACTCATCTGGTCACAGGAAAAGTGATGGGAAGTAGCTTTTGGGTATAGTTCATAAAAACAGTTTAAATGGAATGTAATTTGAGCTATGTACCAATTTAAATGTTCTGTTACTATGTCATGATATCTTGTTTTATAATTCATTTTAGAAAAATTTAAATACTAAGGGTCAGATTTTCAAAAGTGCACAGGGTCCAGCAGCTTCCAATGCTGAGCTCTTTTGGAAATCTAGTTCTGTACTTCTGTCTTATAGCCTTATCTATACTAGAAAAGTGCATCAGTTTAAATAGATCTAAAATCTGATGAACCAATGTAAACCTCTAGTGTATACACACTTAGCCTGGTTTAACGCTTACTTTTATTGGTCTAAACCAATAACCTAAAATATGAATAAAAATGTGATAAAGATGTGAAAACTTCATAATATATATATTCTTTATTAGAATTAAAACACACAAAACTGTCAAAAGTGGTGGTGATTCTACCTGGCATAAAAGTAAACCGGTAAGTATTTATACAGTTTTAGAATTTTATGTGAAAATAAATTGTCCTAAATAGTCTCACTTCTAATATCATAATGGTTCCTTGACTTCACCACAGTAACGTATTTTAATTTTCAAGGGTTAGTTCTTAAGTACCTTCTGACAAATGAAGTGAGAGACATTTTTATAGTTAAAATTGATTTAAGATAAGTTAACTTTTTCTTCCTCCTCTCATTATGATTATTAAGTATGCAAATTGTGTTTGTAGATTATCAGATTAGTGTAGCATGTTTACAAATGAAGTACATGGTTACAAATGGAATTAGAGTATGCAGGATAGAAATGAAATAAAGGTTCATCTTCAGATGCAGGCTGAAAATATACCGCAAGACCTTCTTCTGCATCTGCACTGGGGGAAAATAGGTATAGAGCCATATTATAGTTGACTCTGAAATTGAGTACTATCTCTGCACTCAAGGGAAAATTGAGGGACTATCCCTGCTTCACTGGGCAGCACAATGTCCCGAAAGGGGCAAGGAAGAGGAAAAGGTTGTAGCAATGTCTGCCGCATCCTGATTGGTAGAGCTTTTGCCAGCAGCACAGAAGGAATAGTGAGGTGCATTCCACAAAGGATGAGCTGTGGAAAAGAATTTGTATCTGATGCTGAATGCCTTCCAATATTTCTATGTGGATACTATGGCTCCGCTCTTCCCCTAAACAGCACAATGTAGGCCCTAGTTAATAAAGCAATAGCTTAGTTAATAGAGAAATAGCTTAGTTTTATATAAACATTTTTCAGTCAAGCCACACTAGTTCTTCTACCTTTCACCAGGCTTCATTTCATTTTTCTGTGTTTCCCAAAAATCTGAGTTCTTTTAATAGCGATAAACAGGAGAAATATTTCATTACTGCAGAATTACTTGTTTGGTTGATTTTTTTTTTTTCCAAAGGACCCAGTATTTAAATAAAAAAGGGGTGGAAAAAGCTTGTTTCTTCAGAAAGTCTCTCTGTTAAATTTCAAAATCAGGTAATTTTGGAGGTATATATTCTGGAGAGCAGTGTACTGTACCTTCTGGACTACAGCAATGCTATATTCTTGAGAGTGAAGTCATAAGCTCTCAGGAAACTCTAATCACTAAAAAATCCGGTAGTGCATCTCCTTAGCAGTGTAAGCTACTGTGAGCACATTAGGTCTGTCCTCCACTCCCTACACTGGCTTCCCATAGAATATTTATTGAATCAGGTTCAAAGTTTTGGCCCTTATTTTCAAGGAGTTTGATGGCCAGGGCCCACCATATCTAAAATATTAGTAAAACTCTGAGATGAAGATTATGGTAGACAACTATCTTCCTCCTGTACAGTGGAGCTTTACAACATAGTTAAAGCTTATCTGTCCAGCAGACAGCTTTCCCAGAGACATGTCCAAGACTATGGGATGAAATCCCACAGGAATGAAGGACCATAACAAATCTCATCACCTTCCACTCCAAGTGTAGAGCATGCTTTTTTTTTTTTTTTTTTAAAACCTTGTCTTATCTAAGAGACATTTAGCAGCATGTACATTTAAAAATACAACTTCCACATCCTTACCAAAACATAACATGACACTGCATGCACAGGTCCTCCTCCCTCCTTGGGGATGTGGGAGGAGGGCAGCGAACAAACCACACATGACACTTCAGTAATGCAGTAATGGAAGGCACTTTGATACTATGGCAATGAGTGCAGTATTAGAGCTTCCGTAAAACAGAAAAAACACCTAACTTGTATTTAATGCAAATGAGGGAGTATGCAACTCTGGGTAAGAACAACACAGTATTAATAAAACAGTAGCCATTACAATTGTGAATTTGACACTCAATACATGGTGAGCCTATTTAGAACTGCACTTCCATTGATTGATTTGTTTGAAAACAGCAAAAAATATTGTTTTTAAAGAGCATTGTATGTTTGCTGTACCTGATGGTTGGTGATTATTAATAGATTAAATATTTTTAACATTTAAGTACTTGTATTTGAGTACTTAAGAAATCATGCAAGTTTTATGGAATAAACTTACGAACTGAACTAACAACTGAGGATGGCTTTTGAAATGGTGTTACAAGATGAGGTATGGAATTAAAATTGTTTCCACTTTCTAATTCATAAACTAATTGGTACTAAAATTGAAATAGGAATAAAGTTTTCAGTATTGACCTTATCACTTTTTCTTTTAAATGTTGTTTGAAAAGTAAATGTCATCTTTTGACATCTTAAATTGTATTCCATAATTTAATTGAAAGAATGCATGTACTGTTGCACGCACTTACAACCTTTATGTACAAGTGGTTCTAAAGCTACATACCTTTTAAATCTCTCTATATATTTTCAATGTAGGTAGCAATTTTCAGGTGAATGTCACTATTGTTTATTATCAGAGAGCAAATTGAACACATTTGACTTTTTTTAATCTACTTGTATATGAAACATTGAGGATTTGGACAAGTTATAGATAATCAAGCATTAAGTGGCATTGACTACACTTGCCAATGGATTATATTTATGACTAATGGACTCAAATACTTGGATTGCTCTTACTAGTAGAGCTCTGAGTACTACAACCGGTGCTTCTGTTGGATCATTGATAATAATGTCATGACTGTATTTTGAAATGACTTTCTAACCCATGTTTTCTGACTTAGGCAATCCGTTCATCATCCCACTCCCCTCTCTGTCTGTCTAGCTTTATTTTCACATATTAGCTAGTTCTCAGCCTTCTTGGGCTCAGCACCTATTTGTAAACTCTGATGTCCTGTTGTAACCCACAGACACCTCCTAACCCTATGCTCCCCCATTCCTGCTGGGCTCTATTAGTGGGTGCTTCAGTACTAAGATTCCAGATGCTTTGGCCAGATGTGAACAGCCCTCACTACCCACAAGGGGGAGGGGCAGTGAATCGAGACAGCCCACCCCCACCCATGGCCCAGGAGAGGCAGAGAGTAAAAAGGAGGAGGATGGGAATTGGTTCCTTTAAGTAAAGTGGAGGGGATTGGGGGCAGAAGGGTCTGAGTGTGCAATCGTGGAAGTTATGGATGCCAGGATGGGTAGTATGACAGAGGGAGAGTAGGGGGAGGAAGTATACTAGGGTACCTGTTTTAGAGGGACTTGGGGGGGGGCAGGATAGGAATGGAAGAAGGAGCATTGCTTGGCTGTAGGGCAAGTGGTACATCAGGGATCTGGTTGGAGAACGTGTTATCTGAACTGAAGCAGAAATCTGCTCTTTCCCACCCTTGCAGAAAGAAGGTGCAGGGTATGGGAGCAGCTCCATCCCCTCCTCAAAATCCCTAGCTCCCGCCCACTTCTCTCCCCCCAATGTCCCAGAGTGACCTGCTGCATCTAATGCAAACAGACACCAAATGCTCCCTCCTGGTTCCTGTCCCACAAGGCTGATGGCTCCTTGCTCTGGGTGTTGTGATCTCTTGGTTAGAAGCACTGTTCAGGTTTCCCATGGCTCCCTTGAAGGGGAGCTGGCCATGCCAAATTAGTGTGAGTGGCATTGTGACCTACCACGTGGAGGCTCAGTGCAACTCAACTCCCCGTTATTATGATGGAAGGGTGGTTGGGCCAAACTTGAGTGACACAGTGACCCCATGAACCAGCTTTTAACTCCAGGAGCGGGGAGCCAAGCCCAGCTAGTCCTTTGACACATTCTGGTGATCCAGTTTTGAGTTACAACCCACTGGCAGAGAAATGCTGCATTAGATAAAGCAATTTATTGGCCATACAAGGATTTTGGGACCCCTCCCCCTTCTCCTCAATAACTTTTTTGGAAATGTCAGCCCTGGTGGAGATTAGAGCAGTCCTGCTCTATGTTGTGTCAGATAATTGCTTTCACTCAGGCCTTTTCCAGCTGGGGGTAGCAGGAGTGCAGCATGCTCCATCCATACCCTTTACCTGCCCCTGCACTAGGTACTGCAGGGGAATAATTTAGGTTCTAGCTATGTTAGTTTTGTGCTCAGTGGCGTCTGCTTCATGCTGGGGGAATTCCCAGCTGCAGAGATGCAATCAATTGTCACCTCCTTCACTTTGCTGGAGCAGTGTATAGAGAGTGGAGCAGGGGCCAAGATCTAACCCTTTTATAATAGAATCAGAGATGTTAGAAATGGGTAGGGAAAAACCTCTTTGATTATCCTTTACTTCTCTCCTTACTAACCCATTCTATAATGTACATTTAATGGGGTCTCTTGCTAAGTTTAGTTTTAAATTATTCCAAGTGATGAGGTTTCAGCAACTTTTGTTGGGGCACTATTCCTCAGTCTAAGGGCTTTTCTACTTGGTAAAATTTACTGGTATAATTATATTGCTGTGGTTATACTGGTATAACTCCCTGTGTGGACACTTTTATTCCAGAATAATTGTGTCCACATGAGGAGTTATAGCAGTATAATTATGGTGATGAACTTGTCTGTGGTGATAAGCCCTAATAGGTGCCACTGTTAGAAAACATCTATTGATATCTATGACTAATTCTTTCTACCTTCTGTCCTCCACTTCAGCCAGTATTAAGCTGTACTACTTTTGTATGCTCAGTCTGGTTTTTATCTTACCTTACCATTTACACCAATTGTGACTGTATTACTTCTAATGTGTAATTTACACCACTATTTACATTATCATTGAGCTTGGACCCCTATTCTTTACTTAGTAGTTTCACACCAATCTGTTTAGACAGCTGTGGGCCAAAGTGCTATGGAAGGATGTTGATGTTAGACAATTGAACGATACTTAATTGCAGAAAAAAATTGTAACACTTCTATATTTTAAGATGCAGATGAATAAACACCAGCTAACAGATGTCAGAGGCTGGGAAAAATAGTCACTTGGAGTGTTCCACTGAAATAACAGTTATTAAGTGGTGATGTAGTACATACTTCAAAAATTATTTTGCTGCCAAGTTAGTTTATAGTTATCGAATTAATTATCTGTTCTCTAGCTGTAAAATGTGTAATGAATGCAGAACTGCTTAAACCATGCTAATGCTAATTTTATTTCATTAGTCTGCTTGACCTGAGAAATTTTTTTGATTGCTTATACCTGTTAAGTAGCGACAAACAAATGACAAGCTCTGTTTTGTTGATGTTATATTTATATCCATGGAGACGCTTTTAGCATGTTCTCTAAACCATATCAAATGACTTGTTCCCCTCTGTTCTAGAAAAGTGGTCTATCCACTCTAATATAAAATAAAAACCAGTCTGGCATTTTAGCAAAACTGATTTGCAGTTGACACCAGGGTTGGATTGTGTTCATGCCCTTATGCAATTGTGTTTGTGTGTGAGTTTCCTGACACTTCAGCATTTTCATTTGATATTGGCACAGATTCTAGCTCCCATGATGCCATTGGCAGGGCAAGTTCTGCAGGTCTGTGTGAAATGATGCCAGTGCAGTGACTAGTAAATAATTCAGGTATCATCTGGTGTCTAGATTGTATTACCCAGAGGTACTGGTTTCCCTTGTCTTCCTAAGTGAAAGATCTTTACCTAAGCAAGTTTTTCACTTATGTTCAGTTCCCAAAGACTTCACCTACCTTATTGAAGGACCCATCTCTCTCAGCTTGTGAGTGCTCTGAGCCCTTGTGATGAATGCCAAGATGGTGTCTCTGTGTATATCTTTCGAAACCCACTGTTTTGTCCTCTGACTCAGTATGACCTCCATGCTGTTCTTCCCCACCTGTGGACTTCCCATCCCTTGCTCATTCATATGTAAATAGAACTGCCATTGTTCTTGGTCACATCTTGCTTAACTTTATTGGAGACAGATAGTTACCTTCCCTCCTATATGGGATAAAACCTGTTTCTCCCTGTATTTGGCAACAGATTTTAAAGCATACTATCATTAAGTACCCATATTTCCTCATATAGTGCTAATATATACATTTCACAATAATATTAATCACCAGTTTCTTAGCTTTCAGAAAATATCTTACTTTGATACTTGTATAATACGGTAATATTGTATGCAATCACTTGATTGTTTATCATTTGCAATTCAGACCTCTGCAAGAGACTTTTTCCTGCTCTACAGATTGATGGTTTAGTTTACCTATTATGTAAATGTTGCCGTCTTTGTCTCTGCCAGATGACCAGTCTGGTCAGACAAATAAATACACATCCTTTTGTCTAGGACGAACTGTATTTATGCGTTGCTTCCCAAATGCATTTTAATAACATAATTCAATCTCTTGTCCGCAGCACTTTGTAAACATCCTGTACACACATCACACAAGAATTTTAATGATCAGTGATTTGTTTGTTTTCCAATGATATATTACATGCCACCTTTTGTGTATATATTATGTCAGTAGTGGTTAGGTGTAGTGAGTGTCTCAGGCTATGTTGCTGAGACAGAGTAGTAAACCAACGGTTTACCAAAGGTCCATCTAGTCCAGTATCTTGTCTTCTGACAGTGGACAATGCCAGGTGCCCCGGAGGGAATGAACAGAACAGGTAATCATCAAGTGATCCATCCCTTGTCACTCATTCCCAACTTCTGACAGACGAGGGCTAGGGACCAGAGGGAAATAAGAAGGAGAATGTGAGGGGAATGAGACTGAGGGAGGTATTAAAACAAGAGACTGGGGAGAGGCATGAATGAAGAAAATGAATGAGATAAAACACTGGGTGGGTCAAGGAGGCAGGTTAGTGATAGGGAAAGGATTGAGCGAAAGAATGCTAGAATAGCAGTTAGACAACTTCCTCCAAGCAGTGAACAGAGAAATTTATATTTTTTGTTAGTTCACATAAGGTTGAATTTTGAGCCTGAAATTTGGAGTTGGCAGCTTTGCCCTAAATCCTCAAACCAGAAGAACTGGAAATAAGTGACATTTCAAATCTCATTATTTTTGAAAACTTGCATTTGGCAATACTACTTTCACCTTCCCTTAGACCTGGTCTACACTATGGGGTTAGGTCAAATTTAGTCACGTTAGGTCAATTTAAAAATGAATGCGTCCACACAACCAACCCCATTCCGTCAACCTAAAGGGCTCTTAAAATCAACTTCTGTACTCCTCCCCGGCGAGGGGAGTAGCACTAAAATCGACTTTGCTGGGTCAAATTTGGGGTAGCGAGGACGCAAATCGACGGTATTGGCCATCAGGAGCTATCCCAGAGTGCTGCTTTGTGACCACTCTGGACAGCACTTTGAATTCCGATGCACTAGCCAGGTACACAGGAAAAGCTCTGGGAACTTTTGAATTTAATTTCCTGTTTGGTCAGCGTGGCAAACTCAGCAGCACAGGTGACCATGCAGTCCCCTCAGAATCGTAGAGCGTAGAATGTTTCTACGCTCCCCCTATTACCTCTGTCCCTGAGGTTATCGCAGATTAGAAGGCGAAAAAAATGCATTCGTGATTACATGTTTTCCGAGCTCATGCAGTCCTCCCGCATTGATAGGGCACAGCTTAATGCATGGAGGCATTCAGTGGCAGAGGCCAGGAAAGGACATGATGAAGTGTCTGTTGGAGCTGCAGGAAAGCCAACAAGAGCACAGACCCCAGCTGCATCCACTGTATAACCGCCTACCCTCATCCCCATGTTCCATAGCCTCCTCACCCAGACACCCAAGAACGTGGGTGCGGGGAGGCTCCGGGCATCCAGCCACTCCACTGCAGAGGATGGCCAAAGCAACAGAAGGCTGTCATGCAAACAATTTGATTTTTAGTGTGGCTACAATAAGCAATGTGGCCTTGTCCTTCCCTCCTCTCCCATCCCACCTGGGCTACCTTGTCCATTATCTCATTTTTTTAATTAAAGAAAGAATGTATGGTTTCAAAATAATAGTTACTTTATTTCGAAGTGGGGAGGGTGGCTGGCTTACAGAGAATTAAAATCTACAAAGAGAGTGGGTTTGCATCAAGGAGAAACACACACAATTGTCACACCAAAGCCTGGCCAATCACGATACTGGTTTTTAAAGCCTCTCTGATGCGCAGTGTGCCTTTCTGTGCTCTTCTAATCGCCCTGGCATCTGGCACAAAACGATTGTCTGCCAGTGCTTTCACGGAGGGAGAGGCAACTGACGAAATGTACCCCAAACCACCCACGACAATGTTTTTTTGTCCTATCAGGCACTGGGTGTTTAAACTAGTATTCCAATGGAGACTGCGGGAACGGTGGTATAGCTATCCGCAGTGCACCGCTCTGTAAGCTGATGCTCGGCATGGTAGTGAGGATGCACTCTGCTGACTTAATGCGCTTTAGTGTGGACATACGCAATTGACTGTATAAAATTGATTTCTTAAAATGGACTTAATTTCATAGTATAGACGTACCCTTATTCTCCTTTACAATCCCCACTTCTCTTCTCTCCCTGATTTGTCTCATCCCGTAAAAGATGAAGGGCTACGGGAGACTAGTAGGCAAACTCCTCTAAAATCAGAGCTCAGGGCTTGACTAGCCAGTCCTAAGTCTTACAAGCTTCCCATAGTTTTCTGCAGGAGGACTTCCCCTATGGCAATCTGCAGGAACTGTATTTACTTGACTGCTGCTAGCTTCCCTTCTGAGGCTGGGAGAAATGAGAAGCAGAGATTGTGTGAATTTATACTTTAAACTGGAAAGATCTAGACAAAACAGCTTTGTTGTGACAGTTAAGTTGTTTCACACACAACATCTCATAACCAAATGGGCTGTGTCTGGGTCAAATTGTGTACTCCATTGTATATTGCAACTTCCACTTGCTACTGTGTGTTTTTTTGTTTGTTTGTTTGTTTGTTTGAACACATTTCTCACCTTGCCCAAGGCCAGGGTAGTTATAATGTATACTTGGCAGCTTCTCAGCCCAGGAAAGGTGCTTGACATCCAGCTGAAGTACTGTTGACTGAGAAGCCATCAAAGAGCAATCAGGAATCCTCAGTTTGGATTGTTTCTCAAATGCTGGCTCAATCCCATGTAACAGTAGATTTTCAACACAGGGGCACCAGCATGGCTGTTGGAGCTGCAGCTTCTCAGACTGGGTACATGGTCAAAGTGAGCAAGACTATTTAGAAGGGGCCACCCATCACCATATGCAAGAAGATCAGGCTGGGGGAGAGAGGGAGGGGACAGGAGGGGCTTTGCCTAGCGTGAAACACTGACAAAACTTTGAACTCTCAAATTTGGGAAGGGGAGACAGCGTCTTGGGACTTCTGGTATTTTGCAAAGAGCAGTAATTCTCTAGTGCTTTTTAAAGTGATTATGGTTATGCAATTACTTTGCTAAGCCTGAGTTCCTTGCTTTATTGTCCCCAGAGATGTTAAAGGAGAAGTCAAGAGTTCCCACAGCTAGGTGGAACTCATGCATACTGTGTGTAAGCAGCTGGGAGGTTTGGGACACCGGTTTCAGGAACTAGGGCAGCTGGACTTGCCAGGTCCCTTGTTGGAGCCCTTTCTTGGAACAAGAGGCTTGAGCCTTGGAGTGCACCCTAGAATTCCAGAGCTAGAAAGAGTAACTGGACCTTACCAAGAACCCTGTTGGCTTAGAAGCACTGGGCAGCACAGCATGGGGAGGAGGTGACCAGCCCTCTATGGAGAAAGAAGTGGTTCAGGACTATTTAGAAAAGCTGGATGAGCACAAGTTCATGGGGCCAGATGTGCTGCATCTGAGGGTGCAAAATGAGTTGGCAGATGAGATTGCAGAGCTATTGGCCATTATCTTTGAAAACTTATGGTGATTGGGGGAGGTCCCGGATGACTGGAAAAAGGCTAATATAGTGCCTATCTTTAGAAAAGGGAAGGAGGAGGATCCAGGGAACTACAGACCAGTCAGCCTCACCGCCCTGGAAAAATCATGGAGCAGGTCCTCAAGGAATCAATTCTGAAGCGCTTAAAGGAGAGGAAAGTGATCAGAAACAGTCAGCATGGATTCACCAAGGGCAAGTCACACCTGACTAACGTAATTGCCTTCTATAATGAGATAACTGGCTCTGCGGATGAGGGGAAAGCAGTGGATGTGTTATTCCTTGACTTTTTAGCAAAGCTTTTGATACGGTCTCCCACAGTATTCTTGCTGGCAAGTTAAAGAAGTATGGGCTGGATGAATGGACTATAAGGTGGATAGAAAGCTGGCTAGCTCGTCAGGCTCAACAGGTAGTGATCAAAGACTCCATGTCTGGTTGGCAGCCAGTTTCAAGCGGAGTGCCCCAAGGATCGGTCCTGGGGCTGGTTTTGTTCATTATCTTCATGAATGATCTGGAGGAGGGCGTGAACTGCACTCTCAGCAGATTTGCAGATGACACTAAACTGGGAGGAATGGTAGATACACTGGAGGGTAGGGAGAAGATACAGAGGGATCTAGACAAATTAGAGGATTGGGCCAAAGAAACCTGATGAGGTTCATCAAGGACAAGTGGAGATTCCTGCATTTAGGATGGAAGAATCCCATTCACTGTTACAGACTAGGTACCGAATGGTTAGGCAGCAGTTCGGCAGAAAAGGACCTAGGGGTTACAGTGAACGAGAAGCTGGATATGAGTCAACAGTGTGCCCTTGTTGTCAAGAAGGCTAACAGCATTTTGGGCTGTAATTGCCTGCAGATTGAGGGATGTGATCATTCCCCTCTATTCAGCATTGCTGAGACCTCATCTAGAGTACTGTGTCCAGTTTTGGGCCCCACACTACAAGAAGGATGTGGAAAAATTGGAAAGAGTCCAGCGGAGGGCAATAAAAATGATTGGGGGGCTGGAGCACATGACTTCTGAGGAGAGGCTGGAGGACCTAGGATTGTTTAGTCTGCAGAAGAGAAGAATGAGGGGGGATTTGATAGCTGCTTTCAACTACCTGAAAGGGGGTTCCAAAGAGGATGGATCTAGACTGTTCTCAGTGGTACCAGACGACAGAATAAGGAGTAATGGTCTCAAGTTGCAGTGGGGGAGGTTTAGGTTGGATATTAAGAAAAACTTTTTTTCACTAGGAGGATGGTGAGACACTGGAATGCGTTACGTAGGGAGTTGGTGGAATCTCCTTCCTTAGAGGTTTTTAAGGTCAGGCTTTACAAAGCCTTGGCTGGGATGATTTAGTTGAGAATTGATCCTGCTTTGAGCAGGGCTTTGGACTAGATGACCTCCTGAGGTCCCTTCCAACCCTGGTATTCTATGATACTTGCTCCAGGTACTTCCATATTTCTGCTGGTATGCCATCAGGGCTAAGAGGTTTCTTATTTTTCATGTTGCTTAATGTTTCTGCAACTACTACATCTAGGACTGGTGCCACCAGACCCTAGTTTGGTTTCATATTATGGCATGGTTCTCTTGGATTCTTTTCATTCATAAACCTTTCAGATTAGTTTCTCCACCACTCCTTAATCTTGTTTCAATTGATTAACATATTTCCACATTCATCTTTAATGACTTTGCTTTCACCAGTGATGCCAGTCAGCTCTGTGCTCTTGGGGAACCAGGGTGCAATATCCAACCTGACTCATGAAAGACACCCCCCATCCCTCTAGCCTCTGCTTAAACCAAAACCAGTCAGAGGAAAAAACTTGCAGAGAGCAGTGATGGGCATTGGGAGACACACCTAGACCCTTCCTGACAAGGGTGACAAGATTAAGACATCTCCATTAGCATACAGAATGAAGAACAGCGACAACTCCCCGTCCCTCATCTGCATGAAAGATGGGGCAGAGAGACATCTCAATTTGCATACAGAATGGAGAACAGAGAACCACACTGAACTCTGGGACCAGAAAAAGCAGGGAAGCACTGCATCATGGGAATCTCTGCTCCAGGTGCTAATGAACCTATGCCTGCACACAACCAGCTCAGCAGTTATCAGACCAATTCTAATAATGAATCCTTAATTGATATCCAAAATACTGAAAGCAGCCTAGTTGCATTGTGAGCTCCCTGGAAGAAAACACCACCCATAGCCAAGAGTGATCAGCTCCTGTTGTCTAGCCTAAAGTAAACCCTTGAGTCATCGGTTTACCCATAACAAATCTAGTGTTATCCCTTGAACCGTTGTATTTTCTCTACAAAACTCCCTGCTCACCCTCCAGTCAGGGTTCTGATGCTTAGATCCAAACTATGCATCAGTTCCACTGGGCCTCCATCTTTTCCTGCCTGATCGAGCTGGGGGCTCTGCTGTCGCCAGCACTCAGGACCCTGAGCTACCACCATCACCTGGGAACCCCGACCAGTTCAAGCCTCATGGAGTGGGTGAGATCCCTCCTCTTTCTCTCTCTCTTTGTTGTCCTTTCTACCTTAGGTATTAACCTTTAATAATGTATGTTATGTTGGTTTAGTCCTCCTTGTGTAGTTATCACTATTATTCAATAAGTAACTTTTATGGTTAAGTTGGTTGCTTCTTGCTCTCTTGCCGAACTTTACTGTTTTGTATTTTTAGCTTCACTCTACAGCAACGTTTCTTTTACCTAAGCTGAAGATCCCTGCAGCGCCCAAAATACTGTGGGGTTTGCTCATCAAGTAGGTTACTGCCAGTACAATTTTGATGTGAGAGTGGGGATAGGGATGTGCTGAATCCAGGATGCATAAGGGTAACAGCTTGAAAGTGCTGCTTGATCCAGTCCATGGAGCCCAGGGGCATATAAGGAGAGGCAGCTTGAAAGTGCTGCTTCATTCAGCCAAGTGAGTCCAGGGACATATAAGGGGTCAGCTTGACAGTGCTGACTGACCCAGTCCGCTCAGACTTGCTCTGTTAATGTATGTGTGGGTGTGGGTGTGTTGATCCGGTTCTGGGGCTGGAGAAGCCCAGCCCTGGGGAACCTAGCTCCTGCAGGATAGCGCCATTGGGAGGGGACTTGCAGAAGGGAGAAGTAGAGCTCCCTATGAAAACACAAGTGACACAAGCAGCACATAGATAGAATTACAGAATCCTCTCCCCCAGAAGAGTAACCTGAATAAATGAGCATACCCCAAAGTAACAGGCAAATCTGGTAACACCATTAATCCTCCTGTTGCAAGTCACTGCCAGTCTATAGATTTTTCTCATCCTCATTTCAAGATGGGCATATAAACCTTCCTTGGCTTTAGCAGCTGCCACCTCCTTTCTTCACTATCTTTTTGGCTCTTTTATCCTATAATCAGTTACCCATATTTAGTTTCCATAATCTCATCAGTTTTACTTGAAGATCCATGGATTCTACTAAGAGCAGTGTGTTGCTGAACATAGTTTTCAACTTTTGGCAATTGTTTCGAGAACTATACTAGTCTTTTCTTTCCCGGAACAAGCATTTCCTGAAGATTGACCCATTTATGATAGCCAGGACTTGGCTGGCTTGTTCTTTAGTTTCTGTAGTCTGGGTGTGTGAGATGGTGTATAGAAACATGGCTAGCTCATACTGTTCTGAAATATTGTTTCCTCTATGTTTGTATTTCATTACCACATACAGCTAAGGTTAAAATGCTGTTGAAAAGTTTCAGCTTCCTTTAAACTGAGGCAGACTACTTCGTTGTTTAGTTTCAAGACCCAGTGTTTCGTGAAGTAAATGTTTCAAGTTACTTCAATCTCCAAGAATAGATGTAATACAGGGAAAATGGTGTGATCTGTAGTAGTGACTCGCATTGCTGGTGCTTATAGTTTGACAAATATTGATAAATTATATACATTTTAATTGCAGATACCAATGCATTCTCTATTTCTATATCCCAGTAGATAAGTGTAGCAGAAAGAGTATGTTTTGCTATAAGTGTGTTGAGTCTCCTCTAGATCTCCCTAGGTTTGTGTGTGTGACACTTTACCTCCAGAATAGCACCCTGGAACCCCCATATTTACCACTGTCATATAATTGATATATTTTGTACAAAGTATGCCTTATGAGGTATCATTTTAAAAGTCTTGATCTGTTGAACATTAATATCCTGTTGGATTGCATGTGCTATCATTGAATGTGAAGTTATGAAGTTTTTCTATATGTGTGTTACTGAAATATGTTGTGAGGTTGGGAACACCCACAACCAGCCTTTCTGGTACAACAATGGAATAGCCAGACATGCTGATGGTCCAGTAATTGGAATCCACTCTCGCAACAGCCACCTCAGAAGACTTTTCAGAGAGAGCATGTAGACAAGGGAGAATGCTTGACCAGTGGGGATGACATAATGAAACTATATCACAGCATAAATCATAAACGATAAAAGACGGGAAGTGACATCATGACTTGGCCTCCCTTCCCCCACAGCCCAACACCTGGAAACATGTCTGGAGGACAGACTTTGAACTGGAGCAGAGTGGTCCCAGGCTGGGAAGGGTGGTCCCAGGCTGGGAAGGATAGTCCCAGCCTGTCTATGGAAGATCTGCAACCTGCTTGTACCATCTGCCAGGGTGATACACTGCTTGATTCAAATCCTCTTTTGTTTATAGAACTTAGACTGAGATTTGATTTTATTTCTTAGGTAACCAGTTTTGATCTCTATGCTTGCTACTGCTTATCACTTAAAATCTATCTTTCTGTAGTTAGTTAATGTTTTATATTTTACCTAAAACGGTGCGTTTTGGTTGAAGTGCTTGGGAAATCTCAGCTCAGTTTTCAAAGACTAGTGTGTGTCCTTGCCACATCGAGGGAGGGGTGAACTTAATGAACATACATTGATCAGGCTTCTGAGCAGTGCAGAACAGCATAGTTCTGGGGGAACAGTTGGGGGGAATTGGCTGGAGCCTCCCTATTGATGGTTCATGAGTGGCTGAGAGATTGTTAATGTAACTCATTGGGTGTGTCCCTTGCTTGTGGTTGTCTGTGCAAATACATTATCTGCCAGAGGTTTGTGAATTAATACAGCATCATAATATGAGAGGGATACCCCAAGTTGGAGGGAAAGAGGGCTCAGTGGTACCACAGTTCAAGTTGCACCCTTGAGATCCCATTGTACTGTGTTTATATTTAAAATTGTACTTCTTTGCTATTCATTGTACAGGATTTATTTTGCATTATTGAGCTTGTTCCCAGCCATACTCAAAAGATTACACAGCCTTGCAGTGAGTGTATTTTTAATTGTTATATTTTTATAGACTGAATTTAATGGATGTGTATTCTGGCCAGTGGTGTCCAGTTGGTAGACAAGTTGCAAGATTGTTTAGAAAAGACAGTTTAAAATTTTTTGAGTGGCAATAGTTGGAGAAATAGTATCTGTTTTGTTAACTGAGCAAAATATTTTAAAGTTAATATTATATTTTATATAACTGCTGTTATGGCAGCTTTTATCAGTTTAATATTTTGTAGAGGAAATTTGCTTTGTGATACAGCTTATTTTATGTAAATCTCATTACAGAAACTGCTTTAACTTAAAAAAAACTAGTAATTTGCAGTGGTTCTTCATCATGTTACTTTCTAATTAATGGATATTTTCTCTATACTGCCAAGAAACTGCTTGCACTTGCTAACTATTTTTTAAATTTAAAGTGTATTCAGTTGCTTTTAGAAACCAGCTGAATTGCATGAGAGACGAGTTTTGGTAATTGTTCACTCATCTATATAATTATTTTGGGAGGATTTAAATACCTTTCATAATTACGCAACTGAAGGATAATTTGTTGATTTTAAAAAACCCCTGCAGCAAACCCTACCTTATCCAGTTGGGGGCCTACACTATAGTCCCACGTTCACTGTACACCCAAAACTACCTGTTGAAGTAGAACTTCGGGTATGCAAGGAAACAGGTTTATTCTATCACTAAAATTGTTAATGTACGTACCTTGTCTTTCTGTGAAAGTCAAAATGCCTTTGCACTGGAAACACATCTGATATAACTGTAATGGAATTTACAAGAAACGTCTGTAAGCCTGGCCTGATCTTTAATCTTCAAGAATGTGAATACTTCTGCGCTTTATAACAAAAACTTACTTTGTCATGTATTAAAACCAAATATTTTTAAAAATAGTAAAAATAAAAAAATCCCTCAAAGGCTCCATGTTGTTCTGATTCTGTAGTTCCTTTTGTGATCATTTAAGAACTTCTAGGTGCAGATGATGACTCACTATGATACACAAAATTCTCTTCCCCCAACTCAGCTTCCTTCTGTCTTCAGCCCCACTCCCACATAGGAATGAGGTCTTAGAGTTAATAGGAATATTTTTCCTTAATGACCCAAATCTGTAATCAGTTGTGCATTTTCTTGAAGAAAAATTGGCCAAACTACATACATTTTTAATGTATCAAAATCCTTAATGAATTCAGGTGTTGTATAACTGGGTTATTGCAATGAGTTATACCAGAGTCTAAATCTGTTGACTATTCAGTAGTTTCAGCTAACATATAATACTGCAGAAAGCAAAGGGGCATTTGACACATGAAGGGTAATACAATTGTCCTCCAGACACAGGCGTTCAAATTCAGTTCTGGGAGTATTTCTAAACCTTGGTTTTGACTTATAAAGTCTCTGGGGGTTTAAGTCCTAGCTACTTTGGAAATTGCCTCTTTCCTCATACTCTTCTCCAAGAGTTGAGATCAGCAGAGGAGTTCAAGATGACTGCCCAGATTTGAATGTTTGCAGTGTTGTAGCTGTGTTGGTCTCAGGATGTCAGAGACACAAAGTGGATATGATAATATATTGTATTGGTTCCTTTATGGGTCTAATAAAAGAGATTACCTCACATACCTTATGTGTGTCAGATTTCAATGGGCTGATGGAATGCTTGACTGACAAGGTGTTTCCAGTGAAGGGCACTCAACTCTGAAATTAGCTTACCTCTTCCCTCTGATAAAAGCAAAGCTTGGTGAGCTTCAGGTCACGACACTGGGCTGATTTCAAGGTTTTTCTGAAGAAGTGGGTTAGGTGGGGAGGATTCTTTCTTTTTGGCAGTGGTAGGGGAAGAATTGATATATTTTAGGAAGATGTATTTTTGTGTTAAATTGATGTAGATGATATCTAAAGGTTTGTGTTTTAAAATGAGGAGTAGAAATAGTACAAGTAGATTCCTTCAATTTTTGT
The DNA here is from genome assembly GCF_007399415.2 of Gopherus evgoodei. Taxonomy (NCBI): domain Eukaryota; kingdom Metazoa; phylum Chordata; order Testudines; family Testudinidae; genus Gopherus; species Gopherus evgoodei. The sequence continues at coordinate 97,084,607 of NC_044325.1, forward strand.
CATTCTTATCTTTGAGTGTTGTATTGTCACAAGAAAGGGTATCTTTCATATTCAGGCTCTCCATTCTTCAGGAGACAAGATCAGACCTATCAATCACCAGAGAGGGGCTTTCTGGAAAACTACCTGCGTACTCTTCTGCCTGGCAGAAGCAACAGGTGGTCTCCAGGCTTCCTATTTTCGCTGAGCTTCTTGACATGAGAAACATCTAATTCTAATTTGAATCAAGATTTCTTCCTCTGTTTGGTCCAGCTGAGACCCATTCTGTATTCCCCAGCAGCCTCTCTCTTCAGGGCAAAGGATGTTTGATTCATAATATAGAGCAGCAGAGAGAGAGAGACAGAAGTGCCTTCCGTCTGCCGCCATGTTCAGCGGAAGAAATTTTAAAACCAAGAAAAACCCTTCCCCAGTAAGAGTAAAGACCTCCCTGAAGTGAGGGAAAAAGTGGTGTTCCAGCTAGGATCTCCAGATGCAGCAACAACTTCTAGTAGCTTGTCTCCAAACTGAAGAGAACCTGGCAGCCTGGGAGTAACATTTCATCAGGAGTTTCTTGCAGCAGCACTGACAACAGTCCAGTGCTACTGCAGCCAGTACTCTCCAGATGTGCATCAGTGACCAGCAGCTGCCATATGCCTAGCAGCTGTCCAAAAGTGACATTTCCATACAATCCTCTGTCAGCAACAAGAATGCTTGACTTGTGTGTGTGTGTGTGTGTGTGTGTTCTGAGGAGAATTGGATCCCTGGAGGTTGGAGAGTAGACTTCTCAGCCCAGTGCGCTGTCCTGGATTGATGAGCAGTGGAAGTGGTCTAGTCAGCAAGAGCTGCACAATAGAATTCCATAGACTCCTGATGTTTCAGCAGCCGATGTCCCAGCCCTCCACCCCCGCTGTACCTCAGAACCTGGTGAAGTACAGGCAGAGACTATTTTCTTACTTTCTGGCTATTGAAAAAGCACCAAGCCTAGAGAGATGCTTGGAAGACCAATATTATGTTTTTTTTTTCTCTCATATGGGTTGACGGTACCTGAGCTATTTGGATTGAAGAAACTCCACAGGTCAGTAAAAACATCAACTTTCAAATGGAGACATTGAAGTTCACCTTGGCAGTCCTTTTGTGTAGCATTAAGTTAAGCTGCGGCCAGCACATCCCTTGTCCTGCGGTGCTTCCTGCTGCCCCCATTGGCCTGGGACGGCGAACCGCAGCCAGTGAGAGCTGCGGTCGGCCGAACCTGCCGATGTGGAAGGTAAACAAACTGGCTCGGCCTGCCAGGGTGTGTACCCTGGTGAACCGCGTGCCAGAGTTTGCCGACCCCTGGCCTAAACCAACATAAGTTACATTATTGAAGGTTAAAACGTGAGGTAGAAAAGAAAACAGAGAGAGAGAAAGCAGGATCTCACTGCTTCCATGAAGCTTGAACTGGTCAGTGTTTCCAAGTGATGATGGTAGCTCAGGGTCCTGGTAGGCAGAGCCCCCAGCATGATTAGTCAGAACAAAATGACATCCCAGTGGAACTGATGCAGAGTTTGGGTCCATGCATCAGAACACTTACTTGAACATAGGTAGGGGTTTTTGTAGAGAAACCACAATGGTTCAAGGGAGAACACTAGATTTGTTTATGGTTAAACTGATGACTTAAGGGTTTTCTTTAGCCTAGACAATAGGAGCTGATCACTCTTGGCTATTGGTGGTGTTTTCTTCCAGGGAGCTCACAATGCAGTTAGGAGCGAAGAGTCCTGTGGCACCTTATAGACTGACAGATGTATTGGAGCATGAGCTTTCATAGATGAATACTCACTTCGTGGATGCAGGTAGTGGAAATTTCCAGAGGCAGGTATAAATATGCAACAAGAATCAGGCTAGAGATAACGAGGTTAGTTCAGTCAGGGAGGATGAGGCCGTCTTCTAGCAACTGAGGTGTGAACACTAAGGGAGGAGAAACTGCTTTTGTAGTTGGCTAGCTATTCACAGTCTTTGTTTAATCCTGAGCTGATGGTGTCAAATTTGCAGATGAACTGAAGCTCAGCAGTTTCTCTCTGAAGTCTGGTCCTGACGTTTTTTTGCTGCAGGATGGCTACCTTTAAATCTGCTATTGTGTGTCCAGGGAGGTTGAAATGTTCTCCTACAGATTTTATATATTGCTATTCCTAATATCTGATTTGTGTCCATTTATCCTTTTACGTAGGGACTGTCCAGTTTGGCCAATGTACATAGCAGAGGGGCATTGCTGGCATATGATGGCATGTATTACATTGGTAGATGTGCAGGTGAATGAACCAGTGATGGTGTGGCTGGTCTGATTAGGTCCTGTGATGGTGTCACTGGTGTAGATATATGGGCAGAGTTGGCATCGAGCTTTGTTGCATGCATTGGTTCCTGAATAAGAGTTAGTATGGTGCAGTGTGTAGTTAAGCTGCTTCAGTATTTTGGATATCAATCAAAGTTTCATTACTAGAATTGGTTTGATAATTGCTGAGCTGGATGTGTGCAGGCATAGGTTCATTAACATCTGGAGTAGAGCTCCCCCATGATGGAGTGCTTCCCTGCTTTTCTGATCCCAGAGTTCAGTGCGATTCTTAGTTGGAATCTCTGTTCTCCATTCTGTATGCTAATGGAGATGCCTCCCTGTTCCATCTTTGATGCAGATGAGTCTAGCTTAACTCTTTTTATGCATGTGAATGAATATATATATAATATATGTGTGTGTAATAAACAGTCAAAGGCCATTTTTTTAAAAACTGAAGGGTAGAGCCGCGCAAGTTTTGTTGGTTCACTGGCAGTTTTGAAAAATTGAAAGAAGTCTAGTGCCAGGTCAAACAGAAAACAAAAATTTTGGTGAACTGAAGTAAAAACATTTTGAGTTAGATGGGATGAAATGTTTCATTCAGCCTGACTCTCAAATTTTTTTATTTCAATTTTGGACAGTTTAAACATCAGGCTAAAGATTGTAAGGAGAGCACCTCCTCATTCTCTACTTACCTCCTCTGTCCATTTTGTTACTTCATCTTGAAAAACATCAAAATAATTTCTTTTTTGACATTACCAAAACATTTTGGTTTCTTGGTTTGGTTAAAACTATTCAGTGAAACCCAGCATGAATTTATGAAGAGTTTCAAGCTGATCAAAAATGAATAATTTGGCAGACTATTTGCCAATTTTATTTTTTGTGTGTGTCCAGCTCTCCTGAAGTGTGTAAAGGTTTTTTTAAAAAGGGATGGAAACCGTATAGTGTGAGATACCTCTCCATTACATATCACATGATATTAAAAAGGATTAAATGATCAGATTGCATCATTCTCTAAGAAACTCTAAGCATGTAGATTGTAACTGGAGGAAACTCCTTTCTTGTTCAGTTATCATCTGATCTTCAGTAATATGATAACCTTTTAACAGGATTTAGAGAGCTATCCGTAATTGCTCAGCACAATGAGTTAACAATCTGCTGCCTGTAGTCGTGAAAGTAACTATAAACAGCAAACCAATGGAATTACCATTCTTTATCCCTTGAAACTAACATCTGTAATAGATGATTCTACAAATAATTTTGCTTAAATTAAAGATTAAATATATTACTAACGTAGTCAGAGGAAGTTTGTGCTGTAAAGAAATAAATGATTTTCATGTACTATAGCTTTAGTTTCTTTGTATTATTCAATTTTATTGACCACTATATTGCAAAAGTTATATGAAAGATTAGATTTAATTTGCCAAGAATTCATACAGAATATTTCTTAGAAAACATTTATTGTAAGTTTCAATTTGTGATTAAAAGAACTTGGTTACTGATTACAAATTAAAAAGAGAGTGAAGAGCAGGGCTGGTTCCAGGCACCAGCATTCCAAGCAGGTGCTTGGGACGGCAATCTGCAAGGGGTGGCAATCCGTGTGTGTTTGCCCCCCAAGCAGCGCGCTGAATTGCCGCCACCAACGGCGGGGACAGTCCGTGTGTTGTTAGGGTGGCATACGCGTTTCTGTGGCAGCGACAATTCGGTGGCAGCTTTTATGTTCAGCTGTCCGTGACGGCGCAGCTTCTGTCTTCCGGCTGAAAACAGAAACTGCTGCCGAATTACCGCCGTCACGGAAACACGCATGCCACCCTAACGGTGCACGGACCGCCCTCGCCATCCGCAGCAGCAATTTGGCGTGCCGCTTGGAGCAGCGAAAACAGTAGAGCCAGCCCTGGTTCAGAGACTCCTCCTTGGCTACAAACACTAGAACACTAGACAGAGAAGGTTAAGATACTGTTTTCCCTTATCATGTGTTTGTAGTGGCCTGTATCTGGAGATGAGAATTGTTACTTTAATAATGTTATAAGCAGTAGTGTTGTAGCCTTGCTGGTCCCAGGATATTAAATAGACAAGGTGAGTGAAGTAATATCTTTTATTGGACCAATTTCTATTGGTGAGAGAGAGAGAAACTTTTGAGTTTAAGCAGAGCTTTTCAAGTTTGCAGATATACAGTGCCGTTGGAGGTGGGGGGAGAGGGAGAGTAGTTCTCCAAAATCCTCATTTGGCTGGAACAAGTTTTTTTACTGTGATTAAAAATATGTACAATGAATTATTTCATTGACTCATATATAAATGAGTATTATAATATATATAAAATAATATATATTTGTCGAGAATAATAGCGGCTAAATCATATGAAGCCATCTATCTCTGCTTCTATCTGGAGAATAAATCAACAAGAAATTGAAAGAGCGTCAGAGAGATTGAGAGAGCTAGAGTAAATTTTGAATGAATTTCACTCTTAGCAATTACACCTAAGTGAGGACATCCAACTAAAGGTCTTTTGTATCGTTTAAGCTCCGTATTACTATTCTGCAGGAGTGGATGGGTGCAGAGAGCATGGCCATGCATGGATGCTGCTGCTGGGGCTGAGCTACTATATCTGTGCGTATGCAATACTCCAAACTGTCTATATGCAGTGTATAGAGGGAGGTACCATTCTGAGACCTTCCTGTGACCTAGGGTGTGTGGAGTCTATACTCTTTCAGCCTTTCAAAACAGATTACTTGAGTGCACTGCATGTGGGATAGTGGATAGAGGGATTGTGGGGGTGCGAGTACATTTCACCCATAGTGAACTTGAGGTTTCGGAAGAAAAACATAAAAGATCTAAAAAACATGAAATTGTAATAATGCTTATGACATTTCTAAAATACAGTTTTAAAATTTTTGGTCTAGAACAACATCTAGGACTTGATATCTTTTGGCCTACAGTCTGTTTCTGCGGTGTGAAAAGAGGACAGTCTTTTCTGTAACATAAAGAATAAGTACTGGAAATTGAGGTGTTAATCTCTTGCTTTCTTCAAATTATATTTAAACCCTTTAAATTGTACTGTCTGATTTCATTGAAATGGCTAATCTCATGTCATGCATCTCTTGAATATTCTTTACCGCTGTTTTTAAATGCATTTTTGGAGCAAATTCATGGTGAGCTAGTTCTAATAGACATCCTGAATAAAGAAATAGCTTTATAGGTTTGTTCCAGAAACGATGACTTGACAGTAGCCTGTATCAGCAGAATTTAGCTATCAATAGCATGATAATCCACCTAAGTAGAAACCCTTTCATAGGGAAATAGGCAAATTGATAGTCACATGCTCCAGTAAAATTGCTTTTAAAAATAACCATAGAACTTGTAAACATAGTATCACAGTGTCTCTTTTTTCTTTGACATGGTTAGCAGATAAAAATGTATTGACAATGTCAGTAATACAGAAATCTAAAATGTAGAAGTAGTAATAGAATTATCTGGCTTTTGTCAGTTTCTGGGTTAAAACTTTACACTGGTTTAATCTGAGGCCATGTGGAGAGAGAAAAGGCAGTATCAAAATTAATTTAAAATTTCCTAGCTTTTGTCATGTTTAAGTGGTGTTTTTTAAAGTTTAATTGCATTCACATATATTTGTAATTAATAGGATAAATCAGATAGACTCTTTGCCCTTTAGATTTCCCTAAAGCCTAGTATTGGGGCACATTGACTGAGTGGGTCGAAGAAGTTTAGAAGGTTGCTTGCCCATGTTTCGTAGATTATAAAATTCTTTAAGTATCAGTGTATTTGATATTCTAGCAGAGCACCACATCATCTGTAGTTCAGGCTAAGGTCAGCTTTTGTTTAAAGCTTGACTTTTTCTAAGTGCTCTAAAAGCTGAATGGTTACTCAAATTGCCTTTATATTTGGTGTGCCTTATTGGGTCATGGGGTTTGGATATTATTCCAAATTTGGGGCCATTTTACCACGGGATTCCAAAGATAGAGCCCCTTCCTTCCCCAAAACAAAACAAACAACCCCCCAGCTTTTCTAAAAGCTGACACATTTTGGCATCTTTTATTTTTTTGCACAGATAGGAATTAAACCAGTAGAGCCCTGCAGCCATCTGGGACCTGATTACACACGTCCGCTCCAGTTAGGGTGGGACAAGAACTGGACCCTCTCTGGTTTGTGTCAGTCCGTTCTCCTTGAGCTGCCTGTGGGGTCAGTGTGGTGGCCGCTGCATGCCTTGCCCCTGCTGTCCACTGTCCCCTAATGCACTGTGTGAGCAGCAGTGAGTATGCCAAGGAATCGCTGACAGCGCCTTTCACTCCACAGCATGCACCCAGAACAGGAGGGGGTGGTGGACAGCAGGAGCAGGGCACACAGTCGCTGCCACTCTGATCCCATAGACAGGATGTAGCAGGAGCAGTGGCGGTGTCCATTCAGGTTCAGAGTAAGAGGAAGTTTTGGGTTTCAAAAAGACTAGACCCACTTGATTTGGGTCTGGGGCAGGTCTAAAAATTAGTCCTGAGCAGACTTCAAAGATCTGGGGCCGAGATCCTCACACCAGGTTCTCAAACAATCAAGAGTTACCCTAACAGAGTGCATGCCTCCCACTTACCGTTTGAGGGGAAATCAAATCACAACATTATTAGCAAAGTTTGGTTCTCCAGATGGTGTGTGCCAAGCAGTTCTAAGGCTGATGTGCCAAAAGTGCGGGTTGACCCCCTTACCCCTACCTTCATGTGTGTGCCAGGATCTTGGGGATGCCAGATCTTGAGGGGAGGCGTATCTGAACTGCTGCTATTCCCCTCACATGAATTGAGATATGGGGCTGTGTCCCTCTGGGGGAGGGTCAGAACCCTTCTTCCTACACCTTTTCCCCATGTGAGCCAGGATATGGGGGAGCTCTGCCCCTCTGGGTGTGAAACTGAGAACAGGTATACTAGGAGCAAGCACCAAGATCACACTGCTGACACTGATGTGAGGAGTTGAACAGATTTGTTTGTTTGCATTATCACAGGCTCTGTCCAAATGTTGGGGCGTGGGGATGGGAAATACCCACTGACATGAATGGAGCAGTTCGGACATCTCCAGAGCTATTCTTGCAGACTGTGTTCATCTCCATGGGGTGGTGTTCTTCAGATGAGAACATCTCATTGATACAAATAGTTGTGGTTGCCAAGGTATCCCCCCCAAAGTGACTTTGGTCTTTAATTTATGTTTTAAATAAGTTGATGCCCATGGGTTTTTCTCCCTAACTCTTACTGGTCACATTTTTCTGGGCTTCCTTTATTTATTTATTTTTTCTTGGGGTGCTTCAACCATGTCTCCTCTGGAGTGACTGATGAACTACACCCTCCCATCCCCACATCACACTGTAATGTCACCCTCACTCCTGCCTGACACAGCAGATGGGCTGCAATTATTTTTTTTAAAAGATGAGTGGAGATACAATTGGCCAGTCTGCTCACTTAAATAAAAAGATAATCATGTCAATTTCACGGATTGGTTCGGCGTAAAATTTCGTTTTTCCCTTTTGGATTCGGCAAGATGATTTTTGATCTTCAGAGGTTAGTGGACTTCACTATAGTTCAAGTTTTGAGTGGAGTTTTTTTGTTTTGTTTTCCTTTCTACAGATGAGCTATTTCTTCTTGTGTGTGTTTGTATTCTATACCCTTGAAAATCCTTCTGCTTAGCCATCCCCTCAGGTAAGGGGAAGGTCTACTATAGCTGAGATCTGGACCAGCTTTCTGATTAAAGCTTGAGTCTTCTAAGTGCTCTAAAATCTGCACAATTACTCTGAATATTTTTTTGGGGTAATTTGGTCAAGGGGTTCCCAAGTTACAGTCTCGTTGGGGGGAAAATCATTTAATAAAGTTAGCAGATTCTACCACCTTTTTTTGTGCATACCTTCTAAAATGCTAATGGCTTAATGGAATAGAAAGGGGAGGGTGAGCTGGAAGGTGGTGGGCATGGGGGCTATATATTGTAGGGAATTGGCGGGCAGGAAAGAAAGAGGTACTAATCTTCTTTCACATGCTTAAAATTCCTGTAACCATCCTGTAATAAAATTGTCAAATTCTTGGGACATATAGGCTGTCTGAGATTTCTCTCACTGATCCATGATAGCAACTACACATTGCAAACATTTAAAAGCACAACCATTGTGCACGTTCCATTATAACAAAGTGTATGCCATGGAGAGCGCAGATGACTCTTAGTAATCACATAGCATCTGTGTGGTCCACTAGAGACAGCAGTGGACTGGGATTCAGAAAACCTGGGCTGTTTTCTTGGCTGTGTCACTGTCCTGTGGGATGACTTTGCCAACTCATTTTACCTCTTTATCTCTGTTTCCTCATCTGACCTATAGGGTTAATGATGTTTCCCTCCATGAGATCTACTGATGAAAAGCGCTCTGTTAGAGCTAGGTATTAGTATCTTCACCTGGCCACAGTAGCATCTGAACTGCATAGCTACATAATTACGACTGTCTAAATGACTACTAACTCCTACCAACAACATTTTCCTTTCTGTTCAAAAATTGAAGAAATTAAATGGCCAAAAAGCTTCACTAATGCAGTGTTACGGTAGCAAAATGGTTTATCTCATGTCTGTCCTCTGAGTGATACCCCAGTTTGTCCATAAACCATACTGACAGCCTTTGCTCTGTACTGCACACCAGCTATCTACACCCACCCTACACTCAACACTTAGCTGACTGCACATAAACATGACATCCTTTGATGTCGGCTTTTCCTATCACGGTGAAGAATTCACCAAGCACTGGGTTGTTCACCCACTAATAGGGAATGTGAGCTGGGTTTAGACCGTCGTGAGACAAGTTAGTTTTACCCTACTGATGATGTGTTGTTGCTATAGTAATCCTGCTAAATTTTACAACCTCTTCAGCCCCTTTTACAAACCCTTCACCCTTAGGTACATACAATGCCATCTAACGCTGTTCTTTCACTTACCTTTTATTAAACCATACTCATCTGCCACCAATCTGATGACAATCCCTATGGCAAGAACTCTGTGCCCTGCTAGTGACACAGCTTACACAACTCAGTGCTGAAATGAGACATACTGGATCTCGAGGCCCAGATGAACCTCTTTCTGTTGATCACACAAAAGGGTCAGGGACAGGGGTTCACATATACGCCTCAGGGGGCCGCAACCCTCTGCCCCTCTGATTGTTTCTTGACACAGTCACTGCTGTTCCAAGCTACTCCAACTAATTCCTTCACCATTCAATACAGCTACACCTAACACAGGGTATGCAGCTGCAGTGCAGATAATTCCCAATAATTATTGCCCATTCCAGGGGGGTAGAGTTAAGGTTGCATGGGCATTCACCATAACTTGGTATTTCCTGGTTTTCACAAGTTTGAGTTTTGCTGAAGGACATTCTGGACGAACACAAGCTACACCACCAGGCAACCTTAACTCCGTGCTAATTATTATTATTATTTATTATTTTTTGCCATTTAAGAGCAGCCTTCCAGAAGTGCTTTTTCCCTTGTAAAGGCTAAAAAAGCAATTCAGATATTAATCTCTCTATCCTCAAGTGATTTTGAAACTGTTTAATAGGAAAAGAGAGTTTCCAGACTCAAAGCCTGTGTGATTATTTCAATTGAGTAAGTTTTTTTTGTAGTGTAAACCCCTGACTATAGAAATTTATAACAAGCTTGGATAAAATCTTCATTCTAACATCTGAGATGCACTCTTTTAGTTTACTATCTATCTGTTTTGAATTTGTGTAATAATGTCAGTCAAAGATGAAGATGTGTATTGCAATAGGAATCTGTCCTTATTCTGTAAAACAAAACCTGTTTTTGAGATAGCTTTTTCTGGGTTTTTATAGGTGGAGTTGGTAGCACTACCTATAGTTAAAGTTGCCCAACACTTTTCATTATAAGACATTCATAATTTGCGTATAATTTTATTAAACTTCAACCAGTTGGATTGAGTTTCCGTGCTGGATATATCCACCTCAGGCTGAATTATTTTTGAATGTTTCAGCTGAAATGGTTTAGCCATGTCTGAGAGAGAGAGAGAGGAGGGAAAAATACATTCTTTCCCACATTAAAACAAAATCCTTACAACTGTTTCGGGAAGTTCTAGAACCCTTATGATTTGGAAGATGGGCTTGAAATTGGGCAAGGGGGGCTCAGTCTGGTGTCAGGCATGTAACTTTTGGCTTCCCCATGAAAATTTGCCAATACTTGGTTAGGTTATGAACCTCTGAAAAAATCACAATTTTAAATTTGTTAGTCTCTAAGGTGCCACAAGTACTCCTCGTTGTTTTTGCTGATACAGACTAACACGGCTACCACTCTGAAACCTGAAAAATCACAGTTGGCCCCTGCACCCTAGAAATTTGTTAGTTTGGCAGCTAAATTCTCTGAAAATTCCATCGGCACCAGGCATGCTTCAGCCCAGAGGTGCCAGGGGCTCAGCAGGACTTTCCCTACAGAGGCTATTGTAGTGCTGCATATAGGAATTGAGAGCAGAGACACTCACCCTCCTATGCCCTTACGTTTTCGTTGCTGTCACCCAGGCAGCAGGGAGGAGGAAGTAGCATGAATAGAATGCAGAGGGCTGAGGGATAGGGGGAGTGAGTTCAGAGGAAAGGAGGAGAAGGGAAAGAGGGCAGGAATTGATGAGGCCAATACGGGGTGACAGGAGCTGGTGGGGAGGAGATCTGAGTGCAGAGGAGGAGGAGGGCAGGAGCCCGGGGATGGATGTGTGTGTATAGAAGCAGAGAGGCTCAGAAACAGGCTGAGGTCACAGTGGCACAAAGATTTATAACCACTAGAGTATAGTCTCTTCAGAAGTATTGTGAATATAAATTCATTGATGTTTATGAAGTGCTCAGATATTATGATGAGAATTGCATAGAAATGCTCATGAGGAAATTAATATTTGCATTTAGTATAAAGCTTGGGTTGTGTGTGTTAAATAAGCTCTGGGAGCACATAGTGAATGAAGAAGATAAATAAAAATATTTTTACTGAACTGAGGCATGGACGCTGGGGAAAAAATAGTATGTGATCATGTAATTAAAGACTTTCATAATACATATGCACAAGGAGGCTGAATTAAGACTGAATGGGCAACTTTAATTTGGGAGTTTCCTAACTTGAGAGCTTGATTTTGCAATCTTAAACTTCTGTTAATGTATTTTTTATTAATATATGAAAAATGGTACAGTATCAAAATAAAAGCAGATTAGTTGTAGTTCTGCGACTGCTAGCTGATCTCAGAATTGATATCTGAAAATATATTTAAAGCACTGATTTTTACACTTTCTAAAAAAATAGATTTTATTGTTGTAGCTATAATTATAACTATCTGTTGTGAATATATCCAGGAACTCAGACGAGATGTGCAGATCTTGGGTCATAGTAAATTCTTTTCATGACACTTAAAAGAATAAAAGGATTTTACAAACATAGCCCCTGATTCTGTAAAGATCTACATACGTACTTAATTTTACGTAGCTGGAATAATCCCAGTGGCTTTAAATTTAAATCAATATGCAGGTTTTGGAAGACCACGTCCATAACAGTGTTATATAAAGTCACTTTGAACCCCACAGAAATCTAGTCTCTTGAGGTTAAGGGAGTTTAGTAACTGTTTAACAGTGCAGTGTCACCACATAACGTTTTTAATCTAGAAGGTGAACCCCTACTATATTAAATTGAAACTTGAAGTCTTTAAATCATGATTTGAGGACTTCAGTAACCAAGCCAGAGGTTATGGGTCTATTATAAGAATGGGTGGGTGAGGTTCTGTGGCCTTCAATGTACAGGAGATCTTGATCACAATGGTCCCTTCTGGCCATAAAGTCGGAGTCTATGAAACTGCCAGGAGAATGTGTCATAGTAGGTAGAATATAATAATCCAAGTTGGAATGTGGCCAGACACTGAGGTTCACTTTTATTATTTATTTTAAAAAAAGTTGTGATCTTTAATTACCAAATTGGTAAACACCTCCTTGCTTTACCTCTCACCCAAAAGATGGCATTTCGTGCAGCACAGTGCCCTCTAGCACAATACTAAAGCATCCCTGAGCAACTCAAGTGACAGAAGGGAAACAGCAATTTTCAGATATTTAAGACCAATTGAAAATTGTAAGGGTGTTAGACTTCTCTAACAAAGATCACAAGAATCTTTTATAACGAAGTGTCAGGCAACTTAAATATTGGGGTTGCCATCTGCTCCCCCTATAATCAAAGAACAGTAGTTCTAAAATTCCACTACTAGGTTTCCAAAAGCATTTAGAACAGAATTTAGGCTTTGGCCATAGGGATACAGACTGTGTATAAAATTGGCTGAGGACATGACATAACATTGTTGTCATTTCTGTAATTCTTCTGCAGTTGGTATTTTTAGTAAATCAAGATCAGGTCCAGAGTTCAGCTGATAAATTTTGTAGGTGTACTTTGCTATAAACCATTTAAAATTGAACATTTCCTTGGAAGTATAGAATAAGTGATTTGGATTTTTTGGTCCTTAATGTGTGCGTGTGAGTTCCTTAAGTTATCAAAATTATATCAGTATCAGTTTTAAAAACAACAAATATCTGCCTAGAGGGTCTCATATTTTATAAAGTTTATTTATTTCAGTAATTGGTTTTCTGTTTTTGCAAGTGTCTACTCTTCTAAACCCAGTAGATTTTTGAAGTTTCTATTTATACTTTAAGCTGCCAACAATGTGTTTTTGTTTTCTTTTGTTTCACAAGACATTGTGAAAGTATTTTTTATAATGGTTTCTCTATATTTTAAAATAAAGTTATGCACTATTACTGAAATTCCATTCCTTTTCTTTTGGATAAATGAATCATAATAAAACACCACCGTAAGCTGCTGTTCTGTCAATGTATCAGGGTCTTATTCTTTGAAGTGAGAGGATAGCTCAGTCTTCATGACCATTTGATCCTTGGTGCCTCTGTCAACAAGGGTGTCATAAGGGATGGTTTTTGTTATGTGACTAACTATATTAGGAACTGGATGGAGATCATAGCTATCAAATAGTAACCACTTCCAATTATTACTGGCTTTGGCTGGACTCAGAGGATTTACCCAGAGTTGAAAACCGTTCAGACCTATTTCCAGTCTTTCATTACACCAGTCTGTCAATTTCTAACTTTCATTTTTTATAATAGCCATCAAAAACTTATCAACTTTTTTAGCAAAAATTTCCCATCACAATGCAGTTATATTCATTTGTTGCTGAGCTGCTCTTGAGTTGTGGATGTCTGGCAAATACTTTTTTTAAAAAATTAAGCATTTAAAAAAAGACCCACACAAAACAGATGCTTTATATAAACTTTGCAAACAGGATACAAAGGAAAAATTAAGCCACATTTTATTTGCAAGAAGTACTAATTTTAAAAATATTTGCAAAACAGAACTTGCAAAAATACTCAGTTTCTTTACTGTAGTCACATTCCTGTTGGAGCATGTTGTGGTCAGATTCTGATATTACATCAATCCAGTTGTAATAGATACATAGTTAAGCAGTTTATTTTGGGATCTAACACTGCTCTAAGAATACAGTAGCTCTTCTTTCAATGGAAAAGGAAAGATAAATTCAAACATGAAACCAAAAAAGGAAAAATGGAGAAAAGCAGGTAGGAGAAAACATATAAGTAAGAAACATGAGGGGAGAAAACATGGTAGGGGTGAAGGCAGTGGGGAAATGCATGAAGGGATGGCTGTTACTTATCAATTCTGTAAGCAAACTACACAGTATGGTGACAAACATGATATATCAGACTGGAAAGCTGGAGCCTTAAATTTTAGGTTACCAAAACAGACTTGAGTTTTATGGTAAATGATTTTCCTTACAAACAGTCTGAAGGTTTAATTTCAAAGGATGTTTATCTGTCTCACGAAGTTTCTTCATTTTGACAAAACATTATCGGGACGTAAAAGCAGTATTTCCTTTAATTGTCAAATGTAAAAAATATAAAAATCTGTTTTTCAAAATGCTTTAATGTCTAGTCTCAGAAGGGTGATTTTAAGTGATCATCTTAGTGTAAAGACAGTACTAGTAACAAGCTGAGTGTTTGGGGTTTTTTCCCCTAATGATGGTAATTTGCAGAGAGACACTTCTAATCATTAAAGTTAGAGATGGAAAAGTTTTCCTGGATCATCCATTCCATTCTCTTGCTGGTGCAGGGCACAGGCCCCATTTCAGCAGAGCACTTAAGTTCACGCCTAATCTTTAAGCATGTGATTGAGTCTTGTTTGAATTCTTTGGAACTAAGCACATACTCAAAGTTAAGCATATGTTTAAGGTTTGGGGTTTTTTTTTGCTGAATTGGGACCATAGTCAGATATGCTTGTAATTGTTAAATAGCAGCACTTTTTAAAAAGGTTTTAAAAGGTTTTTAAAATGTTTTAATTGTTTTACTGCAGAAATGAACAGAAGCATCATAAAGTACCTGATGAGGGAGTATCCACAATAACTGTTGAACACTAGTCATTGTGTAACATGGATATTAAATAAGCATATGCTCTCTATTTGTCAAGTTAGCCCATCAAGTTATTGTGGATACTCCCTCATCAGGTACTTATTATGTCTGTTCATTTTCTTCCCATGTAGCAGCTGACATACCTATTAAATGACTAGTTAAAACTTGCCTGCAGTGGTGGTGTAGCCATTTTGGTCCCAGGATATTAGAGAGACAAGATGGGTGATGTAATAACTTTTATTGGACCAGCTGGTCTCTTTCAATATGCACTAACTGCTTATGCTAAACAATCTGATCCACTTTGCATTTTGCTGCTGGGAGTTCCTTTCCCAGACCTGAAGAAGAGTTCTGTGTGGCCTGAAAGCTTGTCTTTCTCACCAACAGATGGTCCAATAAAAGATATTACTTCACTCTCCTTGTTTCTCTAGTTTAGTGGCCCCCAAACTGTGGGGTATGCCCCCCGGGTGGCATACAGGAACTTGGGGGGGGGGGTGCGTGGCAGGGCCCAGGTCAGCCCTGATAAGGGGAAGGGAGGGAAAGCCACTCACACCCAGCTCCACTCTCCGGCCTCTGGCTCTGATCTCAGACCCTCAATCTCTAGTTCTTCCTCTGGGCACCAACTGTGGTCCCCAGCTCCACTCTCCGGCCTCTGGCTCTGATCTCAGACCTTCAATCTCTAGTTCTTCCTCTGGGCACCAACTGTGGTCCCCAGCTCAGACTGTGGCTCCTCTCCCCATCCACAATCCTCGGCTCCGCTTTCTGGTCAGCCCTGTCACTCCCAGGTCAGCCCTGTCCTCATTCCTCTCTGCCCCCATCCCAAGTTTTGTTTCCAGCTCTGCCTTCAGTCCAAGCTCCTCTGTTGAGCCAACTGTGCAGTAATGGAGGGAGGGTGCAGACAGATTTCATTACTGCTGGGGCAAGGGGGGGTGGAGCGTCTGGAAAAGTTTGTGCATCACTGCTCTAGTTAAAACTTTACATTGGAGGACATGCTAGTGAGCTACCTTGAAATGGATCCCTTGTTCCATTAGTTCAGTGAACAGAGCATTAACTTTATATGGAGAACTATGGTAACAGTATTTCACTATTTTCTAAAATAATTTTAATTAATTTTGAATACTTACAATACAAATGCCATCTCCACCCTGATATTTTGTGTAAATAAATAAATAAATAAATAAATAAAATCTAAATTAGCTCCCTCCTATTGGTAGCTTGTTTATATCTTTTTGAACTGCAAACTTATTAGGACTGGTTCTATCTCTAATTTTTGGGTCATGTGTGCCACTGAATACATTCTGATGAACAAATAACACAAGAATTAATATAACACTACTATGTAAAATTGTGAGTGCTGTGTAAAAAAG
This sequence comes from Gopherus evgoodei, assembly GCF_007399415.2. Taxonomy (NCBI): domain Eukaryota; kingdom Metazoa; phylum Chordata; order Testudines; family Testudinidae; genus Gopherus; species Gopherus evgoodei. Next base: position 97,100,712 of record NC_044325.1, read on the forward strand.
TATTTAATCCCTTGCTTTCTAAAATTAGTGCTTTTTCTCTTAAGGTATTATGAAAACTTCTGACAAATATTTCTTTGAGAGAAAGACTAACTTGCGGTCAACAAACTTCTGTTTATTGTAGGGATTGTTATTCATCATGATGTCATTCTTACTGTTAATACTATTAACACAGAATACTAATACCAGAAAAATATATAATGTAAACTCCAGCTCAGTTTGTGTAATACAGCAAAGTCCAACAGAATAAGATAAATGATGTTATTCTGGAAGTGAATCTGATTTAGCATCACTGGCACTAGCTAAATCAAAAGCAGCAGCAAAGACCAAACTGGGATTGCCTGTTAAGGCCTTAGTAGCCTTGGTGATGACATTGAAAGCACCCATCTCAGTGCTTGCTCCTACTCATTTAGCACCATTACTCTTGGCACCAACTCCGGACCTATCCTCTGGTGCTAACGCATCTGTCTTGTCACCAAAGGTCCATGCAGATACTTATCAGGGTCAAAGAGAGAAGAGGAAGCAAATCTCACAAGCAGGACATAAGAAAAAGAAGCAGCATGCTTTTCTTCCTTTCTACACTTTGGCCATGAGGGCTTCTAACTCTCAAATAGGTCTGCTGTCTCCTCTTTTCCAAGCTCTTCCAAAGGTGTATGTCAGCACTCATTAACCTGGACTTCTCATCAGTTTGGATCTCTTTAATACCTTCTCTCTCTCCATGCCTGAGTGAGTTCACTCTCAGGGCTATTAGCCACCTCACCACATGCTTTTCCACTGCTTGACTCCATGCCTGTTTTGATTTCTCTGGTCTTGATCTGGAACCTCCCTGGGTTACCTTTAGAGATGAGCCTGGAGGATTCCTGTCTCGACCTCAAGATCCCAGTGCACTCCCTTTGCCTCAAAGCCAGACACTGTGGATGGACCATATTCAGGGCCCCCTTCAGCTCCTCATGTGACTCTGCATATGGGACTCTACATATGGGACTCTGTGAAACCCCCACTGGAGGCCAGCTCCAGCACTGACCTGAGCATGAGCATAAGCAATGTTCCCTCTAATTTTTTTCAATCCATGTGCAGAATGAAGTTTGTTATGTACACCAAATTATCGAGGTAATGTGTGGATGTGCACCACCAGTAGAAACAAAAAACCTAGATATAATATACATTTTTAAAAGTTACTATAGGGCTAATTACTTCAGCCAGGACAGGTTAGGCATTTTAGAACTCACTCCTCAAAGAATTCAATTTAAATGCAACAGAGAAATAAAAATTATGAAATGCATAGACCAGTCAAAAAACTCAAACAGCACTTTGAAAGAATTAAATTACAGAGTATATGTGCATTGCAGGAAGTGTCAAGAAGTAACAGTAATACAAGCTGGTGTTGGGAGGTAAGTGTGTGTGTGAGAGAGAGAGAGAGAGAGAGAGACACGTGTTGCCCCTTTAAGTACATTCACAGCCTGGCAGGACTCCCTAGTAGACTGTAATGGCCCTGGGGCATCCTTCAGGTAATCAATACTGCTAACTCTCATGCTATATGGTGCTTTTCTTTGAAGCCCCAGTGTGTATACATGGGCACACCAGAAAGATATTAAGGAAGAAGTGTGTATATTCATCATCCCCTTGAATTCTGGGAGAAGTGGAGCGGCTTCTTCCCATTCTGAGTTATAGTCATGGAACTAAAATTTGAAGTATTCCTATGCCCGAAGTGTGGAGTCCTGGCTGACAACTCTGACCTGGAGCTGCACACCGATAGAGAGGTCAGGCCATTGCCCTAGTCCCAGGCAACATGGATCCAGGGTGGGAGAACATATCTCCCAGACCCCAGTACTCACTGAAAGGGGCTCTTTTTTAATTCTTCTTCTACAGAGGACCCAGCTCTCTCTCTCCACCACAGGCAGTTCTATGGAGGTTACTGTCATTCTACTGCTTACACATCAGTTTACAATGTTATGATTCTATATTCACAATGGAAAAAGATAGAAACTCAGGGATTGTTTTTAATTTAAGTACAGAATTTCAGATGATGGCAAAATGCAGGCCAAATGGTGGAGCCTCAATAAAATCTTGAGCGTTACTGTTTTTTTTCAGCCCTATGATTTGCTGCTGTACTTTGCCCTTTAAAGTAGATCAGCACTCAAAGCAGACGCAGAAGCAGCAGCCACCAGCAAGCTCCCTCGTCCCACTCCTGAGCCCTGTTGTGCCCCCCCCCCCAGCACTGCAGAGATGCGGTACAAGGGTGGGGAGAGTGGGACACACTGACATCAGTGATTTCCCCCCTTTCCCCTGCTTTGCATAACAAGCAGGAGGCTCCCAGGAGCAGCTCCAAGGAAGAAGGCAGGAGCACCATGGCAGTACGCAGAGGGACACCTGAAGTGTGCGTCACTTGATAGCTTGCTGGGCAGTTGTCGGGCCACACAGTTTAGAGGGAGCATGAGCACTCCTGCAACTGCACCTTCTGCTGTGAACAACAAAAACAAAGCCACCATGAGGCTCTATCCCAGCATTGCGCCTAAAGAAGTCTTCCGTTTCCACATCTCAGTGTATTTTCCTGCCTGTATTCTTCCTCAGCCCTTATTCCTATCCAGAAGAAACTCTTCTTCATAACTTAGAGGATGCTCTTTTTACCTGTAAAAGACCAGCAGGTAATTTGTTGCTGATCTCCCAGAGATTACTTACCACTAACTTCCATTCATCAAGAGTCGCCTCTGTGCATTCACGTTGCCTGCCCACCTTCTGCTTTACCTCAGAGTTCTATGTAGCCGTGGAACTCTGCAGTTACGGAGAATAACTGAGGCTGTTTGGGGAAGGGAGATGCACTCTCTTTAATAGGCGATGATGTTGCCGATGCACGTGATGTCTTATGCTCCCCCAAAAGAGACATGGCTTTTCAAGATAGTTTTACAGTTTGCCATATCCCACAATTGTGAATCTATAAGAACAGTTACTTGTAAGTAACCTTTCTTTACATTTTGAATATTCAGAGCCAAAATTTAGAATATGATAACAGTATTCAAATATAAGAACTCATTTTTTTTTTCAGTGACAAGTTACAAAAGTTCTTTGGGGAATAGACTATTTGACTAGTCTTGTTTATTATGCATGCTATTTCCTTCATTAATTTGCCACATCAGCATTTACCTGTTAAGTTTCCATGTCATTGCCTGCTTTGATGCCTTCCAAAACTGCATCCTCAGGGTAGTCAACATATAAATAAATCCCCTGATAAGTTACACCTTTGCTGAGATCAGTAAAAGCATAATCAAAACCCAAAATGTAGACACTTTGTGCTATCAATAAAAGGTCTGTCTTTTCACCAGGTATGGTGAGTAATTAGGAAGAAATCTCACAGAAGTCATTTAAAATTATATCTCCAACACGTCTTGTCATGCTCAATTCATTTTCTGTTACAAACTGAGGTACAGGCAAGCAAAACTGTAAATAGAGATTTCTGGTCCTCAGTAATTCTCTTAACAGTAGCAGGATAATTATAGATTTGGATTCCAGTAGCCATTTCCATGTGAATTCCTCCCAGCCAATACTATGAGTGAGTTCTGGTAACCTTGGAATGGGGATGATCTTCGTTCTTTACTTTGTTTTCCTTACCCAAACCAGCCATTGCAGTACTCTAATAATCTATTTTGATTTCCAAATCAGAATTTTGCACTTTGTGTAGTTGTACAATTGAGCCCAGCTTTTAAAATGTATTTATTGCAGATACCGCTTCTCTCAATGATCCAGATTTTGGATGATTACCTCATTATATTTTGTTATATCAGTAACATTTATTTCTTTTTCGGTCAGATCTGGGTCAGGATTCAAAGTTGGCAAAGTGGCAGCTACTGACATAATATTGTGAGAGTATATGAAAACTGAGAATTGTGATGAATAACAGTTTGTTCTAACCTTTTAGCATCATCAAGTTTAATGAAAAAGTCATTTTGTCCTAAAATGACAGATGAACCAGATGAAAATGCATTGTGTACAAGATTTCAGACAATATCACAGTATTAACTTACCCCTACATGTCCTGTGGATTTCCTGGGGATATGATGCCTGCCCTTCCCATCTTCCCTTCCTCACCATTCTGCTCCACCTAAGAATCTTGCACCTCTCCGTGCACCTGCACGGAGGGAATGATGATGTGCACTCCTCTTTTCGTGCTCCCTCAAGCAGAGATCCACTGAATTTCAGTTCCTTCTAATGATTGGGCTATAGGGTGTATATAGCCCTAAATTGTAGAGCAGTGACTCAGATTCCTTACTGAAACCTCACACACATGCCCTTGCCCACTATATTGATTTTCCTTGAGCTTAGGACCTTGAAACCGATTTGCTTTTAGACCAAAATCTCTTACTTTATATTAGTATTTGATTTTAAAATGACAAACTACATACAAGACAATGTTTCGTCATTTTTAATGTAAAGTTATTACTCGCATTGATCTGTTATTGTTCACCTTACAAGAAACCCAGGATGTGTAAGTAGTTAGTTGTAATGACTCTGTAGGATCAATTTAATAGTCCTCTCCACTATGACCAGGAAAAACTGGGTTAGCTGTCTGGCTTTTCATAGTGTTACATTTCAAAGAGCAAACGCGAAGGGAATATGTGGCATTAGTTTGGATACCAATGCCCAAATACACTTTTAAAAGCAAGAGGCAACTAATCGGCCAGACTTTCTGAAAAAGAAATATTTACTCAGTTGCAGAAATACCATGATTTTTCATGTTCACTGAAATGTGCTGTTTAAGACACAATATTTTGGGTATTACTTAAATAGCTCTTGATCAAACAAAATGGCAGAAGGAAGCTAAACGACTATCTCTAACATGAAAGAAAAATTGAAATAATGTATTTTTAGCTTGGAGCAAAGAGGAGGTGTGCTTGAATAGCCTGTCTTAATGTGTAACAATGTAAATTTGAATAAATTGCCTCGGGAGGTTGTGGAATCTCCATCTCTGGAGATATTTAAGAGTAGGTTAGATAAATGTCTATCAGGAATAGTCTAGACAGTATTTGATCCTGCCATGAGGGCAGGGGACTGGACTCAATGACCTCTCGCGGTCCCTTCCAGTCCTAGAGTCTATGAATCTATGCTATAGGAAAAAAGGAGGTACATACTGTGTCAGGCCAATGGTTCACATACTTTGGTATCTTTTCTCCCGCAAGAGCCAATACCAAATTCTTTAAAGGATCTATAAATCCCCCATAATGGAAAATTTTGTAATATGCCTATTATGGAAGTTTTTTCTTAAACCCAGGTAGTTTAGGGTTACTTATCTGAATTGTTCATGGTTATGAATTTGATTGTATTAATTTTTATCCTACCTAGAAGAACTGTGGATATTTTCATCCATATACATCTCTAATATTTTTTTAATCCTACTAACCTATTTGCTTCAAATAGTGACAGTGGATTCCAGAGGATAATAATGTTTTGGGTTAGAAAATCATCGGCTTTTATCAGTTTTAAGTTTGCCTTAATTTCAAAGGATATTCTCTTGGTCTTGTATCATCAAAGGAGAGCAATAGAAGCACCTGATTGACCTTCTTGCTAGCTTTTATTAATTTATATGATTCTAAAATGTTACCAGTCATTCCTGTTCTCTTTAAACTAAATAGTCCTAATAACATTTCTTCTCATGTTGAAATATTTCTAAGCCTTTCATATATTTTATTATCCTTCTCTGGGCCTTTCCTATTTGCTGTATCCTTTTTCAGATGGGGTCACCAAAACTGAACACAGAATTCAAAGTGAGCACTCTGTTCAAGGTGAGGGAATACCACCAGTTTCTATGTAAAGCATAATAATTTCAGTTTTATTCTTATCTTTTTCTTAATACATGCTAATATCTTGTTTGCATTTTAAATTCTTTCTGCTTTTTTGAGCAGATACTTTTATTGAAGTGTCCACAAAGACGTCTAGGTTTTTTCCTTGGGAAGTTAGTTTATTTAGAAACCATAAGTGTGTATGAGTAATCCAAATTATTTCTTGCAGTATGCATTATTGTGCATTTATCTACAGTGTGTAGCCTGCTATCATGTTGCTAAATAGCCTAGCTTTGTTAGGTCGTTCTTAAATTCCTCATAGTCCTCTTTAGACTTCAAAGATTTTGCATCATCTATATATAGACTTTGCCACCATGCAGTTCACTCCTTTTCAGATCAGTTGGAATGTGTTCTGTGTTGAATACGGATCACTTTATTGCTGCTGTTTTTAATCTCTTAACCATTTTTTGAGCCATAGTTTTACATTTTACCCTGTGAAATCTTAGTTTGATTAAATGCTTTTGGAAATTCCAAGTAAATGTATATCTAAATGTATATTGTGACAGACCCAAACCAGTGGGGTAAAGGAGTCTGGTAGAGGGCAAATATACTGGTCACTGGATGAGTAGTTTTCTGTTCCCTGATTGACTAGAGTAGGGGCTGCACTAGAGTAATCAGGAACCTACTAGAACCAATTAAGACAGGCTGATTAGAACACTGCAGCCAATTAAGGCAGGCTAATCAGGACACCTGGGTTTAAAAAGGAGCTCACTACGGTCAGGGAAGGAGGAGCCAGAGGAGAGGAAGTGCGTGTGAGGAGCTGGAAGCAAGAGGCACAAGGAGCTGAGAGTGAGAGGGTGTGCTGCTGGAGGACTAAGGAGTACAAGCGTTATCAGACACCAGGAGGAAGGTCCTGTGGTGAGGATAAAGAAGGTGTTTGGAGGAGGCCATGGGGAAGTAGCCCAGGGAGTTGTAGCAGTCATGCAGCTGTTACAAGAGGCACTATAGACAGCTGCAATCCACAATGCCCTGGGCTGGAACACGGAGTAGAGGGCAGGCCTGGATTCCCCCCAAATGTCCCAACTCCTGATCAGACACAGGAGGAGTTGATCCAGACTGTGGGGAAGATCACTGAGGTGAGCAAATAAGTGCAGGACCCACCAAGGTAGAGGAGGAACTTTGTCACAATATCCAAAATTAAATCTAATGTCATAAATTTAAATATCTAAAATATATTAAGAGGATCAGGAATTTATCTAAGCAAACATAAAAAATATTTTAAAAAGTCTAAATCCCTCAAATGATGTCTGTTGAACAAACTGTGGCAGGTAGAACATAATGCAGTGCCTATCACAGACTTCACATTTGCTTATTTCTGGGAAGGGTGCCACCTTCTGGGCAGCAGTCCTCCAGCTTTGTGCTGGAAATCATGGTTAGAATCTTGTGAGGGTTCTTCAGGCAGATAAACACAATGCCATATGGATTAACACACAGTACATCCACATGAGAGAACAATTTTCACATTATGATTGCAGGTTTTATTTCCCCCGGAAACTTTATCATGGAAACCTATGGTAACCTACTTGTGCTAAGAAAATAGTGTTTGCAATCTAAGGGCTCACTAAAATACTGAAGATGGACAGTCTATCCTGAACAGCTTTATTTAAAAAGTAACAAAGAAACTGAAAATATAAAACTGTAATAAAGGGTGGATAAACAAAGATATGAGAGGATGCATGATGTAGGTCAGGCCTGCACAACTTGTAAAGCAACGAGGGCCACATTACTCCAAAGAAAACAGCTGAGGGCCGAAACCCGCCGGCCCCACTGAAACACCCCTCCCCCCAGGACTTCCCGGCCCCGTGGAAAAACCCCACCCCAGCACTGCCCAGCCCTGCAGAAACAAACCCTCCTTCCCCTGCGCTGCCCCACCAAAACAGCTGTGGGCCAAAAAGGAAGGTTGGAGGTGACCTTAATTTTAAATCAACCAGGGGCTCCCAGCTGAAGAGGTGGCTGGGAGCCTTCAGGGTCAAATTAAAGGGCCTGGGGCTCCGGCGGCTGGAGGAACCCAGAGCTTTGTGGGGCTGGGGCAGGGATTTAAAGGGCCCAAAGCTCCTGCCGCTGAGGGAAGCCCGGTCCCTTTAAATCCCAGCCCCAGCCCATCCGCTGGAGCCACGGCTGGGATTCAAAGGGCTCTGGGCCGCCCGTGGCGGCGGGGATCCCTGAGCCCTTTAAATCTCAGCCACGGCCGGGAATCTCTGCGAGCAGCCTAGAGCCCTTTGACTCCTGGCCGTGGCTGAGATTTAAAGGGCTCAGGGTTCCCCACGGCTGCCGGCAGCCCAGAGCCTTTGAATCCCATCCACAGCTGGCAGGGCCGGCTTTAGGAAGTGCGGGGCCCAATTCGAACATTTTCGGTAGGGCCTCGGCAGGGATGACTGAAAAAAAAATGTAAAAAAAAGCTTTTCATTTCTTAGCAACCAGTTCCCTATAAGAAGTTCTGCCACAGTATGTATTTTTTGTACCAATAGGGTTACCATATGTCCGTATTTTCCTCCCGGATGGCAATTTAAGAACCAAAAAGCCTGACATGTCTGGGAAAATACAGATGTATGTTAACCCTACCTAAAGTTCTTTTTTAAAAAGATGGTCTGAACTAGAAATGAGCTCCGCCACTCCCTGAGGGTGTGCTAGGGTGCACATGTGTGGGTCCCAGCTGCTCCCTGCCCACCTCATTGAAGCAGGTGTGCAGGGTTACTTCCCTGGGAACTGCAGGGCACCAGTGGACATGGGGCTGGCTGGAGGTTGGGGGGTGGGGAGGTGGCTGGAGGTAGGGTCTGGCTGCAGGCTGGGCAAGGGGTGTGGGACAGGCTGGAGACGGGGTGTGGGGTGGGCTGGCTGGCTTCAGGCAGGGCCACAGGAGGGGTGCAGCATGGGTTGGCAGGGCTGGAGACAAAGGAGTGCGGGACTGGCTGGCTTCAGGCAAGGGGGTGCGGCAGGAGTTGGCTGGACACAAGGCAGGGGGAGCAGGGCTGGTGCGGGCAGGGTAGGCGGTGCGGCAGGGGCTGGCTGGAGACAGGGCAGGGGGTGCAGGACTGGCTGGAGACAGGGCAGGGGGTGCAGGACTGGCTGGAGACAGGGCAGGGGGTGCAGGACCTGGCTGGCGCAGGACAGGAGGCAAGGCAGGAGGTGCGGGGCTGGCTGGAGACGGGCTGGTGTGGTCCAGGCAGGGGGTGTGGGGCTGGCTGCGGGCAGCGGATGCAGGGCTGGCTGCAGACAGTAACTGGTGCAGGCAGGGCAGAGGGTGCGGGGCTGGTGCGGGCAGCGGGTGCAGCAGGGGTTGGCTGTGGGCAGCTGGTGCAGGTACAGGGGGTACAGCCCATCCTGTTTGGTGAGTGCCCCCTCCTCCTCCCTCCCCCACCAGGGTAGCAACAGTAGCAGCCTGGGGCTCAGGGGCTATTTAAAGGGCCTGGGGCTCCCCTGCTTCCACTGCCCCAGCCCTGTAAATAGCTGAGGGAGCCCCGGGGAAGCGATGTGGCTTCGGCGGCTATTTAAAGGACTGGGGCGGTAGAAGCGACGGAAGCCCCGGACTTTTTAAATAGCCGCCAGAGCCCCACAGCCCTACCCCAGGGCTCCAGCAGTGGTGCTCTGGTAGCAATTTAAAAGGCCTGGGGCTCCAGCCCCTGCTGGGAGCCCCAGGCCTTTTAAATTGACCCCTGGGGAAGCTGGGCCACCCCGGTAGTGGGGCTTGGGCATGGGGCCCTCTTAGGGGTGGGGCCCAATTCAGGGGAATTGGTTGAATTGGCTTAAAGCCAGCCCTGGCGGCTGGGATTTAAAGGGCTCTGTGCTCCCCGCCACTGGGGGCAGCCCAGAGCCCTATGAATCCTGACCGGGGCTGAGATTTAAAGGGCTCTGGGCTCTCCACGGCTGCGGGCAGTTCAGAGTCTTTGAATCACATCCGTGGCTGGCAGGGCCGGCTTTAGGAAGTGCGGGGCCCAGAGCCTTTTGAATTCTGGCCATGGCTGAGATTTAAAGGGCTCAGGCCTCCCCGCCGTTGCTGGCAGCTCAGAGTCCTTTGAATCCCGGCCGCCTTTTATTCTTCACCCTCTAATCCACCCAGGGAAAGAGCCCTGTCTTTGGAGTAATTTGAGTGTCTCTAGTGATCATTAGCCAGCTTCTAGTGGCTGCTCTTTGACAAGCTGTATGTTCTTGTTGCAATTGTAAATACAGCCCAAAACAGGCTTCCAATCAGAAATCTTTGCGGGTGGTTTTGGTTCTGAAATCAAATTGGATGTGTTTACACAAGTTCCTTTGATTCAGCAGGGAAAGATGTGCACAGCTCACAAAAAAGTATAAACCCCCAACAACAATGGGAATTTGCAGAGTTAAGAGGGGACTTAAAAAAGCAACTAGTCAGAAATACAAAATCAAACAAACAAGATGATATTTAAGTTAATTAGAAGGAGGAGGCACTTAAGGAATAAAAGGAGCTGTAATGGGCCAGTGGCCCTTCACTAAGTATCAGGGCCTAACTGGCCCGTGATGACCTTGTGGGGAGTACCTGGGAGCAATGAGGTGCTCCAACTGGCTATCCTTTAGCCAATTAGAAATGGAACAGCTGAGCTAGGAGGAGATTGGGAGAACAGTATAAAGAGGAAGTTGCCCAGGGGAGGAGGAAACTCTCTCTAGAGAAGCCCTGCAGCTCTTGCAGGCTGGAGAACCCCACAGGAGGTGGAGTAGGTTTCTGTGGGGACAGGCCCTGAATAATGGCTTAGGGCTCTTACTGTCACATCTAAGAGAACTGTCAGAATCCCTGGGAAAGGGAGACTGTGGGGAGCTACTGAGGCTTATGGTTTGAATCTGGCTCTTGGGAAGAGAGTAGAAAGATGAAGAGTGTGCTGGCAAAGAGAGAGAGACACTGGAGAGGGAGCAAGTAACTAAGACCTTCTCCAAGGAAGAATAGCAGAACAAGAGACTGAACTCTATCATGGATGGGGACAGAGCAACTGAGTATGGAAAGCAAGAAGTGCTCCTAGCAATTTATTGGCAGTAGTGAGAAGAAAAAGACGACGACTTTAGTGAGGAGGAAACTGAATTCTGGGATTATTTCTTTGTTAGTTTATTGGTTATTAATAAATAAAGGCACCCCCTAAACAAGGGATTGATGAAGGTAAAGTCTGACTTGGGACCGATTTATATAATCAGGAGGGGAAACTGAGGTATGGCTGAGGGCCTGGACTTATGATAGGAGCAATCGAAGAGGATAAGGACAATGTAAATAAGTTAAATAACTTTTTGCATGTCTTAACCAGAGTACAGTAGTAGGTACAGAGCTAGACTTTGCAAAGATCAGGCATTATCACAGGTCAAAATGTTCAAAGAGTAAATACTGGAACACATGATCAATAATTTCAAATTGCAGAAAATCATCAGGAGTGGATGGTATTCATATAAGAATTTGGAAAGTGCTTAAGAATGAAGTGGGAATAGAATAGCTGAGTTACCAATAAAATATAAGCTATCATGAAAATTCACTACTAAATTGGAAGGTAGTTGGTGTTGTATTTGAGTTTTCCTCATAAGTGTCATACTCTAGTCTTGCTTATAGGTGTCTTCATCCTTTCATTTTAGGCAAAAAATGCCCTCCTCCGCTCTCCCACCTCCACATCATACCATTTTGATAGAGGGCAGCCAGGATCATTATAGTGAAGATGTACTGTTTCTTCTTTCCAGCATTTGGGGAGAGAAAAGGGAAGAGTGAATAGGAAGCTCACAATTTTCTATACATCTAGCAATGGCCAATATCAAGGATGGGTGTCAGGATATAGCACTCTAGTAAGAAGCCTAATATTCCCCTGTGTCCAAGAGCTTATATTGAAGAACAGAGTGCAGAGAGGTAACCAACTAACTGTGCTTTGCACAGGAGTATGTATCTTTGTTACTGAATTTTACCTTCTGTAGGTGGATGGTAATTTCTTGGTCCTAAGATATAAATGTATTAGGAAGTATTTGCTTAGCAGGTTTTCACTGATCTGAAAGGTAGTGATTATATTTAGCTGATTAAAATACTTGGAATTCTAAATATTCTAAGGCATGGGGAAACAATAACATAGAGTGGACAAAAGAGACTGTCTCTGGCAGTGAAAGGTGCCTTAAGTGTTAATCAGAATCTGTCCCTTAATCTGTACTCAATTATTTATTGAAGTGAAAAAAAAACCACTATGACCAACTGTTCATGACTCAGGCAGAATTTTTTATAACATTAGTAATTCCTCTAGAGTTATTACTTGTGTATACAGTTCAGTTTTAGTATGTGCATTAACTTGTAAGTGTATATGTAGATATATACACACATTTATATACATATAAACATAAAATTTTGAAGTCCAAATTCAGATTATGATCTTCAAGACCTCTAGTTAATGATAATTTGTCTTGTTTGTCTCAGGAGTACTAAAGGCATGGTCCCTATTATGTGTCTCCTCTCCCCTCTTTTGCATGAATCATTCTTCTTTGAACTAATGGTGCTAGGACAGCTGGCACCTTTTATCTCCTAACCAAGTTTCCACAAATAATTGGTAAGTGCAGGATTTTGCTCTTCATAGGAATTTTTTTATATCACATCTAGTTTACAGTTTGAAAAATGAAACTATGGAACTCTTTAAACCATTTTAGAGCACTTTATTTTTGTCATTTTAAAGAGTGAAGCCAGTTTTAGATCAAACTGATTTTTTAAATGGATAATAATGAAAATTGTGTGCCTCAGAGTATAATTGTGTTAACAGACATTTGTTCCTTTCAAAAGTACTGGAGCTATTTAAAATCAACACAGAGAAAATAGCTCAATTAAAAATATTTTTTCTACCACCATTTTTGTCTTCCTAGCAACATACTGAGCATGTGACAGTCAAGTCATTTTAGGAGACAGTTTTTAGGCAGACATGGAGGAAGCTGATGTTTTAAAATTTATTTATTTTAGTGAGACAGATTTTAAAGTATTGTGGCATAACAGCTGACTATGTTCATCTTCCTGGCCTTCAGCTGTTTGGAGATTTGTTTTTGCTTTGGTACCCTGCTAGCCTGTCAGGCAGCCCATTTTGGGAACCTGTTTATTTCCTATTCTTCTAGTAACAGATGCTGACAAGTGAAGGATTTTAGATTCCTTTTTTCTGTTTGGTTATGCCCACTCTGTGGTTTATTAGCATTTTTATATATAGTATAAAAGTAGTTTGTACCTGTTGGAAAAACTCACAGATTGGTACATTTGGGACCTTAGTGTGAGCTCCCTTTCTCTGCTGTACCTCAGCACCTCTCCTCTCTCTTCCTGTACTTATCCTCAGAGGAAGGGCCTACAGACTGACTGACTGGTGGCTATTTTAGTGAAGATACTATGAAAGATTAAATAAATCATATTTTAATATAGTTTCAACAGATGCATTTGTTAAATTCACTATGTTCATAAGCTCTGTAGTCATTATGGCAGTTCAGATTTGTAACCTGATATAATACAATAATATTTTAATAGAGATAAACAGCAATACATGGGGTGTTGTCCATCCACCATTTGGGGATGTAGACATTTCTATCACTATTTCTAGTCTTGTGGCATGTAGGTATTTTTAATTTATTACTCAGCTGCCAAAACCATCAATGTTTATTGCAATGTCATAACCTAATGTATTACAGAAAAAAATTCCATATGTTGCATCTCTAGACATTCAGCATGGTCAAATCTTTAAAGCAGTAGAAGACAGCCTTTGAGAAATAATCCAGTAGGCCAATAAGCAGAAGCTTATCCTACAGGATAAGCCAGTGCTGAAAGTGTGCATAGGGTTTGCGGCGAAAATTAAAACCATTGAGATGAATGGAGGTAGTTAACTATTCTTTTGTAGCAAGTACTCTCAGTCGGGAGGATAAACATTAAGGGGCCAGGCAGAGGAACACATCCTGAAGATGAATGCATTGCTCTGCATATTGTCAACAGGAGGGCTTTGGTTTCCTTGACCACAGGATGCTATTCTGAGAAGAGATGGGATTCATTTGACCAAGAAGAGGAAGAGCATCTTTGGACACTGACTTGCCAATTTAGTGAGGAGGGCTTTAAACTAGGTTCCAGGGAGGCAAGTGACAAAAACTCACAGGAAGGTATAACAAAAAGGCAACCTTGAGAGAGTGGTGTGGGAGGGGTGGAGTGGGGGATGGAAAATTACAGTAGGGTCATAGAAGCAGCAAGAAGGAAATCAATGGGGAAATCTTCTCAGCATCTGAGATGTTTACAAATGCAAGAAGTAGGAGGATGAAAAGAAAAAAAACTGGAAGTACTGGAATGTAAGCTAAATTGTCTTAACTGGCATCACTGAGACTTGATGAGTAAATCTAATGATGTAGAGGGGGTCATAGTTTGTTCAGGAAGGACAGGCAGGGAAAAAGGGAAGAGGTGTTGCATTGTCAATCAAGAATATATACAGTTGTTCTGAGGTCCAGAAGGAGGTGGAAGGCAGACCAGTTTGAAAGTCTTTGGGTGACAATAAAATGGGAAAAGGCAGGGTTGGCGTCGTGGGAGGGTCTGTTAGATCACTAAATCATCAGGAGACGTGAGACATTTTTAGAATAAATAATATACAAAACAAAAGACTTGGTAGTAATGGGGGAATTTTAACCACCCAGACATTTGTTGGAAAAGTATCATGGCAAAAAACATTTGCAATAAATTCTTGCAATGTATTGGGAACAACTTTTTCTTTTAGAATGTGGAGGAATTACCCAGCGAGACAACCATTTTAGACTTGATTCTGACTGACAGGAAGGAATTGGCTGTGAATCTGAAGGTTGAAGACAATTTGCGTGAAAGTGATCTTGAAATGATAGATTATGTGTTCTAAGGAAAGGAAGGAGTAAGAATAGCAGAATAAGGTCAGTGGAATTCAAAAAAGCACTACAGCAAATTCAGAGAACTGTAGGTAAGGTGGTGTGGGGATGAAAATCTAAGGGATAAAGGAGTTCAGGAGAGCTGAATAACAAATTATCCCAATGGAAAGAAGGGGTAGGAAGACTAATAAGAGTCCAATATGGCTGCATAAGGAGCTCTTCTATTACCTGAAAATCAAAAAGAATGAGTACAAAAGAATAGCACAAGCTTGTAGGAACAATATCCGAAAGGCCTAGGCACAAAATGAGTTACACCTAGCAGGGAGTGTAAAAGGTAATCTGAAGAGGTGCTTTAAATACATTAGGAGCAAAGGAAAGAGAAAGGAGTCTGCTGGTCACTACTTAATGGGGAAGAAGAGCTAACAATGGATGATACCGAGGAGACTGAGGTGTTTAATACTTGTTTTGCTTTGGTCTTCACTAAGAGGTTAATTGTGACTGGTTAAAAAAAAATTAATACTCACAGCAAGGGGGAAGGGACACAAACCATAATAAGGAAAGAACAGGTTAAAGTATATTTAGATAAGTTATAGTTCCTTATTGACCCTGCCAGTTTGAATATATCTAAGTAATTTTGAAGCACTTCTGGAAGATGGGAGAGGTCCCAGAGGACTAGAGAAGGGCAAATATAGTATCTATCTTTAAGAAGGGGAACAAAAAGGACCTGGAGAACTATAGACAATTCAACCTAACTTGAATCCCTGGGAAAATACTGGAACAAATTATTAAACTATCAATTTGTAAGTACCTAGAGGATAAGAGGTGATAAGTAATAGCAAAAATCGAGCTTGTCAAGAATAAATTATACCAAACTAATCTAATTTCTATCTTTGGTGAAGTTACTGGCCTAGTGGATATGGGAGAAGTTGTAGATGCGATATATCTTGATTTCAGTAAAGCTTTTCACTCCCACGTGATATCCTTTTAATCAAACTAGGGAAATGTGATCTAAATTAAATTACTGTAAGATGGATGCATAATTGGTTGAAAGACTATACTCAAAAAATAGTTATCAATCGCTGTCAAACTGGTAGAATGTATCTAGCGGAATCAGATGGCTGTTTCCTGGGTCTGGTAGTATTCAGTATTTTCATTAAAAACTTGGAGTGGAAATTTGCAGATGACACCCAGGTAGGAATGGTTGCAAGCTCTTTGGAGGATAGGAGTAGAGTTCAAAATGACTTTGACAAATTGAAGAATTAATCTGAAATCAACAAGGTGAAATTCAATAAAGACAAATGCAAAGAGCTACATTTAGGAAGGAAAAATCAAATGCACAGCTACAAAATAGGGATAACCGGTTAGGTGGTAGTACTGGTGAAATGGATCTGGGGCTTATAATGGATCATAAATGGCAAAAAAGGCTAACATCATCCTGGGGTGTATTAACAGGAGTGACATATGTAAGCACAGGAGGTAATTGCCCTGTTATACTGCACTCTGGTGAGACATCACCTGGAGTACTGTGTCCAGTTCTAGGTGCCAAACTTTAAGAAAGAAATCAACAACTTGGAGTCCAAAGGAGAGTAACAAAAATGGTAAAAGATTTAGAAAACCTCATTCTGTAATTATGTAGCCACAGAGGCCCTCTTAGGAGTATAGTTCCATTGTTCAAGGTTGGGACTGAATTTGGGGAATCTTTCCAGGGAATGTGTACCCCATAGAATTGGAAGGCTTTAAGCAAATGCGCAGCAGGGATTTAGCGCCTGAGCTGGTGGATTCAGCTCTCTGCAGAATCTGCTATGCATTTCCACTTGCCCCTCATGGAATGAATGGGTACACAAAAAGGGCAGAGGCTATCCATGCCCTGACTCTTGAATGTAAAGACAAACTAGTGACTGTGTAACCACAGAATAACCTGAGGGGAAAGATTCTTTTCCTTTCTGTTTTCAGAGGGAATCCTTAGCACACAGGCTGCCACTCAAGGTGTGCAATTGTAACCCACACATCTTCTGGATGTCGTATTTTCTCCCATCTAGTGGCACCCAGACCACTTAGAGAGAGTTTAATGAGTCTACTCTACAGTCTTAGCTAACAGCCAGTTGGCTTTTAGCTCACGTGGTACAGGCTCATGCACTAAGTAGGTCCCCAGTTCGATCCTAGCCGCCAACTACCAGGGTTACACAATGACATCAGGATTTGGGCCTCAGACAGTCCAAATCTCTGTTGTGAAAGGCTGGCTCTCAGTAGATTCAGCAAGGTAACAGAGTGTCAATTTCCATTTATTAGGTTTTCTGTGTAACAGTAAGTGCTAGATTTTTTTTTTTTTAAATGAAAACTTAACTTCTGCAGAAGGTCCACTCTCAGGAAACTTTCATGTCTTTCAAGTTCTGATAGAATGACTTTTGATGTATTTACCTTTCTTTCTCCTCAGAATAGACCAGGGTTTAAAGAAACAGAGCCACTTTATCTATTGTGCAAATATGACAACTTTTATAATTGTTTACTTGATGGATGCTAATGGCTTATTTAAATTCCTCAGTGTTGACCATAGAAATAGCTGTTAAACGTATTTAACATATTTAAAGTGTTTTTACTTATTTGATATGTATTTTATTTCAGACAATACATATGTTGTTACACATGAAGAACTACTAATACAATGTTGGCTAGGGTGCAAAGCTGAATGCTCAAAAGTTAGGAAATTCTGAATTTAAGGTTGCTTTTGTAATTTTGATTCCTCCCTCCCATTCAGCTGATGTGTATGCAGTTTTTAGCTATGTAATTCTATTATTGAGTGATGCAGTGAGACACCTCCCTGACCTCAGGACTACCCCCTTGTTAAATTTGAAAGTCCTGCTGCAGATCATGAATGTGGAACCACCTCTTTTTTTAAATAAGGGAAAGTGTTCAGTTATCTAAATGAAGGTTATTGTTCTCCTTATAATGACTTGAAAAAAAATCTTTTATAGTTGTGGGGAGAGGGAGAAATTCTAGCATAAGCACTTTGGGCGGGTTTTGTGTGCGGATTCTGTTGGTTTTTTTAATGTTAAAGCAACCTGCAAATTAAAAAAAGAAAAGCAAAATAAGTTAGCATTACGTACTAGATAAACAGGTAACCGGGTATTTAGCGTATTACTAATAGTTAACTTTATTTCCAAAAACATTGTTACTAATTTGCTGAAAAGCATTTTTTACTTTTACTTTAATATTATGTTGAATGCTCTCATTAAATATTTTGTGGATTTTAATTTTAAAATCTTTGGCTCTTTTTAATTTAGACCATGTTGGGGTGTAATCATTTATCATATTTGCTGTCTCTGGGTTCTTTTTGTGTGTTTGTGTGTAAATATACTTTCACTTCCTCTTATAACTTGGATGAACTGACTTTTAAAAAAATGAAACAGGTTAAAGTGCTGCAAGATAAATGTTGATAGCCCCATAACATTTGCAGCTTTATTACAACTATTTTTTCTACATTCTGTGTAGAGTTGCCAGTTTTGGTTGGACATGTACCTGGAGGTTTCATCACATGACAATCTTTATTTAAAGATTAATCTTTTAATTCCTGGAAACTCCAGGACAGTCCTGAAGGGTTGTCAACCCTGATTCCATGGTTGCAGTAGTTGTCTACATGCATACATTTGTATTAGGTAACAAAGAAGACCTGATCTACACTAGAAAAGTGTATTGGTTTAACTAAATTGGTATAAAAATTGATCAAGTTAAGTGGGTGCAAGCAAGGTTAAGGTGATCAAGATAAAGTGTGTCTGCATTAGAGGTTTGCAGCTGTGTAACTAAATTGATTTTAATGCATTTTTGTAGTATACAAGGGCTAAATGTGTATTGCCAGAGGGGATATTTTATGGAGAAAATATTTATGTCAAGCTTATGTCCTAGAATACAGTACTTACAGCTGTAGGAAGTTTGGATTGGGGGTGGGGGGATGTTGGAGGAAAAATAGAAATGTTCAAGTATTAAATCATTCAGGAGTAATAATTTCTAAAACAATTCTGTGATTGCCTTCACATTTAATGAAGTTTTTAGACTGTGAAAAGAGTCACAGCAAGTTAAGACTCAGTAGTACAGAGTAGAAAATGCAGGCATATAATAACCTAAGCATAACATATAGGTCTTGCATGGAAAAATTCTCTCTTCAGTGCAACTGTAATATTCTAATGTGGATTATCTTGAAAAGAAAAAACAAAACCCTAAGGTTTTACTTTTAAAGATATAAATAGCACATTTTCAAATGATAAACTTTTTACCTACTTGTATTTTTAATTTTTTAAAGGCAAAAATGTAATGACTATTTATTTAATTTGCAGAGCACCAGAGATTATACTGGGGTTGCCATTTTGTGAAGCCATAGACATGTGGTCGCTGGGGTGTGTGATTGCAGAGCTGTTCCTTGGGTGGCCGCTGTATCCAGGAGCACTGGAATATGACCAGGTAGTAGAATAGCTTCATGAATGACTTAGTATTTAAAAAGAACGCATCATTTCTTTATTCTAGGCTAAATTCATATGGTGTGATTTTTCTCATGTGAAAGATAACCTGTACTACATTGTTTAATGGAATTAGATTACATGGAAGAGTCCACTTGTATAATTTACTTCTGATTTTATTAAAATTTTCGAAAGGAAAATACTAAATGTTCAAAGTATTGAGGTACTGTGGTAGGCATTATCAGCTTCTATAAATTAGTGTAGCCCCATTGACCTTAATGGAGTTATGCCTATTTAAAGCAGCTGATAATTTGACCCTATTTATACTCTGCAATATTCTAGATAAATACTGTTGATATGGAGACAGATAGGCATACATCCCTCATCAAATACTGTAAGTTTTTTCTCATTTTTGTAACCCACAATCTGTTAATTGGAATTAAATACAAATCTTCATACAGATCCTTTCTTCAAAGGTACATGCTGAAATCTCTGTTCCACTGTGGAGTCTGTGTTCCTACTGCAAAACTCTAGACTTCTGGGTTTTGCCCTGTTTTTGAGTGCCATCTCTGCAGTAGAGACACAGCACATGCTATTACCTCTAGATTTCCTTCTGACTGTTAAAGGACTTATGGCTGCTGTGTTTGAATGCTTTAGCTGTACTGCAGTTTTCTGTCTCAAATCTGAGAGGTTTTTGTACCTTTCCTGGTACTTCAATTTGTAGTATTTTGGGGTGGACGGGGGCATGGGGAATAAAATGTTTTGTGTCATTGGGATTCATGGCCTCTTAGTTCCCTGTTCCCTTGGACTTCAGTCAGAACTTGCCTTTCCCTCCTTAGCCACATGTCCCTATGCACACACATGCCGCCCTTTGTCAGGCTCCATCTCCATTGCCTGAAAACCTGGCTTCGCGCCATATGCCCACTAAAAAAAGTCAGCATCACTGCTAAAATAACAATTCTGACTAAGGTTCTACCCTCTCTTGTCTGGTGGACAAAACCACAGAAAGTTTGAGTGGTGATCCCTTTCCTGATACCTGCTACACCCGAGGCAACTATCATTACTGATGCTTCGCTCTTAAGCTGGGGAACTCATATTGACCATTATACTGTAGCCCTCTTAGAGGGGACATGCAGGTTTACTTCTCGCTTTCCCTACCACTAACTGCAGAGATAAATATCTACAAAACAACATCCAGTTATTGATTTAAGCTTCAAGGTGTTGCTTCTTGTTGCTTCTTGCTACTAGTACAAGAAATAATCATTGTAATAATGCTTGTGTCATAACATTAAATGCATGCTTGGAGACCTGCTAAACAGACAAAAATAAATGTTGGATTATATAACCTTACCACACAGTTCTAAGTAAAGTAAGGCACTTGCCCAAGGATCAGATGCCTCAAGGCAGGGAAATGTTATAAAACCACGTAATTAATTGTTAGTCAAATATATATATTAAAATAATGTTAGAGAAATGAATATTCACATGTAGTATTATAAATAATAAAGGAATTTTTGCCTTTTGTATTTCTCTTTGCTGATGCAGCTGTTCAGAACTTAGCTGAAAATGCTTGAGTGTTGTGTAAACCAGGAAACCTGGTTTGTGTCTCTTATCTGTAAAATCCTCTATCTATGCAAATATCAGACTGAAGAAAGTGTTATGAGAGAATTGTTAGCTCCAGGTACACCCACCCCTCTCCCTCCAGCAAGACAGCTAACAAATAAAAACCCAGGGCCACAAAAACAGACTAGTAAGATAAAAGCAACTGGATGGAACCAGAGGGATTGACAGCAGAGAATAGATGATAGAAATAGACAGATAAAAGGAAGTTTTAGCGGGATAAGCAAAAATATTAATTTAGGTTAGTTGTAATTTATGCATGAGAATGTTTTAATTAGAATTTTAGAATAGATAGGTACACAATTGAGGTAACCTGGTAAAGTTATGGAACCAAGGGGTAAAAGATAGGTGATGGACAAAAAAGAGTGGAGGAGACACGGGAAGAATAGTCGAACATAGAAACTAGGGATTTAAAGAAAGTCGTCCTGTCCCTGAGGATGGTAATTTGATCACTTATCTTTCTTGCCTTATCTGTTTTTGCATGTATAAGTAATTCTATAGGGGATAATAGCTTTGTCTTAAAATGTACAAAATAAAGACTAAAAGAAACTGTTTAAGCCTAAATTGAAGTGGATCTTATTTTTTATCCAATATTTAGCTGACCAGAGGTACTGTTTAGGGCATTCTAGAACTGAATAGTGAAAATCCCCTGAAGAGCTCTTCTAAATACTACTGTCATTGTTTTATATATACCCACTCCCCCAAACCATTTATAAATATTGTTTGCAAAATAAAATCGGCCCAAAATAACTAGAAATATTACAAGGGAGGATTTAAATATCAATATGGCAATCTCACTTTCACAGAATGTTGCTACTGGAAACACATTCCAGGACTTCACTGTTACCTACATCAAATCATTACATGGTCTCAAGGATGTCTGCCAAAATTATTGCTGTTAATATAGTTGGCAAATTAAAAAAAAAAAGGAAAAAATATAATGGTCTTTTGGGATTTTTTGGCAGCTCATCTATTTCTATAATACAGACTCCAGTTAACCTGAAATTCTTAATCGTATCTTTTACACTTTTTATTCTGAAGCACTTCACCTGTGTCCCTATAGAGTTAACAGTGGGTTACAAGGCTGCTTGAGTTGGGAATGAATCAGTCAGTTACCCTCTTTGTATGCACTGTTTTAAAGTTAATGAGGAATGTACAAAATGTGGAGAAGTATCTGGTTGTGGTTTCAAAATCATATTTTCTCTCTCGTAATTTGCCACACAGAAAATTCAGGTTCAGCTCACATTTAAAGATCTGATTTAAACTCACAACAGAAAGAAAATATAAAGAGAAGGCTGTAACGTATTCTCATATTGAACATCGTATGATGTTCTTCGATCCCTACAATACTCATGCACAACAATGTGAGTTAAGGTAAAAATATCAGTCTTAGCTTTGGTTACTCTGTCATGTTTTTAAGGATTTAAGTCAAATCCTTGACACTTTTAAATATTTCTGATGATCCAACATTTTAAAATTGCAGTACCTAAAAGAAATAAATGATTGTGAAATGATATGATTATAGTATGATGGTGTGGCTTGTTAATAATATTCACTGTTTTGAAAGAAATATATATATAAAAACACCTATCATACCTTCTATACTAATAGTAATTTATGGATAATTACAGTAAAACATCTTGGTATACATTTAGTTATAGGCCTAATACAATGTCCGCTGAAGTCAACAGAGATACTCCCACTGTTCTAAATGGATGTTGGATCAGGCCCTATATAATGAAGGATTCCAAAGTACTTGACAAACAATATCTTGAAATTTCACTCACTGCTGAAATGCAGCCTTCTTTGGAGTGAAACACACATTCACTATGACAGGTTTCAGAGTAGTAGCCGTGTTAGTCTGTATCCGCAAAAAGAATAGGAGTACTTATGGCACTTTAGAGACTAACAAATTTATTTGAGAATAAGCTTTCGTGGGCTACAGCCCACTTCATTGGATGCATAGAATGGGACATATATACATATTCACTATGTAACAGAGCACAGCAACATATAAAGGAAGTGAAAAAACTTCCAAAGAATACTATATCTAACCGAAAACACAGGGACAATTTTAGATGGGTAGAATGTGAGTAGCCAAGTGAAGTTTGGCTGGACTGTGGGGCGTTAACACTTGTATCAAGAGAGGTCTAACATTTTTATATAGCACGTTTGCAAAATGGCAATCATCAGAATGTTTGGAGAAAATGGAACAAAAAATTAACTCTTTTTATCACTGTGGATATATATGGTCTTGTCATTAAACAACATGGAAATTCTTTTAATACCTGTTGAAAGAACTGTGGCATACACCTAACTCATCCCACTGTAAAATGTTACTTGTGCTGGGACCCCATGCATCACTTGGTTTCAAACATGATTTTTGAATTATTAGAAGAATAGTGCCTTGTATGTTAATTATAAGGGGGAAAATTGAGTATTCGTGTCCTCTTCTGAATGGAACAAACATCTTTCCTGAGCTTATCTGTAAGGCCTCAGTAGAGGTCTTAATAAGGATTTGAATGAGGGGAGGATGGTGACTTTGTGAAACTGCTCCTGGAGAGCATTCCATGCATATGGAGTCATGATTATTGCAGAGTTTGCAGTAGTTTTGAACCAGTAAGTAATGTAAATAAAAGACTCATTGCTGACCAAAATTATGTCCTCGTTTAACTATACCACTTTAGATGCTTGGATATTTAGGGTTTTCTCCTGATAATAGATGGAGAGACTAATACAAAACTTTTTAAAGTGCTGTTTCTCTCCTGTATAAGAGTTGTTTGCCCACTCTTAGTCCTCTTTGCGTTTTTTCGTGTGGGAAATGATGAAGTGCAAGTTTCTATCTTTGTAGATCATGATTTGAAAACAAGAAGTTAAGTTCCTTCTACTTTTTCCTCCCGCAGATTCGTTACATTTCACAGACTCAAGGTTTGCCAGGAGAGCAGTTGTTGAACATGGGAACGAAAACTGCAAGATTTTTCTGTAGAGAAACAGATGCATCATATTCTGGTTGGAGGTTAAAGGTAAGAAGTATAAAGTAATTGAAAAAATAGTATACTGCATACACACACACAGGCCAAATTTAAGGTTTCTTATTTACAACATGGAGATCTTCACAAATTTGCAAAACTAAGATAGAATTATGTCTCCTATCTAAGTAATCGTAGGCCAGCTGTACTCTACAAAGCTATATTGGTATAACTGTATTTTTCAGGGGTGTGAAAAATCCACACCCTTAGGCGATATAGTTATACTGACCTAATCCCTTTCATAGGCAAGGTTATGTCAACGGGATATCTTCCGTTAACATAGCTACTGCCTCTTGGCGTAGCTAATCCTCCTCCCCAGTGGGAGAAGCTCTCCCTTCAGCGTATTAGCGTCTTTATTAAAGCACTGTAGCAGTGCAGCTGCACTGTAGCGCTGTATGTGAGACAACCCCCCAGACATATGTGGTTTAATTTCTCTGCTGTATAAAGAATTAAGTAGCTCCTGTGTTATCTCTGGGGAGAGACCCACAAAGGCTTAGGCAGTATTGAGTAAAGAGCCAAGTACAGATAACAAATGGAGTTAAATCTTGATGAATGGTCATGAAATTCTGAAGCAATAGAAGCAAAATAAAATGTCATTCCATAGTAAGTTGTTTGGTGTATTTTGCTTAGTATGCTTAAAATGCAAAGTGAGGATTGCTAACTGGGTGTACTGTTGGTGCCACTGTCCACTAATGAATGCCTTTTAGTCCCAGATTATATTAGAGCTTTTTAAGTGCTTCAGTGTGGCTATTCCTGGTCTCCAACCTTGATATTTCTGTTGGATCTCACTTTAACTTCCATCTGATCTCTTTCAGTATTAATGAATGTGAATGTGGGCATTTATTGGCTAGAGAATTTATCTTTTTATGTTGGATACAAGACAAGTCACCCTTCTGTCTCTGGAAATTAGGGGTATGTCTACACTACTCGCCAGATCGGCGGGTAGTGATAGATCTATTGATCAATTTATCGCGTCTAGTGTAGACGTGATAAAATTGATCCCTGATCGCTCTGCCATCGACTCTGGAACTCCACCGCAGCAAGAGGCGGAAATGGAGTTGACAAGGGAGCAGCAGTGGTTGACTTGCCTAACTGAAGTTGCGTATCTTAGGTCGACACTCCACCCTAGTGTACACCTAGCCTAAGATTGTT
Organism: Gopherus evgoodei; assembly: GCF_007399415.2. Lineage (NCBI taxonomy): Eukaryota > Metazoa > Chordata > Testudines > Testudinidae > Gopherus > Gopherus evgoodei. The sequence goes on from NC_044325.1 coordinate 97,125,594, forward strand.
AAATCTCCCATACCAGACTAAACACAATACTCCAGGGGTCAGCAACCTTCAGAAGTGGTGTGCTGAGTCTTCATTTATTCACGCTAATTTAAGGTTTCAGGTGCCAGTAATATATTTTAACATTTTTAGAAGGTCTTTTTCTATAAGTCTATAATATATAACTAAACTATCATTGTATGTAAAGTAAATAAGGTTTTTAGAATGCTTAAGAAGCTTCATTTTTAAAATTGAATTAAAATGCAGAGCCCCCCGGACCAGTGGCCAGGACCCGGGCAGTGTGAGTGCTACTGAAAATCAGCTCTCCTGCCGCCTTCGGCACACATGCCATAGGTTGCCTACCCCTGCTCTACTCTTTAGAGGGAGAGAAAAGGGAAATTTTTTTGATGTATGGCAATCACAGCTGAACTAATTTTCCAGATAGTAAGAAAAACATTGCTGAATCTAGTCTAGATAATATGCTGAGGAAGCATCTCTTTAATTTACTTTTAAATAGCGGTGGTGTTTTCTTTTCTTTTGGGATTGTGCAAGAGTCCCTACTGCAGGATAAGGGTGGGACTCAGGTGGGTTTTTTTATTTTATTTACTTATTCTGGTATATTATTTTGAGGAAATTATAACAGAAAGTTTGGTGCATTATGATACCGTCATGGTATATACTTGTCCTTTAAGTCTTTTTGTTTATGATGTTTTAATATTTCAGATACTTTCTCTGTCACGGTAGCTGTGAACAAATAAAATGTACTTGAAAACAAAACAAAAACCTGTAAGAAGAGAGAAATTGAAAGGGGAATGATTCTATTTAAAGTGATACTGTCACCTAGTTTAGTTCCAAAAGTTAGTGGTAGGTATATGTGTAAAATAAACCAACAACAAACAAAAAAAAAAACATTTAATGTACGAAATCAAATACCAATAAAGTTTTCATAAAGCAGGTTTTTTTATTAGGTGTTAGCTATTTCCTGTATTGTTTGCAAACCAGATACTATAATACAGCACTGTGATTATTCAGAAGAGCCAGGAAGTGAAATTGGCTATTTTTGTTGTCTAAACTGACTGAAATACAAAAAGTCAGCAAAAAGCATAACAGTAAAATAAATGTAAAATAAAAGTCTCTCAATTGTCTAAACCGTGATTACTAACAGTAAATATTTTATACTAACAGTGTCCTTTTAGTTGACCTTTTTTTTTTTTCCCCCCCTTTTAAGACACTGGAAGAGCATGAGACAGAGACAGGGATGAAGTCTAAAGAGGCCAGAAAGTATATTTTCAACAGTTTGGATGATATCGTGCATGTGAGTATTCTGTGATTTATTTAAAAACTTATATCAGATATCTTTTGTGAATTAGAGTACATTCTGGGAATATTTTCCATTCATCCGTACCTGCCTAGTCTGCTCCTGTGGAAACTAACCATCTGTGCCTGTCTATTTAGTTCCTTGATGCATAGATCTTGTCTTCCTTTGTTCTTGTGTGATTTTTGGCAATTACATTTGTCTTGGTGAAAAAGATCTTAAATACTGTGCAGTATATTTCATGTTCTACTGTAACATCTACCAATCCAGGTAAAATGATTCTTATATCTAGGTTTTTGTCTATAATAAAAGTATCATTTGTCTTCATCCTTTCTCTAGAGACAGTGACGGCTTCCCAAACCCTTTTGTTGTTAACTAAACTGCATCCTTATACTTCTGCTGCTTTATATGCCTTAATCAGTAATAAAAGGAAATCTCCTCGCCCCCTTTCTTCTTTGACATCCTAAGAAGATACTCAATTCCATTTTAGGACTGGTGTTACTATACACATCTGGAGTTGTCTTCTTCATGTACTAGCTCTGTTCTCACAGCTCAACCTTAAAAAAAAAAAAAGAGTAATACTTGGCGTTTATTTAGTTTTTTCCACCTTCAAGGCAAAAATAAGTAAGAGGATCTCGGGTTTTTTGTTACTTTGAATCTTTTATTCCTATTTTTTCAGAGGTTGGCAAAATCTTCAACTTAGTTCTGAGAGCTGGAGACAGATTAGACCACCTCTGTAGACTTCCAGTGGCATGTGTTCCCTAATCTGAGTGAGCATCACTGATTAAAAATGTATCAGTTGAAAGAAAACACTTCCAGGGTTGATGATTTGAGGCAGGTGGGGCACAAGTACTACTGATGATTGGGTTTCTTTTTCAAGGATTCTAATCTCCACCTCCTAAACAGACTTAAATTTCAAATCCCAAATTTGGAATGGCAGCTGGTATAAGGCTTTCAATAGATGTTAGGTGCACGGGTACTGTCAGAAGAGCAGTTATTTATACAGTAAAATCTTGAAGGCTGTTTGTTGGGTCAGATTCATTAGCCCAAGACAAACATGTTTGGACAAGCTAATAAATTCCAAATATTTCACTTGGCCCTGCTGTTTAAAAGCAATACATTTTAGTCTTTTGAAGGGGAAAAAATTAATGAAAGGAACCAAAGGAAGTATTATCAGTATGCATGTTTGTTTCATCTGACTTTTTTTTTTTAATTATTCCATGCCAGGTGAACATGGTGATGGATTTGGAAGGAAGTGACCTATTGGCAGAGAAGGCAGATAGAAGAGAATTTGTCAGTCTGTTGAAGAAAATGTTGCTGATTGATGCTGATTTAAGAATTACTCCAGTTGAGACACTGAACCATCCCTTTGTTACCATGAAGCATCTCCTAGATTTTCCACACAGCAACCAGTATGTTCTATACATTAATAATAAAGCAGTGTTGTGTTAGACCTACAGTAGTGCTTTACAGTCAAATAGGTGTGTGTGTGTATATATATTTTGTTACTTAAAATTTATAGAATGTAAGTCTATATAGTGTTGAGATGCCTAGAATACAAAGTTCCCCATGCTGAGGAGCCAGTAGTCTTAGGGCCTGATTCTAAAAAGAACTAAGTACCCTCCATTCTCCTAGAATTGGTGTTCAGAACTTAACAGAATCAGGCCCTCATTCCCAAGCCCAATTAAAGTATTTTTGCAATGCTAGAAATAGATACTTGAACAATGGTTTCCTAAATAAAATAGATACACAGAAATCTAAGAAAGGAGAGAACCTTTCATATGTCTAATCCAGAGGTTCTCAAACTGTGGGTCGGGACCCCAAAGTGGGTCGCGGGTTACCAGTGCTGTTGTTAAACTTGCTGGGGCCCAGGGCTGAAGCCAAAGCCCAAACCCCACCGTCCAGGGCTGAAGCCCTCAAGCTTCGACACCCGCCCCCCCCCCCCCCACACACCCCCCAGGGCAGGAGAGCTCAGGCTTTGGTCCCTCTTGCTGGGGTCTTATAATAATTTTTGTTGCAATGAAGTTTGAGAAACCCTGGTCTAATCCATCATCTTCTTTTGGTAGGTACCCCAGTTATTAGCAGATACTCCGCAATACTGTTAGACACTAGAAGCAGAAAATAGTTAAAGTTTATCTTTCTTGATATTGAACCATAGATTCGACAGGTTTACCATTAATCATAGAAGTTTTGGGCTTTTAGAGAAGAGAAGCTCCTAAGTATAATTCTAGCTGTATCCTGCCTTACAGAATCGTAAAATCACAGGATTAGAAGGGACGCAAGGGTCATCTAGTCTAACCCCCTTCCAAATTGCAGGATTATGTTAATCTTGAGATTGTGTTTTCAGAACCATTTCTCCTCCCTCCAGTGGAATTACTTTATATTTTTGTAAATGGAAAATTTTAATCAAAACTACTTAACTCTTCTCTCCTTTTAACAGAGTGAAATCTTGTTTCCATATCATGGATGTCTGCAAATACAGATCTAACTCATGTGACATAAGTAATTGCAATAAAACACCACTCATGAGACCAGTTGCCTCAGGCAGTACTGCTAATGTGACTGCAAACTTCACCAAAATTGGCACAGTGAGGAGTCAGGTAAGAACTTTTGGCTATTAATTTAGTTTCTCATTTTGATTTGAAAATATGATCCAGGAATCATTGTGTTTATCAGTAGTGGAAAAATCTTATGTACGTTTTGTTCTCGCTTCCTAGTATTGTTCACTTTGTTCAGTTTGAAAAAGTTAGTTTTCTAAGCTTGATTTTAAAAAACAGAGAGATTTTGACTTGTCATCCTGAAAGTAGTTTGCTTTATTACAGTGCCCTCCAGTGGTCAAATGGTATTTCTTCATCTGAAATATTTTGAAACTTCAATTTCAGTGGAATTATTATTTATTATTTGCTCTGTGAGAAAGAGAGTGAGACAGATAATAAAATATACATTAATATAATGTGGTCATCCATGCTAAATTTATTGTTTCAGGCATTAACTACATCTGCCCATTCAGTTTTACATCATGGAATACCACTGCAGGCAGGAACTGCTCAGTTTGGTTGCAATGATGCTTTTCAACAGGCACTGATTATATGCCCCCCACCTATCCAAGGTAGGATTAACTGAAATTGTTTCATTTTCTGAATTTTGAAAAGCAGCAGCTGTTACTGGAGTAGTTAATTGTCTGTATTTTACTATAAATTTTGTCCGAGAAATTTACAAATCTACTATTAAAAACTCCCCAAACTGAAACTGGAAATGTTTTTGATTAAGTAAATCTATCTGGATAATAATGAAGTCCTACCATTGCATTTTTAGGTGAATTAGCCTCATATTTTAATCCACAGCCTTCTGAATGAAATTGAATGTTAAAATTTATTAGCCACTCCAAAATGTTTTGATAGCTTTCTGCCACCGCCCTGTTGTACTTTTGAAGTGTAATATGTAGTATAGATCAAGCTGACATATTTTAACTCATGATGTGAGTAAGACTTGCAGAGCATGATTTCTGGTCAGACTCGGTTTGACTGAGACCGTTATAGTGCAAAGCACACACATTTTATTTGAGAGAGAGATGCTAAATTTTCTGACCCTTTACATTTATGCCTTCAGATTTGGTGGGATAGCAGATGTTAAAACATAAAATATAGTATAGTTCATAATGTTCATTTTTGTGAAGGTAAATGTTGTTACATATACTCAGCTTTGGTTATGTGACTCTAAGCATACATGATTTAGAGTTCTCTCAAAGCTTTCAGAAGTTACAGAAACCACTATTAAGGCAGCCCAAAGGAAGGTCTGTATACCATATCCTAACATCCAATTGTCAGTTTTTTCTCCTTACAGCAGTTTAGGAGCTCATTCACTCATTTTACCTGTGGGATTCCAGGGCAGATGTTGTCTTCTTAAAACTAGAGATCCTAGCACCAGGCCAAAAGGTATTGCTATGAACTGGAACTGCTATGCTTCTAGCATAAATCTGAAATACTTTCTTGTTTTTAGATATGTCGGCATAGATGTAAATAATAATGTGATACTGTGCTCTGTAATATCGGAGAACAAGATTTGATTTCTGTCCCCAATCTAGCATGAACAGTGTACTGGCATCCTTTGGTGGGGTAGAGTGTTGTTTATGTCAAACAGCAACCTCCTTACCAGTTGTAAAGAATGACATTGTCTAGGTCCAAAGCAGTCTTATGCAGTCCTCGTCTTAAATGAGGATGATAACAGCATGGGATTTTAAGCTATGCATGTGTGAAATAGGTTTAAAGTTTGGGCAAAATAGGGAGAAACCTCTTGAGATTTCAGTTAGGAACGTTACAGATCCATGAAGACAGCATGTATAATTACCTGAGTAATTACCACTCTGTTGAATCCTACAATTACCGTGTGTCATTATGATGAATTTGGATAGTTGCCTCTGACCATTGCAGCCTGAACATACTGTTTCAAAAAGGTCAGGTGGTCACAGCCATGTTTTGTGGCAGGTTCTCTGCCCTGTTGTGCTCCCATTATGCTACTTGGGCAGCACAGACACTGCAGAAGCCCACCCCCAAGTCTCTTGCAAGGAATTGCCACTATTGGGGAATCTACAATGTGCATAGAGCTCTTATGCCTTCCCCATGGCCGCTGGTGCATAGGATGTGTCGGGTGGAGAAGAGGAGTATCTTGAGCATGCTGCTCTCTGGCTTATGGTCTCTTGAGGATTGTAGCCAGCTTGCACAATTTGAGCAACCTATATCTCTAACCTGGGCTGGATAATAGGATCAGAGAGCTAAAACTGGTGGTTGGTTCTCCTCTTTTAGGCTATCATTGGGTAACTGTGGAGGAGAAGGGGGCTATCCTTTGGTAGGTGCTTCCCAAGACTCTGGCAGAGCCAGCTGAGCACTTATCCTGCTGTCTTAGGGGCTCCCACAGCTTGGTAGGGAACCCATCTAGATCTTCCTTGCAGCAATATGGCTGACTCAAACATTTCAGATTAAAAATTACAATTCACAGAAAATATTTTTAATTCATAATTAAATACAAATCTTAACAGAGTTGGAATCTTGAGAGTCAAGCGTCGGACACCACTGTACTTGGTAACCGCCCAAACGAGTATGAGACCAAAATAATCAGTGCAGAATGCTTTACTTTTTGGGTAAATAGTCTGAAAAATAAAAAATGGTAGAAACAGTCACTCTAAGCCTGATCTGAGCCAGTGACTTAGGTGTAAGGATCTGTGTCCAGTTCCCCCTCAGAATGAATTTTTCTTTTACTATGAGAACCTTAAATTCGGGTCTAGAGCACATAACTGATTCCTTGATTTCTTCTGTATTAGCTCTATGATAGTTCTAAATTTCAGCTTTATGTAGGAATTTTACCAAAATTGTGATATTCAGCTTTAGCCAAATATTCTAACAATGTTTTAAAAGCTGAATTATGACTGTAACCCAGAGGAGTCTGAGAGTCCAAGTCCCAAACGATTCATGTATCTGCATGATATTTTGGCGTGTGCAATCCCAGTGTCTTCTGGGCTGATGGAAAAAGCAGGTCTTTCAGGCCAGAAAATCCTGCAGCCCATGCAGGGGCTGGCGAAGGAGACTGGCTATCCCAGAAGATTGCTTATGCTCTCCAGGAATCTATCTTTGGGAGCATGGAGTAGCAATGGAATTGGGGTAGTGGATCTTGAGGAAAATTCATGCTCTCAGAGGCTTATCTCTGTAAGTGTGAGCAATGGATAGGGGTTTTAGAAAAGTGTGGTAGGATGGGCCCTCTGATAGCAGGAGTGCTGAGGGGGGGGGCAAGAGAGATACAGAAGAGGACAAAAATAACAAAAAGAAAGGGGGAGAGGAAATCAAACAGGACGTAAAAAGGAAAATGGATTTTTATAGAGAAAAAAATAGAAGTGGGAGATGGAGAGACAGTTTCAAGTTGAGTAATTTATTCTTATCTTTAGCTAAAACATCATTTACAGTTATCACATGAACACTAAAATTAAGCATTTAATATGCACCTAGAGGCAGCACCATCAATAACATTTATTCCACCTTACCTTTGGAGATATTGGTTAAATTGCACTGTTCTTCAGGAAGGAGATAACAAGTTGACAGAACCTTTCCTTATAATAATTCTGTAATATCCATTTAAGATAGATTTTTTGGAATTCCTGAAAATAAATCGTCAGATAATGCCTAATACCCCGTTATTGGAAATGTTTGGTAGCCTATGAGGTGCCAATGTTAGCATACAAGTACTTCCTCTGAAGCAGACTAGAAAATAACTGGAATACCACAGGGATGTGTACCTTTGTACATATGTATACGAACACAGATTAGGCTTTATTCCCTAAACAAGCACATACACATCATGTAAACAGAGGTTTTATTGTTTGAAGGACTAGTATCAGATGGTATCTGGAATCTGACAGTAGATATTTATGAGAAAAGACTCTAGTTTTTGCTGTTCGTATTTTTTAAAATCAACCCATCAGATATAAACTGTTTTGACAAGAACTCTTTCTCTTATCTCAAGTCACTGCCAATTATGGAGAGGAGAAGGTGGTTTAGGTGACACTTGGGTGTTGGATTTCAGTTTGGTTGTATTCTTTCATCTTTGTCTTTTCTCTGAAGAGGTTACCCATTGCTGTAATGCACCTATATTGATAGGGCATGCGTTCTTGTTGGAAAATGGCCAGATTTTGAAAGGGAAAATAAAATCATTATGAGAACTGCAGGTGTTAAGAGTTCTTTGTAAATTGTCCTAAGTCCTGCTTAATGCTTTCTCACCAACTGGAAGACATTGAGACCCTGATAGACATAGGCTAAGGAAAAGCCTTTCTACTTAAATTCAGAGCCCAAGAAAACTTGCCCTTTTTAAAGATAAAGATTGAGCCAGCAGGTGTTACCAACAATGTTATTCATGGTTGTTGCCTCTATCCTGGGTTGCAGAAATTTCTGAAAGCTTTGAGTACACCAGTCCAAAATGTTAGACTATTTGAGGCAAACATATAACTTTATGCACAGATTGTTTCCTTCTGAGTATACTCATTATAGGTAAGTAATTTATTATCTGCTAATAGTACATTTTTTTTAAAAGATGCATGTTATTATTTTAGTAATACATTGGATATTGAAAAGCAGATAGTACGGGAAAAATAGTTGTCATTGGATTCCATTGCCTGCTCTCAGTTCTATGCTGAACTGCTGAATTAGAGTCCTGATTTAGGCATAGCTTGAATGGCGGGGAACAAACATATTGGTTTCAGCACCTATGTAACAAGCTGAGTTTCTAGTGGGGAGGTGATGGAAGAGAAATGTTAACAATATTTGGTGCTGTTCGTCATTCCCTATTTGGCTGCTGTGTAGAATATCCTAAGTGCTGAGTTTTGCTGCTCTTGGCATTTAAGGTGCTTTTACTCTATTTAGCTGGGTGGAAGAAATTACTCAACCAAGTTTTTTAAAATTCCAAGCCTTTCATCAAACTGTTAGAACTTAGTATAGCAACGTGGCATGCTCAAAGGTGTTCAGTGGATTGAAATAAAAGATTAAAAAAAATAAACTCTTAATGAATAAATGAATTTATAATCTTAGGCAGTAGTTTCCTGTCATCCATGTGTGTATGGCTTAGTAATTGACTGTAGTGTGAGTGATGTAAAGGCAAGACCAGAAGTCAAAATCATCATATTCTCATTCACAGTAGAACCTGCAGTGAAAGAAAACTGTTCTATTAGAAAATGCTGTTGAAAAAATAAATTACTGCCCCCCTCCTCCCTATTTATATTGTTAGGCCATCTGAAAATTATTGACTGGCATAAACTTTGCACTATTTTTTATCTGTGACTATCTGAGTCAGGTAAAGCCCAGTGGGTATGACAAGCCATTAAGACACTCATAGAACATTAGAGAGGGTGTCTTTCCTGGACTGCTCTTGCTATAATATTTCAGGTGTGCATCAGCTCACAGTGCCAGGACACACACAAAAAAAAGCAGGTTGTGGGTTGACTGTCATGGGCTCCCCTGGAAAGATTTTATGGGCTGTAGGGAGACTCAGATATTCCCCACAGAAGATCCTAAAACCAGACAGAAGCATGGGCAGCTTGTATAAGAGGCTTGAGGAGGCTAACCCTCCCCAAAATAAAAAAAAGGTTGGACATGCAGGGCGCAAATACTGGATGTGGGTCAGCTCCACTTTTTTTCCTGCCTTAACGGCAAGCAATGAGGGGGTCGGGAAGTGGAGCGAGCAGTGGGCAGGCTCTTGGGGGAAGAGGCAGCGTGAGGTCAGGGCCTTAGGGGAAGAAGTGGAGTGGGGTGGGAAGAGGTGGGGCGAGGTGGGGTGGGGCCTCAAGGTGGAGGGGTAGAGCAGGAGGCGGGGCCACAGTCTGCATGCTGGTGGCCCCCCACTTCTCAAGTGCTTCCAGCAATCCTGGAGTAGCTTTCTCAAACGAAATACATATGCCATCTGTGGACGGAAGGGGTCACATGTATGTGGTTTCCTTAGAGGCATAACTAGAGGAACTGATAAGGACACATTGTGGAAAGAAAAGATGTCAGCGAGTAGGAAGTGATTGAGTTCCATGGGACTCCATAGGTACAGGGAAGTTAGCCATTGATCTCTTCCCCTACCCCCCTCCCTCCGTTTTTGCTTCGCTGCCCTCAACCGAGAAAATTTGTAATAGACAGTAAAACTCTCAGCATTGTAGAAAGCTCTTCGCATGAGTCACTCTGGTGAGGATAAAATATAATTAGTTCTTTCTGTAGTATGTGTTCTCATAGTGATTATACAAATTACAGTAACACACACTTGAACAGATAGGTACTGAAACAAAATCTCCTCTAAGATAAATCACATTGATTAATCCAGTTTGAAAAGTCTAAATCAGTGGTATAACAAAATTACAAGCATAGCAAGAAAAATGAGTAGTCTGATTAAAAATCTCCTCCTCATTTTTTTTCATTTTGCTCAAGTTATATCTTCATAATATTTTGTTTAAAGCTTGTATAATTCATTTGTTTTTCCTTTTCCCATTAGGAGTTCCTACAAACCACAGTAAGCCTACTGGTTACACATTAAGGGTAGATAATACAGTTCCATTGGTGACGCAGGCCCCTACCTTACAGCCACTACAGATACAAGCAGGAGTACTGTCTCAGGTTGGTTCATTTGGAATTGTGTATTTTAAAAATGGCTGTTACAAATTTTATATTACTAGGCACTTAAGAAAACTTGTATTTGTAAAGATTACGTTTGTGTCCTTAAAGTGTCCCATTTAATCACTGTTTTGTATTTATGCAGAGTTTTAAGAAGCTAATAAAAATACTGGTCATTTGCCACTTAATGAAATCTGCTTTACTTCACAACAGCCATGGTCTAATAGAACTCAGCAAATATTGATTCCTGCTTGGCAACAAATAACACCTGTGGCTCCTTCTACTACAACTCTAGTCTCTGATCCAGTGGCTGGTCCACAAAGATTTGGAGACTGGGGGTAGGTCTTAGGACTTTTCTTACGACTTTTGCATAACAAAGAATATGGATTTGAGTTAGAGTTTACAGCTAATAACTCCCCTCTTCTCTCCTTAGAAAAGTGATTCCTCATGGCAGCCATTACAATTCAGTGATGCCACAGCCTCTCTTAAATCAAATAACTTTGTCTGCCACGCAGCCAATTAGTGTGGGCATTGCACATGTTGTCTGGCCACAGCCTGCAGCTACCAAGAGAAATAAACTGTGCCAGAACAGGTTGGTAAAATGGTATTATTTTTATTTGGTGTAGATTTTGATATCACAGCTTCACAACCTTTGTACAGTGGATAAGAGGGATATGAATAATGCATGCTCAGTAAGGTCATTGACTGTACTCAAACTGTCCTGTTGCCCCTTTTGAAAATAAACACCTAGCTAGTTGCCGTATCAATTTCTCTGAAATATTTTGGTAGATAGGATGGGAGACATGAAATGGAAATAAACTTTTTTTTTTTTTTACCTTTGATCTACTTTCTGCCTGTGATACTAGCAGCTTTGTCTACATATGTGCTTAAATAGCCTTTGGCAAGGGTTTAAAAATATATTGAGATAATCCTAATTAGATGCTCCTAAATCTGTGTGCATGAGGACTCATCAGGTTCAAAGAATTAAAAATAAGTAGAAGTTATGTAATAGTGGTCATAATATGGCTAGACTAGTATTAAGAATAGTCTTTCTTTTGCTGGCAGCGAGAAACTGTTTAGCTGCTTACTGGAGAAAATGTGCCCCATTACTACAGAAGTGGTTTGCAAAGGTATGGGATGTTTTAGGAATGGAGAAACCAAGACTATGAAGAACAATTATGGTAGTGGTTGTACTACTGGACTCCTTTTGTAGTGTTTGCTAAGACAAGGTGTCATCCAGAGCCCACTGATGTCAGTGAGAATCTTTCCAATGAATCAGTACTGAAATATCTGTAGTGCCCAAGCTAGCATTTCTTCATTCCTTCTTTCCTTTATAAGAGAATGGTGCTTTCATCATATTGTATTACATTTCACTGTCCTCAGCCTCGGACCTTATGTTGCAGCATCCAGAACAATCCTGTAGGCAATTTGCAATACTTACCTGGAAAATTTGCCATTGTTATGGAATTCCACATATGCAATATATTTACCTGTATCTTCACAGCTTTATGTTTTGCTGTTTGTTTTTTATTCATGGATGTATAACGATGATGTTTTAGTCTACTTGGCTTTTTTAAGTTGTGGGGAAAAGAATAGAATTAAGTTTTCAAGTATGTTACAAAGTTTCTACTAACTGTCTAATGAGGTGTCTTCTTCACAGGAGTAACGTGTTACAAAATACCAATATCCAAAATTCAGCATTTATATCTCCAAAGATAATTAATGTGAAGGCTGTCAAGAGAGTAAGTTGTATAGAAGCCCAGGACAATCATAACTCAAAAGGACAGGAGAGGAACTGTTGCAAAACATCTGTCAGGCAGAACCCTGATTCATCTGTTTCAAACAAACAGCGCCAGGCTATCATCATTGCAGATTCTCCAAGTCCAGCAGTCAGTGTGATCACCATCAGTAGTGACACAGATGAAGACGATACAGGACAAAGACATTCACTGAGAGAGTAAGCTTATAAATAAGTCTAGTTTTGTTAAACTGTTATCTATACTAAAAATGTGTGCAGCGATTACAGCAATATTCTCTAGTTCAGCTACTATGTGTAGTCAGTATTTGATTTTAAACACAATCGCAGTCAATATGTTCCTCCTTTTTGGTAGAAAAGGCAACACCATGGCAGTATCTTGTTTGGGAACTGAAGGCTACAAGCAGCGCATTCATAACAGAGACTGACTGTTTAGAATTCTTTTTATAACAGTGGATGAGTTGTTAAGGTTTGAAAATTGACTACTCTTAGGTATAGCATGTTTATTGATTTCATTTCTTAATATTGGCTTGCGCTGTTCATGCGTACCCACCTCTGTAGCATTACATGTATCTGTGTATGAAATTGGATGTTGAGTATAAGCAATAGAAATTCCATCCTAAAATGATTTTTCTCTAATAAGTTATGAAATAAATTATTCCATATTAAATTGCTGTGAATCAAAGAAAAGATGTCATTTTTGTTTGAATGCATTCCTTATGGCTGTGAATTAGGGGCTTTTCCTTAAACGTAAGTTTGAGGAAGCCTAATGTTATCTGATTGTTCAGGCTGTGATTCTGAAACAGACAAGTAGAAGATCAAAATTTAGGTCCATATCTTCAAAATATGATTGTAGTATGTGTACAGTTTTTTATATAAAATTAATTGTTCATATAATTTTTGCACATTGCCTGTGCACACAAACTATAGATTCAACATATAAAATACTCACTTCCATGTGTAAATTGAGTACAAGTAAGGTTTGTATGTATACCAGCATTTATGTTCAGTAGCGGTAGTTAGGCTTGGCAGTATTTGGGTTTGGGTTTTTTTTTGCAAGTTTTGATAATATAGATTTTTATCATCCCCCCAGTTTTTAACTATTTTTATTTTTACAGTTGCGGGGAGTTAAGGAGGGGTATGGTTGGGGTTAATGTAGCACTGACAGTAGGACTGCAAGGAGCTCTCTGCATGGCCAAGGGGCCAAAGACACTTAGGTGCAAGGTGCATGGAGGCTGCAGTCTTGGCCTGGCAGAGTAGAGACTGCTGCAAGTTGGACAATGAGCCTCTGGCTTTGGGGGAGGCCACCCTGTTACTGACCATTCCTGCCCAGGGATGGCCCCTGCACTCCTGGCTGGTAAGCAAGTGGGACTGTGACAGTGGAGCTGCAGAGGATTCCCTGCACAATCACAGAGCTGGCAACACCAGATTCATGCAGGCACAAGGTCAGTGGAAGTCTGTGGCCCTGGTGGGTCAAAGTAGAGACCTCCAGCAAGGGCTGCGAGGATAAGGACAAGCCCATGGCCATGGGGAAGGCCACCCCTTTACTGAATGGCTCCTATCCAGGGACAGAGATATGCAGCAGCAGCAGGGTGGCCTCCCCCATGGCTGGGGGCTTGTCCTCCTGCTCGCAGCCCTGGCTGGAGGAGAGGGTCTTTGATCTGACCCATCAGGTCCACAGCCTTCCTTACACATTCTGCCTGCCAGGATCTGATGTTGCCAAACCCATGACTGTCCAAGAAGCCCTCTTCAATTCTCCTGTCATGGGCCCACTCACTCACTCCTGCGACAGCAGTGGTGCAGATGGCTCTGTGCACTGCCGCAGGGCCAGTGACACCCAATCCTTACCAATGGATATTTTTTTTTTGTTGATTTCAGTGTCAGCTGAAATTGATGTTTACCAACATCTGCCCATTTAAATCAAATCCTGCTAAGCCTAGAGATAGTGTACAACAAATTGAACATGCAGACACGTGTGTGTGTGTGTGTGTGTGTGTGTGTGTGTGTTCATATACACACACATTTGGTTGATGTTTTTCAAGGCAGTCCAGGGTGCCACATAGCTCAGATTAATTCTAATAGAAGATATGTGACTAAATACCCTGGACTGCTTTAAAAATCTTTCTCATACTTTCGTCCACACTTTCCCCACTTATGCCACATTTCATTTTCATTGCATGTTGTGGGAATTGTGAAAAGAATCAGCTACTTCTATGGCAGAGATGGTACAGAGGTTTTTTTGTTTTGTTTCATTTTTTACAAATTATCTAGGGCCATAGCCTACAGTTCTTCGTAAAACAAACCAATGAAGCCAGCAGAAGACTTACTTGAGTAAAGACTGCAAGATTTGGTCTGGGCTATGGCCAATTTTTTTTTACTTTGACTGCCTAAGGATCCTAATTCATATTTAGACACCAAAATAAAAATGACCTAATTTTTCAAAGGTGTTGTGTACCTGCAGGAATACCTGAATGGGCATTTATAAATTCTGAACTTTAAATATTTTGAACTTAAGTGCCTAAATATGCATTCAGGAACATTACTTTAGGCTTCAGAGTTCAAAAATTTAGGTCAAACTTTCCAAAGGGACTCAAAAAACTTTAGATTGTGTATGAGTGGAACAATAAGCAGGAATAAGAATCATTGCTTTTTATCTTTTGGGTGATTGGCCACATTCCCTTTCCAGTGTAATACTAAATAACATATTAAAGATCTGTCTCTATTACTTTAAGGCTAGCTGTGTGTAAAAGGATTTAATAACATGCCAAATGACAGGTAGTATTTATTTTTGACTTAATTTTTTTTGTTTCAGATGTAAAGGTAGCCTAGATTGTGAAGCCTGCCAGAGCACTATGAATATTGACCGTGTATGTTCGTTAAGCAGCCCTGACAGCACTTTGAGCACCAGTTCCTCTAACCAGTCTAGTCCATCCCCTTGCAAGAGACCCAACAGGTAAAAAAACCATGTTATTTCCAGTATACAGTGGAAGTCTGCTTTTAGTGAAACTCCTGACGTTTTTAGTTCATTGTATTTTACATCGCCAGATTTCTCTCTCTTTCACAGGCTAACTTATGTTTTGAAAAAATTATATCATTCTAAGAGATGTATATGTATGTTAATGATACATATTATTTATATACCATAGCTAGTTTGTTAATTGTTCCTGATAAATTGTGTTTATCTCATTGAATGGCTTCATAGTGTTGAACTGAATGGCAATAATTCACACAGTGTGTTTAAAAAAAAAACGCACACAAAAAACTCCATTAGAAGAACACTGATTGCAAAGTCAAGCACTCAAAAGTTGGGAAATGCCAGAATTAAGCAACTCTTAATTAATTCAGCTCTTTGTGCACATCCATTATAATACAGTCTTTAATTATGTGCTCACATACTGTTTTTTCCATAGTACCTGACTCATGCAGCGCACAGAATGGAGTTAGTGAGGAGCTATTGAATATTTTATTTTCTCGTTCAGTGTTTGGCCCCATGCCTTCCTCACCTCACTATTTAAACCCTGCGCTGAAGACAAAATTACTAATTTTTTCATGTTTCCTTCTATGACACTCATCGCTATGGTATCTGAATGTTTCACAAACATTAGTTATCTTCATAACACCCCTATGAGGTAAGGAGATGGTATACAAGGTCAAAAGTTTTCACTGATTTTGGGTGCCTGGATTGATACCTAGGTCCTGACTTTTTCAAAGTACTTAGCATTGTAGAGCACTTTATATGTTCAAAGCCCAGTTCTCATTAATTTAGATGCTTTGAGTGGTGCTCAGAAGTTCCGAAAATCAGACCCCAGGGTCTCCAGAAAACAAGAAACATGCAATTAGTGACCACCTGTGAAAAGTTTGGTTTAAGTGACTTGCCTATCCTTGTGAAGGAACTATATAGTAGAGGCAGGGATAGAATCATTTTTCAGGGCAGCATTCAGCAGTCTTAACCATGAGACCATTCTTTCTTTGCCTGCAATCCCCTGCTTCATTCCACACCTCATTCCACTTATATACACCTTCTGACTTCCACAACAAATGATACAGGGGGCTTGCAGTCAACAGCCTCATTCTCTGTGCAACTCTGATGCACTCCTGGAGTGTGCTCCATCCTGTATGCTGAATGAATTGCGTGTTGGTGGGGGGGGTGGGGTGAGGCAGGGGGCAGAGTGATCATGTAATTAAAAAAAAGCATAATGCACACACAAAAGGGAACAGATTTAAGGTTAGGAATTGCTCAGGTATTTAAAGTTAAGCATGTATTTAAGTTCTTTGCCAGATTGGTGCCTTACTCTGTAAATCGGTGTTCTCATGTTTTCCTAGACGACGACTTAAAAAGAAATGATCTTGTGCACATCTCTTCTCAGTGATGAACACATCCAGCTACCATGCATACCATGTGATATACCAGCTACTGTGGGTGCTATATGAGCACCTAGATTAATTTACTCACAGTCCCTTACTACTTATTTAGATTGTACAGCTCTTTGAGGCGGGGAATGTCTCCTACCATGTATTGGCACAATGCCTTGCACAGTGGGGCCCCAAATGCATTTGGGGACTCAAGGCACCACTGTAGTATAAATATTTGTGTATATTTTTACATTTACAGTTAACATTTAAAACAAAATTAGTTTTCTTTCCCCAGTGTCTCACTGCTTGATCTCCCCTTCTCTCCATGAAATACCTGGCTTTGATTCCACTGTTGGTTGTGATGTTGCTTAGTTGTTCCTGGATCTTCTCCTCCTGAAACTTCTTCTCCTCTAATTGGCATCTCTAATCCCTTTCACCCTCACACATGCATTTTGGTTTCAGTAAACAGTAGGTGTCATTATAGAGGTTGGCATTTCCATCTCTTATTCTTACCTGCTGTTTCAAGAGGAACATTTTTTAAAGAAGAGGGGTATGCATCAGTTGATCAGCATATACTCCATTGCCCACCTGCAAATGTTTTATAGCAGTGGTTCTCAAACTTTTATTTTCATGGGCCACTTGAAAATTACTAAGGGTCTCAGTGGACCACTTCATGATCTTTCCAAATGTTGTTTATACCATTAGCTAACTATTGTAAAGTGCTTTGGATAAAAGCGCTATATAAAAAAATGAATAAACATTTTTTTGTTCTACAAATAAAAGGACACAACTCATTTTCATATCAGTAGTCTTACCTTTCTAATGCAATGAAGTGCCCTTTTTCCCCCACCGCGGCAGCCCCCGAGTTGGGGCTGGGAAGGAGCGGAGTCTTTCCCTCATCGCAGCAGCCCCTGAGCTGGGAAGGAGTGGGGGTCTCTCCCCCTCCACAGCAGCCACAGAGCTGGGGCTGGGAAGGAGGGCCATCTCTCCCCAGCAATCACAACCCTGGAGCTGGGGAAAGTCACCTCTTTCTCTGGCTGCCACAGCCCTGCACATCCCAAATTTCCCCCACCCCCTCTTCTCATCCAACCGTCCCCTTCCAACTACCCTCTATTCTCCCCAAGACCACCCCTCACCTTACATGTGTGTCTTCTCTGAGGTCCAGGCACCTAATTAGTGGAGCCATGCCTGCGCATCTCCATTAATTAGGTGAGTGGCCCTTCATTCTCTTGTGTGCGGCCACCCACGCACGAACCTTAGAGGCATCTATCTGCGGACCACCTGAATGGAGTTTGCAGACCACTGGTAGTCCACAGGCCACAGTTTGAGAACCTCTGTTCTATAGACTATAGTTTGAGAACGGGGCTCTGCTTTTCCTCTTAACCTAAATACTGTCAAAAATAATCTGTCAAACCTATGTGCTTGGCAATACTATATGTAAAATGAGTGTTCCTCTCTAGTGGCTGATCCAACAACTAGCTACTATGCCAGGAGTGTTCTCCTGATTCCTCACAAGTAACTGCATCTCTTTGGGCTAGATAGACACTTGCACAATCTCCCTAGGCCTGTGGCTTGTTTTTAGAAGCATTATTTTTTCTTCATAAAGTATTTCCTCCTCTGCTTATGGCATGATAACCCTGGGGAGGCTTTTATTCTTTGAATTAGAAAGAAAATGAGGTAATTAGTGTGCAGGTGTGTATTTAAAACTTAATATAGGTTAGGTGGATTTATTAGAGCAAGGTTAATGTGCAACTCACCATAACCCTTGCTAATTTCTTTTAACAAAGTAACTGCGGCCTTATCCTTTCCACCCCTGCTTACAACTTGTCATTTAAGAATGGAAGATGAGTTTTAGCTTCCATCTGAATTCCCAGCTTGTGTGGTTTTAACTTGACACTTACCATAACTAAAACGTAAATTTTCTTTCTGCAGTTTGTTTTATTTTTAAATATTTTGTGCAAATATCTTGTCATGCATTACAAGAATGCTAATGGAAGAACACTCTGCTTATAATGCAATATTTATTTTTTGAATAGTATGTCAGATGACGAACAAGAGAGTGGCTGTGATACTGTGGATGGTTCCCCGACCTCGGACTCTTCAGGACATGACAGTCCATTTGTAGAAAGGAGTTTTGTAGACAACACCAATCAAAATACAGAAACTAGAAACTCAGTTAACCCAGAAACCAAACCCTCTGTCTGCGCTGTTGTGGTGCCACCAATAAGAATAGAAAACAGATTAAATTTAGATGAGCAGATGGTGAATACAGGTAAACTAATTTAGTTGTTGTTCTCTTTTATAATAATGGGTAAGTCAGAAATTTGAGCAGTCTATTCAACATAAGATTTAAGCTACCCCCCTCTTATTTAATCATGTATTTTACCTAAATTATTAGATCTTAATCATAAAGTAATTTTTAAAATGTTTTCTAAGTTTCTTGGTTTATTACTTTACAACTGTTGTCTATTTGAATAGTTGAAAGAATTGAAGGTTTGCCTTGATATTAGTATTTGATTTTTATTTGCCAGATAACACATGCCAGCCGCTAATAAAAAGCCGATCTATCCCTGGAAGAATAAACCAGCCTCCTGCTGTGAGTAACCGTCAGCAAAAATTGACATTAGCATTCCATCAGCAACCTATAAATTTCAGTCAGGTATGTGTATTCATTCACAGCTCAGAACTGTTTCACTGTCTTAAGGTTGAGGGCCTGATTTTAAAAAATGCTGGACACCCGCAACATTGAAATAAATGGAAGCTATGGCTCCTCCACATATTTGAAAAATCAGGTCCCAAGACAGTAAAAAAATATGCCCAACGTGTGTAGTCAAGCTGCTGCAATCCTGAAAAATGGGCTTCTCTAGCCTATTGTGCAAGTCAGAAATATCTTCCACTTTTGTCCCTAAATTAGCATCTATGGTAGTGGTTGAACAGATGAGTTTGTAAAGATGATGAAAAAACAGCACTGGGAAAATTGTTACAACCTACATTAAATTTAGTAGAAAGCCTGAGACATGATCATATATACTTGACTACTTTTCCTCCTTCCAAATGGCAAAATATTTGTACCATGGAGTTAAGTGTGGGGCTATATTTTCAGCCTTGTACCACTTGCTTTGTGCCTCACCTGTGGCACAAACAACTGGAAACCCAGCATATCTGTCCAGCTGAGAATTCTGTTAGTTGAGGGGAATCCCAGAATATAGTAGAGCTGATGCATCCAATTGTAATTCACTATCTGTCTTGCGTGTAGTGAGCATGGCTGAGGAAAAAAAGAGACATGTTCTTCAAGTGATGGTCCCTGTGTGTATTCCACACGTGGTACATGGTTATTAAAGATGTGAGATCCTTATCTGTATTCTACACATGGTATTCATGTGGCACCATGCACATGAGGTCAGAGATTTTTAGTAAGCAGTGTCCATTGGTCTGCACATGCGCAGTTGATCTCCTCGTGCTCTGAACTGAGGGTAAAGACTGCTGTTTCTCCAGTTCCTTCTTACTGCGGCATGGCCTGAGTAAGAATCTTATGTGTCTCTAGCTTCTTCCTCACCTGCGTCATTCTGTAAATATATTATAAATCGTTTTTGGTATTTTAATCTTTTAGACTTAGTATAGCCTTTAGTGAGTTATTTTTTATCTCACTCTGGGGAAATTCTCCCAGAAGGCTAGGATTATGCTCATAGTCCTAGGATTCAAGAATTGTTTTTCCTGCTCCTGCTCGTTTTCTGTGAGTGACGAACACCAGCACTGCCTCTACTGGCTAGGCACGGTTCACATCTCAGCCAAATGCAGCATTTGCCACTCCTTCTCTCTCAGAACTCATGAGGGTTGGGAGCTAAGACTTAAAAATTGGATGGAGCAGGCCATGAAACCCCAATCAGATGTGGACTGGGGAGATCGCCCTGTATGTTGGCCGCCTCCAGCAGGGAGCACCTCTCTGAGCATGAGCTCCAGAATTGAAGCTAAGACTTTCAAGCTTAAGGAGAAGGCTTCTCGTGAGAGTAAGGAGCACTCTTGTAAGTATTAAGACAGACCTCTTTTATCCAAGCCTGCTCTCGAGAGCGAAGATCCTTCTCTGAACCCTTCGAAGATAGGAGAGCCCTCACACATGGATACTAAGGCTATAGACCCAAGTAAAACTCTGGCACAAGGAGGCACAGATCTGTTTATTCTGGTACTGGTTCATACATCTAAAATGTACGACAAACTTCCAGGGCCACTCCCGTCAATATCCAGATCAGACTCCGTGCCAAAACTATCACGGCCCCGGAGGGAACCGACTTTCACTGTGACCAGAGAAGCAGTAGAGCCGACAGCTCCACAATGAGCTCACCTTGCACCCCAGGGCAGTCAGAGACCTATGTCTCCCCAGAGGACACTTTTGCTCTCTATTACACTCACTCATCCCTCCTCTCTGGTCTGCCCCTCTCTGGTCTGCCTATTCAGAGACATAGTTACCCCAGACGAGGAAGCTAGTCTGAGGTGGCAGGGCTGCCCTCCTCTCCCATTAGTGAGCCTGACCATTGGTACCTTCAGTTCCGCTGGTAGTCCAATGGATCAGTCTCTACTTTACCAGGCAGAGGATGGCCTGGGACAGAAGCATTAGGAGATTAGAGTTCCATCCTCCAGCCACACCTGATTTGCTAAGAGATAGAGCAGTGCCATGGGGTCCTTCCCTCCCAGCTGATCCCTTGTCCTGGCACATCTGGGGCCCTTGGGATCCTTACCCTAGGCACCCAGGATCAGTACATGAGCCTTATTTACAATCTCCTGGCCAACCGCAATCAGTCCCCATCAGAGTATTGGGAGGAGGAAGGTGAATGAGATCTGATGATTCTGGGAGCAATTTCATTGTCTTCCCCAGATGAGGCAGTTATCCCATCTTTGCCATCTCTGCCAGCCTATTTCATGCAATATCAGGAACTCCTGCAGAGAGTGGTGTCTGAGCTGCAGATACATCCTGAAGTAGTTCAGGAGCCCCAACTTAGATTACTGGAGATTTTGCATCTCTTGGGCCCCCATTGAGTGGCCTTCTTGATCAACAGACCATCATGGATGCAGCAAAAGGGTGTGGCCTGCTCCTGCTTCTTGTGCTACTACCCCAAAGAGGGCTGAGAATCACTTCTTTGTTCCATCCAAGGCACGAGAGTTTCTGTTCTCACTCCTACTGCCTAACTCCTTCGTGGTACAAGTGGCTAACAAGAGATCCAGGCCGCAATTCCTAAAAACTACTTCCTCAGACAAGAATGGCAAATGGCTCGATCTCCTGGGAAGAAAGGTCTTCACCTCCACCTCTCTTTAATTCGGGATTTCAAATTACTGGGTTGTTCTAGCTAAACATAATTTCACCAATTATACAAAGCTTTTAGATTTTAAAGACAAGCTTCCTCAGGAAAACAGAGCCCACTCTAGTCCTTAATTGATCAGGGCAAATTGGTGACCAAGACTTTCCTCCAAACTGCACTAGATGCTGCAGATACTGCGTCCAGAGGGATGGCTACAGCCCTTGTTGAAAGATTCCTGGTTACAATGCTCAGATTTTCCTAGGGAGGTGCAGAATGTACCATTCAGGATCTGCCCTTCAGTACAGTTAATCTGTTCCATGAGACAAATGAGTCTCTCCACTCCCTCAAAAACTCAAGGACAACTCTTCATTCACTGGACATCTATACCCCTGTCCGTAAGAGAGAGCATCTTAGGCAGGGATACAGAGCAAGACCATCTTCTCAACCTTTTTGCTATCAATGCCCCCAGGATTCAGCAAATAAATGATACAGGATCCACAGTCCTAGACACACATTTTCTGCAACATCCACTGCCACACTTCACTCTAACCCTCAACTAAAGAATTTCTTTTGACAGATCTGGTGAGACCCACATCCCTTTATTGATGCCACATCACCTCACTTCCACCCAGTTTTTTGGAGGCTGCCTTACCCAATTTGCCTGCAGCTGGAGGGCTCTAATAGCCAAAAAATGGGTACTGGAAATTCTTCATTGCAGCTATGTGACTGAATATGTCAACTCCTACCCACAAACCTCCTTCCAAGTTCCTTCTGAGGGATCAATCTCATGAAGAAATTCTCCTTAAGAAGCGGACTCCCTTCTCCACTGGAGAGCTATAGAAAAAGATCCACCTCAACATCAGGGGAAAGGATTGTACTCTCCATATTTTTTAGTTCCAAAAAGAACAGGAGATGGAGACCCATTCTCAACATACACCAGCTAGCTATATTTGCCCCAAAATTAAAATTCTGCATGGTCATGTTGGTGTCAATAATTCCATCTCTGGAAGAGGTTGCATAGATCACAGATCTCGACATGAAAGACTCGTATATTCACACAGATATTCACCCATCCCACAGGAGGTTCCGCAGGTTCCTCTTTGGTCAAGATCATTGCCAGTTCAGGGTCCTTCCATTTGGGCTAGCCAGAGCACCCAGGATCTTTACAAAAGTTTTTTCAGTGGTGATAGCTTGGATGAGAAGAAGTGGGTTCATCGTCTTTCCATACCTTGACGTCTGACTCCAACAGGCAATCATATGAGGAGGTCCTATTGGTAATCCATTTCTTGCTTCACCGACTTCCTTTTCTAGGCATGTGTGTCAACCACGAGAAGTCTACGTTAACCCTCACAAGGTCCATAAACTTCATAGGAGCGACCTTGGACTTGACCACAGCAAGAGCCTATCTATCTAATGAGAGATTGCATGCCATGGGCACTCTTATAAACCAGGTCACCTTCAAGCCACGGACTTCAGTCAAAACTTGCCTGTTCCATCCTCCGACACATGCTGCCATCTATCTCCGTTGTCTGCAAAGCTGGCTTTTGTCCATTTACTCACCAGAGGGGGCAATATCTGTGCCAAAATGATTGTTGTATCCAAGTTCCTGGACACACTCATCTGGTGGAGAAAGTATGGATGGTGATCCCTTTCCTAAAAACTCACACTCAGTGCAATCATCATTATTGATACCACACTTTTAGACTGGAAAACTCATATAGAGATCATACTGCACAAGGCACCTGAACTCTTCAAGAGTCCAGGATTCGTATCAATTTACTAGAATTGAGAGCAGTCCGTTAAGACTGCAATGCCTTCCTCCCACTCATCCAGTCCTGGCATATCCAAATAATGTTGGACAATATGACAGCTGTCTTCTGAATAAACAAGCAGGTGGGAATGATATTCCTCCCTGTGTGTGTACATCCAGTGAACCTCTAGAACTGATGCAGCAGCCATCACATAACCCTTTCAGCAGCACGTTTACCAGGTGAGCCGAACTCCCTAGCAGAGAGTCTCAGCAGGCATTCTTCTGCAGACCACAAATGGGAGATCACTATTTGGTCCTGAACGAGGTCTTCATCCAGCGGGGAATGCCATTTTGGGACCTCTTTGCTTTACAGGTGAACAAGAAATTTCCCCTGTATTGCTTTACAGGAGCATTAAGCACGGGCTCAAAGGCAGACACCCTTTTGTTACCTTGGGGGGTTCACCTCAGATTTGCCTTCCCTCCCATCCCATTAAAATCACAGGTGCTATGGAAAATTCATCATGACAGTGCTTGAGTCATCCTTATTGACTGACTAAGACAGTTCTGATCCATGGATCTTCTGAAACTCTCAGCTTGTCTGCCCATAATCATCTCCCCATTTCCAGACCTGCTAACACAACACAAAAGCACCTGCAGGCACCGCAACCTGGAACTGCTGTAACTCAAAGCCTGGTATTTGGATGGGCATCGGATGTACAGCATTCATGTTCCAGAAGGGTGCAGTCCATTCTCAATCAAAACAGGAAAGATTTTAGCAGATGTTATTCAGCTAAATGGAAGCAGTTCTCTTCTTGGGCTTAACAATGCCAATCTCCAGAATCTGCTGGGATCACTGCTATTCTTGAGTATCTACTTACCCATAAAACACTGGGTATCTGTTTTTAGTTTCCTTTGGATTTGTTTGGCAGCAATCAATGCTTTTCATTCTGCTGTTGACAGCTATATTATCTTTACTCATCCTGCAACAACTAAATTTTTGCAGGGGCTTCTTCAATCCTTCCCATCATTGGTGAAGCTCACACTCCAGTGGGACCTTAACTTCATTCTTTCATCTTTACCAGACTTAAAACCTGAGGCTAAAGGTTCAAAGTTATGTCCTGTCTCTCAGTGAAAGTTCCCTTCCTGGTTGCCCTAATATCAGCCAGAAGAGTCAGCAAGCTGGGAGTACACATGGCAGACCCACCACATACTACCCTCCATAAAGAAAGGGTCTCACTGTGATACCACCCAAAATTCATCCCTAAAGTAAATTCAGAGTTTCACATGAGTCAAACCATCCATTTACCTTTTGTTTGTTTGTTTGTTTTTTCAAACCGCAAGCTTCTGATGAAAAGAATATATGTTCTTTGGGTGTCTGAAGGGCACTGGCCTTTTATCTACAAAGAACAGAAGCTATTAGAAGACACCTATACTATTTGTTTCTATAGCAGAGAGATCAAGGGGTCAAGCTATACCTCTGCTGAAACTTTCTAAATGGATCTCTGGCTTCATTATTCTTGGCTACCAACTAGTCCACATTCCTTCCCAGAAGCGGATGAGGGTTCACTCCACCAAAGTGCAGACAACTTCTGCTGCATCTCTGAGAAACTTACTATGCTGGAGATATGTAGAGCTGCTGGAGCTCCTTGCACACCTTCACAAGAGTTCATGCTTTGGTTCAGTCTTCTTCTGCAGATACAGCTATAGGGACAGCAATATTAATGTCAGCTATCACTTCTGCATCCTCGTTCCAATCTCCATTTTGACTACTGCTTGCTAATCTCCCACCTGTGAACTACACATAGGAACCATCACTCCAAGAAGAAATGGCGTTTAGTTATCTGTAACTGGAAGTTCTTTGAGATGTGTGGTCCGTAGCTGTATTCCATTGCCTGCCCTCCATCCCTTCTGCTGCAGATTATATCTGAATTTGTGATGAGAAGGAACTGGAGAGGCATCAGTCTGCATGACCCCTTATGTCCTCAGTTCAGAGGAGAACAAACTATACATGTGTGGACCAATGGACACTGCTTCCTAAAAGCTCTGGACTAATGCACATGGTGCATGTGCACCACATGTGGAATATAGCTAGGGACCACACATCTCAAAGAACTACATTTACTAAATTTGTTATTTTAATTATTTTACTTTGAGCATAAGAACACAAGAACAGCCATATGGTCAGATCAATTGTCCATGTAGCCCAGGAGCCTGTTTTCCGACTGGCCAATGCCAGGTGGTTCAGAGGGAATGGACAGAACAGGTAATCATCAAGAGATCCATTCCCTGTCGCCCATTCCCAGCTTCTGGGCAGTAGCTACATTAACACAACTCCTTTTTAAAATAACATCTTGGAGGGGCAGTACATTTAAAAACAAAACCCTGCTTATCTGTTTATAGTAAATATTAAAATAAAATGTTAAAGTCTGCCATATACAGATAGGAGACTTATTAAAATTATTACTTAGAATAATTCAGATTGAAAAGGATCTCTGGGTCATCTAGTACATCCCCCTGCATCATCATGGAAGGATGGATTTTAATTAATCCTAAACTAACTCTAGAATGATCATCTTATTCTAACTTTGACCACTGCCAAAGACTGCAAATTCCTCAACCTTTAGACAGACACTGTTCCGCTGCAGGGCTTTACTGTGATGATTAATTTCTAATTTACTGATTAATATATGAATAATTAATCTGAATTTTCCCTGCTGTAGTTGAAGCTCACTACTACTTCTATCCTTCTTATTTAATGAGACTAATAGTCTTTCTCTAATAGTTGTAAACAATTAGCACATCATCTATGGCAGTGGTTCTCAAAGCCGATCCGCTGCTTGTTCAAGGAAAGCCCCTGATGGGCCGGGCCAGTTTGTTTACCTGCCGTGCCTGCACGTTCGGCTGATCGTGGCTCCCACTGGCCGCGGTTCGCCGCTCCACACCAATGGGAACTGCGGGAAGGGCGGCCAGCACATCCCTTGGCCCACGCCACTTCCCGCAGCCCCCGTTGGCCTGGAATGGTGAACTGCAGCCAGTGGGAGCTGCAATCAGCCAAGCCTGCAGATGTGGCAGGTAAACAAACTAGACCGGCCCACCTGGGGCATTCCCTGAACAAGTGGCAGACTGGCTTTGAGAACCATTGTTCTATGAGTCATTAGTCTAGACCTAGTTATGTGTGTCAGATATTTTTCAAACCATTCCTTGTTTTTTTTCCTGCTCCCCTCTAAATTTTTTCTCCTGTTTCCATTGGTTGTGCCTTTATTGTGAGATGAAGAGACCACATCTGTACGCAGTATTCAGGATGTGGGCGAACCATGGATTTATATAAGGGCAATAAGATATTTTCCATCTTATTCTCTATCCCCTTTTTAATGATTCCTAACATCCTGTTTGCTTTTTTGACTGCTGCTGCACACTGTATGGACGTCTTCGTGAGTAGTGAGTGCAGTTTGCCAGGTGTGCAAGCCACAACCGAGCAGAGTGGAATAATCACCTTGCTTGTGTAATATATGGTACTTGTGTTTAAAACAGCATACCATTTTGTCCTTGTCTTGCAAGAGGACTGCATTGAGTTATAACCTTCAAATTTCCTGTTTGTGTTACTATTTCAATAGCTAATATTTTTTACTTTCTGTATTTGTTCTTTTGATTATTCCTTTATATTTCTTTATAGAATTTAAGTTTATTAATTTTAAACATTTCTCCAGATTGAGTTCATGCTCTAGCTGTACTCGAAAATTAACATATAGCAATTTCTCTGTGTGGACAGGTTCAGCACTTTGGATCTGGGCCTCAGGAATGGAATGGAAATTACAGTCATCGAAGACAGCAGACATACATTCCAGGTGGTGTTGCCAGTCATCCGTTCTCCCTTCCACATGGAAGTCCAAATCACAGTACGGTGCATGCACATTTAGCTGGAAGTACACGCCTTGGAGGACAGCCTGCTATTCTTCCGTATCCATCATCTGCACCCCTTAGTACTGCGGCACCTGTAGCCCACCTCCTAGCCTCCTCATGTACCTCAAGACCTATATTGCAGCATCCAACTTACAATATCTCTCATCCCAGTGGCATAGTTCACCAAGTCCCAGTGGGCATAAATCCCCGTCTTTTACCTTCCCCAACCATTCATCAGACTCAGTACAAACCTATTTTTCCACCACATTCTTACATTGCAGCATCACCTGCTTACACAGGATTTCCACTGAGTCCAACAAAACTCAGCCAGTATCCATTTATGTGAGAACTTGAGTACAGTATGTAGAGGAAGCTCAATGATAAACGCTTGATTTAAGAAGAAACATGGTATTTAATAAAAATTAGCCATGGCACAACAAGAGAATTATTTTTTGAATCATGTAGACTTGGGTGCAATTTAAACAACCTTGAGCTTTAAATAACAAAACAAAACTCACTTTTAATGTGTTTTGCACATTTGGTATAACTTGTATCTTTGGTCATATTATCTTCTTATATAGTAACTCCAGACAGGTGACTTACTGGAGCAGAATTCCAGTTTTGCTCCTTCTATTTTTTATAAAATTGCCTTCTAACTAGTGCAAGACACGTCTACATTTGGGAAGCCATTCAGTGTACAGATTTAGAGCAACAGATGCACATATGTCAGCAGTACAGTGTACAAGTAAAATGTTTGTATTGTGTATCTTGGTGTTTAAATGTTGAGTCACTTATCTAAAAAGTTGAGCTGTTCTTCACATTGCATGTGTCTTTTGCATGGGCAAAAAAGAGTTGCCTAGACATTGCTCTTAAATGTTGTTGTCCTAATAATCTCAGCTGCATTGTAAACCGTTTCCACATATAGTGCCTTAAATATTTGAGGTTGTTAATGTTATTACTTATATATACATGTTGAGACTGCAGCACTTAAAATTCAGATCTTCTGATTTTTTGATAGAGTAATGCTCCTTTAGGGTTTTGTGTGGTATGATTTTAGTATTGGGTGTTTTTCCTTGTCAAGGAGGCAGCATGTTTTGCTGTAGCTGAATTCTGCTGTCTGATTTTTTCAGAATGATCTAGCTTCAGGAGAAGAATTTAGTAGTGCATAAGAAAAGTCAATTCAGTAGCTTTTAGTGATAAACACAAAACAGTATTTTATACTGTTAAATGAAACTGCAATACAATCTAAGTAGTATATTTTCAAAGTGTTTGTCTAATTGGATTTAATAACATGTTTAGAGGTGCAAAAGGTGTGACTTTGACTAGATTATGAAAGAAAAAGCAAAATGCTTATTGATTCATGATGTGATTTCATCTTAGCTTGAGCAAACCATGCAGTATTTAATAAGTAGTAGCAGAATATTTACTATTGAAGCTTGAAAAGATGTGAGTTCTTTGTGTGCAATTTTTCATTTATGCATGGGAGAGATTTTAGCCTTTTTCATTATAGTATTTGTTTTAGCTTGTTGAGGTGTTTGCTTATTTAATACATTCCGTCAGGGACGTAAATTACATGCTTTTTGCATTTTTTTCCTAGTTTTGTCTTTTTTGTTTTTGTTCAAATGAAGTTGCTTTTGCAGCACCAAAGACTTAATCATCCATTTCCTATAAAAGGTAGCTACTTTTTCATAGACCTCAAGTATACTGTAGTGTAGAGATGGGATTTAAAGAAGGTATTAAACAGGCTGTGTGTTAGCTTATGGTAAGTAATAAATTGTATCATTATCTTGAATGTATCATAGATAAGCTGCTACATCATGATTGCCACTTCAGATAGCTGTGAAATTAGTTGATTAACTAGTTCTTTCTTAGCCTTCTAATTTCTGTATAAGTCTAATTACATGAAATAGAAGTGGGGGTTTTGATTTTTATTTTGCTTTTATGTTTGGAGTGTCGTAACTACTATATTGTAAATGATGGAAGTTTAATTGAATATGTTATTTTGGGGTGTTGTTTGCATCAGTATTTTATCTCCATTAACTTTGGGCTCATCACTGCATATAAGTGGATGTATGTATGTATGTAACTTAATTTTTTATGTTTTCATATTGCATTATGTAGACACTTAAGAAGCTGTATCTTGCAGGCTTGACTTAACTTTTTTTTAAACAAAAAATATTCTGGAATACAATATTTGCAGCATTGACTGGAATAAGAGTGCAAAGTATTTGTGTGTAACTCTCTCAATAAGCTAATAACTGGTAGATTTTTTTTCTTTACTCCATTAATACAAGCAGTGTTTTATTTAATGAATGTCCAAATGAAATAACTGTGCCTATATTTGATGTTGTTTTTTAAAAAACAAAAATTGAACTACAACAGTGTTATATCATAAACCAATACCAGCAGTACATTTTTAATCACACTGCAAAAGAAACCTAACTTTCACCACAAGATTCAGTGTTTTTAGTAATCAACTCTATGCATTTTGTACAAATATAAATGTATATATTAAGTATACATTAGAAACTAAGAGTAGCCTGATTAATTTGAAATCTTAGCACACATAAAACCTAAATATATGGAGTCAAGAAAATACTCAAGTAAATTCGTCATACACTCTAACACTTCAAACTTGTACTATCTGTTCTAGCAGATTCCTATCCTCTGTTAACACCTTAGTGTTGGAAATTGAGTCCTCTTGGTGTTATCTCCATTGCAGGCAGTGGACACACCAAGAACTACCAGCACAAAAGGATTAATTGACTTTTGGATTATGATAACAAAAAATACTGTGTTCTCTTTATTTGGAGCCATGAGAAACTCCATTGCTTTAATGTATTTACTGTACTTTCTTTTTACTGTACTTAGGATGTAAAGCTAATATGCTTGTTAAATTGACACATTTACCTGTATGGCACAATATTATCCTATACATTCACAAGAAAAATGTACTGTAAATGTGCCCCAAATTAAGCCTGCTGCTCTTTATGTATTGTAACAATAGAAATGTGTTTGAATTTCAAAGAACTAAATATTTGGGATTCTGCCACAACCTAAATTCTGAATAATGAAATGATTGTTTGGTACTGATCCTGCAATGAGCTCCTGCACCCATGTGGAGTCCAATTGACTTCAATGGGATTTTGTGCAGGTGCCAAGGGTCCATCTGTAGAGAACTACTTTCAGGATTGGTGCTTAAATCTGTGCAAACAGTTACCCTCATCAGTGAAACATATACACCTCAGATTGTTTTAATGCCTTTTTTAAATAAAACACTGCATGAATACAGAATTGCATATTTGCATACTATTTTAATTTGTGAATTATTTTATATGAATTTCTTGTATTCAGTTTTAACTTTAATTCAGGGTGTTTTTATTAATCAGATATGCTACTGTATTAACTAATTCTTTTGGTTTAAATTTTTAAATTTTCTGCATTTCTAATTTTAACTTGGTTTGTGTTAAGTAAAAGTTAAATCACACTGCAAGCTGTAGGAAGATTGTTTTAGAACTACCCAAGGATATAGACTTGATTATTAAGTTTGAATTGTTACTGTTTTAACAAGTTGTAGACTTGTGGCTTTTTTCTTTTTTTTGCTTTTGGTTTCTATGCTACACTAGTTTGCCATGTAGCAATTGCACTGTGCAATATTACAATACGAGGACTGGGAAAAAATTTTATGGATGTAATGTCTCTTACAGTTTGCGATAGTATTTCTCTCTAGTTCTCAGTGATTTAAATGTGACCAAGCCTTCTGTACTTTGTCACAAAAAGCGGGTTTTCCAGGTGACTATTTTGGTGAGTGTCAAAATAAGAATTTATGGTGTATTACTGTTGAGATTCACTTTGGATTAAAATATATATTGCAGCTAAGAAGTTGTTGGCAGCTTTTATTTTTCATGACATCAGTTCAAGGCCAGTTTAAGGCACTATAAAACCAGTGTGTAGGGCTCCAGGTCTTAGATTCTGATATATTCACAAAGCTTTGCTTTATTTAAAAACAGTATGTTTCTGACTCTTGTGGTTCTGAGGGGAAAATCTGAAAATGTGAACCAAATGTAACCAATGCCTGAAGCTGCAGACTGCCAGAGACATGACCTGTGAGAGATGTGGGCACTTCCATGCATCTCCAGAGAGTATAATTCCAAGATCCATTGTTCAGAGGTAGCCCACCACTGCCACCCCAACAGAGATTTCTCTGTGTGGCAGCAGAAGAGTGCATTGAGCCTGGCCTTTATACTCACTCAAGCAGATAGTACTTACCCCAATAGGTGGAGTATAAGTTTCCTTTCTGCCCCGCCAAGGGGGAAAGCATACTCCTCCTGCTGCATGAGAGGCAGAATGAGGCTGCTCATGAAAGGCAGAATGCAGCTTCATGCCACTACCCCTGCCTCTCTGGGAGAAGAGTGGGTCCCCAGCCATCAGCAAAGGGGAAGAGTCACAGGGCTGGAGCCACAGGATCCCCACCCCCATGTTGTGGTGTGCTAGGGCTCTAGATAGTATCTAATACAAGGCTGGATTAAGACTATGTGCTGATTTCCATGAAATATTTTTTTTTACTATAACAATCTTCAGCCAAATGTAACTAATTGTAGTTAGCACTTGACAATATGCACGAAGGCTATCAGCCTAAGAGTTGCCATGTATCAGCCCCACGGGTTTATCTGTTTATTTTGCCTGTTAAGACAACTAGGACTCCAAACCCTCTCCTCCCTTGGTGGGCTTGCAAAGCCCTTTCCAGGATGAAACAAGAAGTATGGATATCCCTCCTCTCTGAAATCAGAATTCAAGTACAGCAACTAAGAACAGCTGTTCTAGTTACTGGTGTGAAATCTGTTCACAGATTGCTTCCCCTCTCTTACCTGATTTCTTTTATTTTCAGTAGGTACAGGAGGCTAATCAGCTTCAAGTGTTTCCCAGCCCTGTCTGCTAAGCCTTGTCCATTCAGGGAGGAGGTCCTTTGCTTCCTGCTGTGGCCACCCAACAACTAACTCCTTCAGGACTCAAAGGGGTGCTACACCCAATCACAGTGATGAGCTGGACACTGTAACCCTGCTCAGGAGGCAAGTCTATCAGCTTCCTATCTGCCTCGTGAACCTATTTCTGCATTCAGAAAGGGCTGCAGAATCCCACCACACATCCTTACAGGAATTATATTCCCTGTAGGCAAGGAAACAGGCAGCCTATTCAGCTCTCTGTTTTCTCCAGATAAGTCCCAAGATTTTTTTAAAGACATTCCTGGACTATTCCTCTTCAACTTCATTCCATTCAACTGAGAATAGAATGGGGAGACTTCATTTCCCAACCTGCTTTGGCACAGTAGTTTCTCTTAATAGTTGAAAGCTCAGGGCAGATGTACAATGCCCACAGTATTTGGCTAAGGACCTGGCTAGAGGTATTGGCTAAAAGAAGCTGTGACATCACCAAACTGTAATAGTCCTCATAGGGAAACACTATCCTAAAGAGAGAGGGGAGTTGCAAACTATTTGAATTAACTCTCACTATTTCTCTCCAACCTTGTTCTGAAGGAGAGGAAAGGGGAGAATCTCCCAGCCACAGACAGAAAAAAGTCAAAGGGCCAAAACCTGTCACCAACCTGGGAAAATGCTGACATGGATAAATGCTTCTGTAAACAGGCCACAAATTTTTAGGAAACATAGGAATGTTGCTGTAAATAAAGATGATGCAGTAGTAGCTGTTCTCACCAAAGATGTGGGTGATTCTCTCTGAAAGGGACTTCTTATCCCAAGATCTTGTAGACAGAAAACTGGAGGGAAATCATTAGGAGAGACTTCAAAGATTTCAATCCTAAAAGCATCCTTAAAGCATCCCCCCGTGTGCTTTTTTTGGGGGTTGGGGGGGGGCAGGATGACTATCATGGTATGACCATCTAAAACCACAGGACAGCATCTACCTCCTCTCCTCCCAAAAATAAGGAATTCCTTCCAATATTAAAGAAAATGTCTCTTGCTATGGTTTTCATATACGATTCATTTGTGGGACTCCAGGTGCTTTGGTATTAGGACCATGGCCTCAAATCTGATAGCACATCATCAGCTTTGGCTCGGACCTCTGATGGCAGTCTGCCACTCAAAGCAGCTCTTTGTATGTGTGCCTAAGTTATAACACTCCCTTCCATTCCCTTGCAAGGACTCCGGAAGAGATAAGCTATCACCCACAACAGTCCAATACCAGCCAGAGATGCCAAAGAGAGGCCATGGAACCAAAGAATAGACAAATGTGCCTGCAACAACAGAGATACCTAGGAGGCTGAATCTCTTTTTCCGAACAATGGAGTCAAACAGACCCAGGACAAGTGAGTTCAGGAAACAGTTCTTGACCGTTACTTGCTGGAATTTGGTGCTCCTCCCCAGGGGTGAGGGATCTTATCATGAAGTTGTCATGCTAGCAACTGTACATCTTTTATCCTTCCAGATAACAGAACTCAGTCCCTAAGAAGAAAGATTCTCAGTATCTGTATTTTATATTATTCATCATACAGAGAGGAACTGCAGGACTAAGAAGTACTAGAGTTCAAATGATTGAACAGCTGGATGAGGAGAACAAAATTCAGGATGAAAGCTATAGTATAAATTTGTAGCAGTGATATCTCCAGAGCTACTTGCTGATATTTTGGATCTACCAAATGCTTGTCATATTTCTATATGCCCATATTGCCACTGTCTGCTAAGGTCTGTATATGGGAACTCCCATTTCCAGTACAAGATCTCAGGGTTTTCATAAACACGTAGTAGTAGAAGGTTCATATTCCTGGCAGCACACCTATATCCCTTTCTTGCTAAAACTCTCATAGGGACATCATCCTGAGAAACAGCAAGATCAAAGTCTGGACATGCTGCAGTCCCACAGCTTTGTAATCAATGTGAAGAGTATCTCTCTGCCTTCACCCATTCATTTTAGGTAATCGTTCTCACCTCCCTAAACAGAAGCTGTGGCACAATCGGGATAGATGCAGCACACTGAAAATATACCTCAAATGAATGCAATCAATGAAATGTTTTACTTCCAAGTTTGTATCCTGTTACCTGAAATGTTCAGGTCCTAGGATCTCCACATCATCTTTGGCTAGATGAAGTGCAGTGTGACTGAAGCATAAAATGTATTTGAAGGCTTGTCTACGCTTAAAATGCTACAGTGCTGCTGCTGTAGTGCTTCAGTGAAGACACTACCTCGGACAATGGGTGGGTTTCTCTCATCAGCTTAGGTAATCCACCTCCCCAAGAGGCAGTAGCTAGGTTGATGGGAGAATTCTCCTGTCTATCTAGTGTTGTCTACACCAGAGGTTGGGTCGGTTTAACTGCATCATTCAAGGTGTGGATTTTTCACACACCTGAACCACAGTTATACCTACCTAATTTCCTAGTGTAAACTAGGCCTAACAAACCAACCCCCAAAAGAATAAATCCATGGCAAGGCATGGAAAATTCAGCAGCTACAACACAAGAAATTTGTAGAGCAGCCAAACACTACAAATTAGAATTCCTGTCCTCTTCAAATATATCCTTTGATAAGAAGGTGTTGCACATGGTAGTCTCCAAATAGCTGTTTTGTTGTTTTTTTTTTTTTTTTTTTTAAATTTGAGGCAGGAGGGTATCCGTTTTTGTTTTTTAGTGATAATTTCCCCCTTCAATAATCTTGGTCTTTACTGCTCACTACTTCCTATAAATCACAGTTTGGGGGAGATACAAACGAGAATGAAAAATCTGTCACCTGTTCATTTCTGTTATGGAAGTAACATTTTACCTCAATCTGACCCACTCTCGTTAATCTAAATTAGGATGTTAGGACTTTGGCCTTGTTTCTTAGTTTGCAATGGAAGAGAGATGTACACACCTGAAACTGAAAGGTTTTTAGCTGATACTGGTTTACCATGAAACCTCAGAGTTACAAACACCAGAGTTACATACTGACTGGTCAACCACACACCTCCTTTGGAACCAGAAGTATGCAATCAGGCATCAATAGAGACTGGAAAAAAAAGCAAATACAAACTGTGTTAAACGGAAACTACCGAAAAATAAAGAGAAAGTTTAAAAAAAAAATAGATTTGACAAGGTATGGAAATTCTTTGTGCTTGTTTCATTTCATAGAATATCAGTCCAACCCCTGCTCAAAGCAGGACCAATCCCCCACTAAATCATCCAAGCCAGGGCTTTGTCAAGCCTGACCTTAAAAACCTCTAAGGAAGGAGATTCCACCATCTCCCTAGGTAACCCATTCCAGTGCTTCACCACCCTCCTATTGAAAAAGCTTTTCCTAATATCCAACCTAAATCTCCCCCACTGCAATTCCTTGTTCTGTCATCTGGTACCATTGAGAACAGTCTAGATCCATCCTCTTTGGAACCTCCTTTCAGGTAGTTGAAAGCAGCTATCAAATCCCCCCTCATTCTTCTCTTCTGCAGACTAAACAATCCCAGGTCCTTCAGCCTCCTCTCATATGTCATGCGCTCCAGCCCCTTAATCATTTTTGTTGCCCTCCACTGGACTGTTTCCATTTTTCCACATCCTTCTTGTAGTGTGGGGCCCCAAACTGGACACAGTACTCCAGATGAGGCCTCACCAATGCCGAATAGAGGAGAATAATCACGTCCCTCAATCTGCTGGCAATGCCCCTACTTATAGAGCCCAAAATGCTGTTAGCCTTCTTGGTAACAAGGGCACACTGTCAACTCATATCCAACTTCTCATCCACTGCAACACCTAGGTCCTTTTCTGCAGAACTGCTGTCTATCCATTCGGTCCCTAGTCTGTAGCAGTGCGTGT
The DNA here is from genome assembly GCF_007399415.2 of Gopherus evgoodei. Taxonomy (NCBI): domain Eukaryota; kingdom Metazoa; phylum Chordata; order Testudines; family Testudinidae; genus Gopherus; species Gopherus evgoodei. The sequence continues at coordinate 97,161,852 of NC_044325.1, forward strand.
GAGTCTTCCGTCCCAAGTGCAGGACTCTGCACTTGTCCTTGTCAAACCTCATCAGATTTCTTTTGGCCAAATCCTCTAATCTGTCTAGGTCCCTCTGTATGCTATCCCTACCCTGCAGCATATCTACCACTCCTCCCAGTTTAGTGTCATCTGCAAACTTGCTGAGGGTGCAGTCCATGCCATCCTCCAGATCGTTAATGAAGATATTGAACAAAACCAGCCCCAGGACCGGCCCTTGGGGCACTCCGCTTGATACCAGCTGCCAACCAGACATGGAGCCATTGATCGCTACCTGTTGAACCTGATAATCTAGCTAGTTTTCTATCCACCTTAGTCCATTCATCCAGCCCATACTTCTTTAGCTTGCCAGCAAGAATACTGTGGGAGACCATATCAAAAGCTTTGCTAAAGTCAAGGAATAACATGTCCACTGGTTTCCCCTCCTCCGCAGAGCCAGTTATCTCATCTGTGGCAAATTGCTGGTACTGTTATGCTGGGTCTCATGCTTTCTCTTCTTTGGTGAAGGTTCAGGGCGCCATTGCTTGCCTCTGAATCGGTATTTTAATTACCCCACTAGTGTCCTTGAGGAGGAGAGTGGAGAGGGAGGGACCTGGGCCCGCCCTCTTCTCCAGGTCCCAACCCAGGGGCCCTGAGGTTTGTGGTGAACCTCTTGAACTAGCAGTTCCTTCCCCTGGGCTACTTCCCTCTCCTGCCCTTCAGCTTGGGAAGGGGCTTCTTGCCCTCCTTCTACATAAGCCAGGTGCCCCTTACCTAGGGTTTTTTGGATTTTTCAGCCCACTGCAGCACTCCTCCAAACTTTCCTTTTGGTCTCTCTTCAAAACTGTTCTCTTCTCCAACTCCTTCAAACTGCTCTCTGCTCCAACCAAACCTTCCTGCTCCAACTCCCACACTGTCTGACTGAAGCAGGGGTTTTTATTACATGACTGACTGCTGGTGCTCTAATTGGCTTCAGGTGCTCTAGTTAATCTATAGCAAACCTTCCTCCCCTTGCAGGGAATAAGGCTCCCTGCTAACACTCTCCTGCTGCCCTCTGGCCATGCTGTATCACACATCATAGAAAGCAATTAGGTTAGTCAGGCGTGACTTGCCCTTGGTGAATCCATGCTCACTGTTCTTGATCATTTTCCTCTCCTCTAAGTGCTTCAGAATTGATTCCTTGAGGACCTGCTCTGTGATTTTTCCAGGGACTGAGGTGAATCTGACTGGTCTGTAGTTCCCTGGATCCTCCTCCTTCCCTTTTTTAAAAATGGGCACTACATTAGCCTTTTTCCAGTCATCCGGGACCTTCCCCAATCGCCATAAGTTTTCAAAGATAATGGCCAATAGCTCTGCAGTCACATCTGCCAACTCATTTAGCACCCTTGGATGCAGTGCATCTGGCCCCATGGACTTGTGCTTATCCAGCTTTTCTAAATAGTCCTGAACCACTTCTTTCTCCACAGAAGGCTGGTCACCACCTCCCCATGCTGTGCTGCCAAGTGCAGTAGTGTGGGAGCTGACCTTGTTTGTGAAGACAGAGGCAAAAAAAGCATTGAGTACATTAGCTTTTTCCACATCCTTTGTCACTAGTTTGCCTCCCTCATTCAGTAAGGGGCCCACACTTTCCTTGACTTTCTTTTTGTTACTAATATACCTGAAGAAACCCTTCTTGTTACTCTTAACATCTCTTGCTAGCTGCAACTCCAAGTGTGATTTGGCCTTCCTGATTTCACCTTTGCATGCCTGAGCAATATTTCTATACTCTTCCCATTTGTCATTTGTCCCATCTTCTACTTCTTGTAAGCTTCTTTTTTGTGCTTAAGATCAGCAAGAATTTCACTGTTAAGCTAAGCTGGTCGCCTGCCATATTTACTATTCTTTCTACACATCGGGGTGGTTTGTTCCTGCAACCTCAGTAAGAATTCTTTAAAATACAGCCAGCTCTCCTGGACTCCTTCCCCCCTCATGTTGTTCTCCCAGGGGATCCTGCCCAACAGTTCCCTAAGAGAGTCAAAAGTCTGCTTTTCTGAAGTCCAGGGTCCGTAATCTGCTGCTCTCCTTTCTTGTCAGGATCCTGAACTCGACCATCTCATGGTCACTGCCTCCCAGGTTCCCATCCACTTTTGCTTCTCCTCTAATTCTTCCCTGTTTGCAGGTCAAGAAGAGCTCTGCCCCTAGTTGGTTCCTTTAGCACTTTCCAAAAACTTCCTGGATTGTCTGTGCACTGCTTTATTGCTCTCTCAGCAGATATCAGGGTGATTGAAGTCTCCCATGAGAACCAGGGCCTGTGATTTAGTAACTTCTGTTAGGTGCTGGAAGAAAGCCTCGTCCACCTCATCCCCCTGGTCTGGTGGTCTATAGCAGACTCCCCCCACGACATTCCCCCTTGTTGCTCACACTTCTAAAGTTAATCCAGAGACTTTCAGGTTTTTCTGCAGTTTCATACCGGAACTCTGAGCAGTCAAACTGCTCTCTTACATATGTGACCCTTCTGCCCCTCTGAGTTGGCAATAACAAGGGCCGGGTTCAGTATCCAGGGGTTCCGTTTCAGTAACACAAGGCATAACCGGCTCGAGCCCCCACCCAATGACCTGGGACACTCACATACCACACCCCCCTGGGCGCCTCTAGGAGGCAATACTTCCCCTCTCGCAAGCACGGAGTCTGAGTGTAGCAAAATCTTTTTAATAAAGGAAGGAATCAGTGCGGCATCCCATGGGAGAAACACCACAAACAGGTTTATAACACAAACCATAAACAAAAACCCACCTCCAAGTATGTTTGGAAATGTCCTTTTTCCCCTTAGGGTTTTAAGTCCAATCACCCCAAACTCCAACAACCCAAAAGTCTCTGGTCAATGCCACCCCAGAGTTCGAGAGTTTATCTGTAGAGGTCCCTCCCCCCCAGCCTGGGTAGAAAGGGGCACCTTACATGGTCCGGGGCCAACTACCCTGCCTCTCCGTGGGTTCTGCTTCCGCCTTCTCCACAAACTGCTCCGCTTTACCAGCCGCTCCACTCTGCTCCTCCAGCCATTCTCACAAACTGCTCCGCTCCACCAGCTGCTCTGCTCCATGAGCTGCTCCAGTTCTCCCTGCAAACTGCTCGGCTCTGCGCACTCTGTGGGCCGCTCCACCCACCCCACAGCTGCTCCGCTCCACCAGCTGTCCCGTGATCTGCTCCAGCCATCCCCACAAACTGCTCCACTCCACCAGCTGCTCTGTTCCGCAGTATAGCTTCAGGCTCCCCCACTAGTTAGCACAGTACTCAATGCTCTCAGCTCAGTAATTTCAGCTCTTTAATGATTTCAACTCTTAGTGATCTCAGCTCATGATAGGGGAGCCCCAGTGCTAGTGCACTATTAGCCCAAAGTGAGTTCAGCTCAGTCACCTGTATCTAGATTCTTAAGGGAATAAAAAATCAACTCTGACATTCCACAGTGGAGAGAGGAGGGGGTGGAACTGGTGCTTCTGGCTCCACAAGGAGACTACACCACCAGGCACAGATACCTGTTCCCAGCCTCTCTCAATTCACTGGGTTTTGGAACCCATGTCCCTTGTCTAGCAAGTACCACCCAACTGAGGTTGAGTCATTTCTGTCACAAAGCAGTCCCACAGCTCGGCAGCCTGGGATGGGGTAGGCGTGCCTATGCAAATACACTCTCTGAAATTCTTTCCACCAGATGTCAGGGTAGAGCTCATCCTGACTCTGCTTACACATACAGTGCAACTCCTCCACCTTTCTGCCCTGCCTGTCCTTCCTGAACAGTTTATATCCATCCATGACAGTTCTCCAGTCATGTGAGTAATCCCACCAAGTCTCTGTTATTCCAATCACATCATAATTCCTTGACTGTGCCAGGACTTCCAGTTCTCCCTGCTTGTTTCCCAGGCTTCTTGCATTTGTGTATAGGCACTTAAGATAATTCACTGATCATCCTGCTTTCTCAGTATGGGGCAGGAGTCCTCCCCTCTTGCGCTCTCCTGCTCATGCTTCCTCCCGGTATCCCACTTTCCCACTCACCTCAGGGCTTTGGTCTCCTTCCCCTGGTGAACCTAGTTTAAAGCTCTCCTCACTAGAATAGGCAGCCTGCTGTTCACTCTCTTTGTTAAGTGGAGTCCGTCTGCCTAGCAGTCTTCCTTCTTGGAACACCATCCCATGGTCAAAGAATCCAAAGCCTTCCTTCCGACACAACCTGTGTAGCCATTCGTTGACTTCCACGATTTGACTGTCTCTACCTGGGCCTTTTCCTTCCATAGGAAGATGATTAAAAACAGCATTTTTCTTCTTCATAGTAAAGTTTCAAAGCTGTATTAAGTCAATGTTTAGTTGTAAACTTTTGAAAGACCAACCATAGCATTTTGTTCAGAGTTGATGAACATTTCAGAGTTATGAACAACCTCCATTCCTGAGGTGTTCGTAACTGTGAGGTTCTACTGTATGGTACTAACTCTTCTTCTTGAGGTGTCTCTATGGCTGCACATGTGCCTCTTATACCTTTTATTGCAGATTTTCATTAGCAAAAGTTAGAAATAATCAAAACAACACAAGAAAGAGCAAACTAGATATCAAGTAGAAGGCACTATACACAGAGTACCACTAGAGGGCTCTGCACTAAATACATGAGCTAGAGCTAAGCCCTGCAGTGATGAGTGAACTAGCCATTACAACATACATAACTGTAAGAACCATTCAACTTTCATCTTTTCTGTGTGGATAATTACTAATATTCACCAGGTGGAAGCTAATTCTGGATAAGATGAATTAGTGATTTGTGGAAAAACTGAGTAAAATAGCACAAAGGGGACAAATTAGCTATTGCATAATCATACAACTAACACTTCAACTGTACCAAATTAGTAAAACAAATATGTAATTTCACTTATCAGTATTGTAAGGATCTGGGGATTTGCAGCTGCAGGTTCCCATAGTTGGGGTCTGTTTTCCCTTCCGACTTGATCTGTAAACATTTAACAAAGAGAACTCCTCTTTCTTTCTGCTTTTAAAACATATTATTGTAACAAGGAGAAAATAGTACTTTCCTTTACTTCAAGTACTCTTTTCCCCCATTTAGGAAGCAATCCTATTTCCAGGACCTTGCAATAAGAATTATCACTATTTCCCCCAAAAGCATCTTTCATCTTGTTCCGCACACACCACAGCTACCACTGTATTTAGGGGAGGCCTCTTGACCCCTGTAGCCCAGTGGCTCACAACCTTTCCAAACTATTGTACTCCTTTCAAGAAGCTGCTTTGTCTTATGTACCTCAAGTTTTACCTCACTTAAAAACTACTTGCTTACAACATCAGACAAAAAATATAAAAATTTCACAGCACATTATTACTGAAAAATTGCTTACTCATTTTTATCATATAAAATCAATAAATTGGAATATAAATATTGTACTTACATTTCAGTATATAGTGTATAGAGCAGTATAAACATGTCATTGTATGAAATTTTAGTTTGTACTGACTTCGCTAGTGCTTTTCATGTAGCCTGTTGTAAAACTAGGTAAATAAAGATATGTTGCCATACCCCATGGAAGACCTCTGCGTACTCCTGTTGAGAAGTACAGCTCTAGCCTCCTTACCATTCACTCACACTACCTGCTGACAGCACTGCTTCTTCCCCTCTGTGTCAGGGACAGATTTAATTATAAGGCTATAAGAGCTAGTCTACACCAGCCAAAGAAGCAGGCTGGCACCCGGGAAATTGCATTCCCTTCCACATAGCCTGAAGGAGAGGACTGGCCATTTCTGCTGTGGCTGCTACTGGCTGAGCTACCCCTACTGCTGTTACTGTTGCTGGGGAAATGGGGAGTGATGTGGAGCCCTCCCCCCATGGAATGAGGCCCATTCCACCTACTCGCCCACAGCTCCTGCCCCTGAGACCATCTGCCTGCTTGCCTCCACCTGCCTACCCTGGAACTCTTGCAACAGAGATGCTATTGCAAGCATACATGGGTGAATGTACTCAGTCTTGGGCTTTCCCTCCTGTTCCCTTCCTCCCAGTTTGCAGTGAGCTGGTGGGCCTCTGCCCACCCCTTACTGTTTACTATCTTCCCTCACTTCCATGTGTCTTCTCCCCAATTGGCTGCCTGTCTCTGCTGCCCTCTCTTTGTTGTTAGCTGCTTCCCTTGCCTCACCCAGGACTTCCCCCTTATTGTTACTTGCCTCTCTTGCCCTGGAGGGTGGCCTTCCTCTTGCCACATTGTTACCTGCTCGGCCCCGCCAAGGCCACCTTTTCCATATGCTGTTTGGTACTGGCCCTGCGTGAGCCCCCTCTCCCCTTAATATTTGGTTACTTGCTCTGTCTCTTGCTGTCTAGTACCTGCCCTTCCCAGACTCTCCCCTCATTATTTTGTATTCTGTTTCCCAGCCCCTCCCCTTCCAGCTTTTTGCTGTTTGTTCCCTGCTGTGTCCAGTCCTGTCCAATTTCCTCCATACACCTGAGCTTCCTTACACTTTTCTCATTTTTATGCTTCTTCCTCTTGCTATGTTGGTGTCTGTCGTAGTGATTTGAGGTGCTCTCTCACCTTCAGGTTTTGAGTCCTGACTTTTCAGCACACCCTGTTCTTCCTGGCCTGGATGGAGAGCATAGCAGATTTTGCAGTCTGAAGTATAAGGCTCCTTAGGTGAGTACAGTCCCTGGCTGACTTCTTCTAGTCCCTCACAGGTATTTTGTACTTGTATGTGAAGTTTGTTCTGGTGAAAGATTGAATGAAATCCTGGCCCTATTGATGTGAATGGCAAAACTCACATTGCTTTCAATCAGAGCCAGCATTTCTGAAGCCCTGTCTACAGAACAGCAGTAGAACACCATTATTCCATTTAATGACATCAGTGACTTGGAGTTTAAAAGGTGAGTTTACAGATCAGTGTCTATCCCTTTTCATTACTTGTTCAAAGATTGATATTGCTGGTGGTTTTATTTAGATGACCATTAGATTGAAGCCATCAATTAGTTCCACAGCGGCCAATGAACTCCCATCCAATTGTAGTAACTTTAGATTCCTACCAACTTTATATCACTGCCAAAGGAATGGCATTTGAATGAATAGAGCTGAATTCATATGTTAAAAAAATAAAAGAAAGCTGCATCCTGGTGCCTGCACATAATAATAAAGGTTATGAGAAAGACCAGGCCTATATACTGAAACTGCAATGAGTGGGATGTCAATAGGATAAAAAGAAGTTGGGGTAGCTGCCTCATTCATTCTTCTGGCTCTGTGCTTGCACCCACATCATTTTCAGGTTCTTGTATATTTTTTGTTGTATTAAAGGTTAGACTCTCACATTTGGGCTTTAACAGGTTGAGACCTTTGCTGAGAAAGTCAGCTGTAACCTCTTCCTTATCCTCCCTTAAATTATAGGGCAGGATACGGTTGCAAATAGATTAGTAATCTCTGACCCATTTCTTTGTGCTGTTTTCATTGAAAATGGTCACTCCTTGAAGAGAAAAGTTGAAGTAGTACTGCTGGCTGTAGGGCAATACTAAAAAACGAACGAGGAGGGAGGGGATAGTCCCAGCACAATAGTCCCACCAGGGTGGAGGAGAGGCTGGGGCGGGGGGGGGGCACTTGGCTGATTCACCACAGGGTGCTGTGCCCCCCCCTCCCCTTTCATTGGGCAAGGGCTCCGAGGTCGCACAGAGAAAGGGGGACCTGCTCTGAGGGAACTGCTCCAGGGCGTTAGGAGAAAAACACAGGTGGGCCAGAGCGAGCTGTGTCCGACTAATCTTTGCCAGGGCCGCAGCCCTGTGCTCCGCGCTGTACAGCAAGGCTGGGCAAGGGGCCGGGCGGGCACGAGACACCCCCGGGGCCGGGTTCTCGTGGCTGAGGAGCCCAGAAGGGGTCCCCCTCGCCCCAGCAGCGCCGCCTCCGCTGCTCAGCTCCGGCTCAAGAGCTGGGCGGGAGGGAGGGAGGGAGAGAGGAGGCGGTGGCTGGTTGCTACGTGATTCCTTTGTCGCTGCGGCGCCCTTGCCTGGCTCAGCTGCACGCGCGGCTCAGCCCCAGAGCGCGAGCCGGAGCCGGAGCCGGAGCAGAACAGCCAGCTAGGGGCACCGGCGCCGCGTCCCCCTGAACCCAGCGTGGGCAGCCAGCGCTGGCCGGGGAGAGGCGCGGGCGCCATGGGGTCCCCCAGCCGCAGCCGCTCCTCGCAGTCCCTGTCCCGGCTGTAAGGCGGCGGCGCGGCCCCTCTCCTGCACCCTCCCCCGGGGCCGGGGGGCCATGGCCAGCGGAGCTCCGTGAGCCGTGGGACTCCCGGGCGCTTCTGGACGCAGGGAGCGGCATTGATGTGTGAGCCCCACAAATGGCTCTCGGGGAGGAGCGGGCCGATCAGAGGTGTGAGCATCCCGGGCACCTGGGGGACCTGTTTGCCGCCTCTCTGCCTTGGGCAGCTGGCAGAGCCCTAGGATGCCCTGATCGGCGGAGCTCCCAGCCACCTACCAGCCAAGGGGCCATCTCCAGGGCTGTCATGCTGATTGGGGTGATCCTAGCCCTTTTCCAGAGTGTCCAGGCTGAGCAGGGTAAGGAAAACGCCTTGATCTTTCAATCCTCTCCGGACCGGAGCGGTGCACTGAGCAGGGACCACTCTTTCCGGGGGGCTGGTTTCTTACACGGAGATGGCTGCAGGGTGCATATCCATATTTTTGTTACAAGCTACTGCTGTGTCAGAAACCTGCCTTCGGAAGACGGTACCATTCATTGCGAGGATGGGTCTGCAGGGCGGTTCGGGTTTGATTTAAATAAAAGTTACAGCTACCTGCGTATTAGCCGCACTTCACTGCAATGGAAAGGGATCTGTTATATTTGGTATATGTCTATAATACTTTGCTAAGGGTGAGATAAACGGATAACTGAAGTCTAAAATATGTAATCCAGACTTCCTCCTCCTTCCAGCAGAGGTTAAATATAATGGAAGAGAGGCATTCTATCTGCTTTTCTTCTTTTGTTGTAGAAATCCTACACATAAGGAGCTCTCTGGTCCATTTTAGTCAGCACAAGACTAATATCATCCTCTTTTCCTGTGGGACAATCTGCTACTATTAGCTCTTGTACCTGGCAGGGAAAGAGAGACTGCAAGAAGCTTTTGTTAAACTACAGGATCGTTTCCTTTGAGGGCCGTTTTTGGGGGGTCGGGGAGGGGCAGGTTCTTATGAGAGCTGAGTGTAAAGCAAATCTCAAATGCAATTTAGAATTCTAAGTATGTCTAGGTTACATTTTTCTGATTTTCTTGACTGTTTTGGAAGTCCATTCTATATTGTCTTTAGTTTTGATAGTAATAATTTTACTGGTTGGCCTCAATGCAAGAATAGTTACTGTTTGGAAAGAGAGTGGGCATGTTTATTGAGTGGTAATTAGATGTATTATACTAACATTTCAGACGCCAAGAAGTGTAAATCTAAGGCTATGCTAATATAGTAGAAGTAGACTAGTACCAATATAAGGCTAAATTAGTGCCCTGGCTTTAAAAAATAACACAAATGTATACACTGCCCTATTTTTGACAAATCTCTTATTGCTTACTGTATTTCTGTTGCTGTTTCATGTTTAAATGGTAAAATGAATACTGTAGTTGGCTAACTAAGAGGTCATTCCATTTCTTTGATAATGAGCTCCCATGTATCTACTTGCTTTTAGAATGAATGTACAGTAATTGTGTGCAATTGATGTAGGGTATGGCTATAATGTAAAACAGATTCTAATTTACAAATTGTGAATTTAAAAAGAACCAGTGCTTCATACTTCATTACTTGCCCTGAATTTATAAATACTGTAGTTTGATTTATTCATATAAGATAAATTAATCTTTGTGGCACAGGATTGGGGGAACTAGACATTTTTCTTTTCATCTATAAGCATCGTACTTGACAACTCAGTCTACGTTTCATATTAACTCTCACATTGTCTAAATTAAAAAATGAAATATATCCACTTTAATACAGCCCATCTTTCATGACTAAATTTTTAATTTGGGGAAGGCAATGGGATATGCATTTTTCTTCTTAAGGTCCCTATATCATTTGGTCTGGTTAGTAGTCAACAAAAGTATTTACAATACGATTGCGCCTTGATCACCTTTGTGAAATAATAATGAGCTTGCCTTTATGTATAATATTTAATTCAGAAGAATCCCAAAACATTTGCAAAGCTATATATGAATCACATTGCCAGTAGTGAAATAAAAAGCTGATAATTTGCCAAATAGCATACAGCAAAGCTACCTAACAGCGGCATAATACAGGAAGTGAAAAATACTGACCAATACAGGGGAATTTTAGATAGGTCATAGAATATAATTACCTAAATTGGAAATAGGACAGGATTGGGGGTCATTAATAAAAAAAGAAACTGCACTTTAGGGATGATACGTAATTTTGAAATGAAGCAGTTGGAACATAATTAAACTATTGTAATTAGTAGCGTTTTGAGTGAAGTTACAAATACAACATCCTTAAATTTATATGGATTTATGATTAATTTATTTTATTGTCATTTGAATAATTTGTTTAATTTGAATTTTCATCAGCATAAAAGCTTCTGCCTTCCATTTAGATATAGGGTGTGAAATCTTGGTCTCACTGAAATCAATGGAAAAACTCTCACTGCCTTCAACAGGGCCAGGATTTCACTCCAGAATACTCTTTTTTTTTTCTTATGAGGGTTCTTGAAACATTTTTCTTCTTGTTAGTTTATAAAATTCAACCAATCAAATGCTAATACATATGTAGCTTTGCACTTGAATAACAGATTGAATCTAATGTAAATATGTGCAGCCAAATTATCTGTTGGTGTAAATTGGCTCAGCTCCATTGACTTCAGTGGTTGTACCAGTTCTTATACTAGGCCCATCACTGTTATCTGAGTGACTTCCAACGGTGCAGTAAGCAATGTAACTATTATTTGTCATGTGTTATTCCTTCTCCAGGCTTCTCCACAGGGTGGGAAATTTGCATGTGTTTTTTTGTTGTTGTTTTAGTGTATGGTTTGTGTATGGCCTTTTGTGTATGAAGGCAAAGAGGTGTGTTTTGTTCATGGAGGGGAAAGAAAATGTGGTCTATGGTTGCTCTGAGGTCCTGAGCAATTCATAAAGAAGAACTTTAGTTTTGTGAAAGTAGAGTTGGTTTTTAAATAGTGGTTGTGTCCTGAGGGTTGGTGATATGGGATTATAGCTACCAGAAATGTGTGTATCCGCTGACCTTGGTAGAAAATGTAACATGAATTAATTCCCCTGCAAGGAACTCCTTACAGCAGTGTTTCCCAAACTTGGGATGCCGCTTGTGTAGGGAAAGCCCCTGGTGGGCCTGGCCAGTTTGTTTACCTGCTGCGTCTGCAGGTTTGGCTGATTGTGGCTCCCACTGGCTGCGTTTCGCCGCTCCAGGCCAATGGGAGCTGCTGGAAGCGGCAGTCGGTACGTCCCTCAGCCCGCGCTGCTTCCAGCAGCTCCCATTGGCCTGGAGCAGCAAACCGTGGCCAGTGGGAGCCGTGATCGGCCGGACCCGCAGCCGGGGCAGGTAAACAAACCATCCCATCCTGCCAGGAGCTTTCTCTGTACAAGTGGCATCCCAAGTTTGGAAAACACTGCCTTACAGGATCAGTCTTTCTACCTCTGTGCTTGTACTGAGCCAAACACAACAGGGCCCCGGTGTTGAACAAAGCCTTAGAGAAAGCAACAGATCCAAAACTCTGTTGTGTGTAGGTAAGCTCTGTCCAGGTGGGAGAACATCTGGAGCTGTTTGCAGGGACTGCAGAGGGACAGGAGAGACCACGGGCCTGCTTCCAACCCAGGGTACTCACTGGAGGGAAGGGGCTTTCCCACCTACTCTGCAGTGTGAGGTGGCAAGGAAGAACAGCTGGAGCTATCCAGGCTGGAAGAAGGGCCCACTGGTCTGCAGTGGTGGAGCATATTGGCTGAAGCATTTGGATTGAGGGGTTGCAGCTGGTGAGCACAGGGGACATGGAAAAAAATGGTAATTAAGAAGAGTTGCCTTTTTCATTTTGCTGATAGTTAGTCTGTTCAGTTTAGATGGTGAGCTTGTCATGGGAAAGGCCATATCTTCCCATGTGTTTACAGAGCATTAGCCCAATGGGTCCCTACTGTAAGTAATAATAATTGCATAAATAATAATGGCCCGGTGCCCCTTAATATTACCTGGAGCTTTGGTTCAATGACTCAGAGAGCACAGTGTCACCTGGTGAATTGCCAGCACTATTCTCCATAGATCTGAGGTTTTCTGTGTATGTCTCCTGTCTGAGTACTGAGTAACTTCTGAGAACAAATGAGATCACTGCCCAAATTGGCATATCTGTAAGTATATTTCAGTCAAAGTTCTGATAGATAGGTGTTCACATCACAAAAACTGCCATCAGAAATGGCGCCTTTGCTGCTAACCTCAGTGAGCATGCCAAGGATTTCACGTGCATGGTGAATGAGCTACTTTCTAAATGCTAAGGTAGTTCCTCCAGTGCAGAGCTGACACACATTACTGAGGTACTGTGGAAAGTTTGCAGTGTCACTGGCCATACTATCCTTTTTCTCTTAATTCTGTAGACGTATCAATCCAGCGTTTTTCGTGAGCATTAAACTACTAATTTCTTTTCCTGATAGATGATGTTTACTGGTTTTGATAATTCAAATAGAACAAAATGTATGTAAATGCTTGCCCTAGGAAAATGAATAGCAGAGTTGGAAATTAACCAATGAAATGTTATTTGCAAAGTCTCAAATCTTGCCTCATTTTAGCCAAAACACAGTAGAACCACTGTGGTTCTGCTGCATGGGATGGAGGAAGTAGGCTATGGAAAGCATGTGGGGAGTGGGGGTCTATACATCTCTGGGAATTGTGCTTCTTTATGTGGGTGCGTTAGAGGGCACGATTGATGAATACATATTACATAAACCTGGTCCTTGTAGATTGAGAGTCCGAAAGGAACACATTAATTGGTGCAAAGCTAGATTACTCTTGGTGTTTGTGTGGGGATGGAGGATTTCAGATATCTTAATTAAATTAATATCTAAATAGGTTGTATGATACCACATCCTATGTAGGGAAGGACAAGTGAATTATATTGTAAACTAGGGTTACATGTTTAAAGTATGTCCATGTTTACATTATTAATGCCCCTACATCTAACTGACTTTGGGGTATTGCTTTTTTGGGACCTCCAGTATTGTGCTTGACTTAGTATCATAAATTCTCTTAATTTTCCACAGTGCTGCATTTTGAAAGTCCCCATCAACTTATGCTTGGAGTCAGACTGATGGTGGCAGAGAATGCTGCCTACTCATTCTATTCCCTCAGTAGCTGGATGTTTCTGCTGAAATGATGAGGACTGAAACAGTTAACAGTGCTGACATTTACCTTATTGTCTGGCCTAAAACTCTATAATTCTATGTTAGGCTTCAGAGTCAACATATCACTGAAATGAGTGGGGACACTGCAATCTTCTGAGAACTGTTGTTTTAGACTGACTCAGGGAGGAAACACTGCAATGGTGGGACAGATCCACATTTTGCATGCAGTCATAAGCACCTGGCTCAGTTTGACCGCACACTGGTAATACTTCACATTGCTCTCATTGACACTTGCTCTCCGGCAAGAGGAAGGTGCATCTCTAACAGTTTGTGGATGGACATACATCTAGGTCTCCTCAGCTAATAAAACTCAGAGGAAAAATTCCATATTCAGATATTCATTAAGGCAACAGATATATGGGAGATAGTAAGAGCAATTTCTGTAATCTAAAGAAGTGGTTAGTGTTCTTGGTTCCTGTGCTTTAAGAGGTTGTGTTCTTGGAACAATGGGTCTTACAGAATGTCTCTGGAATTATTAAGGGGTGCTTTCCAAGGACAAGACAACTGGTTCTTCCATAAATAGTTTTTTAAAAAGTTGAGTAAATAATATTTTCATACTTGAGTAGAAGTTTTTGCAGGCCTTTTCTCAGAGAAGGAAGAAGTACAAAAGAACTCCAAACTAATTTCCACTTAACCAAACAGTCTGTGTTAAATAGAGGTGGCTAAGACAGAAATAGTAGGATTGTACCAAAGTAATATCACCTGCTTGAGTAAAAAGACAATTTAGCAGATAGACCTTTCTCCTTCTTAAAGCTCAAAGACTGCTGTGTATGCATGCACCTGAGGGGAGCAGTTGGTGCTGCTACCATGAGTTGAGGCCATCACTTCTCATCTCCCCTTAGAAGAGAGTACTGCTGATTCTGAATGTTGAAACACTACTTCATCTACACCCGTGTTCCAGCAGTCGGTATCTGAGCCAGCCGTACCTACTCATAGAGCCCTCATCACTGTAGTATTTGAGCATCTTACAATCAATAATGGATTGTATCCTCACAACACCCTTACGAGGTGGGAGTATTATCCTTTTACTGTTGAAGAACTGAATGCTTTTAAGATGTAAGTAACATGCTGGTAGGTATCTGAAGTATATCCACGAACACAGATTGTGCTTTTAAAAGATCCATTAACACGAGCCCAATGAGCGTCAGTTTCACTATCTTCTCCTAAACTGGGGAGCTATTTCAGAAACTAAAGATGAAAGTCTGCTTATGGTGTGTTCTTTGGGCTTTGTGCTAGAAATGAGATATAATAGAGTATATAGAAAAATGGAACAAACGTAATTTTTATATTCCTTATTGTCAAACCAGTGAAATTCCCTCTGGGATTGTGGGAGCCAGAGGGTGGTGGAGACAAATGAAAGAAGACTTGGAGCTAGGCTAAAAAATCCCCTCAACTCTTAGTTACTGCAAACTAAGCCAGTATATCTTGTCCATTATTTCTTCACCCATCTTCAATATACCAGTGTTATTTTCTAAGGGAAAACGCCTATTGATTTCAATAGACTTTGGTGAAGGCCCTAAATGAATATGTACAGCAGAGGTAAGCAGAATGCAAAACAGCTTCACATAAGTCTAGTCTACCAAAGTGCAAGAAGGAGGAAGAGAAGTTTAGAATATCAGTTATTTTTTTTTCCATATATGGTTTTATTTAGCTTAAATGTACCCGTAAGTATAATTATGGGAACATCTATTATTCTGTGTTAGTAAATATTCAGACATTTGTAGAGTTTAAAGCCAGAAGAGATCATTAAATCATCTAGTTTGACCTCCTGTCTATCACCAACCATTACATTTTACTCAATTACCCCTGTGTTAAGCCCAATAACTTGAGTTTGGTTAAAGCATATCCTCCAGAAAGGCATCCAGCCTTGATCTGAAAGCATAAAGAGATACAGAATCCCCCATCTCCCTTGGTAGTTTATTTCAGCAGTTAATCACCCTCACTGGTAAAAAGTTGTGTCCGATTTCTAATTTGAATTTATTTAGCTTCAGCTTCCAGCCACTGGTTTTTGTTATGCCTTTTACCACTAGATTAAAGAGCTCTTTAGTACCTGTTATTTTCTCCTCATGAAGGTATAGAATCATAGAATCTCATGGTTGGAAGGGATCTCAGGAGGTCATCTAGTCCAACCCCCTGCTCAAAGTAGGACCAATCCCCAACTAACTCATCCCAGCCAGGGCTTTATCAAGCCTGACCTTAAAAACCTCCAAGGAAGGAGATTCCACCACCTCCCTAGGTAACCCATTCTGATGCTTCACCACCTTCCTAGTGAAAAAGTTTTTCCTAATATCCAAGCTAAACCTTCCCCACTGCAACTTGAGACCATCTGCTACCACTGAGAACAGTCTAGATCCATCCTCTTTGGAACCTCCTTTCAGGTAGTTGAAAGCAGCTATCAAATTCCCCCTCATTCTTCTCTTCTGCAGGCTAAACAATCCCAGGTCCCTTAGCCTCTCCTTATAAGTCATACACTCCAGCCCCCTAATCATTTTTGTTGCCCTCTGCTGGACGCTTTCCAATTTTTCCACATCCTTCTTGTAGTGTGAGGCCCAAAACTGGACACAGTACTCCAGATGATGCCTCACCAATGTCAAATAGAGAGGAATGATCACATCCCTCAATCTACTGGCAATGCCCCTACTTATACAGCCCAAATTCCTGTTAGCCTTCTTGGCAACAAGGGTGCACTGTTGACTCATATCCAGCTTCTCGTCCACTGTAATCCCTTGACTTTAGCAAAGCTTTTGATATGGTCTCCCACAATATTCTTGCCAGCAAGTTAAAGTAGTATTGGCTGGATGAATAGACTATAAAGTGGATAGAAAGCTGGCTAGATCATTGGGATCAAGAGGTAGTGATCAATGGATACATGTCTAGTTGGCAGCTGGTATCAAGCGGAGTGCCCCAAGGGTCGGTCCTGGGGCTGGTTTTGTTCAATATCTTCATTAATGATCTGGAGGACAGCATGGGACCACACCCTCAGCAAATTTGCAGATGACACTAAACTGGGAGGAGTTTAGATACACTGGAGGGTAGGGATAGGATACAGAGGGACCTAGACAAATTAGGGGATTGGGCCAAAAGAAATCTGATGAGGTTCAACAAGGACAAGTAGAGAGTCCTGCGCTTAGAGTGGAAGAATCCCATGCACTGCTACAGACTAGGGACCGAGTGGCTAGGCAGCAGTTATGCAGAAAAGGACCTGGGGTTACAGTGGATGAGAAGCTGGATATGAGTCGACAGTGTGCCCTTGTTGCCAAGAAAGCTGATGGCATATTGGGCTGTATAAGTTGGAGCATTGCCATCAGATTGAGGGATGTGATCATTCCCCTCTGTTCAACACTGATGATGCCTCATCTGTAATACTGTGTCCAGTTTTGGGCCCAATGCTACAAGATACTTATATACTGTAATCTAATCATCTCTCAATCTTCTTTTTGATAAACTAAACAGATTGAGATCTCTAAGTCTCACACTGTAAAATATTTTCTTCAGCCAACAAATCATTTGTATGGTTCTTTTTTGCCCCTTCTCCAGTTTTCAACATCCTTTGTAAAATATGGACACCAAAACTGTATGCATGTTCCAATATTGGTCTCATCAGTGCCATATACAAATGTAAAAATCACTTCCCTACTCCTACTCACCACTCTCCTGTTTATGCAGTGTCAATGTAGCCGTGTTGGTCCCAGGGTATCAGAGAGACTGGATGCATGAGGTAATATCTTTTAGTGGACCACTTTCTGTTGGTGAGAGAGACAAGCTTTTGATCTTACACAGAGCTGCTCTTCAGATCTGAGAAACTTGAAGTTTAGGTCACCTGAAGAAGAGCTCTGTGTACGCTCTAAAGGTTCTCTCTCTTACCAACAGAATGTGGTCCAGTAAAAGATATTACCTCACCTATCTGGTCTCTCTAACTCACTCGTTTATACATTCTATGTAGTAGAATGAGCATCTGTATCTGCTAATGTTTCAGTGATAGGGTTGCCAACATTCTAATCACACAAAACCGAAAACCCTTGCACTGCCCCCTGCTCATTCCATCCCCCCCAATTGCTTGCCCACCCTCACTCACTTTCACTGGGCTGGGGGTGCAGGGAGGTGGTGAGGGCTCTGTATGGGGGTGTGGGCTCTGGGGTGGGGCCAGGGATGAGGGTTGTGGGGTGGAGGAGGGGGCTCAGGGCTGGGACAGGGGGTTGGGATGCAGGAGGGGGTTCAGGGTGCGGTGTCCGGGAGAGCTTTTGGGTATGGGAGGTGGTTCTCACCTGGGGCAGGGGTTTGGGATGCAGGAAGGAGTTTGCGATGCGTGCTCTAGCCGGGTGGCGCTTACCTCAGGCGGTTCCCAGTCCACGGCACAGCAGGGCTAAGGCCGGCTCCCTGCCTGCCCTGGGTCTGCACGGCTCCTGGAAGTGGAGGCATGTCCCCTCTCCGGCTCCTAGATGGAGGGTTCAGGGAGCTCTGCATGCTGTCTGTACCTGCAGATGCTGCCCCTGCAGCTCTCATTGGCCGACTAGACTTTTAGCAGCCAAGAGAGCAACGCTGACCAGAGCTGCCAGGGTCCCTTTTCAGCCGGGCATTCTGGTTGAAAATGATGGCTGGCAACCCTATTCAGTGAATGTTTTTACAGAGGTGCTGCATTTCTCCACTACTTTTTAACCCATGTATCCTATTTCTGTTTCTGTGAATATGGTGGGAAAAGTGTATTTGTTGTCATGGTATACATTTTCAGTGGCGATCCAGTGTCTGGTCTGTTCATGTGTGCTGATATTTGTAGTTTGGAGAGTGGGTTATGATGCATTGATTAGACTTGCTGCTGAAAATCTTCACTGCCTTACTCTCACACGTGCATTTTCTTTCAGGATGACTGACAGTCATCCATGTTGAATGTAAGATTGCCTGCCACTTTATTTACAGGCAACACAACTGGAAACCATGTACCTATACAATGAAATGTAAAATTTCTAAAACAAAAAAAATCCATCTGAAGGTCAGTTAGCAAAATCTAGCAGGATTATTCTGTGTTATTCCACCTTCTAGAGAACCTATACTTTCATTACAATAATTGTTTGGACGCAAATAAATGAAGAATCTTTAGCTAGCTAGTTTAAATGGCTTCAAAGGATCTGTATTCATAAAATGAAACCCTTTGGTGATCACTTGCGAAGAGTAACACAGGGAAGTTGTTTTGTAGTGAAGTGCAAATTGTGAATGGTGTAGAACAAATTTTTAAAAGGCAGTGAGTCAGAGGCTCATTAAAAATTAGTTTATATTTTTATATATATGAAATTAAAAAGAAAAATGTTGATGTTTCTAGAAAAGTAATGGAAAAAATAAGATATATTACTTTTCTCACAGTTTCTTTAAAGTACTTTTTTGAACAGAGTCTGCTAAAATAAATATAGAGGCTGCTAAAGCAAAAATGGTAAGAAAACAGCTGGAAAAACTGAAGTTTACCCTTGAACAGTCAATTATCAAATAGTGGTTCTTTGTTTTGAAAAGAACAAAAGGAGCTAGATTGTTATTTTGTGTGTCACTGAAGTGCTGAGAAGCTGATTTAAAAGATACCATTATAGACTTAACTGGTCTTTTCTTTTAATCTGATGAACTGCTGGGGCAGATGGATGTATTGCTAGTAAAGGACTACATTTTTATAAGAGTCATGGCTAGTTAGAAAATGGAATGATGCACAGCTTTATCACTTTCCATGATTGCAGGATGTTCTAAGAACTGTGGTCTTTAAACTGGAGATTCCAGAGGCAATATGAGGGAACCCTCAAAACTCTCCTTTTCATTCATGGACTGTTTACATTAAATTTAATTTAGCATACTGCAGTCTGATTATGCGTCTGTGGTACTGTAGGTTTAAATGTATTTCTTTGACCCAGTATCAAAAACATTTTGGATGAAAGGTTTTTCTGCTTGCGATAAATGTTTAAAGGCTGATTTCAGAGCTGTTGAGAGTCCACAGAAGGTTTCAGCTGGAGTTGTAGATGCCCAGCACCTCTGAAAATCAAACCATCTTTTTCCCAATGATATCTGAAGTGTATAATGACATTAACATAACTAGTAGACTTTAAAAATACCAATGAGAGACAATCAATATACATGTTTGCATAACTCAGTGTTTTCAAAGCTGGAGCCAGCTCCGCTAATAATACCATTACACACAGGGAATCTATTCAGGGTTCAAATGTCCAAAAAAATGTAAATGTAACTAAATCTGAATGACCCAGAAACTCTTATTCTGGCTGTAATGGCTGCATCATTGAATCGCCACACTGCATAAGTACCTCAGTACAAATATTATTCATGAACCCATTAACTACTTACTAGAACTAAACTCATTGCTGTTTGAGAAACAAAAATTTACTTGGAGAAAATAGTTTAAAATTTTGAATCAGCCTTCCTCTTCAGCACAGAGAGTGGGAACCAGGTAGACGTGGGGTTTTATAAAGAGTATGGTATAGGGTTATCTCTGACACACCAGTTGGAAAAAAAGATTTGGCATTACTCAGTGGAGAGTATACATAGTATGGGATGCTATATTGGAAAACAGAAGGCAAGTTATTTGGGGGCAGGGATTGCATCCTTGTACATATTTGTACAGTGCTTACCTCCATATCTGTACAATGATTCTCATTGGGGCATTTGGGGGCTGCTGCAATATTAATGATAATAATTGCCCTAATTTATTTTTATTTGAAAAATAAAAAATGTGCCTATACAAAGCCCTAGGTGCTTGAATAAATAATTAAATAATTATTCTGATATTATTCTGCCAACCTGCCACCTACTTTAAAAAAAGAAAAGCTCTGTTCCATTCTCTCATCATTTTGGGAAGCCTTCTTCAAAAACTCTGTCCAACAATGTATATAACAAGATTGAGAAAAGTATTCGACATTTATCTGAAGAACAAGCATATCCAGTGTTCCCATAATTAATGATAAAATTTTTGGAATATTAAATCCCATGCTTCAGGGCTTAAACCAGTCTCTAGCTATTACAGATCAGGATGAGATTTATTGGAGGGGGTGGGAGGATTTAGATCTGGCTACTGCGGAGTTTTTACACCTTCCTCTGCAGTTTCTGGTACTGGTTGTTGTCAGAGACAGGAAAGTGGGCTAGACCAGGGGTTCTCAACCTTTTTCTTTCCACAGCCCAGCTGTGCCACAATAACTGTTTTCTGCATATAAAAGCAAGGGCTGGTGTTAGAGGGTAGCAAGAAGGGCAATTGCCCGGGGCCCCACACCACAGGGGGCAACATGAAGCTAAGTTGCTCAGGCTTCGGCTTCAGCCTCAGGTGGCAGGGCTCAGGGCCCCAGGCTGAAGTCCTGAATAGCGGGACTGGGGCTATATGCCCTGGGCCATAGGGAATCTAATGCCAGCCATGCTTGGTGGACCCCCTGAAACTTGCTCCTGGCCCCCCAGGGGGCCCCAGACTCCTGTTTGAGAACCACTGGGCTAGACAGCCCTCAGGTAGAGTTGCTAGGTGTCCTGTTTTTGACCAAAATGCTGACTGTGCTTTTAAAAGTCCGGTTGGTGGCGCAGGTGGGCTAAGGCAGACTCCCTGCTTGCTGTAGCTCTGTGCGGCTCCTGGAAGCAGTGGCATATTCCCACTCTGGCTCCTATCCGTAGGGGCAGCCAGGGGGTTCCGCACGCTGCCCCTGCCCCAAGTGCTGGCTTTGCAACTTCCATTGGCTGGGAACCGTGCCAATGGGAGCTACGGGGGCAGTGCCTGCAGATGGGGCAGTGTGCAGAGCCTCCTGGCCATACCTCCATGTAGGAGCCAGAGAGGGGACATGCTGCTGCTTCTGGGAGCTGCTTGAGGTAAACGCCTCCCGGAGCCTACACCCCAACCCCCTCCTGCCACCTAACCCCCTGCTCCAGCCCTGACCCTCTTTCTGCCCTCCGAACCCCTTGATCCCAGCCCGGAGCACGCTCCTGCACCCTAAACTCCTCATCCCCAGCCCTACCCCGGAGGTCGCAGCTCCTGCCCCAGGCCTGAACCCCTCCTGCTCTCTGAATCCCTCGGCCCTGAACCCCAAATCCCTCATCCTCAGTCCCACCCCAGAGCCCTCCCTCCTACATCCCAACCCCTTGCCCCAGCCCTGATCCCCTCCTGCCCTCCAAACCCCTCATTCCCAGCCCAGAGCATCCTCCTGCACCCCAAACCTCTCATCCCCAGCTGGAGCTCTCACCCTCCCTGCACCCCAACCCTCTGCCCCAGTCCAGAGTCCCCTGCCTTATCCTGAACCCCTCATTTCTGGCCCCCAGCTCAGAGTCCATACCCTCTCCCACATCCCAACCCCCTCCCTCAGCCCAGAGCTCCCTTCCATACTCCAAACCCCTCAGCTTCATCCCCCCAGCCTGGAGTCCCCTCCTGCACCTCTGGGCCCACCCCAGAGCCTGCACCCCCAGCTGGAGCCCTGACCCCCTCCCACTCCTCAACCCCCTGAGCCAGCCTCGTGAAAATGAGCAAGTGAGGGAGGGCAGGAGGAGGAGGGGATGGAGTAAACAGGGGTGGGGCCTTGGAGGCAAGGCGGGGCAGGGGTTAGGGCAAGGGTGTTCAGTTTTGTGCAAGTAGAAGGTTGGCAACCCTACCTTTAGGTCTGATTCAGTCTGGCAATTTCTACATTCCTATATAGATAATCAGAATAAATACTAAAAGGGATATAAGATATACGAGGGCTATAAACCCTCATTGTCAGGGCATACGCCAATCTTTCCCTGGAGGCAGATTATCTCATAACCACCTAATGCAGGGTTTCTTCCCCATCATACTCTGAAACATCTGCTTGTGGCCATGGTCACTGGCAGGGTATTGGACTAGGTGGCAATTCCTAATCAGGTAGATGTAAAAAGTATCCTGTTCCTTTCAGGGCCAAACACAAATACTGCAGAGCTTCTTTAACCCAAGGTAAAGGGATGGCTCACATCAGCCAGACTCCAGAAAGGAAGAGAGAACCTCACCATGTTCTGCCTTCAGCTCCAGTCCTCTTTCTGGAGAGTATTTTCTTGACAGGTTCTGCTAGATTTGGTTCCTGGCTCCCCACAAGACATCACTGTTTATGGTGTGCTGTGGAAATTAACTAATTTCTCACAATGACCTAGCTCTTCTACACTGCAAATCCTTGCATTCAGAGCAGGTAGCCGTCGTCCTCCTTGTAGCAAGAGTGGGAAAGTTGATACCTTTTCTATGAACCTGTGGGTTTATTCTGTAGATGCCATTAAGGCTGTATCTGTACAACAGACTTTGCTTAATGCAAGTTATATTGGCATAAAACTGCCACAGTTAGCATATCGCTACAAGCAGGGATATTCTTTACCAACTGGCAGACTACAATTGGTGAAGTTTTGAAATACCAGTGATCCCACGGCACCAAAGAAAGATTCACCCACCAGCTCAGGAGGTGCAGAATGACAGCTGAATGTGTTTTTGTCAGACCAAAGGCATGATGGCATTGTTTACTCATGAGATTGGATCTCAGTGAAAAAATATTCCAATTGTTGTGGCTGCTTGTTGTGTACTGCATAATATCTGTGAGGCAAAGGGACACAACCTGCCACCAGGGCGGAGGTGGAGTGGCTGTCTGCTGAGTTTGAATAGCTAGACACCAGGACTATTAGAAAAGCTCATCACAGAGCTATGCAGCTCAGGGAAGCCTTGAAAGGTTCACTTTACCAGTCACCCAGTTGAGTGAACTATACTGAACCTGCTCTTAAGTTGTAGGGGCTGTTAGGAATTGTATGATGCTTGCTGTACATGTATGAATATAACACTGTTTGTTAATACACTTATCAGTTATGTGGTGCTTGCTGTACCTTCATAATTATTACAGTTTGTCACTGATCCCATGAGTTCTGTTGCACTGTACAATAACAAGTTGTGTGTGCTTTCAGAAGTGCTAGGCATTCTGTATCACATGTTGTGAAATAATAAAGATAAACTATGTTCCCCAAAAAATAGATTTTTATTGCATTCCAAAACCAGTGCATAGAAACTATGTGAAATTAAAAAACCAAATACAATAAGAACTTCTGAAATAGTTACTGGAACAGGACTAAACAAGGGGAAAGAACATTCCTGTCCATTTCAGTCCATTTTGGCTGCACATTCAGCAACTGTGGCTCTCACAGGTCAGTGTATGTGAAGCTGTGGTTGTCCATACTGCCCCGCTGAGGTGGATTGGTAGGGGAAGGGATGCAGCCCCTAATGCCACATGGGATGTTGTGGGGGCATAGGGAGGTGCTAGAATGGAGTTCTCCATTGACTGAAAAAGGAGACAAGTCCATGCTTGTTGAACCTGTAAGTCCACAAGAGTCTGCAGCATTTGTGTTTCCTGCTAGAGAAGCCCCATTATGTCCTCGTGCATCTCCCTCTCTTTTGCCTGCTGGAACTCCTGGGCCTTTCATCTGTCCACTCTTTCCATCTCCATTCTCTCTGAAATATTTACCCTCCAGGCCCTCTGTTCGTGGTCTATTGCGGTGCTGCCTTTCCAGATCTCGCTGAACACATCATCTTGAGTTCTCATCTTTTTCCTCAGGTGTT
This sequence comes from Gopherus evgoodei, assembly GCF_007399415.2. Taxonomy (NCBI): domain Eukaryota; kingdom Metazoa; phylum Chordata; order Testudines; family Testudinidae; genus Gopherus; species Gopherus evgoodei. Next base: position 97,185,757 of record NC_044325.1, read on the forward strand.
CTGCAAGTGGGGAGTGCGGGGGTAGGGTGGGGGAGAGGTACTAGTCAAGGCCACAGCAGCAGCTACAGATAAAATACACACAGGCATCATTGTACGTATAATCACAATGGAAAGTGAAATTAAGATTCAAAACTCCCTCTCTTGCTTGCTTAAAGCTTTAAACAAGACGTGCTTATTGACACTGCAGCCTTGGAGCACTTGTGCACAGCACCACTCTCCAGCCCCTCCAAAAGGGGCTTAGGTGGAAGGGAAATGAGGTGGGAATTGCATGGAACAATACAATTTTTGCCTCTGTTTCCACGGGTCTGAAGGCTGGATAGTGGCACTGAGCACTGATACTATTTTCCACAGGCGGTGGTGGTTTTAGCTGGTATCTTCCTGCTGAAAGTAACAAAGGCACTGGAAAGCACTGCTGCTGCTGGTGTCCCAAAGCCACCAGGGCCTGTATGCTGCTAGTCTGTGTACTGCAATGGTGCCTGCTGCTGAGTGGTATAGGAAAGTGCCTACTGTGAAAGAAGAAATAAGGCAGCCATCCCTAGAAACCTTCGGGAGAGGATTACAGAGTGTTTCCATAAAAATTTCGTTGAGATCTCTCAGGAGGATTCAGGGGACCTCCCTGTGTACATCAGCAAACTGCTCTGCATGTCCCCCCTGCCACCTAACGCTACATGGGAATGAAAAGCAAACAGCCCTGCCTCTCCTTGTTGTGCCGCTACGTCTTCTACTATGAGTAAATTAATGAAAAGTTGATAGCTGTGTCCTGCTATGCTGGAGTTGGGCGCCATCTCTAAATTTAAACATTGTAATGGGAAAGGTGTTCACACACTTACCTAAGGTTCTTTCCCCTGTATTGGGCTCCCCAGAGCTTAAATGCTGGGACTGATAGGACTGTGGTGGAGTCTCAGATAGGTCATGGCTTGTGGCATAGCTGAACCCCAGTTACATAGTCCCCTAGTCTACTCCTTTTCTTCTTCCCCCTTGCTGTTCATGGCAGGGGTCTGTATTTTGGGCCCCCCGGAGGTATCCATGCTGGGCAGCAGGGCGTTGGTGGTGTCTCCACCAAGTGTGACATGCAGATGATATTTAAAAGTGGCAGGTCTGTTGCTCAGCACCAGATTGACTGTTGGTCTCCTTGACCCTGTGCCTGGAGCAGTTCCTTCTCTTTCAAGTGGTACTGCTGCTGATTCCTGTTATATCCCTTTTCCTGCATCCCCCAGTGCAATCTGCTCATACATGTCAATGTTTCTACAGCTGATCCATAGCTGTGCCTGCAGTCACTTCTCCTCACATGCCCAGGAGATCCAATATCTCATGTCTACTCCAGGCTGGAGTACCTCTGGAGCGTATTGCCAGCATGGTCGGTTGGGGAGTTGCACACAACAAGGGAGTGTTGCTGGGTGTACTCGCCACACTGGCCAATCAGGGAAAAGCCATTTCAAAAATTTGCAGTGTTTTTAAAGGGTGTGTGTGGCTTCCTGTCTCTGTGATTCAGGGCAGTGGAATTCACAATTGTGACCAGAGCAATCAGTGTCGGGCATTGTGGGACTGCTTCTGGTGGACTGTTAGGCTTGATATAGGTCACAAAGTGTCTATACTTGCATTGTGTCAATCCCCGTGCATCGACCATGGCTCAGTGCCACTTGGGAGGTGGAGTTACTGTGTTGCTGTAAAAGGGTGCTGAAAGTGGTGGGAGACGATTTTAAGGGTTGATGCAAGGTGGCTTACATTTACCTAACTTTGTAGTGTAGACCAGGCCTCAGTACTCTCCCACTTGTTCCTCCATCCTCACTTTACTTGCATTTTAAAAATTCTTTCCCAAGACCATCCTGCAGGGATGCTCACACTTGTGCATCCATTGCTAACCACAGTGCCCCTGCTAGCAAGAGCAGCATTGGAGTAAAATTGATGCAGTCGTTGCATGGGGATTAACTTTACTCTAAATGCAAAGTATTATATTTTCGATGAATGTAGGGTTTAGAGTGCTGCATTAGGGACACATTCAGTTGAAAACATACTGGGTGAAATCCTGGCCTCCTTGAAGTCAGTGGTAGCTCTGCCATCCATGGGGCCAGTATTTTACCCACTGTGGGATAGGACTATTGCATCCATGGCTGGTTTTTGGAGTATAGATCTTAATGTTCTATGTGGAGTACTTAATTAGGAATATTACTGTTTAATTGTAGTTCCTCCATAAGGCCACAAGTGAATCACAGAAGTTAATGGAACTACTCACATGCCTAAAATTAAGCACGTTAAGTGCTTTGTTGGATGGAGGCAAGAGTGTTCATCACCCTGCACATTAGATCCCTATATTAATCAAACCTATTGAGTATTATATGCTTTCCCAAGAAGTCAACAGTACATCTCTGCTGTTATATGTTTTACTTAGCAAAATAAAATTAACAAAGGGTATGTCTACACTATGGCCCTTACAGTGGCACAGCTGTAGTGCTGTAGCTACACTCCTGTAAGGTCTCCCACAAGCTTAATTAAACCACCCCCAATGAGGGGCAAGAGAGCATCTCCTGCCAACATAGCACTGTCCATACTGGCACTTTCATCAGTGAAACTTATGTCAGGCAAGGGTGTGTGTTTTTCACACCCTGATCGACAAAATTTTGCAGACAAGTGTTAGTGTAGACAAAGAAATTTGTAAAAAATATAGAAAAAATAAAGATAGTTGGAGAACAGTAAAGGAATTGAATTTTCCTTGAATAAAACCGAATATTCAAAATTGATCAAATGTGTTAATACATAAATATTATGAACATAATGCAAATCAGTATTATCACTGAATTTTGAGAGACAAGGTGGGTGAAGTAATATTTTTATTGAAACTACTTCTGTTAGAGGGAGATCAGTAACCCACCTTTGTCTCTCTATATCCTGGGACCAACACAGCTACAACTTCACTATGATCACTGAATGATAATCTTATCTAAATGTATTTGGGGAATGCAGTTTTGTTTGTATCAGTATTAACAATAGGTCACTTTATTATATGATATGATATAAATATATAGTACACTTCTATGCCTGTCATTATAGCAGTCCAATCTGTTTTTTTCCTATAAAATATCTATAGTTATTTAAAGTATTATACTAATTTGGTCCTGAATTTGTCTTTTGTCTTAGACAATTATTGCTAAAGTCGATCTTCTGTTGTGCATGTGAATAACATTAAGATTTCTCAGTATTCAACTATCAATTCTAAATTCATTTGATTTATTTTTAAATATTTCTATATTGCTTAGGCTTAATCACAAATATGTAATTATCTTAACTTTTATATCAATAGTGGTCTGATCAAACTGGCAGAATCTGACTGACTTCAGTGGGAGTTGGACTGGGCCCGAAGTGTATGTCACTGCCATTCTTAATTTCAACAATTTAAGGTGTTTGTTTTAATTGGGAGTTTGCCTAAGTAAACTCTATATTAAAAACTGATTACAGAACTCAGGATTTGGTCCCACACATTTAAAATCAAAATAAATTTTCATGTGGTATTTAAGTAATTTCCAGCTTTGAGTAACTTCATACATTTATGAATGCTTTCATGGATGTATCTTTATGCACGGTATAGAAAGCAGTCGTGTTCAAGGGCAATATTGGCCCTTTAAGAGTGAAGAGGCTAGTGCACCTGTGACTGACCTCCAGGTAGGCTTAAAAAGGGCACCTGGGGTTTAGAGGGGGAGAGTGGCAGGAGACAGAGCCTGAGAGGAGTCCAACACAGTAGGTGCCGGTGAGAGCTCCCTGAGACTTGGAGAGGGACAGGAAGAGTGGGCAGGAGTTGCTTGAGAGACACTTCTGGAGACCCAGTAGGGAGAGCTGAGTTCTCAGGAGAGCTGGAACAAGCTGTTGTTGAGAACTGACCAAACCAGGGGACCCCTGATAAATGGAAGGCTTAGGCAGTGCCCCTGTGAAAAGGGAGATGGTGCAGCTTGGACAGGGGAAGTTAAGTCCACAGCAAGAGGGTTGTTGTTGGACAGTGGATCCACTGAGCAGAGATAGGACTCCCAGGCAGGGAGGCGAGGAGGAGTGGGACACTGCAAAAGGGAAGTGTTGCATCTGAAGAAGTGGGTATTCACCCATGAAAGCTCATGCTCCAAAACATCTGTCAGTCTATAAGGTGCCACAGGATTCTTTGCTGCTTTTACAGATCCAGACTAACACGGCTACCCCTCTGATGCAAAAGGGGGAGTCCTTTGGGCAAAGACCGAGTGAAAAGCTGTGGGAAGACTGGTCACGCTCAGGCAGGGAGGCCTGGAGAGTGGGATGGTGGTCAGTGCAGGAGCAGCTCTATGTGTTTTGCCACCCCAAGCATGGCAGTCAGGCTGCTTTCAGCAGCATGCCTGAGAGAGGTTCCCGGTCCCGTGCTTTTGGCGTACCCGCCACCAAATTGCTGCCGAAGCCGCGGGACCGGCGGACCTCCTGCAGGCATGCCTCCGAAGGCAGCCTAACTACCTCCCTCACAGCAACAAACTGGCTTCCCCCTGTGGCTTGCCACTCCAGGCATGTGCTGGTGCCTGGAGCCGCCCCTGGGTCAGTGTCCGAAGGAACTGAGAACACAGTGCTGCTATTGACTGTCGGTTGGGTGACTTGCTGGTGGTGTCCCAGGAGAGGAGAATGGGCAAAACCTGCTGTATATTTGTTTATTTTGAAAAATGTTTTTATTACAAGGTTTTGGGGGAAGTTCTGCACTTGTGCATGTGAATAAATTATGCCCAAAGGTGGGTTTTGTACCAGACACTAAGAGACTATGTTCCTTTGTATGAGCTAGAGAAAGGGGAAGCTGAGGCAGGTGCACTGTTCTGCCACAGCCTGCTGCCGGAGGGCTACCTGCTGGACCACCTTATGACACAGACCGTCTCTCAAACAATAAGCATCACTGTTGGCTCTGCTTTTGTTCTGATAATATTCTGGAATGAGGGCTATATTCTCTCTGCTGGGCAAATGGGGCAAACTTCAGTAAGTCAGTGGAGATGCACCCATTTACACTAGTGGAGAATTTGTCCCATTACTATTTATTGTTTGTGCTGTAATAGTGACCAAGGAGAACAGGCATCATCATGCTAGGCATTGTTTAGATATAATGGAAGACAGTCCCTATCCCGAAGGGGGGGTATGCATGCATATATATATATATATAGATATAGATCTATATATCTATCTATAGATCTATATATGTATTTCTAAGGTGCTTAACTGTGTTGTATGCAATCATCATTCACATAATGAGTCTTCAAGGTCTCAATGTTCTTAAGAGAACTGGGTAAGTAGCATACAGTAAGTATTAGTCATATGTTTAGTAATCGTAATACACGAGTCATTCAGACCTCTTTACGGCCAGGTATGCATTTTCTAAGAAATGGTAAATTATTTCAATAGACTAGATGGAATGTCATCCAGAAGACAATATACAAAAGTCAGCTTTAGTACTTAACTTATTAATGTGTTGTTCAGATGTCCATGTCTCCGCTCTGGTTGGAGCTGTCATCTTGAGGAGTAGCTGGAACTTCTTCAGTCAAAGTGCTATGTAATTACAATTTTAATGTCATGGACTTTTCTTACTAGAAGAAGGAAAAATACCATGAATAAGTGCCTGTGTTTGATGGGTCTTCAAGGAGTCACTTCTTTAGACTCATATCTCTAAGATTGTCCATCCAGATGCTCTTTGACTAAAAGTGAAGAGAATCAAATAAAATGATTCATGCTTCTTTAAGGAAAATTCTGACTGGTGGTCTGTCTGTAACTGCTTTTCCTGTGGTCTGCACAGCAAAATAATTGGTGTAAAAAGCATGCTTTTTATCTTATTTTCCTTCATCCAGCAGCAAACCTCAACTTTCGCTGATAGTTTTAGCCACATGAAGCCACTTTCTTTTCACTACATCTCTCCTTTTTCAAGTCTGTCTACTTTTTACAATTGGTCCTTTGGTGTGGCTTCTGGTTGGATTGCTTTAATTTCTCCTGGTGTCTGAACCTTACCCTGAACAGTAAAATTTGACCTGCTGAAGAAGTTAAATTTAAGTTCTGCTCCTAGTGGTGTATATGCCTGATCATTCCCATGTGTGTTAAGTATTAATACCACTATATTGTCTTTTAAACACAAGGTTAATGCTTTAAAAATAATGTTTTATCTGTCATTTGCCAACTTCCTCATTTGATGTCTACTTAGACAGGAAAACTTCCTTCTTTCACTCTGTGGGTTGGTTCTCTGGAATGCTATTATGTGATTTAAAAAAAAGAAGAAGAAAAAACAACCCAGAAATCATATAAAGAAAAATAAATGCACTTTCATTATCCTAGTCCCATATTAGGTAACATCTTAATAGGAATGTCATTGTTCCTGTGGTCATAACATACTGATATTCTGATTTATAATAACATATGCATTTTAAGAGACCTGTTCTCATGCCCAGTACCAGATTTGCCATTTTTTGCTGGTGTCGTACTAGCACAATCTTCAGCTAAGGTGATTATTGGAAATGAAGAAAGGCAGTGATGTGCTGTCAATATTTTTGCATGGGCTTCCACAAAAATGGTCCCACTTCACCTGTGATAAACTCTGACTCTCAGAGAGTACATGCACCCAGAGGAATGGGTGAGTGACAGGAGAATGTATTTATTTGCTTCCCCATTTAAACAAAACTGGATTCTTAGAATTCTTATATTTATAGGAGAAATATCATGCAGAACACATATTAAGTGCACTTGACTGGAATTGTTTATACTTCTTTCTGGAAATACATACTGAGAATATTGATCGTGTAGCACAGGGTTCAATGTGTGTCACTTGAAATGGTGTGTGTGTACTAGGGTCACCAGGTGTCCAGTTTTCAACCGGAATACCTGGTAGAAAAAGGATCCTGGCAGCTCCAGTCAGCACTAGGGGTCGTTGACTGTCCAGTTGGCGGTATTGCAGCTTGGCTGGCAGGCTCCCTGATGGTGTCTCAATACATGGCTTCTGTTTATGAGATAAAAATGGATTTGCTTATCCATAGCTTTAATGATAAAGAATTAATGTATTTTAATAAACATTTATCCCCACTGGGTTGAAAGCAATATTTACACTCAATAAACTAGAGCTTTAAAAGCCACAATATTGCACGCTTTGCCTCTAAAATTTCATAATGATTTATGGTACACAGAATTGATCCTCCAATGATAATTCAGTAATAAACCTTTACAATCTGTTTGGTCAAAGACCCACAACACTACAGTTCTCAATTGTTTTCACTAACGCAAAGATGGTTGTTATTTTTTTGCAGCGAGATAGTTATTTTGCTGTAAAATCTGAAGTGGAGACCAGGCACTTGTACAGTTTGTCATGAGGTATCTAGGTGAATTTGGCACTGTACACCTCACCTTTGTGCCCACTAGGATTTTACATTAGGTATTTGAATGTGAATATGCACCTTTTCTTGTTTTGAGAAATGACCAATGTCATAGTATCTTTCCCCAATCTGAAACTTAGAGTCCAAAAGTTGGGGTACCAGCATGAATTCCTCTAAGCTCAATTACCAGCTTAATATTTGTAGCGCTGCCACCAACCAGGAATTCCAGTGCCTGGTACACTCTGGCCCCCTCAAAACCTTGCCCAGGGACCCCCAAGACCCAAACCTTCTGGATCTTACCACAAGGAAAGTAAACCCTTTCCCTCACCGTTGCCTCTCCCAGGCTTCCCGTCCCTGGGTTACCCTGGAAGATCACTGTGATTCAAACTCCTTGAATCTTAAAACAGAGAGGAAAATCCACCTTCCCGCCCTCCTTCTCTCTCCCCCTCCCAGACTCTTCCTGAGAGAAAGCAATCCTAACACAGAGAGAAATTAGCCTCTCTCTCACCTTCCCTCCTTTCTCCCCACCAATTCCCTGGTGAATCCAGACCCAGTCCCCTGGGGTCTCACCAGAATAAAAAAAAATCAGGTTCTTAAACAAGAAAAACTTTTAATTAAAGAAAGAAAAAACAGTAAAAATTATCTTTGTAAATTTAAAAAAATGGAATAAGTACAGGGTCTTTCAGCTATAGACACTGGGAACACCCTCCCAGCCTAAGTATACAAGTACAAATTAAAATCTTTTCAGCAAAATACCAATTTGAACTCCTTTCAGCCAAACATACATTTGAACTTCTTCCAGCCAAATACACATTTGCAAATAAAGAAAACAAACATAAGCCTAACTCGCTTTATCTACCTAGTACTCACTATTTTGAATCTATACGAACCTGTATCAAGGAGATTGGAGAGAAACCTGGTTGCACATCTGGTCCCTCTGAGCCCCCAGAGTGAACAACAACCAAAAATTAACAGCACCCACAAAAACTTCCCTCCTTCAAGATTTGAAAGTATCCTGTCCCCTGATTGGTTCTGTGGTCAGGTGACAGCCAGGCTCACTGAACTTAACCCTTTACAGGCAAAAGAGATATGAAGTACTTCTGTTCTATTAACTCTTACTTATCTGTTTATGACACTGATACACTCTGGTCCCCCCAAAACCTTCCCTGGGGACCCCCAAGACCCAGACCCCCTGGATCTTAACACAAGGAAAGTAAACTCTTTCCCTCACCCGTGCCTCTCCTAGGATTTCCCTCTCTGGGTTACCCTGGAAGATCACTGTGATTCAAACTCCTTGAATCACAACACAGAGAAATTAGGTTTGTTCCCCCACCTTCTCCTCCCCTCCAGGTGTTCCCTCCCTGGGCTCCTAGAGAGATAACCGGATTCAAGCTCCGTGAATCTAAAACAAAGGGTTTCCACCCTTCTCCCATCCCGTCCCCTTCCCTGTTAAGTACAGACTCAATTCCCTTGAGCCTCAACAAGGGGAAAAGTCAGACAGGTCTTAAAAGCAAAACTTTTAATAAAAAGAAAGAAAAAAGTAAAAGTTATCTCTGCAATTTAGATGGCAAAAGTTACAGGGTCTGTCAGCTTATAGAAACTGGAGAAAAAGCCTCCTCCAGCAGAAATACAATTTAAAATACTTCCAGCCAAATACATATTTGCAAATATAGAGAACAATCAAAAGACTATAACCGCCTTTCTTACTAAATACTCACTATTCTGAATATATAAGAGACTGTAGCAGGGAGATTGGCAAGAAACCTGGTTGCACGTCTAGTCCCTTCCAGGACCCAGAGAGAACAAAGCCAAACCCAAAAAAACACAAATAAAGGCTTCCCTCAGCGGAGATTTGAAAGTATCTTGTTTCCTGATTGGTTCCCTGTTTGTTAACCCTTTACAGGTAAAAGAGACATTAACCCTTAACTATCTGTTTATGACACCCAATAGTTCTGAAATCCATTTAGTAAACAGTGATCTGGTCTGAAACAGTTATGTTCTATCAAGGCGTTTCACTGAGAAGTCTCTATAAGGATATTAATATTGTAATGAGATGGGTTAAAAGTTATTTTGCATTGAGTTAAAATCTTGTTGAAACTGATGTGTGAATGTACCCTTCATTTAAGATTGCTGTAAGGGACAGTTAAGGGGCCACACCTTAAACAAGGAACAATGGAGTCTGACCAGAAACTATGTCCAGGTGATGGAGGGTTCCACTGGGTATTGTTCTGACCAGGTGGGTGGGTATCTCTCTGTGGGTATGGAAGAATCTGATGGGGAGTGGGGGCAGAGAAAGAGAGAAGCAGAGAAAGCAAGCCAAGCAGAAGACTGTAAACACAGTGTGACTCTGTGAGAAGCCTAGAGAGAGCTTCTGGCTCTGGTGCTGGCTAAAATGCTTGAAGGTGTAAGCAGAGAATCTAGCCTCTGGTTTTGGTTTCTCCTGCATATTTGGAGAAGCAGAACTTTGTAAATAAACATTCCTTGTAAATAAACAAGATTTCATCAGAGTCTGGTATTTTCTTTAGCTTCAGTTTCTACTCCCAATTGGATCATTCCTGGGGCCCCAAACTTTGACTACCCACTTGGGTCAAAAAGGTGCAACAATCTAGACTACTATGGCCCTAAGAAGCTGCTGTTTTGTATAGTGTCAAGAATTCACATTATGATGGCTTCCTGTTTGTACATTTACCTAATTTGCTGTATATTACATGTTTGAAAGGCTTTATAGATTGACAGGTTTATCTAATAGTATTTAATAGTTCTCTTTTAGGCTGGTTGAGTCAGTTTTCAGAACATTAATTTGAGTTTTACATTAGTTTTGTATCAGGGAATAATTAGAATAGTCATAGTAAATAGGACTCAAGTTATGAAACAAATTTGCCATGTGAATTCAGTGCCTGCGGCCTATCAGGGTTTAGTCATCTGTTACAAGTCATCTCTGTTCCTCAGCCATTTTGTGTGGAGTTGCGAGAGCTGCTTAGCTACCTGACTCCAGGAGAGGGTTCTTTCTGTGAACTGCAAGCTGAGATAGGCGCTGAACTCCATGAGAGGTGTGGAGCTTAGGACATGTCCCTCTCATCAGCTTCTCCCATTGGTTAGCTTAGCTGGCTCCTTTCCTGGTGTGCTGGCTTTTGTGGATCTGAGGCACCCATGCATGCATAGGGAGGCTAGGTGCCTAACGCAGGCTTTCTGGATTCCAGTGATTTTTCTGGGCACCTAAAAGTCAGGTGTTGAAACGCTCACCCCAAGTGTTGCATTGGTTTAATATTTCATATGTGATCTGTTCAGGCACTAACCTCTGTGATCTTGTTTGAATGATAACATAGTTTAGGTTATCCTATTAGTTTTTGCTCGCATCAAATCATCTATATTTGTCTTCTATATCTAAACACCAAATTTACTAACACATTGTGATGCTAATACAAAAGAATGAAAAATCGCTGACATGACACCACTTTCATTTTGCATTTGTTTAACAATGCTGACCTAATATGTTTGACTCATTCAGCACTGCCCCTGAGCAAAAAGACTATTGCTTATTTCTGTATCTTGGACCTAAGCCTTGCGTGAATTCCAGATGGCAGCCTAAATGATCTTTTATGGTTAAGAAGAATCCTTTCACATGCTCATGCATGTTTTCTGCTTGTATGTATAGAATTGAATGCTATTATAATTGTTGTAGGCCCCAGTGGATTAAGTAAATAAAATTTATCCCCCTTCTCTTTTATGTGCTTCTGCATGGTTGGCAGATGTTTATCTGAAGGTAGTAGCTTTCAGTCTGCTGTTTTTATGAATATTTTATCATATACAAGATTCCTTGTTCCATCATTTATGTTTATTGATTAACAATTACTGTAGGTTCAGAATACATGGGAGAAACTAATACCAAATCTCCCTCTTCCTTCCCTTCCTCCTTCCTGTCCCCTCAAACTATATTCACTCCTGATTTGAATGCAACTTCATAGCTATCCACACCACTACAGGCAGGTTAGTTTTATCGCTGATTGCCTTTGTAAATCACATAAATGTGTAGAACCCGTGCAATAGAACATAATTTTCCTTCTTTTTTTTCCTGCATGTAAGCATTTTATCTTCCAAGACTGTACAATTTAATTAAACTAACAGAGCGGGGAAAGGCTATACTCAACATTATGTCAAACTGCTGTTGGACTTTAAGATTGGTGTGTGAATAGTTTAAGCCTGGTGTAATAAGCTGATAATGAATAACATTCCAAATCAAGATGGAAGATTATACACAGCACCGCGCAAGTCATATCTGTTGAAAAGTGGTTGCATTCCCTTTGGTCTCAATGATGTAACTGTCATATGTGTCAGTGTGAACCTTTTTCCTAATTTATTTGTGGTGCTGCTTTTTCTAATCTTCGCTGTGTTCAGCATATTATTAATGTAAATTGCAATATGTATTGGTTACACTCATGACTCAAAGAATATAGTAGTAGCTTCTATTTCATTAATGTTTAAAACCCTTGGTTAATGTTTACAGAATGGAATACATGATGTGTTAGGGCACTGGATATGTTTAATCATGGACCCAGGGACTCCTCTCTGCCTTATCCTCAGCGACAACAACTTTTACACTGGCCTGCAGCAGAGCTGTCCCTTAGTAATCCAGGCACAGCTTTCTCCCCACAGAGGGTGAATATAGGGCTTAAGTTTAATGAAGTGCCTTGCTTAGAACCGCCATACCAGGTAAAATACATGCATAATGTAGAGTTTGTGTGTGACAACCAAGATGGAATGATTTTATACTAAGGCTTAACATGTTTGGAATGAGGCCTAAGGTTGGGTGCTACCAACACCATTAGGCATGAATTAATAGAGTACGGTTCTTATGCTGGTCTCACTTCAATTATAAACCTTCTATTAATGCAGTTAATTACAATAAAGTAATTCAGTACATGTATTGTTTTTTATTATTTCAATGGAAGAGGTATCTGAGCCTCTAGCTATTATCTTTGGGAAATCATGGGAGACGGGGGAGATTCCAGAAGACTGGAAGGGGGCAAATATAGTGCCCATCTATAAAAAGGGAAATAAAAACAACCCGGGAAACTACAGACCAGTTAGTTTAACTTCTGTGCCAGGGAAGATAATGGAGCAGGTAATCAAAGAAATCATCTGCAAACACTTGGAAGGTGGTAAGGTGATAGGGAATAGCCAGCATGGATTTGTAAAGAACAAATCATGTCAAACTAATCTGATAGCGTTCTTTGATAGGATAACGAGCCTTGTGGATAAGGGAGAAGCGGTGGATGTGATATACCTAGACTTTAGTAAGGCATTTGATACAGTTTCGCATGATATTCTTATAGATAAGCTAGGAAAGTACAATTTAGATGGGGCTACTATAAGGTGGGTGCATAACTGGCTGGATAACCGTACTCAGAGAGTAGTTGTTAATGGCTCCCAATCCTGCTGGAAAGGTATAACAAGTGGGGTTCCGCAGGGGTCTGTTTTGGGACCGGTTCTGTTCAATATCTTCATCAACGATTTAGATGTTGGCGTAGAAAGTACGCTTATTAAGTTTGCGGACGATACCAAACTGGGAGGGATTGCAACTGCTCTGGAGGACAGGGTCAAAATTCAAAACGATCTGGACAAATTGGAGAAATGGTCTGAGGTAAACAGGATGAAGTTCAATAAAGATAAATGCAAAGTGCTCCACTTAGAAAGGAACAATCAGTTTCACACATACAGAATGGGAAGAGACTGTCTAGGAAGGAGTATGGCAGAAAGAGATCTAGGGGTCATAGTGGAACACAAGCTCAATATGAGTGAACAGTGTGATACTGTTGCAAAAAAAGCAAACATGATTCTGGGATGCATTAACAGGTGTGTTGTAAACAAGACATGAGAAGTCATTCTTCCGCTTTACTCTGCTCTGGTTAGGCCTCAACTGGAGTATTGTGCCCAGTTCTGGGCACCGCATTTCAAGAAAGATGTGGAGAAATTGGAGAGGGTCCAGAGAAGAGCAACAAGAATGATTAAAGGTCTTGAGAACATGACCTATGAAGGAAGGCTGAAGGAATTGGGTTTGTTTAGTTTGGAAAAGAGAAGACTGAGAGGGGACCTGATAGCAGTTTTCAGGTATCTAAAAGGGTGTCATCAGGAAGAGGGAGAAAACTTGTTCACCTTAGCCTTCAATGATAGAACAAGAAGCAATGGGCTTAAACTGCAGCAAGGGAGATTTAGGCTGGACATTAGGAAAAAGTTCCTAACTGTCAGGGTAGTTAAACACTGGAATAGATTGCCTAGGGAAGTTGTGGAATCTCCATCGCTGGAGATATTTAAGAGTAGATTAGATAAATGTCTATTGGGGATGGTCTAGACAGTATTTGGTCCTGCCATGAGGGCAGGGGACTGGACTCGATGACCTCTCGAGGTCCCTTCCAGTCCTAGAGTCTATGAGTCTATGAGTCTATGTCTAGAATGCTGGTTGTGGCACTCCACCTTGGTCTTACATACCTAACATTACATCAGTACAGCACTATTTACACCCTGTTGTGTTGTTTAAATAGAACTCTCTGTTATAGAAGTGAAAATTTAAAAATATTTTAAAATTATTTATGTTGGTAATTAAGTGATGAGGTTATTGAATTTTGAGCCATAAATATATGCAGTGCAATTTACTGCTGATAGTAAATTGCGCTGATTGCACTCATGGTTTGGAAATCTTATTAGTCAGTCAGATCAATCATTTTCTCTCACCTGTTTCATATCTTTGTTATCTGAAACCATTTCAAGTGAATACCTTTGTAGCACAGAAATATTATTTTAACAGAACTGCTTTCTAGTGTTTCATTTCTTGTATGTTAGAAATTAGTATTTTATAAGAATTTAGGGCATGCAAGGAATAAGATTGGGGCTGAAATTCAATACAGTACAAAAGCTGGGAATAGAATTTAGCACTCTAATATGGCAAACATAACTCTCCATCACTTTCTTGCACTACTTCTTAGAAAGAATATGTCAAATTTAAGAACTTAGCTTATGAATCCTCTGGTAGGAGCTACTTTAGATTGTGTATTATGTATTATGGCTGTCAACTAATAGCAGCTGTTGTAATTAATCCTTTAGCCCAATTGGTATAGGTCTGAGCTACAGGGCTGAAAGTCTAGGACTCAAATCCTGCAGACAATGGGGAAAAGGGTGGAATTATAGTTGCACATCATAGGAATGTTTTGTCTTTTTTAAGAAACCTAGAATATTACATTTAGAAATATAACGGTACATTAAAATATATTACTGAGCTTGCAAAGTCAAATATTCAAAAGTTAGGAAATGCCATAATAAAGATGGTCTGTGAAGCCTTAATTGGGCTACCTTGTGTGCCTTCATTATGAATACACAGTCTTTAATTACATGATCATGTACTGTTTTTTCCACCGGAACCCTGCCTCATTTAGTGTAGAGGATGGACCTGCTCTGGGGATAAATCAGGGTTGCATAGGGAAGGAGTCTATTGTTTGTTATAACCCCTACTTCATTTATTGCAGAAATTGGAAGGTGTGTAGTGGTGGAATGAGGTCAGGGATTGCAGACAAAGAAAGTATGGTCTCATAGTTAAGGCCGTTGAATGCTGCCCTGGAAAACTGGATTCTATCCCTGCCTCTGTCAAATATTTCCTACGCAAGGCATAGGCAAATCATTTGAACCAAACTTTTCACAGATGGGCACTAATGCATGTTCCTTGTTTTTTTGGATGCCTTACTGGAGACTCCTTGGACCAGATTTACAGAAAGATCAGCATTTTCTGAGACAGAATTTTAGGAGAATAATGCTGCCAAACTCTAACCTGCTTTTACTGAACATGTGCGAATTATCATATTTCAGAGGCTTATATATTCCCAGATGATCTAGGAATTCAACCCAGATCTTCTGAATCCCAGTCCAGTAGCTTAACCGCAAGGCTATCCTTCCTCTTTCCTTAATTTTAAAGTTTAGATTATAGGCAAATAATACGGATTTACAAAAACAGCTTTATGCTAGGAGCTGCCCTTTTAGAGGGGAATAAAAATTGCTAAGCAGGAAAACCATGTCAAGGGAGAATGTGGCAAAAATCAGTTAAACCTGAAATGTTAATAAATATTTATAGCTGAGTCTCTTGTTGGAGATCTCTGGCTTTGTTAATATAAATGACTTTTAACGAAAGAATATGTGAGGAGGATGTATTGACTGAGCCACTGGTAAAATGAACATTGCAATAAAACCACTCTCCTTCCTTGTTAGGGAAATGCTTCTCCTGAGGTTTTGTGTCTTTACTGAGTTAGCGCTGCAATTGCAGCTGTGATCTTGATTGTTCCTGACTGATCAAGCTTGTCAGTGAGGCCATGTCTACATCTAAAATTTTGCAGCGCTGGTTGTTACAGCTGTATTAGTACAGCTGTATAGGGCCAGCGCTGCAGAGTGGCCACACTTACAGCAACCAGCGCTGCAAGTGGTGTTAGATGTGGCCACACTGCAGCGCTGTTGGGCGGCTTCAAGGGGGGTTCCGGGACGAGAGAGCAAACCGGGAAAGGAAACCAGCTTCCCCGCGGTTTGCTCTCTCGGTCCCGGAGCCACCCAGCAAACCGCAGGGAAGGAGACCTGCTTGCTCGGGGTTCCGGGACCGAGAGAGCAAACCGGGAACGCCGCGGTTTGCTCTCTCGGTCCCGGAGCCAGCCAGCAAACCGCAGGGAAGGAGACCTGCTTGCTCGGGGTTCCGGGACCGAGAGAGCAAACCGCGGCGAAGCTGGTCTCCTTTCCCGGTTTGCTCTCTCGGTCCCGGAACCCCGAGCAAGCAGGTCTCCTTCCCTGCGGTTTGCTGGGTGGCTCCGGGACCGAGAGAGCAAACCGGGAAAGGAAACCAGCTTGATTACCAGAGGCTTCCTCCTTCCACGGAGGTCAAGAAAAGCGCTGGTAACTGTCTACATTGGATTACCAGCGCTGGATCACCAGCGCTGGATCCTCTACACCCGAGACAAAACGGGAGTACGGCCAGCGCTGCAAACAGGGAGTTGCAGCGCTGGTGGTGCCCTGCAGATGTGTACACCTTCAAAGTTGCAGCGCTGTAACTCCCTCACCAGCGCTGCAACTTTCTGATGTAGACAAGCCCTGAGTCAAAAGCAAAGCACAAGCTCTGATCAGCCATTAAGTAGAATTTTTTGTTGAATAATAATAGTCTAATAGATATTTAGTTTTAGGTTGAAAATGTCTGGTATGTAACTAGTAATACTGTTAACAAATCTTGACTGTATGTGTATGCTCAGATTGTTTACGATAATAATTTAAACAAAACATAATGTTAAGTTGATCTGAATGGCATTTACATTTTCTTTTAGCTTGTACTAATGCTACTGCAGACCAGAATGTGTGTCCAACAGCAGGGCAGTCAGTGTAGAAGACTGGAATTAGTTAACACTAAACATAGATAAAATAATGCACTTAATTTTGATGTTTAATGTCAGTAGTAGGAAACTGCTGCTTTTGAGCTAAAATGTTGGGGAAAAACCAGCCCTTATGGGAGCAGTCCTGTAGAATTTTATAAGAATAGAATCACTATAGACATTCAAAGGTGTAGTATAGAAATTGATCTTAAAACCTCATAGAATTTAATAGAGAATTACACCCCAGCTATAGAATTCTACAGATTAGTTTAGGAATTCCATAGAAAAGAGATCAAAAGAGCATTGACTTGCAATCTAGCTTTTTGGATCAAGGTCATCCCTGTGTCACTCCTGTGTTCTGCATCTGAGGATGCTAAACGAATTGGTGGATGTGATTGCAGAGCCATTGGCCATTATCTTTGAAAACTCATGGCGATTGAGGGAGGTCTCGGTTGACTGGAAAAAGGCTAATGTAGTGCCCATCTTTAAAAAAGGGAAGAAGGAGGATCCAGGGAACTACAGGCCAGTCAGACTCACCTCCCTGGAAAAATCATGGAGCAGGTCCTCAAGGAATCAATTCCGAAGCACTTAGAGGAGAGGAAAGTGATCAGGAACAGTCAACATGGATTCACCAAGGGCAAGTCATGCCTGACTAACCTAATTACCTTCTATGATGAGATAACTGGCTCTGTGGATGAGGGGAAAGCAGTGGATGTGTTATTCCTTGACTTTAGCAAAGCTTTTGATATGGTCTCCCACAATATTCTAGCCAGCAAGTTAAAGAAATATGGGCTGGATGAATGGACTATAAGGTGGATAGAAAGCTGGCTATATTGTCGGGCTCAACAGGTGGTGATCAATGGCTCCATGTCTAGCTGGCAGCCGGTATCAAGCGGTGTGCCCCAAGGGTCAGTCCTGGGACCGGTTTTATTCAATATCTTCATGAATGATCTGGAGGATGGCATGGACTGCACTCTCAGCAAGTTTGCAGATGACACTAAACTGGGAGGAGTGGTAGATACGCTGGAGGGATGTGATCATTCCCTTTTATTCGACATTGGTGTGGCCTCATCTGGAGTATTATGTCCAGTTTGGGGCCCCACACTACATGAAGGATGTGGAAAAATTGGAAAGAGTCCAGCGGAGGGGAACAAAAATGATTAGGGGGCATATGACTTATGAGGAGAGGCTGAGGGAACTGGGATTGTTTAGTCTGCAGAAGAGAAGAATGAGGCAGGATTTGATAGCTGCTTTCAACTGCCTGAAAGAGGGTTCCAAAGAGGATGGATCTAGACTGTTCTCAGTGGTACCAGATCACAGAACAGGGAGCAATGGTCTCAAGTTGCTGTGGGGAAGGTTTAGGTTGGATATTAAGAAAAACTTTTTCACTAGGAGGGTGGTGAAGCACTGGAATGGGTTACCTAGGGAGGTGGTGGAATCTCCTTCCTTATGGGGTTTTTATGGTCAGGCTTGACAAAACCCTGGTTGGGATGATTTAGTTGGGGATTGGTCCTGCTTTGAGTAAGGGGTTGGACTAGATGACCTGCTAAGGTCCCTTCCAACCTTGATATTCTATGATTCTACAGTCAATGGAGTGAGAATATGCATGGATTTCGCTCATTATTATATAGTGCTCTTCCCAAATAGGCAAAACAATTCTTGAATTTAAACATAATTGTTGTGTAGTTTTGCTGAGTGAATAAACACACCTTGCACTAGCCTCTGAACATGGACTACTATCCAAGATGTCATTTTAGGATGATTTTTTCCCTGCTTGTTGTAACTCGTGTTTCTACTGTCAGTAGTGACTACTCATGGGATATTATGCTTCATCTCTACAAACCATATGAGCTCTAAATAGAGTGTATCACACTCAAATAATTGTATAACTGATATTGTGCAAGTGATTTAAATGTACAATTATAACTTGTTTTAATATGAAATGTCTATCCAAGTCCATCATATTGCAAGAATTGTCTCATCTTATGCAGTCCCATTGAAATTCTAAATTAAAATCCTTTCAAGTTAAGAATAGTCATTGTAATTCTGCTGCACCAAGGCACCATATAGATCCTTAGAGAGCGCCTTTCCTTAAAGCTAAACTAGAAAAAAATATCCTCCATCAACTTTTTGCAAGTAGACTGTTGGTTAACTTTTTAAAGTGCCAAACCTTTTTATTAAAACCAAATGGACATAAGGTAATGTATTCATTACTTTAGTTGAAAGGACAGATTTATGTGTAGTCTATGACTGGCTTTTAAGAGAGGAAGGGACAACAGAATGTTATGGTAAATCATTGTATCCAATTTATTTCTCAGGAATGTGAGAATGAAAAGTTCCATAAGTCTCACCTGCAGGAGCAAGTGCTTTGAGAACTGTAGGATTTTAGGTTAATGAATTGTGTATACTTTATAAGATTTTACAGTCAGTAGCAGGAATCTATGGTATTTTTTATTTATAGCTCTTATTGTTTTATGTTTATTATATAATTTTAAAATGTACATGGTGTTTCCTTAGCTTCTTCATTAAGAAACAGAACTGCAGCTGGTTGGCTGACTCAGTATATTAATGTTCTGGCCGTTAGTGCACTGACCTTCTGTACTTCAATGCTAGGAGTTCAAGTCCTGATTTGGATGCTGGTGAGGAGAACAGCTGGCCTTAGGGAGTGGTGAAAATGCATGCTGTTAATTTGGATGTAGGCAGCTATCCCTGTCAGTGCCTCTTAGCAAAAGTCACCAAAGGAAAGAAATGTGGGGTAATTTGATTGATTGTTACTGATAGTTGTTTTACAGGTGAAGTAATGCAGTTGTACTTCTTGTTCTGTAGATATTCATAGACTAAATTTTGCATCTTGCTCTCATGTGTCTTTTCTGTCATAGGTTAATGATGATTCTTGGCCTATGGACAGATTACTGAAACCATCCAAGCATGGCTTATAATGCCTAAATAGCCATCTCACGAAGTCTGACTGCTCATAATTATGCCTCAGAACATTCCTTGCCTTGTTCAGCAATCACAAACACCCTTCTAAGTTGTGTGGAGAGGTGAAGCCTGTTCAGGTGTACATTGTTTGATGTGGGATCAGTTTCTTTAATGTAAACAATTTTTCTATTGCCTCTGGTTCATGAAAATTTACAGGGATATGTAGTGAGAGAATGGCAGGTCTGAGGAAATTGAGGAAGTGGGTCATAGAATCATAGAAACATACAAGATTAGGGTTGGAAAAGACCTCAGGAAGTCATCTAGTCCAACTCCCCTGCTCAAAGCAGGACCAACACCAACTAAATTATCCCAGCCAGGGCTTTGTCAAGCCGGGTCTTAAAAACCTCTAAGGATGGAGATTCCACCACTTCCCTAGGTAACCCATTCCAGTGCTTCACCACCATCCTAGTGAAATAGTATTTCCTAATAGCCAACCCAGACCTCCCCCACTGCAACTTGAGACCATTGCTCCTTGTTCTGTCATCTGCCACCATGGAGAACAGCAGAGCTCCATCCTCTTACGAACCCCCCCTTCAAGTAGTTGAAGGCTAGTATCTAATCCCCCCTCACTCTCTCTTCTTCAGAATAAACAATCCCAGTTCCCTCAGCCTCTCCTCGTAAGTCATGTGCCCCAGTCCCCTGATCATATTCGTTGCCCTTCGCTGGACTCTCCCCAGTTTGTCCACATCCCTTCTGTAGTGGGGAAATTGCAGCAGTCTCCCATGGGACTC
Organism: Gopherus evgoodei; assembly: GCF_007399415.2. Lineage (NCBI taxonomy): Eukaryota > Metazoa > Chordata > Testudines > Testudinidae > Gopherus > Gopherus evgoodei. Next base: position 97,206,190 of record NC_044325.1, read on the forward strand.
TCCACATTGTGACCATTTATTTGTAGTCTCTCCCTCGTAGTGATTTTAAAACAACCAGATAAACATTTGACACTATAAAATCAGCTACAGCCATTCTTTGCATTGATGCAAGGATGGAAGACTACTTTCTGGTAATAAGGTAATCCTTAAACAGCCATTTTAGGATAATGTCAGTAGCTAAAGGAGACTTCTTGCTCTCCCTGTAGAAATGTTGTGGTGGAAACCCTCATGTATTACGTGGGACTTTATCGGTGACCAGCAAGTCTCCCATGCTTTTAAAAGGATGTCATTGTAAATCCAGGTCTGAAATGAGCCAATCCTCTTAATTAGCATGTCTCTAAAATTTAATGAAATCATTTAATATCTCACCTTTTTCTTTCTTTTTTTTTTTTACTGTAAAAAAAAGAATCTGCACATTTTGGCTCTGTCACACTAAATCACTGGTGCCAAAGCTGGCTCTCCTACAGTTCCCTTCTGTCACTGGTGAACTCTTCCTTTTTATTATCCCCATTTCTCCCTGGATTTTCTTGCGCCTCCTCTGGAAAGGTTGGAGCCTGGCACTTAGAAGAAGAGTACTTTGGAAATTTCAGCTAGAGATGGATTTGCTTCTGTTCAACAACATCCATGGCAGCTGGTCCCTGACTTCCAAAAGGTCCAAAGCTTACTTGTATAAGGCAGAGGCCAGATCCTGGAAGAAAAGGAGGTAAATATTAAATCAGAAACGTGATCCATATATTTCTGAAATATTGCTAGCTACATTGTTCCTTGCTGACAGATGCAGCCTTCTGTAGACAAAACTCTAGATAAAACTAGTTTTATTAATATGTCATAGTTGAAAGTTCCTATTTTTTCTCCCCTTCCTTCCTCTTTTTCTCTATTTTTAAGCATTGTCTCTTTTTCCTTAAATCCAGGTGGAAGTGTAATGATTGATTTGGCTAGAAATAGATAAAAAACAAACAGAAAAACACTTGTGTGAAAATTATTTGAAGGAGTTTTGTACATTTCTACTTCAGATTCTCTGCAGGGTGACAGCACTGAATTACAGTGAAGTGGAAAATATGAGGCAGTTGGAAGAAAACATATAACAGTGTAGCTCCACTTGAGTTTCTGTTCCATACTAAAACTGTGTTCAGAGAACATTACATTAGCATGGCTAAGGACTCTGGAGTCACACACTGCTACAATTTGGCTTGCATGCGCAGCCTTAATGCTGCCCCCTTATGAGTAAGAATTACAATACAATTATAGTACCTCTCTCATTTATAAAGCATGTCACCCACTAATCATAACATGTATATTGGACTGGATTGCACCCCCAAGATCTACCTGCAGATGGAATCCTCCACATGTGGGTCTTTCCCATCAGACCATGGCATCATTACCCCTTCCTAGGACCCTGCTCTGCAGGAGGGAGATCTGCATGGAGGTTCTCACGGGAGCAGAATGGGATGGGGAATGGATAGCCCTATGATTTGTGGGGCCAAGCCTGAGGTTCCACACCAACGCACCCCAAGAAACGCATAAGGACTCCTTGGAAAAAACCATACAACTTAGGGCCTGGATATGTATTGCCTATTCTGTAGGTGGGGACCCCCTTTATGAGTGTGTATAAGGGGGGATCCCTGGTGCACCTGTGGACAGTAGGAGTCGTTGGTAGTGGAGCTCCATTGAAGGCACACTGCAAGGGAGAAAGTGGGAAGGGGGGGCTACATACTGCACAGAGCTCGCATGGATGGCTTGCCGAAGGTCCCACAGATTTCCCAGTGGATACACTAGGTTTTGGGAAAGCCCTGTGATTTGTTGTGTGTGGGTGTCCCCAATGGAATAACTGGTGAGGGATTGTATCAGAGGGGGGACCCTTGAAGAGATTCCACTTTTACCCCTCTCCCATATGGCTTACTGTGGGAGGGCCGAGCTTGTCCATTATTACTAGTGATGCCCCCAGCAGTTTCTCATTTTCCCACCCCCTGCCAACCTAGCATGCCTAGCAGTGCTGAAATTTGCCAGACAATACATTCAACTGCTGAACTATGAGCACAAACTTCCCTGGATGGTATATTTTGTGCATGGAGGTGAAGAGAGGAATTGTAGAGAAGGAGAGAGAGGGGATGGCAACACTGGCTCACATATACTAATGTGCCATGATACTCTAGTGGACACAGCTGTTATTGATGATTAGCCCTGAGAAGGATAGCTTTTTCTAGACTGCCAGCCAAATTAATGAATAGGGGGAACACACAAATTCAGCGCTTAATTGCATGTGCACAGCTCCCATTAATTTAATTGGGACATTCATAATCCCTCAGCAGGTGCATTAGGATAGAATTTGGCCCTGTATCTGCAGAGTCTTAGTCCCTTGTGCATTTAAGTATCATTGCACAGCATCAGCCATTAAACTTTTATTATACTGGGGGAAGGCAGCACTTCCTGATTTGGCTAAGGTTACTAAAGGGGAAGGCAGTTTAACTCTAGAAGGTTATGTTTATAAGCTACTGTAGTGGAGCAGTAAAATAAGACATTGTTTATCACGTCAGTCATTAATGTAGCACAACTGAATTGTTCCCTAATGATTTTTGGCATGGGTCATTATATAAAATGAACCAAGAGCACATAAAAACCACTCTCAGCAAAATCAAGAGTGGGGAAAAAAAACAAGTTATTGCTATCTTGCAAGCTTGTTTCTCAGCAGTAGATCCATGCTGCCTGAGAGATGGCTGGAGCACTTTGTTACACTGGTCACAGAAGATTCTTTCCACCTCTGTTTGAAGCCTTCATTCTACAGACTGTAATGTTTAAATTTAAATATAGTGAGGAGCTCACTGAAAAAAGCGTTCAGATATATTCTAAAAACTAAGGAGCTTCTGGGACCTTCTTGAAGGCTACAGGCCAAACTCTGAGAGGTTCTGAGCAGTTGCTAATAGAAGTTGCAGGTGCGTAGCGGGAATGGATTAAGGCAATCTGGAGCCCTAAGTATGCCACAACCCACAGCCCCTTATGGCTCTGCCCCTGTGGCCCCAGGCTTAAATACAGCCCCCACCCCCAATCCAGAAGAGGTGCTGGCAGCAGGGAGCAACAGGAACTTCTTTCTTCTTTATCCAATCGCACTCTTCTCCTGTCACTCAGAGAGTTCTCTTCTTGGGATTCCAGACCAATGGGTCTTGGAGTCAATACCTCATAGAGATGAGTAGGGCAGTTCACCCATCTCAGAGCTATTGTTTCAGATCATCTGCTGACTCAGGCATATGGTTGCCGCAGTGATTACTCTTGCTTTATGTTTTCAAGCTTTTCTTTGCCAGCATGAGGGCTAGAATTATTTTTATAATTTTTTTTTATTGAAACCTGAGACTGATGTAATTGCTGGACTCCAGGAACCAGAGCTCTAGGTGTGGATCTGGTATCTACACCTTATCTAGCCCTGCTGATCAGTACCAGTCAGGATTTAATCTTTGGTTTGGATAATAAATGAAGGACACAGTTTTAATCTTGTAATTACCATACAAAATGAAGAGGACTCAGTTTGTGGGTAGGTCTACACTGTCACTTAAATCAATGTAACTTACACCATTCAGGGCTCTGAAAAAGACCACCCCCTTGAGTGACGCAAGTTACATTGACTTAAGTTCTGTCCATGCCGGTGCTATGTCAGCAGGAGATGCTTTCCTGATGACATAGCTTCCCCTTCTCATGGAGGTGAAGTAATTATGTCAACAGGAGAACACTCTCCTGTTGGCATAGCGCGTCTTCACCAGACGCACTACAGCGGTGCAGCTGCGCCAAAGTAGCGCCATCATGTCGACTTGCCCTGTGTTTCAATAATCTTTGGTAGCTGGAGTTAGCAGAGTTGCTCTTTTAGCTTAGCCATCTGTCTGATCCCTCATCTGGAGCAGCCAGGTTTTACTTCCACCTCTGGCTTCACTCTTCAGATAGTTGCAGTTGGCTTGTGTGGTGGTTTAAACTGTGCAAGGCTGTCTCTGCAATGTATGTGTGAGCACTATATGGGCCTTGGCTGATGTCATCATAACCATCTGTGTATAAAGTCAAACTCTGGTTTATCTGAGGGATGGTGTAAAGAATTATGACTAATACACTAACTAATGCTGCCACCAGAGTTGCTTTTCTAACCTTTTTGTCAAAGCACCTACTGATTTCTCCCTGTAGTACAATTTAATCATTAGTGTGTGAGTTACTGTGATGTTAAAATATATTCGAGACCACTACAATTGCTGGCATAAACTTTCTCAATAATATTCCTCATGTATTTGTTCCTTGATGATTTAATCATGCTTTCTTATTATAATATTAACATGGATAATCTTCCCTGTGGGCATGGCATATGATTTTGTTGGCATACTATAGTAACCTGAAGCCATTATTTCCACTGGCAGCAGGATGTGACATTTTATGTTGTCGCTCAATACCACTGAACATTAACCTTGTTATAACTATAGCATCTGCTTTGGTGCTAAATATTGTTCTTTATTGATACTGTACTTTCAGGCTAATTTAAGATCTGTTCTTTCATTAGGATTACTTCTCCCGGCTTCTGCATTCTTCTCTCTTTCTCTTTTCTATTAGTGCAGAAACGCTAGTGTCCATAAAGACATCCCCTTGTAGCAATGGATTTGTACCCTGCAGACTTCTTGCCAGATATTGATTCAAACACATTGAAATAGTCTCCCTCTAGTCTCATGCTTCCAGTTTTTTCTTTCCTCAGGAGGTAACAGCTCTTTACAAATGATGCCAATGTAACACTTAATGCCAACTGAAGTGCTTGTTGAGTTTGTTCGCTGCATCAAAATTACTTCTTTATTAATGCCTAGAACAACTCTAGGCATTAATAAAGAAAATTTCAGCTGATGCTGATCATGCACATAAAATCCTGGAATCCAATCCAGATGCCTTCTTATTTGCACCCAGAGTCTCTCAAACTAGATTTATTTTGACACGAGGACAGAATACTTTAGACTCTCGTGTCGCTTAAAATTAATCTTTCGCCTTTTTCAGTTCCAATATAGGCTTCTCTTTAAATAGGCCTCTGAAGAGTTTCTGATTTACCATAGGTTTAAAAGAAAAGGAGCTGTTGAAAGTGAGAGTTGATGGAATTATCACTGGCCAGAACTGAGTATAATACAGCCATGCACAGTAAAGAAGTTTCCACATACTATAGTCATTTCCACTTAGTCCCTGTCATAAACAGATAGCTAAGGGTTAATGTCTCTTTCACCTGGAGCACCTTACCAGAGGGACCAATCAGGAAACCGGATTTTTTCAACTTTGAGTGGAGGGAATTGTGTGTCTGAGATCTTTGTTTTCTGGCTGCCTGCTTTCTCTGAGCTTTGGAGAAGTAGTTCTGTTTTCTAATCTTCTGTTTCTAAGTGTAAGGACCAAGAGATCAGATAGTAAGTTATATGGTTTCTTTTCTTTGGTATTTGCATGAATATAAGTGCTGGAGTGCTTTGATTTGTATTCTTTTTGAATAAGGCTGTTTATTCATATTTCTTTTAAGCAATTGACCCTGTATTGTATCATCTTAATACAGAGAGACCATTTGTATTTTTTCTTTCTTTTTTATATAAAGCTTTCTTTTAAGACCTGTTGGAGTTTTTCTTTACTTCAGGGAAATTGAGTCTGTACTCACCAGGGAATTGGTGGGAGGAAGAAATCAGGGGAGATCGGTGTGTGTTGAATTGGCTAGCCTGATTTTGCATTCCCTCTGGGGGAATAGGAAAGTCCTTTTTGTTCCAGGACCGGGAACGGAGAGGGGGAGTCACTCTGTTTGGATTCACAGAGCTTGTGTCTGTGTATCTCTCCAGGAGCACCTGGAGGGGGGGAGGGAAAAAGGATTATTTCCCTCTGTTGTGAGACTCAAGGGATTTGGGTCTTGGGGTCCCCAGGGAAGGTTTTTCAGTGGGACCAGAGTGCCCCAAAACACTCTAATTTTTTGGGTGGTGGCAGCAGGTACCAGGTCCAAGCTGGTGACTAAGCTTGGAGGTTTTCATGCTAACCCCCATATTTTGGACGCTAAGGTCCAAATCTGGGACTAAGGTTATGATAGTCCCCCACAAACAATGCCACTTGCTGCTCTAGGTCCAATCCTGAATTAGACATAACTGTGCCAGATAGTCTAATTAGACATAATTGAGCCAAATAGCAGCTCTTTGATTGGGATAAACGTTCCCTAGGAACTATGCTGAGACCATTACACTAACTTTAATTTCTTAAAATCTCCCTTCAATCTGTAACTGTTGCTTTGGTTCGTGTCAATACTGGAGGTGGTTTGAGGGACTCAAGAGCCAAGCCAGAACCTTCACTTTCATCCACCAATGGAGTTCTTCCAAAAGTGTACAATTCTTAGATGAAAAATCCCAAACTGTATGTATTTGTTGTTTCAGTGCTTAACCTCTTGCCCATCGGGGCAGATAATGAGAAATAAAATCATGCCCTGCTTCCAAATTGCAAAACTGCTGAGTCAGATTGGAGAGATGATAATCCCAGAAATAAAGTAATATAAGAAATCAACTACACAACTTCAGCCCAAATCTGTGACTGATGGAAGTAGTGAGGGATACAGCACACAGAAGGGAGAGGGAAGAGAAGTAATTCAGATCAGAAGATAATTTTATTTCCCCGTGGAAATAAATTGACCTAGACTAGAGTTAATTTATTTGTGGAGCATTTTCCTGCCAGAAGATGCCGTCGTGAAGGAGAGGTAATCAGTCCACTTGTGGTGTCTGATAAATGTAGTATTACAGAACTAGAGGGATTCCTTGACATCTTTTGTGTAATGTCTGAATCCCATTTTTCCCAGGATGCTGTTATGGATCAAGTGACAAAAGTTCTTGTTCACTCAAGATTTTGTCCTTTGAATTACTGGTTCTAGGGTCTACTCTTGCTACCTGTGAAATCAATGGCAAAATTCCAATAGACTCCTTATTTGGAAGTTCTGTTGTATAATAGATATTATCAACAATTAAGTAAGAGCTGTTTGTCAGCATTTACAAAATGCATCATTGTAAAAATGGAAACATGCAATGACATCTATCTGCACAGCATTTGATACACTGGAGTCAGAGCTGCCCATCTTCCATATCAGCAGAACAGGCATTTGCTTAGGTCAGCAAAATATTTGGGGATTGTTTGGGGAGAGTAGCTGTGAGGGGTGTACGTTTTCCAGCTTTCCTAAAGCATTAGAAACCCTAGAGTTGGCACTGCTCTCAACTCTGGTGCAAAATCTTTCCTAATTGGAATTGTGAATATTTTGATGAGTTGAATATGGATCAGTAAAGAGGGTCTCCTTTGCAGCAATTTGTGAGGAGATTTAGGAAACACAAATGCTGCAACCCACTATGTTCCAGTTCATCCTATATAAACTCTGAAAGGATTTATCCACCCTTAGCTCAGAACTGGAGGTAATCCCACTGAGTAGGTTAATGTTTCTGTCCTCTGTTCCCTACATCCTATTTGTCAGAAAGACGTCCCATAAATAAAATGAACCCCAACCCTGGCCTGCTATAGTTTGCATGAATCTGGATGCTTATTTCACTGATATCATTTGTTTAACATATGGCTGTTTCTTCTTTTATCATTTATATTTTTAATAAAACTGAAGTGATTTTGTTTTGACCAGAGGGAATACAAAAACAATATTCTGCTTACACTCCCATCTGAATTAATTTATTTCCTTCTTATAGAGTTGGGAATCCTATAATTTTTCCTCTCCCATCTAACAAAAGAGAAACAGAAATAATTGATTCTCTTTGCTTTAATGAAATTTACTGTGCCCAGGAGTCTTTTTCAGTGTCTGTTATGTCAGGGCCCGTTAGGGTAAGTTGCAGATAACACTGAAGATGCCTATCAGCAAAGTGAATCTTAAACATTAACAATACAGTACCATTTTAAAGCCTTTAGGGAAACCTTTCCAGTCATCTTAGGTACATTTGTGTTCCAATATGCAAAATTATTTCATTTTTGTTATGAATTTGAATAATAATTACCTAAGGAAGTCTGATGCATTCAAATGAGCAATGGAACAGCACAGCACAAAATTGCAATGCATTTCTGGAAGATCTTGGGAAACCCAAAAGATTCTCCTTTGCACATATACTGCATAAAATCCAATGCTGGAAAGATCAGGGGTGGGGAAAAGGGGAAGTACAAGGCTGAAAATTCACAGATGAAGCTGAACCATACTCCTCCTGGACTCCTGTTAATTCAGACTACATGGGTCTCAGCATGGACTTTTTCTTTTATATAACGAATGTTTGCACTATCTAGAGTGTGGAGTGCTGTTAGTGATTTTTTTTTGCCTTTGTCAGTCTGTCAGGTATTATTTTACACAGAGGTTTATATTTATTTCCTCTATTGTCTTATTGACATTAAGGATGCCAGAACCAGGATGGAAAAATTTAGACCTTCATCCAAATCCCTCCCTGAACTTTGTTATGTTTAGAGTACAAAAATACTTCACCACCTCCATAGTCTCTGTTGAAATCAACTTTGCTAAAATCCATCATGGGATCTGAAGAAATATCTGCTGGGCTGGCTGCTGTCATAGCTTATGACTTGCATGGTTTTCCAGATGTCAGAGGGGAGGCAATGCATTCTGTGGTGTCTCTGACTCAGAAGAACCTCCAGAAAGCACGATGTTTAAATAAAGCGGTCACCAGAGCTCAGTACACAACCTCACACCTGAGGACACCCTACCATCTTCACCTGTGATTGAGGATGTAGAATAGTGGGATGAGGGAAGTAGGAAAAGGAAGAATATGTTTGCTAGAAAATGCTTTGAACTTATTAGGTAGTAAATATTAGGTACTGTTCTTATGTACTTGTTAGCCAGTGTGGTGTACTACCTAATACAATGGCATCATGTAACCACCAACTGACCTTTAACCATAAAGTTACTGCTGTGCACCAGTGTGACTTATTATGACCAGTCCCTGCTCTTGGCAAAAAAATACTTCATCTTTGTTTCTTATACCCTTCTGCTAATAACATGCCACTGAACTGCTACATTTGGTTATTATCTTCATCCTCTGTCCCACCTGGGGGATGGAAAAGCATATTTATATAAGACTTTTATTTCTGCAGGTTTTTTTCCTGTTAGGAAAATGAATAGAACTCTAATTGACCCTTTAATATATCACTGTTTCATTATGGTACTTAAGTCAATAAGTGACGAACATTCTGTAATTTTCAAACCAGCATTAGATTAGCTTAAAAGGAAAGAGGAAACAAGGCTCAGTATTAAACAGCTGTTTCCATCAATTGCAGGCTGCAGGTTTTTTATAGGCTCCCCCTTGCCCCAGCTCTCCCTCATCCTCTGAGGAGGGCTGGCATCTCTGCTCCCCTCCCACATACATACGTTCCTCTGCACCGCACCTTACTTTTTTGACAAAAGTGGACATTTTTCCCATTTGCTCTTGCCAACTGATTAAGTCAACAAGAGCAAACAGGACAAATGCCTCCTTTTGAAAAAACAAAAGTCAGGACAACTGGGACAGCTTAAAAAGGGGACTCTCCTGGACAAAATAGGACATATGGTCACCCTAGCGTGAGCGCTATCTCTGAACTCCATGCATTGGACTGTTGAAATAGTGTATGTAAAATAGCTATGTGCTACTGGAATGGTGATGCTTGGAAGCCATCTCCTCACTTCCTGCTCTGAGTAAGTGGGAGAATCCTTTGGTGTAGCTGTGGTCACAGATGAGTGGAGGCCCAGACCCCAACCCAGTGTTTTTTTGCCACTTCTGGAAACTGTTTATGTCTGGAGAAGGGAGCAGCTTCAAAGCCTTTCTCAGCCACTGGAAGAGGTGGAGAGGAGCTGAATCGTCCAGACAGGCACATCAACCCCATCAATTCATATGCTGCAGGAATGGGGATGGGGGAGGAGTGACTTCAGACTTGATGGGAGTAACTTTCCCCCATGCATGGCCTGCAGCAATATGAGGGGTGAGATGTTGGTGAATGGCTTTCAGTACATGCAGGGCACTGGCTTTGGGGACCTACTTCCTTCCCACAGGAGAAGAAAACCTACTCTAGCTTCGTCTGTGTGAGATGAGGATGAGGATTCGGGGGAGGATTACTAGAGAAAAGGGGGAAGAAACAGAGGGAGAAGGGCATCACGAGGGCATGTAAGGAAGAACAGGAAGGGATGGAGCCCAAGACACAGGAAGGGAATAGGGCCCTCAAAAACCCCAGCATGGGGAAGTTATAATTTAGAGTGGGGATTTTATCTGGATGTTTTGGCTGCTAATTCATTTATTTAGATTGGTAGTAAAATGAGAGTAGGAAATAAGCTTCCTCCATCAGATCTTTCATTTAATAGGGTGTTACTATGTTACAGAGTGAACATCAATACCACACCTATGCTGTTTCTAGTGATTTTATTAAACTGAGTGAAATCTCTATATACACCTGGTGATGTTATCTGATTAAAATATGACCATATAGATCATTATTGCAACCACTGTTATATATTTGCAACAAATCTTGTACAAAGATTGTCAAGTGAGGTGTCTATGAAAAAGTTATGATTTTCTGGTTATAGTTATTCTATCTTATGCCTGGATCATTTTTGTATTTGAAATTATGAATATTGGCTTTATACGTGGATTTCAAATGTTTGCTCCTGGGGCAACGCCCACAAAGTAGTTAGCCAGCAGATCTTGGAGGGACTATTCAAATTGAGTGGCCGATCAAAAGGACACTTGACTCACAATGGACCATGGGAGACACCCATCTACACTGAGTGGACTGTCCTATAAATCTGCTGTCTGGAATATAGGTAATGGCTTCCTGCAATGACTGAACAAAATTGGGTATGAACATGTGACTTGCCCATGTGACTACAAACACTATCCGGTCAGCGTGATTTTCCACTACCGGTGCTGAGTTTTTTGTCTGAAACAATGGGTTTCCCTCCAGATGGCAGAGGATATAAATGACCCTGGAAACCCTCCATTTGGCCTCTGTCTTGCTCAAATCTCTGGACTATGAACTTATACTAATGGGAGCTTTTTAACCAAGGAATTGAGGACTTTCTAATGATTTGGAAGCAACCAGAGACTTATTAAGCCAGCAGTTTATTCCATCACTGCTACAAGCCTGAACCAAGAACTTTGCAGTTACTGTATGTCTTTGATTCCTTTAACTAATTTTAACTCTCACCTGTTTCTCTTTCTTTTTATGAATAAACCCTTAGATTTTAGATACTAAAGGATAGGCATCAGCCTGATTTTTGGGTAAGATCTAAGTTATATATTGACCAGGTGTGTGACTGGTTGTTTGGGATCTGAAGAACCGTTTATTGATGAGACTGGTTGTAAAGAACCACTCACCTTTAAATCCAGTGTTTTCAGTGGCAACACAAGGACTGAGATGTCCAAGGAAACTGCTTTTATAACTTCTTGTTAGCCAGCATAGTGAAACAGAAGTTTACTTTTGTTGCTTGTTTGATATAGCCCCTGGGGGATTAGCCAACAGTGTTGGGGTGTATATCTGCCCTATTTCTCAGCAGTTCATCCTGAATTTGGCATCCTCAGTTGTGACCTACTGAGGCACAGTTACACACCTATTTAATGGACAAGACATGGCTATCAGTATTATAAAAATAATTGGATAGATTTTTTTTTTTGCAGGTAAATGTATTTTTTCTGAGTATTGAATAAAAGATAACCACACATCTAAATATCTCTCTGCCCTCTATTAGGCTGAGTACATATGTACCAATGTGTGTTAATTTTTCCACAACCCCACAATCTCCCATATTTTTTTAACCATTCCTCTAAGTTATTTTTCTTTTTCCAGTAGGAGGCTAGCAAATCAGAGATTAATTCTTCATTTCCTTTTGTGTGACCATTCCCACTACAAAGCCGCAGGAGGATTACCAAATGATCATTATATCCAATAATTTGTGATATCTGGGTATGGATTTATCCCACTACTTTAATGATTGGACATGTCCACCATATATGCATAAAATCTCTTTCACCACAGTTTCTCAAACATTATAAAATATAACCTGACTGGTGTGAGGTTCATTGAAATAGTATCTTCAATAAATTTTCTTCTGTCATGCTACAGACCGAGGTGGTTGTTTCTCTTTTTCTAAATCAAACCCCAATCCATTGGGGTAATTTGTCTATTCACGTCCTTTTCCCAGTGTGTTATATATGGATGCTTTTTTATTAGGAAAGCTGTCTGCAAAGATTGATATGAATTATTTATAATGTTATTGTTTCCTAATTGACCAGATGTCATTGTGTCTATTAAAATGGTAGCTTTCTTTATAAAACAATTTTTCTAGAAAGTTAAGAAACATAATGCCTGACTTGGAAGTCTTGATACTAAGGAAGAGCAGGCCTGTTAAGGTTAGATTAGATCTCTAAATTAGTTAGAAAATTTCTCTACTGAATTGCTGGCCAACCGTGTTTATTCCATGGCTTTCACAATCTTTGAAGATATCTGGTTTGTGATTTGAGTTAATGTCTGGATTATTTGCAATGGATGTCATTGGTAAGGGGGAAAAGAATTGATCTTATCTCTAGTTCGGTTCCAGACCCACGGAGTAGTCTTTGCTAAAGGATTTGTGTATATTTGTAGAGGACGTGATTTAAAAAAAAATTAATCTATGGTAGCCTAGTGATGTTTATGCTGCCACAATTTTCTTGTTCAATAAAGACCCAGTGGTTGTCTGGGTTAGTGCAGTGGTTCTCAACCAGGGATATGGGAACCACTGGTGGTATGCAGAGGTCTTCCAGGGGGCTTCAACAACTCATCTAGATATTTGCCTAGTTTTACAACAGGCTACATGAAAAGCCCTAGGGAAGTCAGTACAAACTAAAATGTCATATGACTTGTGTATACTGCTCTGTATACTATATACTGAAATGTCAGTACAATATTTATATTTCAGTTTATTTTATAATTATATGGTAACTATGAGAAAGTCAGCAATTTTTCAGTAATAGTGTTCTGTGACACTTCTGTATTTTTATGTCTGATTTTGTAAGCAAGTAGTTTTTTCAGTGAGGTGAAACCTGGGGGCACATAAGACAAATTGACTCCTGAAAGGAGTACAGTGGTCTGGAAAGGTTGAGAGCTACGGGGTTAGAGCAGAGGTTCTCAAACTGCGGGTTGGACCTCTCAGGGGCTTGCAAGCTGTCAAAGTCCACCCCAAACTTTGCTTTGCTTCCAGCATTTATAATGGGGTTAAATATATAAAAAAGTGTTTTTAATTTATAAGAGGGGGGTCACAGTCAGAGACTTGCAATTTGAAAGAGGTCACCAGTACAAAAGTTTGAGAGCCACTAGGTTAGAGGAACCCCAATCCACTACTGCTTTGAGCTGGCTGGCTTGATAGTACTAGAATATTTGGAACAGGTAGTCCACCCCATTTAATAGGTCTGTACAAAATATCAGTTCTCACTCTCGGTCTCGTCCTATTTCATATAAATTCTAACAACATCCTCTGTACTCCTGCTAGGGTTTTATCTGGGATAATCACAAAATGATTTTGAAACAAGAAAGATATCCTTGGCAGCATATTGACTGTGGCTATTCTTCCCAAACAAGAAATTGCATACCTCCCCCAGATAAAGACCATTTTATTAAAACTGTACTGCTCGTTAACATTTACTGACACATTTTAATAACATTGCTATCACTGGCCTTGGCAAACCTCGATAGCAGAGCAGTACAAAATAGAAAGACATAACATAAACGATTAGAAACAGATGGGAGTTTCAATTCTGCACAATTCCAAGAGAAGTTTTTATGTAAAGAGTTGCTTTTTTAGTTCTGCTTCATATGTTACTATCATAGAAATTAAAGCTGCATTATTTCCATTTGACCATTCTGAGAACATTTAAAAAAAGACTATTGAAAGAAGTATATTATTTCATTCTGAGCTCTGAATATAAACTAGGATTTTAGCTAAAACCACCATTGTTTCAACTAAAGATGTGACCTTTTCATATTTTAATATACCACAATGTATTGGTTCCCAGTTCTTTAATTGTTTACTTTTATTTTAGGAGAACACTTTTGGGATTTGTCTTTCAGTAAACATTTATAAGTATGTTTCATACTTGTTTGTTTTCCTGTTCCTTTTGGCATCATGTTGGTACTTGAGGTTTTTGTTTGGTTTTTTTTTTTTTAAAGGAGAGGGGTTTCTTTAAGCTGTGTTTTGAAGTAAGGTCTTTCTGCAATTCTACTCTTGTTCGGAATCAGTATAATTATGTTATTGTGCCACTATTGATATTTGTTCTGTTTGAGCTTGTTTAAAAGAATATGACATTGTGATTAAAGGGATTCAGGAAATTATTGTGAGAGTGATTCAGGTAAACAGGTTGCATTGCTGAGAAGGCAGCTGAGTGATTGAGCACCTCTCCATGCTGATGTCCAGCATTGCCCAGGAGTTTAACAATCTTTGGATGAGTCCTCACACACAAATTCCCATATGTTGCAGCTTTTGCCACCCACCCAAGATGATGACCCTAACCCACACTCATTCTTTCTTTACTCCTACTTACTCCCAAGTAGAGCTGGTTGGGAATTTTTCCATTGGAATTATTTTGACAGATAATACAGTTTCTGCAAAACTGAAAATTTTCAGGAGAATGTCAATTTTGCCTAAAATTTTCAGTTTTCCATTGGGAAAATCAAACTGAAATATTTTGTTTCATGTGGGTTTGACCTGAATCGGACTATCTCAGATTGTTGAACTGACCCAAAGTCTTTTGAGTCAGTTCAACATTAAATGGCATTTCCCTAATGTGATGCATTGTGCCATGGGAGCTGTGGTTCAGAGTTCCATTCCCCTGGGTTGGGACCCCTGGAGGACTACATTTATGATGTAACATGGACTCTCTCTGACCACTTTGTGTGGTGCATCATGGGAATCATATGACTGAAGATGTAGTCAGGCTAGGGTGTCTGGCCCATAAGAGAGAATGGGGGAATCAGACTCCCAAACTATAACTCCTATGCTACAATATGCCACGATAGAAAAATGCAGTTTAATGTTGAACTGTTTCAAAACATTTCATTTTGACATTTCCAAATTGACATTTTTTGATTATTTCATTCCACAAAAGAGTTCAGTATTTCAACTTTTTGCCCCTAACTGAGACAAATGCAAATGTTGAAATGTCTGTTCCCCATGGGATGTAAATTCTGAATTTCATTCACTTCTGCTCCTGAGTCTCTGGTGTCATTGCCCTTCTCCTCATGCCTCCCAAGTCACTGTTGTTGCATCCTGTTTCCCCATCAATCCCCTGGTGTCGCTTGCCCTCCACCTGCTCCTCCTTTTCCAGTGCCTGTGTCCATTTATCAAGCATGCTGATGGCTGGCAAAAGGTACCACTTCTGCCTGCTGGGCCTCCGGCAGGGCAGGTGAGTGTCTCCCTTCCCACCCTCCCCCATGCTCCTAAAGTTAGCAGCCCCTAGTGCAGCCACAGCTACTGAGGATAGGGAGCAGGCCGCAGCTTTCAGCTGATCCCTGGAAGCATAGGGAGCTTTCTGCAGTGATGGTGGAGATTTCCCAGCTCTCCCGGTACATAGAAACAGAACATTGCCTTTCAGCTACTTACTTTAATGGGAGTCATATTCCCTGCAGCTTAATCTGTGCCATGAGCCTGCTCCTTCTGATGAGAGGGGTCCGTCGCATATCAGCTCTCACCAAGAAAATTCCTTTACAGGGGAAGGGAAACATTTCCATTTCAAAACTACTTTGAAAATTCAATTTCAACCTATGCTTTTATTTAGTAATGATTTCAGTTCTTAAAACAAATTACTGCAGTTGGCTTAGATATGTCCCAAATGCTGTGAAGTGAATTATTCTGTGCCTTTCTTGATAAAATTTTTGCTTTTTTTTTAACCCAAAGCAATGAAAACTGATGTTTAAAAAGCTTCACTTGGTTGATGGTTTCTGGAGCCTTTGGGTAAAGACCAGTGAGGTTAGTTGTAATAAGGCACTTCAAAGAGCTGATTTACATATAAGCTTGTTTTTTGAGTATACAGATGGTCATGTGTAAAAATCCCAAAGGAAAGATCCTGCTTGTTAACCCCAGGTGGCCAGCAGCACTAGAGAGACAGTCTAGATTTTTTTTTTTTTTGGTCTCATAGGCTAGGGTGACTAGATGTCCTGATTTTATAGATACAGTCCCGATTTTGGGGTCTTTTTCTTATATAGGCTCCTATTACCCCCACCCCCATCCCGATTTTTCACACTTGCTGTCTGGTCACCCTTCTCATAGGCTGACAGGAGCTTTGATTGTTTGGATCAGACTTTTAGTAGCAGCTGTAAAACTGTATGTCATGCAACTGAACTTTCTAAGGGATGTGTTTGTTTATTGGCTTACTCATTGCCTTAAACTGTTTACCAGGAAACTGTATGGAAGCATTCACTGATTAATTGGTCACCTGAGCCAGGGAGATGTACAAAAACCCTTCTAGGAAAATTAAATCATGATTTAACTGAATTTTATGCTGGTAAAATTTTAAGTCAGCTTTTTCTGTGGTCAAATCCCAAACTGAATATCCTTCAGATGTAGGTTTTTCTTTTTTTCTCTGTCACTATGTGTATTTTATTATTAACAAACCCAGGGAAGGTCTTCAAATTCATAGGGCAGCCGACCTATTTGACAAACTATCTTTAATAACCAACGGCCACATTATTTTTTATATGTGAAAGATTTAACTCTTGCACCTATTTTAGCAGAGCTTTCTCAGGGACACATGCAGATCATCTGTACCTTTCATTCAAGGAACTCAGTGAATCTTTACAAACATTAAATTAATTCTAACAAGACCCCTGCATGGGAAATGAGCATTATTATACCCATTTTACAAATGTGACAACAGAGGCACGGAGATTAAAGCACCAGTATACAAAGACCTTCTTTATTAATTTTAGCTCAGAGAGAACTCTCCCAGGATGTGAGAAATCACCGTTCAATCCCGTCCTATGCCTGATAAGAAGGGATTTGAACAGGGGTTCCCTACTGCTTATGTGAGTGCCCAGCCACTGGACTATGGAATATTCTGATGTGGAGTTACCTTAGTTTTTCTTGTTGAAGCTATTCCACTGTGTATAAACAATTACATATCTATTGGGCCAGAGAAAGCATGGGAATGACTGTGTACTCCAGTTGTTAGAGAAGCCTCCACCCCTAAATTATTTTATGTGGCATTAGATATGCTCTGAGCACACCTACCAGATTGGGACCTGCAGGTGAGATAGGTGGGGGAACGCCTAATTTCACCTGATTTGAGGATCCTTGGAGAATTTAGGCAAGAGATAGGCATTGGCTGCCAGGACTTGAGGCAGCAGTGCAGAAGCCCTGAGGCAGAAACTTCATGGCCTAGGAGACTGTAGCAGTACAAATTTAGGCCCAGAGGGATTTTAGGTGCCTCCAGGATTTGGCAACAGTTTAACAAGGTGTCATGGTATCTTTCCCCAATCTGAACCTTAGAGTCCAAAAGTTGGGGTACCAGCATGAATTCCCCTAAGCTTAATTACCAGCTGAGATCTGATAAGCTGCCACCAGTCAGGACTTGGAGTGCCTGATAAACTCTGGTCTCCCCAAAACCTTCCCTGGGGATCCCCAAGACCCAGACCCCCTGGATCTTAACACAAGGAAAGTAAACCCCTTCCCTCACCGTTACCTGTCCCAGACTTCCCCTCCCTGGGTTACTCTGGAAGATTACCATGATTCAAACTCCTTGAATCTTAAAACAGGGAGGAATGTCCCTTCCCCCCTCCCCTTTCTCCCTCACCCAGAGGCAATACAGATTCAAGCTCCATGAATCTAAAACAAAGGGATTCCACCCCTCTCTCCTCCCTTTTTCTTCTTCCCTGTTAAGTACAGACTCAATTCCCTTGAGCCTCAACAAGGGGAAAAAATCAAACAGGTCTTAAAAAGCAAAACTTTTAATAATAAAAAAAGAAAAAAAGTAAAAGTGTCTCTATAATTTAGATGGTAAAAGTTACAGAGTCTGTCAACTTATAGAAACTGGAGAAAAAGCCTCCTCCAGCAGAAATACAATTTAAAATACTTCCAGCCAAATACACATTAGAACTCTACCAGCCAGATACACATTTGCAAATAGAAAAAACCAATTAAAAAGACTAAGCCGCATTTCTACTTGCACTTACTACTTGAATAGAAAATTAGAGCCTGTAGTACGTCCAGTCACTCTCAGATCCCAGAGAGAACACACAACCCCCCCCCCAAAAAACAAACAAACAAAGGCTTCCCTCCACTGAGATTTGAAAGTATCTTGTTTCCTGACTGGTCCTCTGGTCAGGTGTCCGGTTCACTGTTTGTTAACCCTTTACAGGTAAAAGAGACATTAACCCTTAACTATCTGTTTATGACACAAGGAGTTTGAGGATCTCAGTGGCATTTAAAGTGTGAGTTAGGCAAACGATGTTCTTTGTGGATCTGAGCCTAACTGAGCTGAAACCAGGAGCTGAAACCAGGAATTTCAGAATTGCAAAAATCAATCAGTAGTTACCCTTAGAAACTAACGAAATACAAAAAGTTAGTAAGAGAGACAGACATTATTAAGGGCCCAGAGCGGTAAAGGTACTTAGGCGCCTAAGTTCCAATTTTTGCTCCACTGCGATTCACAAAACTCGTGTCGAACACTAAACTCCCTTGGCGCCTAAGTTTTCAAAGTAAAAGTTCAAAGTAAAAGGTACCTATATTTCAGCCTCTGGGCATGTGCACTTCTGCCTCCCTCTAGATGTCCGGGCACCTGTCTCCCACCTAAACCCCACAGTGATTCACAAACCAGGCATTTGGCTGCCTACATTGCGTGCGGGCCCTGATTTGGTAGGCGTACTCAGAGGTCATCTGTGAGATCAGGTCCCATTCAAAATCCGGAAAGAGTAGGTGGTGGTGGTAGTGATGCCCATCTTATTACTTTTCGCCCAGTGAGCCAACCACTGACTACAGAGTCATTTTTTCTCTCTTGCTCTCTCTTACCAGCCCAATGACTCTTTAAGCATTTGTCCACAGTGTAACCATCACTGGCCTGGAGAGAAAGAGTGTAGTTCTTTGGTTAGGGTATCCACCTGGGAATTGGTAGACCAGTTCCCCTCCTCCAGTCATGGTTTCATTATTTATTCACAGTGGAACAACTTCAACTAGAGAGACTGAGAGAATCTCCTCACCCCCATCAGAATATCCCATAGCTCAGTGGCTAGAGTACTCTCGTGAGAGAATTTGAACAGGGGTCTCCCACCTTTCTCCTCATCAAGCAGAGGCAGAATTGAACCTGGGTTTTCCACATCCCAGCTGGATGCTTTAGCCATCAGCCTAAAAGTTATAAAGTGGGCACCACCTCAGCCTTTGTAGTGTGCTGTAGGTGTCTAAAAGTTAGAGGCCAGATGCTCACCATTGCAATGCCTAAATTCCTTTGTGGATCCCACCCAATGTCATTGATCTCTGGGGGGGGTTTTAATCTGAAGCTTTTTGATTTGTGT